>NC_072857.1:40559594-41184594 GCF_028858705.1 Grus americana
CTTGCCGTCCTCAAGGAAGCCAGGCGAGCAGAAAGCAGAGAACCACGCTCCTCTGAATTTAAAATATTTACTTAAAACTGAACGCCAGGAAGGTGAACAAAAAGTAATGTTTGAAAGGAGAGGGTGGCTATTTAAGGGATGGAAAAAAAGATCAAATTTATCCCGTGACCCTGTAAAATATAATATGTCTCATCTGAAACAAATTGCAAACCGATTGGGCACCCAAAATGAAACAAACACCTAAGCCGTGTTTGAACTCCTATTTACGGCATTAGAGGAAATTCAGTTTTAAAAGCAAGTTGCAGATGGCTCTGGAAAACGTCTTCTTGCTTTGCAGATAATTTTACAAGGATGAATCAGGTACTAAAGTTCTCACCAGCAGTTGTTTTGCTTGGCTGTCTTCAAACAAACAAACAAAAAACCCCAACAACACCTTGCATTGCCTAATGGAAACTTCAGGCTAGCCCTGGAAAATTCCCTGGCCCACCAATAGAGCTGGCGGGGAGCATTCCAACAGGCAGGCTTTGCACAGAGAGAAAAAAGAACAGGAAAAACAACCCCAAAAACCAACAAAACCCAAAATCCACTGAAGTTTTTGTGTTGGGTTTCATGGAAATATTTCAGTTTTCCAGCAGGAAAAAAAAAAATAAATAAAAAAAAAATTTGAAGGAACGACATCTTAATTTTCAGGCAAGGTTAAGTCATCATTTGGTCTAGATCAACTGCTACTCCCCACCCTTTGCGGGTGAAGCTTTCTGCTGGAGCTCCGTCAGCATAATTCATCCAACTCTCTCCCAGGAGAGACATTGCTTCATTGGCATCCCTCCTGTATCTTGAGAAACACAGTCCGGCCGGAGGAGAATGGAGACAGCTGCTCCAAGTGGATTACTTTTTTCTTGCATGAGCCCATCGTGTTTCTTGCACACAAACAGGAAGAGTTAATCAAGTTCTTGACACAAAAAAGAAGAAATACGTTTGTTTTTTAAGCCAGGCTGCAACGATGAGAGTTAAGATGCTGATGTCAACCACAGCAGTGTAATCGGCACACACCCACGACTGGCTCCAGAAGCAAGGGAGGGTTACTCATGAATTATTACACGAAGCCAGGAGACAGAGCTGCGAGCAGCAGGATTGCTACCAGGCCAGCTGCAATTTCTGCCGGTCCGTCTAAATCCTCTGGATCCCCGAACAAGCTATTAATGGCCAGATGGATGAAAGCAGGGTCAAAAGGCACTTCCAATAGGTCTGCAAGATCTTCACCGAGCAGTTAATTCTTCAAGGCAAGAGGCCCACACATCAAGGATGATTGGTCTTGCGAAACAGACGTTACACACGCTTTTGGAGCTTTCCTGGTTTTTCAGGGCAAGCATTTTGTTTTATTCTTCAAGATTTGGGCATGAAGTATTTATTAGCACAGACAGGTGTTTGGTTAGCAGGGACAGCCAGCCACGGCGGGGCAAACATCTGGAGCCCACGACCAGTCACTTCAGAACAAATTCTTGCACAAGCGAGGACACACTGGGAGGTCGAAAGCAAAACAAGAAGCGAATTTCACTCCCTGGGACTCATAATTGGTCTCACAAACACAGAGCAAAAGGTACTGCTTACCACGTTTGTGCTGTAACCATCCACAACGCTTTGTGACTGCCCAGGAGTTCAGGGCAGGTCAACATGCCATGAACAATTCCTTTGCTGCAGAGATCAACGTTCTGCCGTGACGGGTATTTACCTTATGCCGCGGGTGATACAACCATTACCAGTTCTGCATCAGTTAATATAAGTAGACGGGGGGGAGGATGCCGATGATATCTCAGACCCCTTGAAATTTGTTTTGTCAAAGGACCGCCATGCCCTGCCCTACCTGCAAGAATTTGCTGGCATTCATTAAGCACGCCTGGAAGAGCGGTTAGCTAGAAATCCCAATGTCAAGCCAGAAATAAAGATTATTTCTCTTTGTTTACTTACTGACCAGCAATCTCTTGGCCTCCCCACTGAAGAAAAACATGCCCTTCTAAGATTTCCACCAGCATTTACATCCCCATAACAAATGCACCCAGACTAACACAGAACTTCAACAGGGGAATGCAGCAAGATTAAGTGGCAATGAGTGTTTTCAAGGTGATTAAATTATGATTAAAAGCTACATAATAAAGATAAGGAGCACTGAGAAAAGGAAAGCGGCAGTTTAGAGAAAGAACTGAAGACAAAACAGCGCATCTGATGCTCTCGTTCAAAGCCTCAGATGGTCGGTAACGCGGGGAGCTGTTACACAGGGCTGCCGAGCTTCGAGACTCTGGCACAGCAAAGCCCCTGTCATTTTAGAAGTCAACGGAGCACTCTTCCAGGAAATTTCATGCCGGGCTTCTCTCAAATAATGGAAAAAAGCCATTTATTTACCCTCAGAAGTTATCTGAGGGTGACATAAGCCTCCCTCACCAGCAAGAGGCAACTGCGGCTTTTCATCCCTGGCATACATTTGTTCACTGAGGTCTTCTCTGAGTCACACCTGAAACTTCACACTTTGGGACAGTCGCTGTTGACATCCTTTAGGACCTGATGCTACCAATCCATCACGAAACAGCCCATCAAGTACTTAATCAGAAAGAGGATTCCCTCCCTGGCAGTGTTCAAAGCCAGGTTGGATGGGGCTTTGGGCAACCTGGGCTAGTGGAGGGTGTCCCTGCCCATGGCAGGGGGGTGGAACTGGATGGGCTGTGAGGTTCCTCCCAACCCAAACCAGTCTGTGATTCTATCACAGCATCTAGCAACGTTACTGAGAGTCAAAACAGGCTGAAGATAACACAAGTTATTGCCCAAGCCATCCAAGGTTAGACCTGGACAAACACACTTTTATTCCCTAGTGATATCTCATCCACAGAGAACGACACTCTGAGAAAAGGAATTGCTCACCAAGGTTTGCAGGGAAAAACACTCAGCTGCTCTTTGCTTCTGTGGCTGAGAGTCCCACCAGCAGCAGCTGTACTTGGCAGAGACAGTCCTCTCCACAAAGCCCTCTGCTTCTCAGAGGAGCAGCAGGGCCATTAAGTCTTTCACCTGTACCTCATCACCAGGGCACAGATGAGCACACGTTGGGGGGATGTAAGTGCTGATGCTAATTAGTCTTAACAGTTTGGCTTGCACCTGCTGAGATTTTCACCAGGTCAGGAGAGCAGCTAACTTCAGAGCATGAGCCACAACGCAGCAAGGAGAGATTCCAGTGGGAACCCCAGGAAGAGGATCCAGGAAGCAAAACTGCCACGTTTATAACCTTTATCAGGAGCTTCAGTGCCACAAAAGTTCAGGAAAATTTTAGACTTACCATTTCTATCTTCCTTTTCTTCCCACAGATGACACAAGGGTTTTCATGCGAGCCTGGTGCATGTCAGTGCCATCTGTAAGGACCCTCCTTCCTGGGTCTTTACAAATGTTTTATTGCACAGCTGAAAAACATAACAAGAAATAAATTACAAAACATCTTGAGTGATCATGCACTCCCATGAAGTACTTAAGATACTTATAGGAATAATTTACAACTGCATTACAAAATCCCTTGTCCTGTAAAGTGATGCTGCAGAAAAATATAAATCAATACTGCAGAGGGCTTTCAAAACAGCTGTTACTTCAGGTCTATGAGCGGGCTGTGATGTCCGAGTTAAACGTGGGAGTTGCATGCCTACAAACCAGCTATGTTCTTCTCTTCCGTGGGCTTCAGGCTGTCAAATCAAATGCAGAAATAGCTTCAAAAAGGGTTCAGAAGATGTAGGCGCACCCCAAGAACCTGAGAAATTGTGCCTGCTCTTACAGACACAAAGCCATCTGAACTACTGAGGAGCAGGAAAGCTTTAACACATGGAGAGCTATAGACTTTTGGGGACACAGAGCTATCGGCAGCTGCCCAACTCATTATGCCCAGCCATCCTTTGAAGGCCATCGTTCTGTGAAACAGAAGTCAATGCCCCACGCACCGCCACAAGCTGAGCCAGGGGGTTGTAGCATTATATTCACTGACAAAGCAGAGAACGAAGGGATATGTTGGTGGCCCCAGGCGCAGCTGGTCTCCCCTCGGCACGGGATAACGCGTTGGTTATTCCCGCAACCCAGAGCAAAGGAGGAGAGCTGCTAACACGGCACCTCCAGGTTACTGCTGCAGGTCTGGGTAGCGCCGGGGAGCCTGGGCTGCCGTCCCTGCGGGCTGGCACAAAGGCACGCGCTGCTGGTGGGTATTTGCAATAAACCCTGCGTGACCGAGCTGACATCATCGGCCCGGTGTCAGACCGACGACTCTTACAAGCAATGCCTCCGCTCAAATCACTTAATACAAGAGCACGCCTTTATCATGAAAACATCATTACAAGTTGCAAAGGAAACGGTCCTTGAAGTGAAGCATTTTAATATTGATCAATCCGAGGAATCTGTGTTAGCAATGAATAAAAAAAAAAAAAAAAAAAAAAAAACTTTAACCATATCCAACAGGATCACCGTTGTTCAAGTCTTTGGATCTCCTCGCTCCCTATAAGACACTACACCGACCCGCTGGGCTTGAACCACGCGATGCCGGAGGCTGGCTCCGGCCGCTTTTCCTCGCTGTCTAAGAAATTATCACAGGAGACTTCACGCAATTAAGCCTCAAAAATGCGGATGTCAGTCCTCCGGGGGAACTAAGCCTGCCTCATGAAAGCTACTTCAGCCTTTGCTTTCGTTGCACAAGGTGGTTTTATTTTTTTACCCTGAGGATTTATATCAAAGCAAGACACTAGTCAAGGCGCGGCAAGCCACTGTAGTTTTTACCTCTTTGTAGCTCGTCAAGGTGAATGTCAGTGGGGAAAAAAACCTCAGAGGTGACCAGGCACAGAGATGGCCATCTAAAGTTACATACCTCGGTACAAGAAAAATAAAAAACCCACCCCTATGTTTTTAGTAAAAGCAAACCCCGTCTCTCTCAGCGACGGGACTCCATTTAGAAATCGGCAACGGGAGTGTAACGAGCTGCACAAAGCCAGCCATCTCACACCTCCCCATTTCTTCACACAGACCAAAACCTCTCTCAGGATCCACCGCCTTTTCACAACCTGGCTGAACACCGCCCAGCCCAGGGACGCTGTACCTTTCACTCACCATTTCCATTTTCCTCTTCACTGGCCTAGTAAAAGATTTTTTTTATTTTTTTTAAGGCGATGTTTCTCAGGGTAGCTCTAGCATCTTATGGGATTCAAGGTACACACTGCAAACTGCTGATCCTGCACGCAAGAAATAACAGGGGGAGGACATATAGGGATAATATTTGTACTGAATGTATGTTTTTCAAGAGCGTACTTAAAAACCAGCTGTGTAAGCAAAGCGAGTAAGGAGAAGTATCTCTGCGAAGCCCAGCTCTGCAGCACGTGGGCTGGAGGTCAGCTCAAGAACAAGGTGGATGGTCGATGAGGGAAATTTAAGCCTCTGGATAGCACGCTCATTTTTCCTGCTCCTTCCATTCCTGATCTGTGCAATCTCTCAGCTTGCAGAACAAACAGGGGGCATCCCTAAAATAAGAAGCCTGCAATGAAACGACTGCTTTTAAAAAAAAAAAAAAAATCCTTACTGAAGCCAGGCTGCTGCATCTGGCACGTTCAACCTACCTGGACAGGAGCTAGTGCTCCAGCAAGACATACTGTCTGAACTGAGATGATGTTTCCATTTAAGCAGCCACCTCTTACTCGGCCCATGTTGAAATCCCACGGCTAACGAGATTAGGGAGAGGAGACGCCAGTTCTCGCTTCATCACTCCCCTCAGCATCTTCCTCTGAAAAGCCTAAGGCTTATTACGTAGCCAAAACATATCTTGCATTTGCTCCAATCGTGAAAAGCAGCAACAAATTGAGGATGGAGTAGAATCAAGGGTTTTTTGAAAGAACCAGCCTTGTAAAGCTTTCCGAAGTCACAGCTGACATACCCACTGGCTGGATCCAAGCCATTCCTAAAGGAATCACCCGGAAGGCAAACAGTTCCATCTAGAGAAAAACCTCCACGTTGCATTTTGGATGGACTGGACTCCCCCAGCATATATTTCACAGGGAATTTATGCCTCTGCAACAGCCCTTCACCTAGAGCATCCATCACTCCCCCAGCTACCCAGGCATCCCAGAAAATGTGGTCCAATCCCTCCTTTTTCCTCCTGGATATGGCATTTATTCTGAACTGAAAACAAAGAAAAGCTAAATATCTATCAGCTAGAATAACTGCAGGGTTTCACTGCAGAGGTTTTATCCAAAACATTTCCTAAACATCTTCACTCAGTAAAATAGGGCTGGCGTTTTAACTTCTCATTGTGCTTTAAATTTTTATTGCATCTCTGAAATGGAGACGCCATAAAAAAAGCTAGCCTTAATCCATTTCTTCCCTAACTCTGTGCTCAGGGGAAGCTACAGAGAGAACTGGAACAAAAATTTGCAGATTAAAAAAACACCTTTAGCTTTATGCAGGGCTAAAGCTCTTCATTGCTAGACAATTATTTTGACCCAAGTAAAAAAATACCTGCAAAACTTTCCTTTCATTTTTCATCTGGATATGAAATGCCAGTGATAGAGATGATATCGACATCTGTAAAATCTCCAGCCTTTCTGGCCCTTACCAACAAGCAGAAATTGTTTTCTTGTCAAAACAAGAAATTAATTCCTGGTTGAACTACAATTAAGTTATAGCCTTCCCTTAAATTCCAAACCTTTATTACACAGATTTTATTTGATAAAATGAATTATACGGTACACTGGAGATAAGTTAGTGAATTAGCTTTGCTTACACGAATGCCTGTCACTTTGGGGTGGGTTTTGCCTGGCAGAGAAGATGGGGAGAAGCTGTGATATTTAACATGATTTGTTTAGGTGCAAGAACGTGCCTCGTTATTCCAGGACGGGAAGACGGCTGCGGGGAGGCTTCCACACAGGAGAACCGAGGGCAGAGCTCCTCACGACCATCACCCGTGGCATCGGGACGCAAGACCCTGCACAGCCTAACAGCAGCAGTTTTATTAATACCAGCTCTAGTTAATGTAAGACCAGCACTAGAATACCGCAGAAGGGTACAGCAGATGAATCTGCTTGTGCAAGTAGAGAGCAACTGCTTTCCTCTCTTCTAAAAGCGGTGCATCCACCCTAATACAGCATCAAGCGCTGGAAAAAGAGAAAGGACAGATTTTCACAGTTCTTATCCTGAGATCCTTGGGAACTAATCACCTCCGGACAGGAGGGAGATCTTACAGTGCTCTGACACTGGACAAATCAAAAACAAGTCCAAAGGCTTCACCTGATTTCCGAAGGGGACAATTATCTGCTAACGATCCTTGCTGCAAGGCACACAGTCACACGGAGCTGGACACACCGCTTAGAAAGCACAACAGTGGTGGGCGCTGGAGAGAGGTGCCAGCTCTCCTTTAAACTTCATTACCCAGAGACTGCTAATAAACCAGAGAGCAGCACGTTCATACCCCATCCTGCAAAATGCCCAGTGTTCCAGTCCTGACCCAGCAAGCGTACACGTCAAACAGCTTTCTCATGGGTAAAGCGACGGCCGCCGCGCAGAACGTATTGCAGGATGACGCTGTTGGTGACACTCAGTGCCTCAATTGCTAAATCTGTAAGAGGGTCCAGCGGTCGGTCCTCAGCTGACTGGATCTGACACACAGAAATCATCTAAAAGGAGAAGAAATTGCTCGAGCGTCCTACTGCAAACCAAGTTTTTGGAGGCTTCCTGCACCGCTTGATGAAGCGATACATTTCCAGCAAAAGAAAAACCAAACGAGCAAAGTCAAAACCAAGGTTTTGTTTGCTTTAGAGCAAAAGGAACCAACCCCCAGAAGTGAAACCTTATCTTGTGCCTCTAACCGGCTGGATTCCTGTCTTCACCTTGCTCCTAGACTTTCCTCCACCAAGGCTGGCCTCTGGAGGGTCGTCCTCCGGCCACATGAAAGGCTTTTCACACCCCTCTATGGCACCAGCCTTTTATACAGCCTAAAGGTCAGACTGATGTTTAGATCCCTTCCTGAAAGATCCGAGCTCAGACTTGAGCTTTAAGTCTCCAACACGGAGCCTAAATGCATCGTGAAGAGATCTGGAAACAGAGGCACTTAGGGTTTTCATAAATGGAGATTTACTTAATTTGAAACTCAACATCAGATTGCTGCTGTTCCTAAAATAAACACTATTCACTGATGGAGAAAACATGGGATTTTTTTTCCATAAAAATAAACACACAAGACATTTAAAAGCTACAGCCCTTAGCTTTCTAAGCATTATTTCCAATAAATTCTATATCTACCCGTTTTCAGACAGGGAAATGCTCTAGTCTGAAAAAAAAAACCAAACACCCCACCACCAAACTGTTTCAGAGCTACGCAGCCTTTTTCTCCAGCTCCACAGAAATGATGCTGAGTTCAGACTGCCCAAAGCGAGACTCATCAGGGAAGTTCCTATAGCTTGGCACCGCGTAGGTCCCCGTGCCAGGAGAGCTCACACCTACCCCAAGGCGTACTGCTGGGGCACGCGTAAGTGGATGAACCAGACAGACCGAGGCTGAGAAGATGGTGGAAATTTAAAAAAAAAAAAAAAAAAAAAAAAAAGAAAATCAAAGCTTCCTGAGTGGGTTCCCAGCTGATATAAAATACCAGCACCAGCTGGTTGCTAGTGGATACAGTCCACACAAAAAGGAGAGGTCTGGTTTCTGTAATTCACAGCAAGAGCGAACGGGCTAAGCCCCACGAACGTGACGAGCAAAGCTGTCTTTGGGGAAGGCATTTGGAAGGCAAGCTGACTCTTCTTTCCACACGCCGGCGAGGGACACCTGCTTATCACCAGCACTTCTGCGGCGGCCAAGGACAGCGCGTGATGGCACGCCGTGCCAGAGGCTGGTGCCCCAAGACAGGGAGCAGGCACTCCTGTTTCTCTGACAGCTGAAAGTAATACAAATCCCCAAGGATTGCACCCATCTGCAAGTGTTTTAACCTCATTTCACCCATCGCTGCAAGTTATCCTTATGCATTTCAACTTCGGAGACTTCCCCGCCACCTGCAATAGCATTTCTCACAGGTCCCATCTCCATGACCTTTCTGTTGTCCTACTCCCCCACCACGTATATATGAACGTCACCTGTAAAACACAGCCTCGGTCAGGTCTCCCTGACCTATCTGCACCATACAAAAAGTCTTCGTGCTAAGATTAGACACGCTTGAATTAGCAGGGAAATGAAAACAGGCCACAGGAAAGAAGCGGGCTGGGGGAAAAGATGGAGATGTAATGCTAAGCAACCATGTCAAGTCATGGCCGGACACATCCTCTTAGCCGTGTTTGAGGGTTCCTCGTGTCAAAATTGCATCTCTGTAGGAAAGGAAGAATCCAGCATGCTCAGTCCTGCAGCACTTTGGGCTCTTTTCTTGGGCACAGGCTCCTTCGAGGCATCGGCATCCAGCGGCCACACGTCCCATAGCTCCGTGGCTTTGCACCAGGAGAACCTACAAACCACCGACGGCTCAGTCCTGTAAAATCAACGCTTTCAAAGATGCTTCACAAAGTTGCTATGCAATTCTGGGAAAGGAGTTTGGATAGGAATGAATTCATTTTGTTTGGTATTAAGAAATTGGAAAGTCCTGGTAAAAGTCATGAAAATTCCTGAAGAAAAAAACCACAAACCCAAAACTATGTCGAAAACAAGCTTGCTTTCCCCACGGCTAGTTCTAACAAACACCAGTGAAGATTCCAGCACTGACACAAGCAACTCTCAACCACCTCATAAAAATGGCTGAAAGCGAGAAAATAAGTTCATTTTCTTTTCTTCTAATATCTCCTCCGCCTCCTTTTGTGCTCGTGGATCTCAGCAGACAGTGCAGAGGTGACGAGAACACCGATAACCCCCTTTTAAGGTTGAGTAAATTGAGGCATCGAACAGTTTCTGTGATTTACCCAAGCAGAACCATAATCCCAACTTATTTGCATGTGAAATAGTCTCCCAAATTAACGTAGCCTGTTGAAAATATGACTCTGTGGGGGGCAGGGGGGAACTGTCATTTAGTATACGTATATTTCCTCGCTCAAGGGGGTATAAAACTATTTCCGATACTCATTATGCCCATTTCATTAATGTATTTTTAATACTGTGATGTAATTTAGTATTTTTTCATTGCGAATGCTCTTAATAGCCCATGTCCTCCAAGCACCCCCTTCAGAAGAACATGAGCTGCAGGAGCAAAAACCACAACCAGAAGAGAGAAAAAAAAAAAAAAAAATCAGGCTTCAGCTCTTGGTAGGTTAATTAACTGAGAAACAAGGAGGACTTGCTTCCCAGGACAGGCTATTTGCTCCTCACCACATAAACAAGAAGGACGTCTTATGTTCCTAAGCCCTCCAGATCTCACCACGCTGCTGTACTGTAGTCTTCAACGTAATATGGAAAGAAATAAAGTGACTACCTTTAAAATAGCTCCGCAGGTTATAACCCTGGGAGAAGACACTCAAGAAACATTAAAGGTCAGATTTAAATCCACAAATATAATGAAATGAGCAGCTACAGATGAAACTTCTTCCTTAACGGACTGGACCAAATTCAACCCCGCTACAAACCACCCAGCAGATGAACCTAGCCCAGCCACAGCTCAGATCTCCAGCCATAATGAAAGCTTGTCCATGGTTTGAACCCAGCAACAATTAACCTTAACAGAGGGAGATAAGATTCAAGTTTCAAAGAACAGAGAGTTTACTGGGTTTTTGTGTGCTTTCATGAGGCTTTGATTATTATTTTAATGCAGTTGTTTGTGGTTTAATTTCCTTTTTTTTTTCCCCCCCCTCCTTAATGGTCACATTGAAAAGATAAAAGTCTATGCAGTCGTGGCGGGAGCCAAAGGATGGCCAAAGTCCAACCTACCTCCACCCCACCGCGCTTATCTGATACGCTTGCAGAGAAGGGGGAAATCAGACAAATAGATGCTGTGGATAGTTTAGGACTGACTCACCTCAGACTTTTTGGAAAAGGGAGAAGAACTCATTAGGCTAAAAGGAAAGCCAAAAGTAGTTATGAGCGCGCTGTTTTAGGGGACTAAAATAAGAAGCCAGCCGATCTTTACATACTTCCTAGCAGGAAGCCTACAGTCATCCATAACACTGCTGATAGCCCTCCATGCTTGGCAAGGATCCCACTCAACCATCTGGAGCTCATCCATCGAGGTGCAACTTTGAGGAAGGAGACTGAGCGCCTGGCAAAGGTGTTCAGACAACAGCTGGGAAGAGGGTTTTGGCTCCCAAGCTTCAGCACGGTTTCACTTGACAGCAACTGAGGGTACATCTCTTCTGCAGATGGCGCGGGCAGTCCTAAGCTAGCTTTGAGATAACTAGCTGTCCCTGCTGACAGCGGCAGCAGAGTTCAGCGCGTGCGTTGAAACCCTCCCGAGAGGCTAAGCAAGTAGTTGGGCCGTTCGCCCAAGCGGCTGCTGCACTTTTATCGGTACCAAAGCTAGTTAAAGCCAGTTCACCTCGTGTCTCCAGGAACCACAAAGCCACCGCAGCTCCTGCATCATAGAGGAATACCTGCATCACTTCTGTTCTCACCAGCTGACGTTTTGATCTTGCTGATGTCTTCGGCAGAGCTCCATCCGACTGAGGGCCAGGAGTTTGCTCTGCACCTCCATCTCTCCCTTTGAAGGCAGCGGCGATATTCACCCTCCTCGAGGGCTGTTAATGAGAGCGTGTTCTCTAGTTAGGGGGAAGTACGGCTCTGAAGCCTCTACCGGAGCTGTTCCAGACAATGCAGCCACGGGAGGTCTTTAAATAAGAGGAAAGAATCAAAGATGGGGAGTGACCTGGTCAAATCAGCTGGGGAAGAAGATGTAGGGGGGAGGTGGGAGAGAGCAAGCGCACTGGAAGCATTGCAGTTTTCTTCACGTGTCCGTTCGATGGCAAATAGCAGCGGCATAAGAGTTCCCAAGAGCTCTCGATATTGGCAAATACCAGATCGGAGGGCTTGCCATCTACCCTGCCAGAAAACATGCCACCGGCACAAGAGAAAAGCAAGCTACAATCTAATATAGTGCATATCTGTACACCCATTTATAAACCTCTCCCAACACATTTGCGTCCCCACGGCGTTTTCTTGGCTGCACTTACAACCCCTGCTTTGCATTCACACAGCATGGACTGAACCTGGGCATTAAGTTAAACGCGTGGACTTTGCTTCTCTTATCCTCAAGTTCACTTGGAGGGCACCTTGCTGGAGGTGAGGGGAGCAGTGGGGGAAAAAAAAAAAACCGAGGAATGAGAAAGGGACACGTTTTTCACCATGAAGCCACCACTACAGCACGTAACAGCCACCCATAGCAGTAATGGAAAGATAGCCTAGGTCAAGCTGTTCCTCCCCAAAACACACCTCCGTGTTAAGATGAAGCTGCCACATCCTCCCTTCCAGCCCACTCCCATACCTCCTCCCCATGGAAGCCCTCAAAGATGCAAGTCACCCACCTTCAAGTAAGGCTCAGTCCTACCCAGAGCAGCTCTTCAAGACTTTTTCCCTGTACTTTTAGGTATTTTGTTCTTTGTCGCCATGCTGCAGGCACACTCAGTTCTCTCCTTAAAGCTCCTGCAGCTCTCCGGCCTCACACTAGGAACAACCGCTTTCTCTTTGATGACCACACTCGGCCAAAACCTGGGAAGCTCTTTTTCCAAGGGATGTATGGAGCCCAGGACTGCAACACAGCTTTTAAAGCATATTGCTTTCACCGAGACCGCTAGCCAGAGTTAAAGCAGAGCCTGTTTTCTAAATACCAATCCTAGGAGGATCTGCTGCCACAACTCACATCACCTGGCAGAGGAGATTGGGGGGGCGGATGAGGAGGGCAAGACCCAGGGGTGCACCTGGCCAGGCCCTGCAGAGAAGATGCACCTACAGAACTCAGCCTCCCTCCCAGAGCCCCAAACGGCCCCAAAAGCGTGGCTGAATCGTGTCTTTTTTCAGGCTTTCGCAGCCACGAGATCACAGGACAAAGGCACAAGGGCACAGTAGTAAGCTGCAGCCTGACCTGCCCCAGATTTTTTGAACTACACTGGAAAGCTACTGCAAGGGCTTTAGGAAAAAAAAGCAAAACCCTCCCAATAACACAGAAGAGCCAGGTTTTAATACATTGTGCATCGTGGCCTGGCTCACCAACCTCAGACAAAACCAGGTTAGAGGGGGAAAATCTTTCTAGTGGCCCAGGAGCCTCTAAAAAAAGAAAAAATGGGGCATCGCACCTCCAGAAAAACAAGACACACTAACAAACTGACTGCACGCAGATCCCAAGACATAAACGAGCCATGGGCAGACTTGACTTTTAAGAAGAAATCGGTAACGGTTTAGTACAGACCTAAAGAAATAGCTCCTGGGGCCAAACCACCAAACCAGGACTACTTAAATATACCACAGCTTGTGAAACCTTGCAGAGCAGCGCTCAGATGTGCTGCTGAGCACGGGATGACTCAGCCTCTGCCACATCCTCCCCTTTCCAGCTTTAAAGTGCCATCCGAGCACGGCTTTTTTCCTGCTGCTTGATGCTCTCAGATCCTTGACCTGGTAACGATATCGCATCTGCTAGCTATTATCCGAGGAGGAGAAAGGCTCTCCCCCCATACACAAGCTGGTATGAACCCAGCACGGCAGTGTTGTGTCTGTGAGAGCTGAAAGCCGTCAGGCTATAATTGAAACAAATCAGATCTAATCACCCTTATCAGAAGGGCAATAAAATCAGCAAAATTGAGAGGCTACAAAAACACAAGCCGGGGAGGTATTTCATGATGGGCACAGAAAGGCAACACCTCTCAAGAGCTGTTTCCCCCGTAGAGATCCCACCCCACAGAGGACATCAGATCACAGTGGGACGTTGCTGAAGATCAGTGTCTGTGCAGGTTCTCTGGCATCTTTTGCAGACCTAAAAAACATTTTTTCCCAAATGCTGCTGCTGAAAGAGGGGTTCAAGATGCAGAGGGCTGTGTTCCAGAATCCCCTGTGGCTCCTAAATTTTGGACAGACACCGCATTGGCCAGACACTTAATAGGTGCGATGATGTCCAAACAAAACACGGAGACCGATCCAGGTGCTGCGGAGGTGACTGCAGCTCTTATTTTCTTCACACACCTCCCCAGCTCCAGGCTGGACCCTGGCAGAGGCACACAGCTGGAGATGAAGGTTTCCTGCGACCGGGACCCCACTTCACAGGACAATGCATTCCTGGACGTTCAGAAAAGCACAGCGGGGCTGTAAGCATCAATCCTATATCTACGTATAGCAGTATCCCACAGCTGGTTCTCCTTTGCCTGGTCGGCAAGCCATCGCCAGCCCCTGATCCCGGGACGGTCCTTGGCAGGTTTCCTGCCTTGGGCTGCTTGTACTTTCCAAACCAGGGGTGCAGTGAGATTTTTCAGCTCTAGAGGAACCACCTGGAGTCCTTGGCCAGCTAAAGGAGAACCTCTGCCCTTGTATGACTCACCTTCCCATGGCAGAAGAGCCTGAGAAGCATTTAGGGGAAGAGCCTTTTGCAGGATGAGGAGCATACGAGTACGCAAACGGACAGGGAACTTCCTGACACACACCCTGTAACTGTCTGTTAGTCACGACGGCCGCCGAGCCCTGACCTCCCCTCCAGCGAGCGTGATGCAAAACAAAGCTCCACTTACCGATTTCAACACTAGCGGCGAATGTCACGCAGCGACGGAAAAAATAAGGGTTGGAAAAGACCTCGGGAGGTCAGCTAGTCCAGCTCTGTGCCCCATGGAAGAGTCAGCGCTGTATTATCCCCATCAGGCACACGTCTAACCTATTCTGAAAGGCCTCTGGTGATAAAAGCAACGTATTCTAGGCTTTTGCTATTTATATCATGATTTTGAGCACTACTTGAAGAATGGAGGGAGCAGAGGGGAATGGCAGCATAATAGCTGAACGTTGCATTACAGGAATGTTGCAGGACCCGGGGGGAAGCTGCTGAGTAGATAAGCTTATCTCAACCATACATCAGTGCAAAAATGTAAGGACGGGACCACCAGCAAGGTAACAAGGGCACGAGAGCGGAGTGCCTCAACCAATCTGGCCAGGCCACCTGGCAGGGTTGTGACATCCGTGACATCGTGCAGGTACAGACCTCAGCGCCGCTCACGTCCTACATCCACTGCCTGCCACAGAAGCTGGTCTGACATCCTTCTCGGGGATTAAAAAAAAAAAATCCAGATAAACAGAAAAATAAAGCCGTGTTTCTCAGCTGCATGGGAGAGGGTGTCTCAGCAAGATGAGGGTCTGGGCATATTTACACAAACACGCAGACTGTTGAAAAGAACAGTGGAAACGCTTTGCACAAAATCCCATTAGCAAATACGGGATTTCTGGGAGCACCATCTGTGCACCACATTGAACGTTCGCCCCAGAGCACGGAGACTAAAGCACGTTGCATATAGAAACCCAGACAAAAGAATATACAATAATACACAAAGGCAGGGGAGAGCACATATAGGATGGGGAAGAAGCCAGAAGAGATGTTTTCCTCCCCATCCTCGCAATACCCAAATCCCATTCCCTCCGCAGCGGTCCCACAATGGTTCCTGAGGCATCTCACGTCCCTTCTGTGCCCACTGCGAGGCCCCGTGGTGCTGCCATGGAAGGGGAAAAAGCCTTGTCGTGAATGGGAATCAGCCAGCAAACCAAAACCGCTCAGTGCGAAGCAATGCAGAGCTCTAATATTGGAAACATTTCTTTTCCTTGAGTGTTTTCCGAGGAGGTGTCCCACATTTCTAAGTCGAGAGGTTACCTGGAAAAGGCTCTGTCACATCTGTGAGCTTCTTCAGCTCCACCTCAGCAGAAGCGGCCCTGGGAAAAGTCCAGGAGTAGCCACGCTGGGGTAACTCTGAAACAAGATTTGGTGTGAATGGGTTTTGGAGAGCAAAACAAACCCAACTTTACAAATCAGCAGCTTGAATGAGCCATCCCCAGTGACTCTCAAGCACCCCTTTCTTCACACTTCCAAATATCTCCCTCTTTGTCCGCCCTCCCAAGGGCTCTTCAACAGCATCCTCCAAAACAGCTATTACAGCAATTACTGCAATTAATTGATTTGCATATCCCCAAAGCCCCACCATTAGTGCAACACAGCCAAGCGTGTTAGTGTTTAATAATATCAATCAACAATTATTCATAACATCCCGCCCCAGCAGACCTAAATATAGAGACAAGCATTCATGCGAAAACAAAAAGGAGGAAAAAAAAAAACCCCAAAACAAAACACAACAACCCAGCAGCTAAACAAAAGAATTAATTTAGAGCAGAATCAGGATCATAGAAACAAGACAGACAAGAGACAAGGTCAGATGTCTCGCCCCGGCTCACGTACAACTCTCCTAACCTGCCTGCTCTCAGTTACTTAGCTAGCTGCAACTAAATAAAGTGATTTCTCTCCTCGCCTAAGTAGCCGGTGAGCCGCAATAAGCATCTACGCAGTGGGGTAGAAACAAGAGATGACTTTCACAGCCTGCTGGCCCCGCTTCAGAAAAGCATTTCAGCAAAAGCTCGAGAGGGTCTCCGTTCAGGACAACACTTAAGCACGTGCTGAAATTTAAGTACGTGCTTAAATCCTGCTCCTCCTCAGGCCAGGTACCAGTAAGAGGCAAAGGCTGCTATCCAGTTTTCCAGGCATTTTTAGCAATGCAAGCTGCATCTCTTAGGGATGCTCTTTGCTAACCTCCGGATTCGGAGCAAAAGCCTGTTTGCTTAACTTGTGAGCCCAGTGGTCCTTTCGTGCTGGGACGGGAGAGCACCTTGCGCCAACACCGGAGCCTGGAGGTACCATCTGCACGGAAATAGTGTACAACACCACGAGCCAATGAGAAAAATAGCATCAAGGCTGCTCTTCTTTATCAGTGCATTTTAAATGATCCAAAAAGAAAATAAGGCTCTAATTAAACCCAGAGACCTTGCCCATGAGACAGGAGACTCGGGGAAGGAACCACATCTAACCAAGGCATAGCTCAGAAGAGCCAGGAACCCACACTACTGATACAAACCTGCCGCATTTCACACATCAAGAGGGAGACGCGGCCGCCTCAGCCTAGTATCCCTTCTCTGTGACGCAGCACCCAACATTTATGCATTTACCATTTCTTGTGGTCCCCTCTCCTCTTGTTATGGGAACTCCTCCTCACCAGTGCAGGAATGAAATGGTCCACAGCCTGTCCACACAACACACGTGGCCAGGACCAAGGTACTCTGCTACGGGATGGTGAAGACCTGGATGAGGAGCCTTGCCAGAAGGTACGTTTCCCAGCTGCAGCCACGCAAGGCGATGCGAGGTCAGTATGAGACCATCACCGCTGACATGACTCCACACGCACACAAGGACATCAGAAAGCTGACAGATCTTCACCATCCAGCATGTTTCACATGGCTTGGATGCACCCAGATCTCCCACCCACCCTCTGATCCCACATACGCTGCTTCATCACTCGTTCCAGTGAGGGTCTCCATCACCATCGTCAACAGCAGGAGGAGGTCTTTGCAAGAGCCCAGCATCAGATTGCATTAACATAATCAGACACTTTAACATGCACGCTGATCAAGCAAAGAGAACAGCATCTTGCTCTGAAACAGCTGCCAAGCAGAATTCAGGCGTTCAGCAGCTCCGCTGGTGTAGAGGGATGGAGCACGGCAGGCACAGGCAAAAACATCGTTTGCACCACTGGAGGAGCTGGCATGACCATGGTGATACAAAGCCACAACCTTGCTTCAAGTCACAGCTTTTCACCAAGCTGGTGGAATCCTGCTCTGAGAACACATTTATTGAAGAAATTAGGCCAGGAGGGGCTCCGTAGGTGCTTCCTGCTCTCGCAGAGACGGCTGGACGGCTGGTGGGGCAGCGATGTCTTCAGCCTTCATCACTTGCTACATCCCCACCATGCAGCAGCGCCCCAGGCTGCGGCTCCAAAGCCATCTTCATCTTCCTTCATCCTCAGCCGGTGCATCCCGAGGCCCCACAGACAGCTCCACCAGCACAACCACGGGGCGGCACAAGGACCAGATATCGCAGAGGGCGGCGGGAAGGAAAGAACTGGCCATCAAGAGAAATGTCCCTGCAAGCGTGGGCGCAGGGAAGGAGCAGCTCTGTCCTCACACCTCACCTTCTGGCACCAAGACAAGCTCTCCAGCACACGTTTCCCCTCTGCTTTGGCTCCGTCGATCCCGCAGCTGCGCTGGAGCTGTAACCCAACACTGTAAATCACACCAGCTTGAGAAGGAGGACACCTCGCTTCCCAGGGCTCACGCTACGAGCGACCACCAGCTACCGACTGCAGACTAAACAAAGCTTTTTTGACACTGCCCACAGTCTGGACCCCTAACTGGAGGCTCATCCAGCATGAAATCTCCTATTCCCATTTCTTTCATACCCCTCCCTGCCTCCATCGGTGCTGACGCTGGGGGAGATATTGCGCCTTGATGGTAGGAAGGAATAAAACGCCAATGTCTCGTTAGCAGCATTCTACACAGAAAAGGAAATAAATAAGGTTTTAAAGCCCCCTCGCCTCTTGTTGGCCTTCCAACTTCCCCCAACCGCCCGTAACCACACACAACGTGCCGGGAGGTGTGCCCAAGAAATGAACTGCCAAAAGCATAAGCAGGAAGCAAGGCAAGCTACGATTGCAGCAAACCACTTCAAAAAGGCTTTGGTTTTGCTCAGAATCGCTTGAAAGGAAACTTGCTGCTCACGGATGTTCATCTTCCATCTCTTACTCATTTTAAAAGAAATACTAGTCTGATTGTCTCCATTTTTCTTGGGCAAAAAGGGTTTCTGGAAGGCAGGGTCTAAAAGCAAAACACAAAGAGGAAATATAAACGCTTCCTTAAAACCATATTGGGTTTCTTTGTAAAAATACCTAGCAGCTTTCACTGCCTCCCAACAGCAACTGATAGATTTTTAGGGGAAAACTAAGACATCAGCGGCCAGGATGCAGTTTTGCAGAAGAACGTGGAAGGGGAAATCCAAACCAAGTCTCTAAATGCACAAGCTGAAGAGCTAAAGAGAGGTTTGCCTGGGGCAAACATCTCCTAACTGCTGTAATTACTGCGAAAGGTCATCAAGGACACCTCCCTCTGCAAGCTCGAAAAATTCACGTAAGCATTTCATGCGCTTAGTGCAGCTTTTTTAGTAAATGTAGCAGAGCTCTGACATGGAGCCGTGCGAGATGATATCAGCAAACAGGCATTTTGCTCAGAAAGCACGTGCATAAGCAAGCTGAGGACATTTAAGCACCTTCCAACCCCTTGCTATCTTGTTCTTAAACATGACCAGTAAAAAGACGGTTCAAACCAACCAAAACGCCGGGTAAAAAGGAAAGGCTTGCACACGCAGGACTTCGCAAGGACAGAGCCACATCCTGAAAGGAATACAAAAGAGTTCGCTCTGCAGCTACAAGTGGATTTAAGACACAAATTCCTCCCATGTGCTGGTTATTGAGAGGTTATCGTGTCCCACCTCCACCCCAGGAGGGTCCCTGTGCCCCCCGTGCTCCAGCAAAGGTTGGCTCGTGGCAGCTCTCCTGCCCGCGATGCCTGTGGGGTGGCATCCTCCAGCAGTCAAATAACAACAGGCACGCTACGTGCCGCTTGCTCCGCGGTCCAGGGACAGCGTGTGCTCTTCTCGCATGTGGACGTTCACACACGCCAACACAACGCTTTGCACATTGGGGTTTTTTGTTGGTTTTTTTTAACATGTGGCTTAATGAAAGGCAGATGCAAAGGGCGGTTTGCACGGATGTTTATCTTTAGG
The DNA here is from genome assembly GCF_028858705.1 of Grus americana. NCBI lineage: Eukaryota > Metazoa > Chordata > Aves > Gruiformes > Gruidae > Grus > Grus americana. Next base: position 40,579,381 of record NC_072857.1, read on the forward strand.
TGCTTTCCTCCCTGGGACCCCGCTCGCAGGCTGGGGGCCGAGGAGCGAGAGCAGGAGGGTGGGCTCCCTCCCCAACAGATTACGGGTCTCTCCATGGCTTCACCCTGCAGATGGAGCGGTGTCCTCTCTCCTAGGACACCCCTAAGAGCCCAGGGAGTGCAGGAGGACACGCGGGATGATCGGAGCGAGGAGTCCTTCAAACCCTGCCCTCCGCTCTGCACAACATCTGGGGCTGGCCACATCTGTTCGAGCAGCATGAAGCCACGGCACACGCAGGTCTGGCTCCCGATTTCACCTGTCTCAGACAAAAATTATTATTTTGGAGCTGGACTGCTTTCTTTCTAATCCCAGATCTCATTTTTAGGGGTGGGGAGAGAAAGCCTTTGACCCATTAAGCGCTTTTGTAAAGGACTCGCTGTTGGCATCTGACTCTCTCGGCAAGATAAATATACAGTCGTTGAGGATGGAAGGGACCTTTGGAGGCCATCTGGTCCAATTCCCCCGCTCAAAGCAGCAGTAAATAAATCGCAGCACGTCTCATCTGCTCGTGCAGCCAAAGGCACAGGTGGGGGACGCAGGAAGAGCGGGGAAGTACAGAAGAGACCTCAACACCAGAAAAATCTCTCCTGCTCTGAACAACGCTGTGGAAAACAAGTCTCCTATCCGAGAAGGGGCTGCTAAACCACATGTTGCCCTCACTGACCACCTCATCCCTCCGACCTCTCACTCCAGAGCCTGGGAGGGTCTCCTCTCCCCAAAAAGCAGCTTTTAGCCCTCAAGTCCCAACCAACGAAACATTCAGGTGTGCAGAAGGTGCATAACTGACCTATACCTGCAGAAACAGGCGTACTCGGTGCCTTCGGTCCCCTTTCTTCCAAGGGCTGGTGGCATTATCGTGCACCTTGTAAAGCAGACCTGTCCCAGCAAGGGTCTACCTGACTTCATTTACCCTACGTAGGGAAGAGCTGAGACTGCAGTCTCAAAGGCATTACACCACCGTGGGCTAGTGCCAGATAAAGAAAATGCTGCAAAGCCTCTGTTTAACTGAGCAAATTCACCTGTTTCATGCTTTGATCTCGATGCAGGAAGCAGAAAGACCCCGTGCTACCCTTCAAACAGAGATAAAATCTTTCCCTGTGCTCACTCCCAGCTACAACGTTGTGATAGCTACGAGCTGTTTTCTCTCTGGCCTTTTTATTTCATCTCATCATACCAAAAGCAGAGACAGGCCTGGAAACTAAAACTGCAGCCGCCAGTTTCATTCATAAATTTGGCTGCGCCCTTGCATAGTGAACTATTGTTGTTATTTCTCACCGTTGAGCACCTCGAAGCCAGCAAGTATTGTTTTTATTGCTATTGTGAGAACGAGAGCAGGGGAAAAAAATAATCTTGAGCTTCCCTTCCCCTCCCAATCACATATAATGGGAAAAAAAAAATACAACAACAAAACCCAGGGCGGATGTCAGATCCTCAAGGATTTTTTTTTTTTTTTTTTTTTTTGGAGCTATCTACAGGAGCTCAGCCTGGTGCTGCAGGTTTCTGAGTCTGAATTTTATCAATGGGCTGGCACTGGGTCCATTTGAAAGGACAGCAGGTGTTCAAACAATGAACGCAGGCTGCTTCTACATCTGGGCTACAAAAGCCATCGCCAGTGTTTACAAGAAACAGGATAATCAAGAAAACATCCTGCCACAGGCACCTAAAAAACTACAGCCCCTTGTTATTCATTTTTCTCTCACACTGCGCCGTTTATTTATAGCGCGAGAAGTTGAACCTGGAGGAGGGAAGAAAAAAAAAGAAAAAAAAAAAAAGTTGTTTCACACTCATTTCCACGCAGAAGTGACGCACGTGCAACGTGGAAGGGACGGACGGCTTGTATTGTTCCTTAAGCTCTAGGTGGGACTTTTTAACCCTTGAGCTCTTGCTGTCACTAATGAATTAGCTGGGCATAAGTGGTTGGTTTTGCTTTGTTAATACAACCATGTTAGTTAAACCTAACTCATTCTGGGGCACTCCAGATGGAAACTGAGTCACCAGATACTGGATATTATGTCCCTAGAGCCTAAACACAAAGAGAGGGGCAGTTATGGGGAGGGATCGAGGAAATTCCTCATCCACCTTAGCCTTCAGCTCTTAAGGTTGGATCCTGATGGCCAGGGGAGAAGCTCTTCCAGACCTTAGAGAAGACATAGAGGGTCCCTTCCCAAGACACCCTCGGGAGGAATCTCTTCCCCTGCACCAAGCACATCTGCAGAACCAAAGGTTGCCACCAAATTTCAGCTGCTGACGGCTTGTGGCTCCCTACAAAAAAATCACTGTATGTTCGGGTTACTTTCTGCAACATTTTGCTCTGCTTGCTTCTTGCTTTTCAACACACAAAAATGCAGGATGCATCCAATTTAGTCAGAGACTGTTTTGTTTGCTTGGTTTTTAAATCAAATTAGTTGTCAGTGGAACCTCTAGAACATTTCTCACCATCCTCAAGAACAACTTGGGAAGCTCCAAAGTATCCCTCCCTCCCAGGCTAACGTTTCTTGACTCAAGTCATCCTTATGTCCAGCAAAATTAAGTATTCCCTCCCCTTGATATCCTCCCTTCCCTGCTTTGATAGTTTCGCTTCTGGAAGCCTTCAGAACACGCCAGCTAGAGCCCTCCCCCAGAAACGTGGGGAAACGAGAGCTGAGCTGCTTGGCCTCTCAAGGAGTTCGACTTCCTTGCTTCTGAGTTGAATCAAAGAGGATTAAATCAACAGGTGCTTTTCTGGACAGCAGGAGGGAAAACAAAACAAAACACAATGAAACGACAGCCTACGTGCACGAGTAACAGATGAATTCCTCCTCTTCTGGGCAATGAACTGCTAAAGCAGATGGTTAACATCCCCTTCTCCTTTAGACCCAAGCCACTCGCAGTTGCTAGCTTTACAGACATCGCGTCCCAGAGCTCAAACTCTTCCCTTTGACCAGGCAGTGGGACTGGAAGATCTTCCTAATCCAGACTTGAGCCCTGAAGCGTTGAGCTGCCTCCCCTGCCCCCTGCTCATCGTCTTCTCTACCCTGGTCATCCTCAGAAACACCAGCTCCCCAGCCAGAGAGCAAAGGACTTTCCAACAACCTCTCTATCTTATGCATCAAGTAGGACAGCTGAAGCCAAAACTGTTGCCCCATAAATTCATGATAACACCTCACAGCTATTTTTTTTCCATGAACAGAAACACCAAACAGCACATGTATAAACTGACCACATCGGAGACCAGCATCTTCATCCTCCTTCCGCCATGGAACACAAGCGGCGCTTTGCTGTTCTGAGTTCTCGCCAACCCGGCGCTGGTCCCACCAAACCTCCTGCCCGTTCACCACGGCATGAGACATGGGGGCTCAGCTCAGCTAAAATCCCACCACAATCGAAAGGCACAGATAGCAGCTTACGTCATGTAGCATTTTCTCCTCATTTGCTTGAAAAGTGAGAATTTTTGAAGTTTTCAGTGATTAATGTACATGTAGCCAGCGTTAACGATCAAACTTCTTGTCATTTTTCCATCAAAACCATAAGCAAGAAGCATATACAACATTTTAAATTGCTGACTGGTGAGTCTATAAAGTGAATAAATGGTTAGAGGGTCCGTATATCTTAAAAGAACTGACATGGGTCCATCCAGAAGTGCCATTTCACATATGATGCTGAATACATCTTCGCATTACACAACCAAAAAAAAATGCTATTTATTTACAATATTTGTTTTGCAGAATAATGTAGAAGCAACCTTTGCCCTAAGTGACTAAAGCTTGACACAGTGTTTGCATTAATTTATTAAAAATTTGCTAGCTGAAGCCAAACATTCAAGCCAACCAGTTTTCTAAAATCTCTGCTAACAAATTACTTGGATAATTGCCAGAAGCCCAAGTCTGATCTCTTTTTCTCTTTCTTTTTCACACACGAAAATAATCAAAAACCAAAAATCTGGTGCATGTTAATTGTCAATCTGTATCGACTGCAAGATTTATGCTGGTAGGCATCTTTAAGAACAGCATCCCAGATAATTAAATGGCCGAACACCGACGAGCAATTGTCAATACAGAATAAAATCAATACGCTCCCCAATGTTTCCTAATGACAGAGAGCTGATCCTATTTGAACCGGCTTCTTTTGAAAGCTTTAATTTTATCGAACAACATTATTTCAGGAGAGATGATCTGGGGTTTTACTTTTTGACAAAGAGAGAAGTGGAGTGTAGCATGGCATTTAATATCTGGCTGAGATTTAAAACGCACACTCCTTATGAAGTGTGACATTTTATACCTGAAACCACAGGAACGTTTCCCACATTTAAGTGATAGAGGAAAATTCTTTAAATTAGATTTGAACTTTATACCTTCTAATTCTGCTCCAATCCTCCTCCTCCATGTACCACGCTCAGGCTTGATGAACATGCTGGTGCTGTGTCAAAGTCTAACAGACCTGACTGCCAACAAATCCCCTTCGCTTAGCCTTGAAGTAAGCAGCAGACCTCCCGTAGATCCAGTAGTTAACTGGCAAAATAGCCCAGTGACCGATTGCAAGGCTCCGTGAACTGACCAGCGCATCCCAGCTGGCAGAGCTGTCCCTCCTGGGTCTCAGCCTGAGCTGGAAGCCACCACTGAAGGCGCAAGGCAGACCTAAGTCCCCAAGTTTACAGCAAAAAGCCACCCAGAGCTCCTTTACACACTTTGATCCAAGCCTAAAGGAAAATTAAACGCCCACCGGCAAGGAAGCCCTGAGCAACATCTCCCCAAGCTTGTTCATTGGAGGTCCTGCTTCTCACGTCCCTGGCCTCACAGGTCTGCTGTGCATCTCGATTGCAACCGGGTCCCTGTTTGGGGACAGCTGTCCTGCTCTAAGTGCCGTCACAGCTGCTGTCCCTTGCAGGAGAGATCCTCTATCGAGTCCTCCAGGATGAGACACACCAACGCTCTGGGGTAGGGCTGTGGAGCAAAGCGCAGCAAAATGCACCCTCCTGACATTTCTTCACAACCCCAGCTTCATCCAGCTCGTTCGCAGCACACAGACAGGCCCCTTCGACAACCTCTGATGTCAACGAGAGACATTGCATCCCACACCCCAGGCAGACGCAGATATCTCACGCCTGTCCCCACGGCCAAGCAAGCAACAGGATCCGTGACTCCCAAGCAGCGGACCAAAGCCTCAGCTCATCCATCCCGCATGATGGAGGAAGCCCCGACCCACAGCCTCCGCACGCTCTTTGGGCCAGCAACACGCAAAAAAAACCCTACTCCTCCTTCCGTCCTGTGCCATGAGGGACAATCCAGGCCTTTAAGCGCTTTGAAATACGAGTTGCAAAGGCAAAACGTTTTTCCTGTTCTGTTCCTTGCTTTACTTAAGCCCCTACGCAATAAGGGACAGGTGCACTAAGCTCTTTGCCAAGGACCTGCGTTTAGAGGAACAAGGCCCTCCAGTTTTATACGTTACCCCCTTGTAAGCTCACTAGTCGCCTCTTAAGCTCGTAATAAAAGACTTTTTTTGAAAAAATGATGGCACCTAGTTTCCAAGGCAGTAGAATTTTTAAGCTTGTATTTGCAAGAACCTAAGGAATTACCGATGCCAAAAGGGACACGCTGTATAAAAACCATCACCTATTCCTGCTGGATAGAGTAAATAACACGGTTTAATTTTTAACGCAACGTGATCTGGATGAGGAAACTGCTATCGATGCTCTGTAATATACAATACGCGGAGTAGCAACTACAAGTCCCTTTAATCTCTGGAGGTATCTAGAGATCTCAGATGGTTTGGTGCCTGTAGGGATTATTGGAGACGTGTGATCCTGGGCTGGAAAAAGCGAGATACTTCGTGGCGTTGACTGTCAATGGTCTGCTGGACCTCAGCTGCAATTCGGGCTGTAGTGCGCCGGGGAAAAGACGAGAAGGGAGGTAAAGGAAAGAAAAGGAGAAGAAAGCTGGAGATAGGGATGGAGAGTGGCTGTGACGAACTCAAAGCGTAGATGCAGCCACAGCAGAAAAATATATCACAGGGCAGTCCTTTGAGGATAGCACTGTCCAAACAGCCCAGGCAAACCTGCGTCCTCTCAATTCAAGTTACTTGAAAGCTCAAGGATTCAACCGGAAACCTACAGCAAACCAGAACATCTCAGACTCCCCAGCTTGTTTATAAACGTCCATTTCCTTAGGCTAAACCAATTACTTATTCTCAGTTGTATGCTACTCCCATTTCAGCTACAAAGCAGGCTCTTTTCCCATAAAAAAATATCAACTCTGCTTATTTCATAATTAATTTTGCTGCATGACTTTTTCCCAGCAACGTGATTATTTCTTTTCTTCAAGTTCCCTACAAACTGCTGAAAATAAAAAGCCCCTCAGCTCGCACACAGGCTCCCTGCATGCTCTCATGCACGTCGCTTTCTTGTGGCTTAATTTCCCATTTTTAAAAGGAAGATGTTTGCTTTCCTCCAACTTTTTTTTTTTTTTTTGAGGGGTGGAGAAGGAGGAGAGGAAGTGAGCAATGGGCATTACTTTAATATAGTTTCCGACACAATAAAGACCATCCTTTGCACCGTGGCACTGAGGTGCTAACAGAGGGCAAAAAATTCAGATTAATAATTAACATCCGCATCATATCAGGCAACCTTGTTGCTCTCACTTCAATTCCTTCAGAAAACTTCCTATTTCTTTATCCCAAACACGTGCAATGGGTTACTTAGCTATTAATTTTAGAAGCTATTTGAGCAATGCATTGCAAGTTAAAAGAACTAAAGTAATTTTCTATTCTGGCTCCAATTCTTGAATTTACTTATTGAATTGCAAGCGTTACTCCCTTTCTCTTGGAGATTTGGGAACGGCACCTTGAAGTCTACGGGAAAAGGTATATTGCTTAGGGGTTACGGCCAAATCGGTCCTTAAAACCACACACGCTGATAGAGACAGCACTGCTGCGACTCTGCAGGTAAAAATCTTGGCTAAAAAAAATAGTTCAGCAAAAAACTGATGTACAAACGCTCACATTAATGGAAATAAAAATAGGAGGGTCCCATCCGGGCTGCAAAGACTCAGTTAAGGTATTAAATAAGAACAAAATACAAGTTAGTTAGTGCTTTTGAGAGCTCCCTGACCCGCAGACGGATGAGAATCAGGCGCTGAAAGGAAGGAGACAAATTTCCCATGTCAACTGCATCAGCTTGAAGAACCACTTTCAGATTAGCACGGCCAATTACAAGCCGATTTTACACCATTTTCTGACACCTCCACCAAAGAAAAAAGCAACAGGTACTCAGATTGCCTACTTGCACGGCTCAAACCCACCGATCCAATACACCAAAAGAAATCACACGACGGGCACAGCCAGCGTAACGGCTCGAGAAATAATACACCTTAGGTGCTTTTTGTTACGGTCTTGATCCTTCAAGGTTCACGTCTTCAAGCTTTTTCTCCAAAACCATGGGGGCTAAGAACTTTATTTTGAACGCTTGATAGCCAAGAGTCTCACCTAATTACATGAGCTAGGGCTTGAAGCAGGGGGAGCAAAGGAACCTAGATACCGAGATTTATGGCAAAAAATCGCAACTGCTGGCGAAACACTCAATGTCCCAAACTTGCTGGTTTTTCCCTTCCTCACCCACTCCCCAAAAAAATGTGACGTGCTGCAATCCTGTCTCTCTAGCTTTGATTTTCCCCCTTTTAAGAAGGAACCTTTGAATGTTCTGCAACAGATGCTTCTCATTCTGCACACAGGCAATAAATTAAAACAATTATTCTTTAAAAACTCCAGCTTCACTACCAGCTAGACATCATTTACAAGGAGTCAAAACAGCTGTATCACTCTTGAAACCAGCTTCCTACCAAACAGGGCTCAGAAATTACGATTTTACGGGCTGCGTCACAATGTGCTCCCGTTTCCCTCATGGCTTACTTTTTTGCTTTAAAATTTAAAAGGGGGGGGGGGGGGAAGAAAGCAAAAAAGCAAATCCTGCTAGGAGTGATGAAATGCCAAATAGGTGGGATGGAGACAGATGTCCCCAGCTGCCCTTGGTGTACAGATGTGCTCGGTTTGTGGATGCAACCAATGGAAGAAATACAACAGCATGAGACAGGTTTCCAGCTGTTGCAAGGGAAAAAATAATAAACTGGTTTTTAAGTGGTAAGGGAATGGGAAGCCACTAGACACTTGATTAATAGGTACTCGGGGAAAGAAACAAAACAGGGGGAATAGAGGAAAAATGCCAATGCAACTGGAAGAACAACTTGGGAAGAAAGGGGGGGGGGGCGCGCAGAAAGGGGGGGGCAGAAGGGGGCGCGCAGAAAGGGGGGGGCAGGAAGGGGGGGCAGAAAGGGGGGGGCAGAAAGGGGGGGGCAGAAAGGGGGGGGCAGAAAGGGGGGGGCAGAAAGGGGGGGGCAGAAAGGGGGGGGGGGAGAAAGGGGGGGGCAGAAAGGGGGGGGGGGAGAAAGGGGGGGGGAGAAAGGGGGGGGGAGAAAGGGGGGGGGAGAAAGGGGGGGGGGGGGGGAGAAAGGGGGGGGGAGAAAGGGGGGGGGAGAAAGGGGGGGGGAGAAAGGGGGGGGGAGAAAGGGGGGGGGAGAAAGGGGGGGGGAGAAAGGGGGGGGGAGAAAGGGGGGGGGAGAAAGGGGGGGGGAGAAAGGGGGGGGGAGAAAGGGGGGGGGAGAAGGGGGGGGAGAAGGGGGGGGAGAAAGGGGGGGGGAGAAAGGGGGGGGGAGAAAGGGGGGGGGAGAAAGGGGGGGGGAGAAAGGGGGGGGGAGAAAGGGGGGGGGAGAAAGGGGGGGGGGGAGAAAGGGGGGGGGGGAGAAAGGGGGGGGGAGAAAGGGGGGGGGAGAAAGGGGGGGGGGAGAAAGGGGGGGGGGAGAAAGGGGGGGGGGGAGGGGGGGGGAGAAAGGGGGGGGGGAGAAAGGGGGGGGGAGAAAGGGGGGGGGGAGAAAGGGGGGGGGGAGAAAGGGGGGGGGAGAAAGGGGGGGGGAGAAAGGGGGGGGGAGAAAGGGGGGGGGAGAAAGGGGGGGGGAGAAAGGGGGGGGGAGAAAGGGGGGGGGAGAAAGGGGGGGGGAGAAAGGGGGGGGGAGAAAGGGGGGGGGAGAAGAGACGGAACCTCACTTTGTTGCCAGGACCGGTCCTGAAGCCGCACCGGGCCCGCAGCCGCCTCCCCCGCCCCGTCTCCGCGGTAACGGCAGGGCCCGCGCAGGGCGCACGGTTGCCCGGGCCGCGGACACACCGCCAGCCGGGGCAGGACAGGCCGGGCCGGGGCTCGGTATCAGGGCGCCGTACCGTGCGGCCCAGCCCCGCGGCGGAGCAGCAGCAGCCCCCGCGGCGGCGAACCATGTCTCAGGCGTAAGTAGCGCTGGGGGGGCCCGGCGGGGCGAGGGGCCGCAGGTGCCCAGGAGGAAACCGCGTTTAAGGGGAGGGGGGGTGGGTGGCTAAAATCCAGCACGTACCTCCCGAGCAAAACACCTGCCGCTACCAACGCGGTGCAACCGGTTCCGCTGGGCCTCGTCCGCCGGCCCGGGCCCCTGAGGCGGCGGCGGAGGGCAGGCAGCCGCAGGGGTGCTGTGGGCAGGGCAGGATGCGGCCCCCAGAGTAACCAGCTCACCTCAGCAGCGCTTAGCCAATGTTAATATTATTCCTGCTCAGACACCAGGCTCTTTTCTGCTTGCAAAAAACCACTTTTTCCTCTCCTACAGACAAAAATGTGCACCATAATGGGGTTTTTTCCCCCCCCCCCCTCTAATGAGCTCCTCATGCCTTCAGCACAATACAAACCTTTAAAAGTTTATTTGCAATAACCAGACACTGATGATGGCATTGGATCAAAGTGCCTGCAAGGAGCCGTGCTCATTTCTCCAGAAACATTACTAAGATACCAAGCCCGGACATTAAGAAAGTGTTATTATTGCTCTGCTACAAAGTTGGGAACCAGCTGTGAGCGTCATTTGTGACATTACCCCTCAGTATTTTGCTCTTTGCTGCCTCCGGGCCCAGCAGCATGAAACCCTGGGCACAGCCAAGGGTTGGGGTAGCTCTTGTTCCCAGGGCTGAGCTGGATGGGGCTTGCTCAAGTTCAATAAATAATAGTACATTAGGGATTTTAAAAAAAAAAAAAAGAGAAAAAGAAAAAAAAGAAAAGTAAAAAAAAGAAAAAACTGCTGTCTTCCTACCCATGATCTTCTCCATGTCAGCAGTACCAGCCTCAGCACCTCCTGTTTCTTTTGCTCAGTATCATCTTTCTGAACTCCAACTCTTTACCAGGTAGAACCCCCTCAGACTCTAAAACACCCTTCCAGCCTCAGAACTAGAGCAGCTCTCCTTGTCACCTCCACATCGGCTTTCCCCTAGCCCAGCCTCCTGCCTCAACAGACTTGCAGTCCCAGCGACACACCACCGCCAACTCCTGGCTTTGTAGCTTCCTTTTCCTTGCTCCTTGGCTCAGGAGAGAAGGATGAGCTGAGAGGAATAAAGAAAATCACCACCAAGGACACAGCAGAGACTGTCTGGGGGCTCTGTCCAAGGACGCAGACCCAGCACAGCCTCCAGCAGCGCTAAGTTTGAGGAAAGCTTGCTCAGATCCCTGGCTAATCCAGTGCAGAGCTTGGCTTCTAACAGCACTAAGTGTGCCTTGCACTAGCATGCTGACTCAGGTAAGGGAAGTTCACAAAGTAATGGATAGTTAGCTAAATTGCACTGTGTAAAAGGAAAAAAAAATAAGGAAAAAACCCCACAAAAATATTGTTTGACCTCTTCCCGAGCGTGCGCCCTCAGAATCTGTCATTCCTCCTGAGTGCCTGAACCATGGCTGCTGCTATTTAAACTAGATTAACACCAAAGGAATTAAGTCGAGTATAGTTGGAAGATACTTGTGCTTCAGCTGTTTGGCTTAACTCAGTTTAATTTTAACAGAGACAGGGCTCCTTAGCATTTCCTATCGCATTGCCAGCACGGAACAGCAAATCCACATAAACACGATACACATCTCCACACCACATGACAAAAATAAATACGGTTCTCTTTCCGAAAGAGGAGGTGGTGGTAAGGGACTCCGGTTTGATGTTGATGCTACTTGGCTCGTAATCACCCTATAGGTGTGCACAGCATTTACAGCTGGGCTAATCCAGGCCTTCGTAAACACAAGTCTGAATATACACCAGTTCATCAACCTTGAGTTAAGTAACAGGCTGGAGAGTTTTATTCTACACCTCGGTGAATGTACCAAGTTTTTCTGGATTGTTTGTGCTTTTCTTTATTGCCCCAGCAACTGGATTCAGGTTATAATCTGAGAATCTCAGCATTTGTTTTAAAAAAAATAAGTAATAATAATTTAAAAAATCCAACCAGAAGTGTGAATCAACAATGCTCCTAAACCATCAGGAGAATAAAGAGTACTAAATTCTTACCTAAATATATGTGGCTTTAGAGGTTTAATTTCATGATTTTTAAGTGGTTGGGGCTGACCGTGCTGCTGGCAAATCCATAAAAATTTTATTTTAATGTTTACTGTTGACAGCCTTGTGCATTCCTCCCCAGCACAGAGCTGAGTTGCAATCAATGCCAGTAGTTAGGAAATCAGAGCATGCTTTCCTTTTGTCCTAGCCTATCTTGTTTTCCAAGGTTCAGCTAAGTTAATTCTCAAGTAAGTTACCGAGGCTACTGTTACACGATTTTATGTAGCGAGGTTATCCCGGCTGTATACCCTAAACCATGCTAAATTAAAAGTATATATAAATATCTTACAACAGACTACCTTAACTTGAAGGCAGTGAAGCAAAGAGCTAATAATGCAGGGTTTTTTGGGAAAACCCCTGCAAAAATACTTTGGGCAAAAGTATTTTAGGGGACATGACCTTATTTGCCTGGGAATGGGGATGGCTGCCTATCTTGCCAAATCACACAGAAAACAAACTCCATCCTACAGAGAAGTAGGCACACCAGTAAAGCGACAGCCGAGTCTATAATACTGATTTTTCCATACTGTACAGTCACATCCTGTGTCCTGTATAGAAATGCTACACAGTGCATAGCTTTTTTTTTTTTTTTGGAGCTTGAGGTAAACAGCTGCTTTTTAGACATCTGGAAGAACAGCTGCTACACACACAAAAATTGCACACGTCCCATGCGGCCAGTTGGATGTGCTAGCTGTAGTAAAGCATGCACGCAGGGCAGTTGTCTGGCAATGCACTGCAAGTCGGAGCGGTCAGACCAGCAACATTTGCAGCGCAGTCGCGCTGCACACAATTTACGTGGCTGGGATTTTGGTATTTCCAGTTTATGAGGCATGTTCACCATCCTCAAGGCCTCGTGATTTTAATGGATATGTGGGGGTAAAGCTCACAGAAGCTTTAGTAAGCTTTGTATGAGGGTAGAGAAAGCACTCAACTATATTCTCGTTTGGGTCAGTAAGCTCCAGCAGCCAGCAAAAAAAAAAAAACCCAACAAAACAATAACACACACCCTCAGCTTGTCCAGACACATTTGACATTTTCTGAGGACAGTTGCAGCGCTCATGAGAGAGCACATTACGTTTGCTGTAGGGTTGATGAAGAAGTGCTGGACATGTTGCACTTCCTAAACTACTCAAACCCCAGCATTTCCACACAGATGTACATTTTGTTCCAGACCTTAAACAGGAGATTTACATAGATGTTTTTGCATTTATGTTTTCCTGCTGTGTTTCCTCCTCTTTTATGACTTTACCATTTACTTGGCCTATAGGATCTTGACCAGTAATTTCTTAACTTGCCCTAACAGCCCTAGTCCAGACACGTTCAAAGCTGAGTCTTGGCACTGCTACCATTTGTACCAGGTTTTAATCAGCTACAAGACATTTGCCACTGCCACCAAGGAGCTTTAAACAATCAAAAAGCTTTAAAACTTAATCTCATGTCACAAATAGAATTTATATGAAGTCAGTAGTTAAACATTAATCTAAGACAAGATCTTTAGGATCTCCCCTTCTGCTTCCGACAGAAGCAACCAAAGGAGAGCTGTGTATTTTATATTACATCCCCAAAGCTCAGTTAAAAGAAAATTAAGGTTGCAAAACCAAAATATAAGAAAATGTCAGGGCAACTTGGAATCTCTCTTCTCTCCCCCACTTCACATGGCTGCGTTACGATGCAGTTTCTTATGTTGTGATCACATCCTACTTTCTTCCCACCGGGCCCCAGCCCCATTCAGCGATTGGGCTGTTGTTGAATATTTCTTCTTATCCCCTCATTCAGCGTGTGGCCCCAGGCCATATTCTTCAAATTCCATCCAAACACCACAATTATTAGCTTCCTCCTGGGCATTCCTAGCATGTTCTCTCTCTCATACATCTCCCAAGCGTTCACAGATTCATCTTTGCCCCTCTTTCCACCCCTGGTGAGCATTAGCATGTCATCCTGCTTATATTAAAGGAGGAAAACAGAATCAAAGTGATCACAGCTAAGACTCAAAGCTGCAGCTCCTTCCCATGCCTCCATTCTTAATGAGCAGGTAGGGAAAGATCTCGTGCATTACTCATACCTTGTCTCCTTTGGGAAAAGCATCATCAGTGGAAATATCCCAGCAGCACTTCTGCTAGGAAGCAGTGAAAGAAGCAGCTATGATTCTCAAGAAGCTGAGCAGACCATGTTAGTTTTGAGCTTAAAGCCTCCTGAACCTAGCAAGGGTAGAGCAGCAGCCGGACATAGCACTTGCCCTTTATGCATCAACTAGGCAGCTGGACAGGCAATTGCTCTTTCCTTTTCTAAGGAATTTAAAAAAAAAAAAAAAAAGAACATGACACACATAGGATGGCTAACGCTGAAATAAACTTCATTACCACACCCAGTAAAGCATGGTATAAGCAAATGCTGCTTGGAGCTTGAGTAGGTAGGGTCTTCTCGGCTCTGGCCATCCATCTCTCAACAAAGAGCTCGCTATAGCATCTGCTGCAGCGATGCTGCACAGTAATTGGATATACGTTACCAACGCTCTCCTTCCCCTTCCTTTCATGCTTCCCTGGCCAGGAGGAACACTGCTTGCAAGAGGAGAGGAGGCTGATGTTCTCCTCCTCACCTCTCAAAGCGAAGGGCAGCCTCCAGCCCAGGCGGGATTGCAGCCTGACAGACAGAAGGACAGCCCTTGGAGCGTGCTACAGCAGAGTTCAGCCTAGAGTAGTGTCTCCTCTACCTTAATCACTTCTTAACATCCTCCTGTAAGAAAACAGCCATTTTTCCAATCAGCCTCGTGAATTTGGCTGGAGCAGGCGTGCTCGAGACCTGCTGAGGCACAGCGTTGCCACCAGTGCCTAGCGAAGCAGGCTTCCTCGCCTGCCCTGCAAGTTTCCCATTATGTCTACACCACAAAAATCTTTTATCCCCTATTCACTTTCTGTCATAGTACCAAAGGCTGCAATTGGAGACGACAGAAGCACAGAGCTGTTCAGGTTAACAACGCCAGCAGGCTGTATATGTTTTCTTCCCCCATCGCAAACCAAAGCCTATTGATGTTTATCCTTTCTTCTCCCCAAATGCTCCCAAACCCTGTAAAACATCACGGCTAGAGCAAGTACACTTAAAAGAAGTCATCTGGCAGAATTATGTTCACCTGCAGCTAAGAAGTTTGGCCTAATTGTAAGGCTAGTTGTATTTTAGGAGCAAGGCAGATCCGACCAAGCTCAGAACCACAATTCCACGCTGCTCCAGACTGCAGGCTAAAGGCTGTTAAATCAGGAATTGAATCAGACAACCTTTCAGTCAATCTGGTTGTGTCATAAGGCCACGCTGATCTCTGTTTCTGTCTGCACCTCTCCACCCCCAAAAGTGTTTTGTCTATAAGACGACAAAAGAAAAAAGAAAAAAGAAAAGGGCTACTCCTATAACATATTTAGCCCTGCAGTCTCCACGCAATATCCGAGCAGGTTGTAGCAAGGGAGCAGGTAACCGCTGACCTGAATAAGCCAGCAGTCAGTTTAAGTCTGGTGATTTGTAGAAAGAGAGAGAGAAGGGGAAAAAAGAAAAAAAAAAGAAAAGCAGCAGTATTTGTGCAAGCCCCTTTTTTCCTCTCAGGGCCTCACTTTCCCCTCCCAACCTTTGTCTCTTGTTTCTTTATTTTACAGAGGCTGCAGGGCAGGGTTTCCCTCCCCCCGTGTTTGCCCAGGGCTTAGCACAATGGCTGACCTGTCAAGCCCCAACTATCTAGAGGAGACCCTGAGGACTGGCCCCTGCACGCACTTCCTTGTCGCTAGACCCAAGTCTCGGCCGCCTCTCCTCTGCTCCGTGACTCTTGGCTCGATCTGCGCGGTGGTGGATACATGCTGGGCTCCTTGTCGATGCCCTCCGCATCCCCTCGCTCTCACAAGCCCTGCCGGTGCTTTTTCCATTCCCTGTTAGCCCAACACAGCGCGGTTTCATCTTCTGAGAAAGGAAAAATGCAGGTAGTTTACAATGACGGCATAGATGCTTCAGAAATGTTTGAAAACACGCAGAATTTAGCACTCATTTAATCAAACAGGAGTTTCCCTATTAGGTGAAGGGACCTGGGCCAAGTCAGAATCAAATATTGTCCTGTCCATCTCTTCACATGTGCCCATCCATCAGAAAAACCAGCAGGGCCCATGCAGTACTACACTCTGCATTTGCACGGTTGGCACGTGAAAGTGTGAGATATTTCTGTCCTCGGAGGACAGCCCAGAAAAACCAGGCATCAAAGCCACCCATATACAAATCCAGAAACAGCCACAGCTTGGAGTACAAACTGTGCCATGTCCTGGAATAAGAGAAATAGTGTTCCCTTTGGCAGCTAAGCAAAAACACCAAGACACTTTGGGGAGGGGAGGGGGAAAAAAAAAAAAGGAAAAACCACACAAAGGTAACCCCACTGATGCCAGATTCCACTACTGAGGGACAGTTTGCATGCTCAGCACAAATCCTTCCAAGAAGGGCATGCTTAAGTCTCCAAACCAATTCAACACAAGTAAGCAGGCTAATCCCAGCTGTACTCAAAACCTACACGTTTTTCCAAGAAGAGATGGGTCAAGCAAACAGGCAGAGTTAGAGGACCCTGGAATATTAAAATGAGGTGATGCATAATTTGGCAGGGTTTTAAACATCTCTTTATAACTTGAGCAGAAAAACATATTTCTAAGCTTCACTAAATAAGCAGATCAGGCTTTATTTTGAGCAGTAAAAGTGAGACTCGGACTAGAAGTCATGCTATGGCAGAAGAGTCATCTTAAGCCCTTGTTTTAGACTCCGTTTCTACTTTGTGGGAGCAAAGAGAAGGGACATCGGTTAGACAGTAAAACCCTGACCTTCCCTCCAAGCTATAAGCTGCCAGAAAGCCCTCTCGGGGCTCTGGAGTTAAGTCACTTTATGTGTTTTTTTTTTTCCTCATCCCATTACAGCGTTGCTTATTTTCCCCATAACACTCCTATTTTGTAGTTGCTATGACAATTTGCAGCATTCCTTATATTGCTATACACTCGCAAAGATCAAGAGACAGACTTCTTTCTTTTCCATCGTTTAATAACCTCATACCTTGAGTAGGAAAATTATGCTCTGTCCTGCTGGTTACCACCACTAGTCCCTTAAGTCAGATGCTCTAATCCATCTCCGATACAATATCATCCTCGGGCAGGGATACAGCTCGCAGCCTTCCTGTTACAGAACAGAAACAAGCCTACAAATTGAACCAGTAACAGTAAATTAAAAGCCAGCGCACCCAGAGCTGCGTCATGCAAGCAATTTTGAGGGACTTTACAACTTAATGCAAAGGGAGACTGAGTAAATAGGCAAAAATTCAAATAGGGACTTAGGGGTTGCGTGCTGTCTGATTAACAGGCAAGGACAATCAGTCCTGTCCTTTGCTTTTAATGCGTAACCTTGAAGACATGCATCACTCCTCCTGACTACCCTTGAACGTGTTTGTCTCCAAAGCTGAAGGGCTCCTCAGGATTATAGCAGCCCTGCCAAGTCCCCCAGAAAGGGCTATAAACACCAAGCACATCTGATCCTTCAAACTAGTCCAGAAGGGCTCCCATTTGGACACTAGTAAAACCCGAAATAATTATTTTAATCCTGTTTTGGGGAAGGGAAACAAATGGCTGTGCGTGTGTTCTGCAGTTTTTAATCAGGGTGAAGCAGAGAGACACTCAAATCGCACTTCTGCTGGCACTATCCAGTTATCAAGTATCTGCTGTTCCCCATCACATCCCTAACGAACTGAAGCGCTAGGGCCAGGTCCCCCCAGGGTGTCCGTCACCCTGACCGCAACGGGGACGCAGGAACTATCAGCTTACCACAGCTAAAAATTTAGCAGTTCCACATCAATCTTCTGCTTCAACACTTCATTTTCCAGCGGGCCTGTCCCTTCTTTTGCACAGACCATCGCTGCTGCAAAAGCTACAAACATACCATAATATCCATAGTCTTAACATCTGACCCACAGCAACATGCTTGCAATCATCTTAATGCTTATCTGATAAACTAATGCTTTATGGAAGCAATTACGTTCCATCTCTATTACCTTATGTTAACGTACTCTGAAGGGCTAAAGCACTCTGTCCCCCTTCCTCCCTCAAAAAGTCATTCAAAATATAAAAAGAAACTGGATATTAGCTGGCTCAGCAGGAGGAACCACTTGACATTCCTCAGTCAGAGGAGGGAAAAAGGGAGATTATTGTAAATTGGAGTGGACAATCGTGGAGTCGGTTCTCGTTGCGGTACAATCTGTTGTCTCCATGCAATAACCTGCATTCGAAACGCTTTAGCCCGAGGATACCCGCTGTTCATAAATCAACGGTATGGTTTTGGGGACAACCTACAGAACCAGGCTTCCTCTGAGGTTTATAACCTCTCTACTATCAAATAGTCTGAGTAGGCACAGCTAAGTAAGTACAATACTGCCTTGTTTCCTCCTGTGCTGGAAAACCCCGTGAACCTCACATCAGTATACGTTCTTCCGTGTCCTGACTTCAGCAGAAGCGTGCAAAATTCCCATCCATCAGCCAGCAGAGCTGTTAGGTCAAAGCTAACGCTGGTCTTGTTCGCACCAATCTTCTCCACTCTGCTGGTTTTATTTTGTTTATCTCCTGCACCCGGGTTAATTGCTGCAATTGAGGGATTCGGGTGGTGCAATGGGATGTAAATGAAGTTGGAAAAAAGGAAAGGGAAAGACCTGGGTGGGCTGCAGAGGCGTTAGGAAAAGCAAGACCAGCTGCATCCTGCAGAAACCCAGGTCAGCTGAAAAGTATAATATGCACTTTAAAAAGCTAATGGTGCAAATTCAATAGCAGGGTTCAGATTGTTGGTGTTTTTGCTGACGGCTGCAGGGAGTCCCAGCAGCATCCTGGACCTGCAGCACACGCCCCGCGCTCGAGGCACTAGCGGGCTGGAGTTTGTCCTGTCAACCCCACTGGTCCCTCTTGCAGCACAAGCCTGCAATCAGTCTGTACTCCGAGATAGGGAATGATAAGATCAACTGACAGAGCTCCAGTTTAGGCTTTTATTACCAAGCACAAGCAACCTTAACAGCTGCCCAGCTTTCTTGTCAGAATTAATACACAAGCACTCCCTGTGGAGTCTTCAGGTCTCCTCTGAAAGCTCACCTAATGGTGGCAGGGCCTTTTACTGTCTTCATCCTTCGAGAGGCTCTAGGAACAGCAAGCCAGAGCAAGGTTCAGCACGCGGATCGGTCTAGACTGCACCATCGAGGCCAACAGCCTTTCTTTCTAGGTCTAAGAAACAAAAAAGCCAGCTTTCTCTGTTACCTTAGCCCGCCGTTTTCCTCTCCTCCTGCAAACCTGACAACGCGTGTCAAGAAACTGTTTTTCTCCCAGCATAACCAAATCTCCATGCAGCAGAAATTTCTTAGCTCTGCTGCTGGTAGAGAAGTATTTTCAAAGATGTAAGATTTTGACACCTGTCACTCCCAAGAGAGTGTCTCCACCTGGCAAAGAGAGGTCACAAAGTAGAACAGGACCTAAAAGGGTCTTTCACTACCACAAATGTTAGCACCTGTCAGTGACAAACCTGCTGTTCCGAATAAAAGCCTCACTGCCCAGAGTCCTTTTCCTGCTCCTTTAGGATGATTTCCCATGATTTGCTGCACTGATCTGCTTTTACCACTGACAGCCAGCCCATGCTCGCATCAAAGCTCCACCTATTCCTACCAAACCTACCAAGTAAACAGCATTATCACTTCTGGAAATTAACCTGGCCTTAGGTGACGTCTTCCACGTCACATAGTCCTCTAGCCACTAGAGCAGACATTTAGCAATTGCTTGGAGCTCAGTTGCTGCCATAGACATGAATCAAATTATTTTCCTCGCTTCACATTCTAAATAGCAGCCACAGCTACGCTTTAGCATTGGCACCGACACAGCCTTTACCCTGCACAATTAGCTCTGAGCAACCACTTCAGAAAGGCAGAAAAGCAACACGCACTTTAGAAACGTGGATTTGGCCTCATCCCAAACACGAAGAGACCTAAAAGAGACCTTTGCCCATCGTAAGGGCTTTGGGGAGAGACACCTTTTCTATTAGACCATTTTCTCAATTAGCACAATCGAGTGAAACTCATGGCACTGTTGGGGTTTGTAGCTTCAAGCAGTTGAAGGATGCTTCAGGCGTGTTAAGGGTAAAGTTGAAAAGTTTTTAGCTTTCTAAGCTTTCGTTATTAAAACAGCATTTTAAGATTCCTATTTTTAAAATAATGAAAAAGAGAAACTTTTGCTAATGGTTTTTAAAATACGCTGTAGTTACAATCTCTTTATAAAAAGATAATGGCTCACATTTCCAGGCTTGCTCTTTTGAGAAATCCACACATAGCACACAATGACGCCAGGGCTCTAACTCTTGCTTTCATGTCAGGTTAACACAGTCTTCTCTTTTCAATTAGCACTTACAATAAGATGTGGACAGATGCCCAGAAAGACCTCGACATCCAGCTCCGGAGAGAAAGAGAAGAGTTCCTCCAGCCAGAGAAGGACCGCGTGAAAGTATTCAAGATGTTAGCCACTTCCTACATCAAATACATGCAAATCTTCCGTAACTTGGAGACGGCCCACGACCAACTCGTTCACCGGCAGAAACGGGCGGTCATTCGGCAAGTACTAGATGGCGTGATTGGCCGGATCCTGGAGGTGAAAAAAGAAATGGTGGAGCTAGAGAACTCAGAGTTTCATTACATTGATAATATCCTGGAAGATCTAAAGCTTCTCCCGGTAGGTCTACCTCTACTATGAGCAAATTCATAGGAATTTTGCCTATCCTGTATTTTAAGGATAACCACATTTACTCGCAGCCTGTGAAGTCCCACCAAGTGATTTCACTTCCTGCACGTTCACTAGTATACTAGTGAACTAATTATAGCACTTTTATTAGAGATCAGAGTATATTAATACCTAATGCTCATCATAGATCAAGAGTAAGATTTTAAAGCTGATCTACTTGATCAATATGTTGCATTTCTGCCTCTCCATAGCAGCATAGGCTCTGTAGGTCTTTCACTTGCACATGTCCTAACGTGAAGTCACATTAGCTTAGACAGCTTCGCTATTAATGACAGCAGCTTGACTCTGCCTGATTTCACTGTGGGATTAGACAGAAAACAGGCAACTGAAAGTACAGTCCGCTTCAGTCTGCCCTTTGTAATCTTCCAGAGATTACAGGTAATGCTAAAAGCTGCATGGCCTGGTCTATTAGTTCTAAACTAAAATGAGAAATCTGAGACAAGTCTCATATTGCAAAGGAGGCGGGAGCTGGGAGCGTATTCAACATCCAGGGTTGAGGATTTCCTGATGTCAAAGCAGCCCCCTGACAGACAGCTCACTAAATCACATGAATATGACAACAAGGCAAAGTCTTGAAGCTGTGCTCTAAAAGCAGTATGAAAAATTAGCTGCCAAAAAGTGGTTACTTCTCTCGCAGACAGCTCCACCTATTGTCAAATTTAGGTACCGCTGCTGACAGCTTTTCTAAAGAAAAAAGTTGGAGCTTAAATTACTGCTGTTTTCAGGATCCCAGTTACAACACAGGATAAATTGCCTAATGTCTTTATAGCATTATTTTGAGGTCTGCAAACATGTTTCTGTTTGCAATTGCATGTGTATTTCACTCTGCAAATTTAGGATAGTAATTGCCATGAGTTTTCACCAGCTCTTCACCTTCTGACATTAGTCATAGCAGAAAACTATTTTAAACTATGAGAAGGCAAACTGGAGAGCATAAAGACATCTCCAGGAAAATTGATCCTTCAAATCCTATTTTAAAATTATTAAGCAGTGCTGTTTTCATGACTTATCAGTAAATCCACTTGCAGCAAAAAGTTGGCAAGCCTGAAAAGTCATGCTTGACATCTATTAAAAAACAAGCATAAATTCAGATTCCAGCACCACACCTTAATTTTAAGGAGGCATGACATACCTACCACAAAAAAAAAAAAAAAGTACTGAAGAGATTTCAGGCTTTTTTCAAGCAAACTTTGTTTTCCATAGTAGATAAGAATACAGATTTATGGTTCGGGTTGTTGGGGTTTTTTTAATAGAATAGTCACATGTTCTTAGATCCAAAACAAAATTACTGGCCAGTACTTGACAAATGACTTCTGTTTCTTAAAGAATCTGTCCACAAAGAATCTCTCTAGTCTTTCTTTTCATATTATTTATGGGCTAAAATCCAGCATGATTGCAGGCAGAGAACACAGCAGAGTAGTCCCATTTTATATCTTACGCAATAATATTGCATACTTTTTGCTATGTCACTGTAAGGCCAAGCTTCGTCTGTCTTTAGTTCTCTGCCTCATGTTTTTGTACGGTTGCTTTCCAACACTCAGTCACTCTATTTCCTGGGGTAATTGTAAAGGTATTTGGATACAGAAATCCCATCTGGAGCCAGGAGTAGCTAAAAAGCTGCAAATTTGACTTGAGGATAAACATCACAAGCCTAACTTTTCCATGCTGAGCCCCAAAAAGAGATGATGAAGAGGAGCAGGCTCCCTCCTCCCCACCCCTTCCAGTCCCAGTGTTCAGGCTCTGATCTCACCTTTACAGTCAGTAAAAGTCAGAGTCCAGAATGAATTGTAATTAAAGCCCAGATTAGGCATCAGATACACTCACCACCCCTACGCTGACTTGCACTGCTACGCGACAGTGTAAAAGCCCTCTCATCCTGTGCAAGGGTGTCCAGAGAAACCGCTTGATTTCTTATACCTGAAACCAGCCAGATTTGTAATCCAGCCTCAAGCAATTTGCACTCTTGAAGTACAACGTATAATCATTTCCATCAACAGTCAAGGATGTTAGAAGGTGCAAACAGGGAGCTTAACAAGACAAATATTTAGAAACTTTAGCAGACCAGACCTCTGCATTGATAAAATCAATAGGGATAAACACAGTCCTACTTGGAAGCTTTCTTATGCTGCCATAATAGGGACGTCCCGGTCCGCACAGCGTGCAACCGAGGGAATTAGCAATGAAATCTTAAAGTTGGCAGTTCACAGGGGCTGTTTGCATTGGCCACAGCTCTCCCTGCAAATTCTTGCTCTAGATATTGGAAGGCTCACAAGCAGCACATTTACCACACGCCTACGACAGGGCAGGAGCAGTGCTTGTTCTTTACAGCCAGCACTTTTCTCCTCCGCATCTGTCCGCACCAGAGGTGGCATCAAGGCTGCAAAGGATCGAATCAAAGGTCTCCCCGAGCAGGTCAAAGCCCACCAAGTTTCCATAGCAAACAGAAAAGAGAGCAGTAGTAACACAGCATCAAGTCTGGTACTTGCCACAGGCTCCCTGGGGAAAAGGACCAAGTGTTCACATATACCTGGGGACAAACTGTTGTGTAACTCGATCGTGCAACTCCTCAGGAGCAGCACCACAGGGTAACTACTGCCTGTCTCCCCCATCCCTCCTTCTGGGTAAACCATTTGTTTGAGGAGATATTCTAAGGTGTTCCTGAAACAGCCTATAGGGAACATGGCACCAGTATGAACCAGACCTACAAAGACACGTTCCCCCCACCTCCCCTCCCCAGCCCCCCAAAAAATTAATATATATATATATATACACTTGCCAGTAAATGTTCTTGGAGGATTATCTCTAGTCTTCAATAGATACAAAGAACTAGTTATGCCACTCCACAGCATCTTAACTTTTGGGGTGGGGTTTTTTTTTTTTGTCTGCCTGTGTCTCTTTGATTTCTCAACAAGAGTGAAATTCTACAGGAGAAAAATCAGTAGAAATGTGAATCGGTTACATCTTTTTAATGATAGAAACAAGTAAAGGCAGCCACTTCTAATCCCACCTGATTTTGAGAAGTGACCGAGATATTGTAGACTAACCGGCACTGTCTTGTGACTGCAGGTATTTCTACCTGTAGACAAACAGAATTGTGCTTTGGTTCCTTGTAATGGTTAAAAAAAATGCAAGAGAACAGATCTATTTTTCATGTTGATTAAAAAAAAAAAGTGGGATGATCATACAACCAGAGGTATTCAGTTTGGTGGAAATCATGTTTAGATTTCCAGCAACCCTGCCAAATATTTTAACAGTTTGATAATATAATTGAGCCATTATAAAAAGAAAAATTTCTGGGCTGCCATGGTTCAGAAACTGGGTTGATTTATTTGTTTTTGTTGAATTAGGCCTTAAGTAATTGCAAAGCAACAGCTCAGCAGCTGTTACAGAGGTCAAATTCCCCAACACTCCAAAATATTCAACAGTCTCAGTCCAATTTAATTGCTTTGTGAAGGTGTTCAATAAACAATGTGATTTTAATGCAGTTCTAAACGGCATCTTGTGACTATTTCTTCCTCTAGGAAGACATAGAAGTACCTATCCCAAGGTATTTCATTAAAGAGAAGCTGGAAGTCCTGCAGCAGAGGGAGAAAATCCTCGATCAGATTTTGCTTAATACTGGATTGCAAATACAGGTAAGCATACCACATACCTACGTAATAACATGCTTAACTTTTTTAGTTTATAGCCACACGTGTCTGAACACACGAGCCACTGAAGTGAAAAGTACTTTTATAGCGGTTAGGAAGTAAAAGTCTGTTTATAAATGAGGCACAAATAGAAAGTAACATTAAGTTTTCCTGTCTAACACTATCCAGTCACATCTTGAGCCTGCTTAAGCCCAAAATGAATGGACTCTGCTTTATGTGTGTGAGAATGTCAGAGAAAGGGCAGCACTGGCCAAGTTTAGTAGGTGCTTTATTTGCCTAGCTAACTCTCATCACATAATTAGTCCTACTGAAATCAAGTCAAGCTTTAGTTTTACTGAACCGGGATTCCTAACTGGAATAGGCAAAACTCAGAGTTCAGGTCAGCACAACTGTTAGCATTCAGTTGTTCATAACCTCTGAACAATGACTGCAGTCTCTTCTCTACAGCTATAGAGCTGCAGCTGCTAGGAGGAGTAGAAAATTGAGTTTTGGCAGAGCAGAAGTCATTACAGAGTCGATACGTGAGTGCTCCAGTGAAGACTGTTCTGGACTTGATATACTTTTGACCTTTTGGAAATGGAGCATTGCCTACAAGCAGTTGTAGCTAACCTCTTGAAATAAACAACTGTGCCTATGCATCTGGACGACTTAGATTCATAGATGGTATAGCCGTAAGAGACAGTCCCGAACAGACCGCTTAGTCAAAGTGCTGCACCGCCCCAACCGTTGAATTCTCCACCGGTGATTGCGCTGGTGGGGGAGGTCTGGATCCCAGAAGGCAACGAGGGAAGGTTCCCAGGGACAGAAGCGGCAGCAGTCAGGCAGAGGCAGTCTGCAGGCTCTCCGCTAGATTACTGTAATGGGCAGCTGCAGTCCTCTCGGCCTCCGCAGTAAATCTCTGGGTAAATTCCCTGCTCTTCTAGCGGCCTGGTGTCGGCCTGCAGAGATCTTCTGTTTCGGCACATTACATCTTGAAGCCTTTTTGTTTCCCACAGTTCTGCTCTCACCCCTTTTCAATGTGGCATCCGTAACAGATGAGATTATCTGGTGTGCAGCCCGCTCACCTGGGAGCGCCAGGCTCTTGCACTCCGGACCCTGGCAGGGTCCGGGTCTCCCTTGCCAGGATGCCACAAGAGAGGCACAGGATTCAATAAGCATGAATAAAATAATCTCACACAGTATGAATCCGGTGCCCTGCGCTGCACTTCCAGTTCAATCACCGCTGGGATTGCTTGAGGGTTGTCAGCACTTCCACATGCATCCTCCAAGCCACGTACGCTCAGGAAATCCTAACTGCTGCGTAACAGACCGCTGTATTCCTCCGTGGCAGTGCAGTTACAAGCGGTCTAACGTAAATCAAAAACAGCAGAGTTAATCAGAGGAGTCTGCTCTGCAGATCATTTGTCCTTCTATGTAATTCTGTTATAGAAAGCCCTGCTGAAAGTGCAGCATAGCGAGCTCCACGCAATATATAAATATATATATATATATAAAGCGCATCAAATATGAACTGTCTCCAATAGGGGGATTAACATCGAGAAAGCACAATAATTCAGCTTTTCCACGGGGAGCACGAGGGGTTAACAAGAGTTCTCAGGAGTGAGAAGGGGGAGTCCCTCTCTCCAGCTGCACTGTTCTGACATGTTTTTTCCCAAGCTTCTTCTACTTAGGCTGGGCTGACCAGGCCTGGGCTGGCTCAGAACAGCCTGTCCCTTCCATTCAGCAAGAGAGCTGGTGGCCCAGCAGCATGTCCAGAAATGTAAGAGGAAGACATTCCATAGCTTAAGAAATCCTCCTTTTAATAGGACAAAGCCCTGTGGTTCTTTTTGTCTTTTTTTCTCAAATGGATAAAGTTCAGCAGGACGCATAATCCATACAGAGCTGCTGTTGTTTCCTCACTGTAGCATCAGGCTTTCCTTGGCACGCATCAACACCTCAGGTTCCCTTTCTCCTGAAGGTCCTCAGAAAAAGCAAGATATCAAACTTCCAAGATAGCACTGAACCAGGAGCCTCTACTGCTTGTGACGGGGATTTTTTGTCTCAGTTTCCACAAGAAGTTCATTGGTTGTTTTGTTTGCTGAGGTAGGCAATTAACAAAACACATAACTAATACTTTGCTTTGTCCATTCCTTTTTGCTTTGGCTGTACCATTGAAGAAACCTCTCAAGGCCATGACATTTGAAGAAGCCATTAAAGCAATCCAGGTTGCCGAACGAGCTCGCCAAGGCCGTTGTCGAGCAGCATTCATGAAGCAAATTTACCTTGAAGAGAAGAGAGAAAGACAAACTAAACTTCAGGTCCAGATGGGTCCAAATCCAGATGCTGCTGCTACTCGCATTCAAAAGGTGAGATCTCTGATTTAACAACAGTTCTGGCAGGACCAAATAACAATGCTTTGTACAGAAAAACAGCAGTAGACAGAAACACAGCTCATAGGAAGGGAAGCATTCCTAAATGATAGCTTTCAGGGTGTCTAGCGAGGTGAAATACGTCATTTAAATCACTTCACAAAATGAGACAGGACCCTAGATGTGAGATCAACGGAAACAGTCCTGCACTGGCACTGCAGGGTGACTTTATAACCTACATGATGTTTTTCCATTCTGATTTTTCATGACCTCAGTTGCTCTTTGTGGCATTCCCTTGGAATCCAGTGCATCTCAGGGAATTCATGCCTTTTCCTGTGATCTCCAGGGAAAGAGTTCATTCCAGATCTTGAAAAAGATGAGAAAGGGACACCACTGCTAAATTCCAGCAAAAGTCCTCGCACATGAAATATTCGGACAATTCAGGCTGATGAGAACAGCAGCTCAGTCTAAATCTTAAGTCTAAACGCTTTTTAAACCCTGATGAAGTTGTGTTTTAGAAGCTAGATATACCAGTGTGAGGGGATAACAAACCTCAGAATTTTCTTTCTTTTAAAAATAGCAGATGGCAACCTGTTAAAGAGTAATAGTTTCAATTGTATATTGTGCCTTTCCTTCCTCTATTTGTTTTTTCCTGTGTCTGCCACAGTAAAGGAAGCTGTAACAAGGCCCATTTATCTCATTAGAGTTTTGTTTACAATTCAGGTTTGGCGTGGATATATCCAGCGCAAGAAAACAGTAAAAATGAGAGAAGAAGAAATGATATTTCTGGGGATGGTAAGTAGTGCTGCCTAGAGAATGTAAAATGCCACAGATCTGTTTGTTCTTCAGTCTTTTGTAATTTAGCAGCAGATGAGAAATTAATTTCTAAGATTCTTCCTATTTTAAAAGGAGTCTCTAAGGAATACAGAACTAAACTGGAATGATAGATGGCACAGGAGTAGCACAATCTGTCTTATGCCGCATGCCTTTGTGCTATACATACATAGTCCGATGTATACGGCAGATGTGGAAACAGGCGGTGTAGAACTTGCCCCAGGTTCTAGGGAATTTGACCCAGGCACGATAGAGCAAGGAAATTTTATTAATCAGTTTTTAATTCGTAATTCCAAGACACTTGAGCTGCCTCATTCCTGAAGTAGAATTAAAGCAGCAAAGTCTTCTCCCACCCCTTTGCAAGCCAGTGCATATGTATGTCAAGAGTAGGGAAAAGGGACATTAGAACTGCCATATCAATATTTCCATATGGAAATAAGCAAAACATTCCTCACATCATACTGCAGTAGTACAGGAAAATGAACAGCTCTCCAGGATCAGTTAGATTGTGTGGGGTGAAAGAACAAAAAAATGACAACACCCCTTCCAGAAGGAGGAACCTCAGTCAGAGAAGGTACATCATCTCCTCCCACCATCATCTTCCTTCCTAGCCAGTACCCGAGAAAGATAATTTGTAAACTCATCATTTAAGTTTGAGTTAAAACATGTCACCTTCTTATCCCAATTTGGATGATTTTCTTACCCAGCAATGGAGTTGTCCTTAGCTATGTTACAGGTTTATGAAAACTAATTGTGCCTCTAGCGTACCCCTGACTAACATGTATCATCAGTTAAGAACCACCTTAAAAATCTCATCTTTAGGAAGTAACATGTACATTTACCAAAAGTTTTGCCATGTTAAATACAGTAACACCCTATGAATTATTGTCTTTAATAACTGCTGGTCATTAACAGTAATTGCAGCCAGCATAGCTAAACAGAGCTTCGGGGGCCGATTGTGCCTCTGTTTAAGACAGGGGCAATTCCCAGAGATTTTAACTAGTGCAAACCTAAAATGGTGAGTATTTGGGATGTACTGAAAATGAATTAGAAATTATACCTTTTGCAAAACAAGGCATCATTTCCTATCAAATCCCATGACAGTTTCTGTCAAATCTTAAAACTAGAGTCTTGGGAAGGAAATCTAAGGCTGGTATCAGTTCACAGAAGGTTCACAGCCAAGGACTCTTTTCATGGTGGCCAGTGGTAGGAGTAACTGATAACTAGGATGTAAATAGCTTAGTTTATGGGGAGGAAATCTATATGATCACAGGGATGAAGGGAATTAAAGCCAAACACATACGGTGTATTCGTTTCCTGACCTCCATTTAGGAGCAAGAGAATTGATGTTTGCAACTCTGCACTCAGACTCATTACTCTATCAAGTATATAATCAAAGGATGCAGGAAAAAGATGGATACCTCTAAATAAAACCCAAAATTCTGTTCATCTTTCTAGTGTTTTTATATTCCCCATTTGTGTTTCCCTTTTACTTTTCATGCTGCATTCCCTTCCGCAGTCTCCAAAGGAAGCAAGTGGCCAGCAGACATTGGTTCAAACTGATAGATAGGCAGCGAGCTCCAAAGGTCAAGTCCCTTTGATGTATGATCACGTCAGCCCTCTAAAAAATGACCACTGATCTTCATGTGTAAATATGTTTAATTTGCTTTTCTAATGCTGCACGACTTAGATAAATTAGAAGACCTAGCCATCCATTACTCCAAGTCCATCCCAAAGGAGACTTGACTTTTACTGCAGTAAATAGAACTTCTCTTACAATTATAGCTATTTTAAAAATGCCTATGTTATTTTCATATAAAGGCTGCTTTGCAAAAAGAGATAGTCCATTTGAAGTTCTGAATAATGATTATTTTTTTTAATTCGGTTGTGTTGGCCTAAAAAAAAAAACAACCCGAAATGTGTGCAAAGACCAGGAAGTGTCCAGTCTCTTACTTAGTTCAGTATTATTTTCTTTACTTACTTCAGAAAAAATTTATGTATCTTTTCCGGAATTCAATTGTTTCATCTTTTGCTTGATGACAGAGTAGAAGCCTATGTTCCAGAGATTTTTCTTGGCTCAAAAGTAAAGGCTCATTATTATTTATTAAACTTAATTGCAGAAACAGCATGATTCCCTTAGCACATGTTTTTCTCAATCTCTGATAAATCACAATTTGCAATACCGGTTTAATTTGTAAAGAGAAGCAAGCCTCACTAAGAGCACATATATCTTGATAACTGTATCCTGACCTGTTTCCTGATCTTCCTCATATTGCTGCCACGACCCTGTTTGCTACCAGCTCCATCGTGACCATTATAACCAGTGTTCCAGGCACAGGTCTGTTTGAGCCACACCGACCACACTGACGTTGCAAGAAAACACATTAGATTGTCTTGAAAACATGCACGCGTTGTCCAAACAAACCTGCATTTTCGTACTCTATTTTACCATTACAGCCCAATTATAACGTACTTTTTTTCCAGTTTTTTAAACTGGTGCGTAATTCCACTTGTCTGTTTCCGGCATTTTTAAGTTCCCTGTCATTAAACACCACAGTTGGAGGTTGCCGTGATCGTTTCATCTTGCTGCAGCGCAAACTAGCTATCAGTCTGGTGTAACCGGGTGTGTGAACTGGCCCAAGCCTAGCCGTGGATCTACGCTCTCACGCTGTTCTATTCCATAATTCCAGCCCTTACGAAAGGGTTAGTGGCACAATACGTGCTGATCTGCAATTTTCTCATATAGTATTTCCGCCATTCTTCCCTCTTCTGAATCCTTTTCACATGAAAGGATCTGTGTTGTCTTAAATAAAAACACAGTTCTCTCCTTACCTCTTTTAAATATACCCTAATTTAGGCATGTTGTCTTGGATAATGCTTTTATTTATATCTGAGAAAACACTCTGCCAAACATTCCTTGTTCTTTGAATTCCTGATAAATATAATTCATTTCCATCCAGTCAGAAAAAGAAAAGAAAAAATTAGCATTTCCCAGAATAGCCTTCTCTGTAAACATTATAGGCTATGGCTAAATAAATATTGTATGGGATTTAATAAACTGGAAACTCCTTCATAAGTGAAACTGAAAATATTTCTTCAGCTCTTGAAAAAGAGGTAAACAGTTACAGTGGTGGCACACACCAGGTCTGTTTTTATCAAGCATTAAAATTACTTTTGTTTTCCTTGCAACCTAGGTGATGTTTAGATGTCAGCACAAAGTTGTGTGTTATTTCACCTGGCATACATATACATCTAAACGCTGATAACTAATCTGTTCTGTTTTCAATAGGATTTTTAAACCTGCTTATTCTTGAAATAGAAGGACGCTGGGAAGCAAGAAGCCCGTTAAATAATTTGGCTTTCATTGGCTAGAGTCACACTAACAATGAAATCACTGCCTTTCAGAGTCCAAAACATACTTGCCATTTTTAGTAGAAGTTTGACAGCGTGCCCAGGTATAATATCAGAAATAAACATAACCAAATTTATATAAACTTATATGGTCACAAATATAAGTGTTTTCTCTGCTTTAATTTTTCTTTCCTCTTTTAAAAAGTGTTGCATGTAAATATTTTTTAATATATATATGTAACACAAATCTATAAACCGGACATTTTCAATATTTTTCTAACAAGGCCTCTTACTGCAACTGCTTTGTTTGAATGCGTTTGACAATTACTTTAATTGGCAAAGCCATTGAAGTGAATCGTATAGTAGGGAAGCTTTAATGAATGCAATATATTTTGCTTAGTAGTTCCTTTTTTGTGCCTAATTTAGGAATGCAGCCATATAATTGATGTAGCTATCACCGTTTGTGTACCACGGAACGTATACGAATACAATCTTTGTAAGACGAGAGACATCTTTAAAATACATTCTTCCTGCAGCCAGACAAAGTACATTGAGGAAATGAGAAAGCAAGAACTGCAATAGCAAACTTTTAAGGAGAATTTGGATCACCATTTGAAATTCAATAGAATAAGAGTCATGAGTAAAGTACAGGACCTCGGTTGCTTAAGCGGTAGACTCCTTTAGTCTACTGGTAAGGAGTTACTTGTCTGTCTAGTCCAAATACAAAATAAAAAATTCTCGGTTTCACTACTGGTGAAAATAAATGACCGTTAAAAACACTTACTTTGGAAATTAAGCCCTTCAGAGAAGCAAGCCATACTACTTCCTAAAACGAGCAGTCTACAGCAAAACGCTACCCAACTACTACACCTATCAAAAGATTACAATTACGGACAATACTGTCTGTAGCAGAACATTGTACTGAAGAAGTCCCATAAAACCATTCAGTGTGTGGTTCAGCTGGGCTGTTTCAGGTCCAAGAAAGGAAGCCGTCCTAAATTAAGTACCCAGTAATAAAAGCTGCAGTAAATCTACCTTTCAGGCCTAATACGAATGTTAGCCTTACAACGTGAAGTAAAATGAAATGTATTTATTTCACCGAAATGAAGACTATCTTTCCTTGTAAGCGTAGTCGTAATGGAACAATTGAAGAGCAGTTAGTTCCACAGCACGGGGCCTCCTATATGTAGAGCTGTAGCCTTAAGCATGTTCAGCCAGCCTGCACACCTCTAAGTGTTTTATAATGAACAATAAAGCAGTCTGCGGTGGAAAAAGCTCTCGAGCTGACTAAGCAGAAAGGCAGGCTAGGAAAGAGTCATCTGCGCAATTGAGTTCTTCAGTAAAAAAGGGAAAAACTTCAGAAATTTTCATCGCGTTGGCTTACCTGGGAGATGCAAGGAACTTCTTTCCTTCTACTGGTGGGTCTTCCACTTTCACAAAACCTAAATTCTCTTTGGGGAGGATAAGGGGAGAAGGAGTAAAGGATGCTCTCATCAGCATACTTGTGACTGATGAGTTGGAATAAAATTCTCTTTTAGACAAATGTCCATTTTGCCTTATTAATTTAAACAAGGATTTTAAAGACAAAGCCCATCAAACATTAGATAAGCATTTTAAGTTAATGGACCATGTAGTCCTATTTTCCCACAAACTCCGGAATCTTCATATTATGTCCTATTTTTACAGCAACATCAATTATTAATATGTATACTTTTGCTGACAGAGGACCACACTAAAAATGTGAGTTTCGTTATCCAGTTCTGGGTCATTAACTGTGAAAAGCTTGTAAATATAATGGTTTATTCACATGGGAAGCCTTCATTAAGATGCATTATTCTACAACTGATGTGGCAGCATTGCATTATCAAGTTCACTGTCTCCATCTAATATTTGTAATTTGTTTCTAAATGAGTTGCTGTTTGTAGGGCACGTTAACAAATTTGAATTTCACATGGCCAAAGAAATTTCTTGAAGATGGGAAAATGCTTCTTCCCCCAAGGAAAAGCTATTTATTAGTGTCTTACTGTAGAATGCCTCCCTTTGATTCAGAAGCAGAAACATTAGAGGCGCTGAGAGAAGCGATGTTAGAAATAAATTGGCTTTTGTCTTCCTACATTAAGTGTAGAGGGCTATAAAAGCAGCTTGCATCCTCACACGGCCAAAGCTTTTCCAGATGTACTTTCTTCTGAAGTCTGCTCCTTGACAAGGGAACACAAACTCTCAAGGCTCTCACATAGACTCCCTCTCCCTTTGAAGACCCCAGACTGCTTCCACACTCAACTTTCATCTAGTTCATCTTTCACTTTCTACCTATGCTCTACCAACCGATGGCTTTTCTTGATCATTTGTGCCCTTAAGTACACTTGGATCAGTTCTTACATGCCAGGGAAGCAGTTTTATAAGATATTCTCTGTTTTACTTGTTAGCCCACGTACACATAAGTTCTTTTGGTACTTCCTCATCCTTGTTTTCCTGGTGTGCAATTCCTTTTTTATTGACATAAATGCATTGATTTCAAAGTAACAGAACGGAAAGTCGGGCCAGTTGTACATTCACCTGTAATGTTTTACCTAAAAATCAAACAACTGTGGCATGATTTCCCCACTGCCATTCAGAGCTCGCCTCCTCCTCCTCCTCCCCCAGAACAGAAGCCAGCCTTCAGTTCCTGACACGTGCCGGCCTCCAGGTCTTCACTCAAACAGGGCACGCTGCGTATGTTCCACATTAGACAGCCGTGAACCCTTCGGGACCCATTTGTCACACCCAGCTCTGCTCTTCATTTCATGCTCTTCCTCACCCACCCGAGCTAGAGCGTGTTGCTGCCAAAGCTGTTGCACTGTAGCAGGAGCCCCTGGTTTGGCAACCGTCTGTCCATCGTTAGCCCAACTTCAAAGGATGTCATTTGTTAATAACGTATCTCCTCATCGCAACAGCTTGCCTGGCAGCACCGACTCCGGCTCGGATCAAGCATCTTTCCGTACCTGCCATGTCATCCTATCTCATTGTCTCCTCTCCAACACCTAACCCTCCTCCCCAGCTTATCTGGCCATCTAGGTCTGAGCCAGCACCACTTCCCCAGCGATGGAAACCATCAAGCAACAGCACGTTGCACATCAGCAATGGCCTTTTCCTCCACATAGACTCTTTTCCATGTTATTCATATTTAGAAAATATTAATAACCAGAAATCAATAAGATTGGGTGAAAAAAAAAAAAAAAGACAGTCAAACGAGCATATGGTCTTACCGGCTTTCCCTTTCTCTTTCATTCCTTTCTTTAGTGGGTTACCAAAGGTGGGTAGCTAAACTCTTGTTGGTAGAATTGGTTTCTGTTTCTTTTGTTTTCTTGTAGTAAAACAGTCTTTGAAAAGAGAAAGAAAAAATATGAAGGGCAAATACAACAGAGCTTCTTTTCCTAAGCTGTTCTACAAGGTTATATTTGTACTTCAGCCTTAGGGCTTTGAGTGCAGCTCAGAAACTAGTACCAGCAGATATATTGATAACTGTGTGGTGCTCAGACAGGTAGCTGCACAAACATTTACTCAGGGCTTGGCTGGAGTTTGCTGACCAGACCGTGTTCTGTAGCCTTATTGCTATCAGCATCCGTGCCAGCTGGTTTAGAGCTACCTGGACTGTGTCCACACCAGCTTCTGACTCTGGACTCAAGCACAGATATGGTCTGTATTAATTCATTTAAAGATAAGAAACTCCTACTTCTGGTCTTGCTCATGTGGGCACGTTCTTGCCAGTTCAAACAGTTCTTACCTCGTCTGGCTTTGGTGCTGATGAAAGACATGCTGACAGTAAATTCACAGTGACAAGTAGCTGGTCAACAGCTCTCTCCGGACATGGTGGAGAGCAGTTCAGAGGAGCTGAGCAGAGGAAAGGTTCAGAGAGGGCAAAGAGGAGCTCTCCTGTCTGTGCTGCTGCACAGGCAATCCTCCTCTCCACCTTGGTCCCATGCCCACCCACCACTTCCCTTGCTATGGCTCCGGCCCTCAGCTGCCTCCTTTGCTCGCTGATTCACCTCATTATACCAGGAGACAATTAACCTGAGGGGGTGAGAGGGAGGAAGAAAAGACAAAAGGGATTATTTTCCACTTTGAGATCAGAACTGGTTCACCAGCAGAGCCTGCGCAGGAGAAGGGACCACACGTCCAGCAGTTAGGGTGGAGGGGGAGCTGCCCCTTCCCAGCACCAAAGCACTGTTCATCTGGTGAGCCATCTCATGACAGTCCACCCCCAAGCCTGCTGTAGAGGAGCCTGTCTTTAGTGAGGCTGATCCGCAGCCGACGGAGAAAGCTGGAGATATCCTTGTGCCCCTCGCACCGAGTTGCCTAGGCCTGAACGTCGATTTTGTCGCTTCCCAAAGGAGGCAGGAGGGGGGCAGTCCTTCTGGCCACCCAGCAGGACATCTTCAGCATTCGCCACAGCTGTCTTTGATCATGGAAATACTCATTCAGTCCCTAGATTTCTTTTATCCCTTTTCTTCTCGCATATCTTCAGCAGGAAACACTGGAAAACATACTTCTACATCAAACAGCCCTTCCCCAGCTTCCTTTGGTGACTTATCTAGTTAGGAAATCTGTTGGTTGTCCTCTGCACTGTTCAGACCATGGTGCAGCAGTATACAAAGAAATGGAAGAGTTGGGTGGGCTCTAGCTGGCTCATCTCTTTGGCAGCAGCCCTGCTACCAATACCTCGAGGCAGTAGTGCTCTGATGGGAACTTCTCAAAAGCAGTTCCCTTGAGCGTCGTTGTAGGGAAGCAAAAGTTGAGGGGGAAACTGCCTGAGGGACGTGGATCTGGTTTCCGGATCTCAATCTGGGAAGCAGGCCTCCTGGGTCCTCCTCTGGTTTCCAAATGAGCCACCCTGAGAAAGCATCGTCACATCTGTCCTGAGATTCATTTAATATTAGTAAGGCAGACAATGGTGGAATCCAAATACATAGCGTTAATATTAGTTGTGCTGATAGGTGCCGGTGGAGGTGAAGATTGGAAACGCTCGACTTCCATGGAAACCAAGAATTGAGTGAAGGTAACATCTCGGGGTGAAAGGCAACATTTTGGGTCGTATATTCAGGATGAGAGCATGTGCAGCCGCCTTTCAAAAGCACGCTGCTGCTCTTGTTTCCTCCTGAATATTTTCTCACTGGTGGCCTTGACCGATTCCTTTTGCACAGTGCGAGTCACACATTGCAGATGCAGGGAAGGCAGTAAATTGCTTTCCTGAACGGGGCCTCTGCGCTTATTTTGGATAGTCTGCAATCCTGCTGTGTACTTTCTGAAACCAAATATTGCTTGGCACTTGTTAGTGATTTTTGGAACCTGGTCGAAGCATAGAAGAACACCGAATAACGGATCTTAAATATAAACTGGCCAAACCTTTGATAGAAGCTTTTTTTGTCTTTGCGGGAGACCTCTGGAATTAGGACTTGGAGCACACTAGAAAATACATCACCAGAGCAAGGAGAATGTGTTACTAAATTGGTCATGCTGATTTAAGAACAATTTCTATACATTCTGAGGGTGGAAGGCCAGAGCGGAATAGCATAGGGTGGGGGGTTTTTTCATGCAAACCAACAGTCCCAGGCTTTTGTTCACATATGCTGCCACCTATATGTCAGATAGTCACTACCTTTGAAGAGTAAACCACATCATATTACAAAAACCAATCATCGTGTTTTCTCCTCTTTTCCATCCTTAAATTTGGCGTACACTATCAGACAATAATTACTACTTCCCGAGGACATGGAAAATACTTCGTTCTAGAATTGCGAAAAAACCAACGCTAATTTACAACTTCATTTTTAAAATATACCTTTTCTCTACACTTGCAAGGGAGAAATAGCTCATAAAACACTGAGAACATCTTAACCTTATCAACCATTGCAAACTAAGAAATGCAAACTTTCAGACCACCCACGCAGATGGTATTTTTCATGCTTCTGTATTTGCATACCAGAAAGACTTTCATTTTTCTCTCTCAAAGTACACATGTAAAATCAATCAAAGCAGAAGTTATTGTAAGACTTTAAACTGGCTTAGAAGTCCTTCTTGCCAAGGTTATCAAATTATGGGAAACTTGGGGAGCTATAATTTTTATTACAGCGTTTGGAGGGTTGTTTATTCTTTTGTTGTTGTTGTTCCTCAAGGGAAGTTGATTTCCTAAAGGAATATGACCAGCTGCAACAAAATACCAGGAAACCACTGACCAAGCAGTGCATATAAAAATTCAAGCGAACAAATTA
Source organism: Grus americana (assembly GCF_028858705.1). Lineage (NCBI taxonomy): Eukaryota > Metazoa > Chordata > Aves > Gruiformes > Gruidae > Grus > Grus americana. Next base: position 40,616,069 of record NC_072857.1, read on the forward strand.
AAAACAATACAGGCTAATTAAAAAGTACCAATGGGAAGTCCAAACATTTGAAAATTCAATTAAAAAAATCTCTGGCACCCTTCTGACATGGATAAAGTTGGCATTTGCAGAACAGCAGCTTTCTCACCTGTCTCACTGAGATCCCAGGATCCCACGCTGGAAGGGTTGTTTTTGTACATTGCAATGTTGTTAATTAATGCTGAAACACTAACAATAGACCATTGTGTGCATCCAGGCACTTTTTATGAGCACAGGGGGTTTTTTTCCTGGCTTCCCGCAAATAAATTAAGGCTTAAGCTCAGATTCACTGTCAACCTGGCATTCCAATTTATATTAAGCTTCTTTTCATTCATACCTTTTGTTTTCTCCTCTTGTCATTTTCAGAGCCTGCCTCCTCACTTAAAGGCAACAAGTGTTTCGCAGATGTATGCTGGGCAAGTAAATGCCCTGCGAAGTGAGGCCCAGGAGAGACACGAGGAGGACATCAAGGACAAGCTGAGAGAAATGGAAGGGCTCAACATCAAGGAGACTCTCCAGGATCAGATTGGCCAGTGTTTCATCGAGTGCCGGTGAGCGGGGATAAACACTTGCCCCTTACAAAGTCCGTTTGCCCCAAGGAGCCAGATTTTGCAGTTCTTACAAATTGCAAAATCCATCTTACAGTAGGGATCCCGGTCCCAGCTGCAGAACTAAGTTCCTGAACAGCAGGGCTTCAAATTGGGGAAACTGGAATAGTGCATCGCTGCTTGCACAGTCCAGCAGGGATCAGGGGTGCGCCTTGAAAGACTGACTGCAGAATCAGGTCCACAGAGATTAAAACAAGGACACATTCAGATTGCATATTAGCTTGAGCTCCAGCTTTCTAATTAGAAGCAGGCTTAAAGTTTAGGCACGCTGACTTTTTTTTCCCCTGCCCGAATACATAAGGTTTAAGAGAGAGAATGCAGTCTTCCATGAGACAGAAGTATAATTATTTGCTATAGCAAATCACATCACGTCACCGGTGCTGCAACCCAGGTGCCCGCTGCTGGTATTATCCAGCAGCCGACATGAATCTGAAGTACGTCCGCCGTACTTGAGGCCTGACCTTCAAGACACTCCCCCAGATGTAACTTGACTGAAGTAGTGCTGCTGATCTCAGTGAAACTTCACGTCTCAGTAGAGTTAAGCACGTACTTACACGTTTTTAAACTGAGTGCTGACACCTATAGTTCTCTCAGGAAGTTTACTTTAGCTGAAGAAGTTTTGAGACTGGCAATTTTAATACGGCAATACTGTAAAGCCTTGTACTACAGAATATAGGCTGGTTTTATGATACAGGTAAGTTTTTCCTGGGTTTACCCCCATCCAGTAGGTTCGTGTGTAAAAGCAAATTGGGAAACAGTGCCCAAGAGTTCCAAGATTTATCAGCGAGGTTTCAGCTGCTCTGCAAAAACACTGCCAGTGGTTTTGTGCCCTGAGCTGCTCGGGGATGTTACAGGACTCCTATTTGTCTTGTGGACTAGTATCATGGCCATTAATCACTCGGCGTTTTTTCAGTGTCCTGGACCTGCCTTCCACCTGCAGTTTCCAGTTGGAAACACAAATGCGTTCTGATGAAATCCTGCTCTATTTATTCCTTGACTACTTTTAATCAGGTTTTCTTAGCTATATGACAGCGTTAAAAGAAAAAAGCAATTATAAAAATAGCATTCTCACAGGTCTGCCACAACCTGTTTCTCTTCTTTCTTGTACTTCTGCCTCTTGTGGCCACTCCAGACTCAAATATATTTTTACCCCATCTAGCTCTCCTTTAGAAAGGACTGCGGGCTTTACAAACCTCAGTTATTACAAAGCACTTCCCCGCTCCCTAAATCAACCCTGTTCCAGGGCCCGGGTCTGCACACTTCTTGAGCTGCCATTTCCTGCCGCTCCCCACAACTCCCAGCGCTTTCCGAAGTACAGAAACTCCTTATTTCCTTTGCTTAATATTACTCATCTACTAGTAATTCTCTAACACGGGTCAGTCACGTCCAATTAACTTGACTCTAGAGCTTGAGGAGAACTAACTGAAATACTGTGTGAACCAATAACGGTGTTTCTGTAGGAGATTAGCAGAGAACAGTCCATCTCCCAGAGAATAAGGCTGAGCCATAAACCTCTTTAAAGACAGTTACGAGACATCATTAGAAGTAAAATCGGTTCCATGGAGACACTTAACAGCAGAGCCACCCAAGAACTTAACCAATCCAAGGGATCATTTGGAAGAAGCCAAAGCCATCGTTCGATCAAGGGAGGTGGAGAGGAATGGCTGAACAAGGAGTTCATCGAAACCCTTGCTGCCTGATGTATAAGCGACCTCAGTCTCGTGTATCCATGAAATACTCTGAAGATGTAAGGTGGAATGTAAATGCTGAGCTTTCTTATTCAGTAGCCCTTACAAGGGAAATGGGACCTCATTGCTACATTTATGTCCCAGACGTGCCCGGGGGCCCAACATTAGGTGAGACTTCAAGGCTGTAGGCAGCCATAGTCAGTATCCCAGCATATAAATATGTGATTAAACAAGTTTAAGGAGTTCTTTAACTAACCTTTAAGGTGTCTGGTCTGGTCTAGTCAGGTTCAGTAGCTTTGAATCCCATCTAGACTTCAAAATGAACAAAGATTAAAGCAGATGTCTGAATATAAGCACCACATTAACTGATCTTAGATAGCTTTATGGATATACTTTTCCTGAGCAAGTGATTATATCAAACAGGACTAAGATATACCCCCCCAGAGAGTTAATCAATGACACCACTGCTTATAGATAAGCCTTTAGTCAGACGTGTTGTTCTGCTGCAGCTGAGAGACTGAGAAAACAGCTCCCCTCCAACCTTGTAAAATATCCACAGGCAGAGCTGCTTCTCTGCCCACCCATCTGAAACAGTCCCGTGTTAAATACAATTAACCAAAAAGCGGTTTTGAGCTAAATCAGACCATTTTGATAGAGCACTCAAGAGACGCTGCACGTGCAGTTACGTGGTGTGCTTGAGCGCGGGGTCACCTCTGATGGCAGAGGGGTAGCGACAGACCTGGGGCAGGCAGAGCAGGGCGTTTGTTCATATTCCCCCTTACTCTCTTAAATTAACCATCCATCATCATCTCTAAAAATCAGTAAGGCATGTTTCAGCCAAGAAGAGTCAAATCTCATTCATAAAAAAAAAAAATATTCTGGTGATTTAGCAGTGCAGTAGATAAAATTCTGCCCCCAGTGAAGCCAGCGGGAGAGCTGCCATCACCTTCAGCAAAGGCTGGACATCACCCAATATTATAGTCCACTGCAATCTGGGCTGAGTGATGCAGTGATTTATGGGACTGAGAGGGGTCAGAGCGAGCTGTCTGCCATCCTGCTCTTCACAGGAGGCCTCTATTTAAGTGACCAAAATAATTTTCCCCACAGACATATTCGCTTGCAGCCAAAATAGGTTAAAAAAAAAAAAAATCAGCAGATTTCTACACATGGGGAGCATGTGCATCATGCAGAGCCAAGCTTTCCGCATGGTGCGTGCCAGAGACACCACAGAACTAGCAGGAGTTGTGTCCTGCTTCTGCCTGGCCTGCTGAACAGTGGCCAGATCTGAAGCGTCAAGGTTTACATTAATTATTACCTGCCAGGATGTATTTTGGCTCTCCACTAAGCCAGGCTGCAAAAATCAACAGCTAAATGTAGCTTATAAATTATTCTTTAACTAGACTCTTTGACAGAGTTTACAATTTTCCATAGTCTATTAAATAAACAGATAGCTAAAGGGGAACAAAGATTCTTTTGAATAATTTTTGCTGAACATACTAAAAAACCCCAAACTGGCCCGTTTTATCCTTCACTTGGAAAAAGATCTGATAGGAGATACAATTAGCAGGTATTGTCTTTCAGCACAGCTGCTATTAGATTACAAAAGCAATGAGCCCATATTAAATTTCTCCGCTCGTACGATCTGCTATAAATATTCACCACTTCCTTTGCACAAGGGAACAGGCATAGCTTCAGTCACTTCAAGACCCAAACCAGCTTCTTACGAAGATAAGTTCTAAAAAAAAGGCAAAATAAAGCAAAACCCAAAGGAACAGATTAAATGAAAAAGTTGCAGTTGATTCTAGCAATCCCACTGCAGAGAAGACAATATTTTTTATTTAACATTCTCCATTTTGCAGCCTTACCCATCCGTCGTTCTGCTTCGCTGTATTGACTTCAGTGGAGCTGCTGTTCTTCGGCTTGCCAATTATTCACATAAAGCTTTCTAGATTTTTATTTGGCCTTGCCCTTGTGCACCATACTAGAAAAAGATAGATTTTTTTTTTTTTAAAAAAAGCTTTTTTAAAAAGCATCACGCAGTATACCTACAGGCCTCCATTTTTTCAATATAGCTATAAGATTGATAGAACAGGAGTACAAATGTTCCAAAATTAACAGTTGCTATGCTTATATACATCCGAGTCTGGATTTTAATCGCTTGACTCACACAGATTCCAGCCATTACATTAATAACACAGTTTTGTATTAAAATATAACAATTGCATAGCTGGGGATTTAACTTTCAATTTCCTGTACTATTCCAGCCCAGAAACATTTTTTTTCTCCAATTTCACATTTAGGTTTTTGTACTACATATGCAAAACCTGTCATCATCGTCTTCTCTGCTCTTTACCCACTGTACATACCAACAGTTCCCAAATTACCAATCTTCCTTGGAGTCATCCTTAAAATAAAAAAAAAAAAAAAAAAGGGTGGGGAGAAGAGGGGCAAAGCATCCCCATATTATACAGAGAAATACAGTAGTATCTTTGTCTAAGAAAAGTCTTCTCTGACAGAAATCAATACGAAGGATAAGAAATCAAGATGAGGTTTTTATTACCACAGATAGCCTCAAGAATCACAGGGGAGAGCCTAACACACAGGGCTTTGCTCTAACATGTCTTATGCCCTCTAGCTGTAACAAATTACGCTGTGAATTTCTTGGAGGATTTATATGCCGCTGCTCAGCGCTCTGGGGAGCATTTCATCAGTGGCATCGCTGACCTAATAACAGGGGATCTAAAGCAATAGCGACTTTTATCTACGCTATGCGTTATTCCCACAGATTTGGGGATTGGTTTTCTGGAGGAAGGAGGCGGCGAGGGGTAAATGTGCTTTCATAATAGGTTTACACTTTACTGATTAGCTTTGAATGATCTTCTCGCTCTGCCTGCTGACTTGAGTACTGTCAGAAAAAGAATTGGCCGAGCTTCATGGTGAGTGAATGAGACTTCTTCTGAAGCGGGGGGTTCCTGCGCTTTATTTATTCATTTTGAACATTCCTGACAGCCAGCCCAGGCTTTGATACAGAGGAAAGGAGAAAGAAATAGGAAGCGATCATGTTATATTTCCCTTTTTCACAAGGCCGTTTTGTTGAGCTGAGTTTACTGCCAATACGCCTGTTCGCGGGGCTCCCTAGGTAGCAGGGGGTGGGGAAGGAGGCGGCAGGAGGAAGATGAATGGAGAGAGAGGTTTTGGAGTGAAATTCCACAGAATAGGGAAAGTATTCATTTGTGTCAGGCACTGCCCGTATCGCATTTCACACTCTGTACACACTGCTTTTTATGAAGTTCATGTTAACGTGCGTGAAAGCTGCCAGGCAATCCATCAGCAGCTGAAGTCTCGCCAACGGGACAGAGACAGATGACACCTCGGCAGTGCCAAGCGGTGACATCCCCTCCCCGTACCACCGAACCTCTGGTTCGAAGGGATCGGCGCTCTAAATCCATCTGGACCCACGGTGGTTTTTCAGTCCTGTCTGGCTCATCATCCGTACCCTCAGCCTGCCAGAAGCACTTTCCAAGTAACCAAGGAGTATGGAGCACAGGCTCTACGCAATATGGCAACAGTTCACAAAACAGCTGATAGGAAAATTGCTTAATAACCAGTTTTAGTGCAACAAACCTCCACGGCAGACAGTTCTCTTAGAGAGCAAGCTCCAGTCTGGAAATCCTTGGAACACAACCAACCGGAGATATCACCAGCCCCTTAAATCACAGTCCTCTTTCCATACTATGCCCCGTTAGTCCGGAAAATGCGTTCCCTCCTTGCCTGCCACCCCCGTAAGGCCATTTCTCCTGTAGGAGCCTACCAAAAAATGCCTCTCTGCTACCTGGTACTTTATATCCAACACAGACAGGAGTTACTGCCCACAGGAGCCATTTATAGATGGGTGATGAGCAGCTCTCTTTCACCTAGTCTGTATTGTCATTACTTGTTTTCCTTGTCATCATTAAAGGGTTGTCACACACTCACAAGCCACTCGTATGCGACATTCCACTCAGGAGCCATAATTACCAGCCAGAAGCACCTATGAGCTCAATGTAAAAATCAAGATATTCTGCAAATGGGGATAAATAAGGGATTTGCTGCTAACTCCACCGGATGAGGAGCTGAACTAAATTAGAAAGAGATCTGTATTCTGCACAACAGTTTTCTCCTGTCCTTACCCGTTCACTGGGGTTGACTGTATCTTCTACCCTCTTGTATTTTGTACGCTGAGAGCCTACACAAACCAAATTCTTTAGGAAGTAGCACAAAACCAGTAGAAGCTTCTTCTGAATCCCTCTGCAACCAGTCTGGGTTGGGTATCTTCTCAATCTTGTCGTTTTTCTCGGAAAAATGAAGAAAAGTGTGATTTGTGGAGATGAAGCTCTGAAAGAGGATGGCACAGGCTTGGGTGTCCTCCTCTGCCCGGATATTTCGTTTTCCTGCAAAACTACAGAAACATTACTAGAGTAAGGGGGCACCTTGCTAGATGTTGGCTAATTAGTAAAACTTCTATGTTGTTCTTTCATCAGGCCTGCTGCAGACAAGAAAGCAAGCTCAGGAAAAGACAAAAAGTAGTTTTGGCAGATTTGTTTGAGGTTTTTTGGTTTTGTTTTGGTGGGGTGTGTGGTTTTTGTTTTGGGGGTTGTTTTTTTGGTTTGGGTTTTTTTGGGGGGGTTAAGAGCCAAAATCTCTCTCCCACAAAGGAGATTTTCCTGTTGGTCTCTAAATCAACCGACCCAGAATAGCTGGCATATTTCACATTGGGACAAAACCTGTCTTTTACAAAGCCTCCAAGAAAGGGATAGAAGAGACAACGTCCATTTTCTCTATCAATGGTTTCACCTCTTTTTTTGACAGAGCTAACAACTTCAGATTTTGCAGAGGCGGTCATCTCTGTATCGTAACAACAATTAGTGCTGGTACAAAGTGCTCTCCAAATGCCTTTCTCCCCAGCCGAAAGGCCGTTCTGCAGGAACAGCTTACATTTCACGTCAGTCTTCCCGACCGCGGCTCAGCCTGCTCCCAGATGTTTGCCTGTACGTGGCGTAGACAGTCAAAGCTAGCTTCAAAATCCGACAGGAACAAACCCGGCCGTGAATCTGACAGCACTACCTGTCCGGGGCCCCGCATAAATATTCTGGCAGCTAGACCATGCTGAGCTCCTCGCTGCAAGCAGCCGTGCCACTGAGTTTAAAGTACATCTGTGGGAACTAAAATCCTGCCTTTGGGCTCCCGAGTGAGACAACCTCTAAGACTGATTAATTAACATAATTAGGAGCTGTAAACATTCATGGGTAATGTTCGAGCCTTTCCTAACACATTCTTAAAGCTTCCACTGAGTAGTTATCTATTGACTAATTTTGGCAGACATCTTTAGGGCTGGAGGGAGCAAGGGAATGGAATGCAAATGCATCGCTGACTTACCGGAGGAGTACCAGAGCAAACAGCCCACCGGGTTTCTTTGAACAGAGGGAAAAATAAGTTATCTTAAACAAGAGGATTATTTGCGTATGGCGGGGGGAGAGCAGCGCCCACAGTTCTGCAAACTGTTTTCCTGTTGATTGGAATCAACCATCTAGCTTTGACAGTCATCTAAAAAAAAAAAAAAAAAAAAGAATAAACCTTCAGTCCTCCTTTCTTGCTTATGGGAACACCACAATGTCCTTTTAAAAAGTGTGAACCCCTCTAATTCCAAAGGAGGGACAACTGTTATTAAGTCCATCTGCAGTTAATCTACTTTATTGGGTGTCCATGGATTTACAGGAGGCAGGGGACACCTCTGGAAGCTTCTGTGCAGTGGCAGAAGTTGCCTACTTCAGTGCATGCTAAACAATTTATGAGTGTGCTGACATTAATGGAGGCGGCTTGATGGCTTTTGGGGGGATCAGCCAGAAGCCCCTGGATTCATATATTTCTCATACTTGGTGAAACACCAATAAATCTTGGTGGCGGGTATCTGAAACAGTAAGACCAGTTGAACCTTGGTGTCAGGCCTCCAGAGAAGCATTGATAACATCGCTAGTTCTGCTTTCTAAATCACCACAAACTCTGAAATATGTTGCCTTTCCAGTTTTGTAAGGCTCCTTGAATTCACACTTCAATTTATGATTGCCGCCTCCTATGCGGTGATTAAAAACATATGCAAAGGACACTGCTGCTGATCCTTAATTTTGCTCCCTGAACTCTCCAAAGTTTGAAATAAGTAAGGAACAAAAAGAACATTCTTAAAATCTCAGGTGCAAATCAAGATTCCCAAGGGGTTTTCAACAACAGACATCCTCACGAGCTACGGTTCCATCACCAAGTGCACCAACGCTACACAGAAGCACATCTTCACCAGCTTTCCAAACGCTACTATTCCCTTCCAGATAGACATTCAGATATCTTAAATCACAAAGCTGTTAGCTGGATGATCTCCCTTTTCCCTGACAGTTTGCTTACTGACTTTCTGCTACTGAAATAGGGTCAGGTCCTGATACTACTTAACACAGCTAAGTCCTTAGTCTAAGCAGACTCCCATCAACTTCCAGAGGGGTTCATGGAATAGGACACTTGTTTCTGAGCAAGTTTATCAAAATCATGATTTTTTCCATCTGTTACAGACAGGTAGAAGCACATACTCATGCTCCCCAGGCAGTTCCCCACCAGCGTAAGATCAGGGAAAACTATTTCAGTGCACTTTGGGCTTTTCTGGTGGAAAGCTCAATCATAAGCTTTCTGCCTGCGATGGAGCTTTTCCTCCGTATCTTGCAGGAATGCTCAGAACTTCAAGTATCTGCAAGCACATATTCGTCTCTTCATCAGGCGTGATTTGCATTGCACACCTCTTGCCGTGCTTGCATATAAATTATGCATTAGCGACATTAAAAGCTCATTCAGTCATGCATTAGCAAAGCCATAACGAGCATGGTTCTTCTTCAGATCAGTCTCTCCTCCTCCACTTTTCTCCTCAACCTGCTTGCTTCTAAATCACTTTGCCCAGAAAGACTTAACCTTCTCACTGCCCAATTTCACAGTCCCAGTTTCTGTCTCTGCAGTTTTCAACTGTAAAGCTCTAAACACTCTGGTGACTGTAGACCAAAGGCAAAATTGTCCAGAGCCTACTAGCTCAGCCCATGGAGGGAGGATTTTTACAGGGACAGCAAAAACATTTCTATTCCAAAGGGCAAGATGAAACTCCTGGTTCTAAATCTTGGGAGCACGAGGATGGGTCCAATTAAACATTTTCCTTTACTTAACATAAGCAAAATGACGTCTTTAGTCTCCATCTTGGAAAGACCTGAATCATTTGAGCCAGTATTTTCAGATCTGTATATTGTAAGTTGAATGCTCAACATCTAAACTTTCAGTCCAAATGGTTAATAGCTTGACAAATCTGCAATCAGCTGAGAAACCGAGCTTTATAACGGATAGCATCAGGCAGTGACACTGAGAAAGTGCTAAAACCAGAAGTGGAAAATTAGTACAGCTGTTTTGGTGCTGTCAGTCCCTGCCCAGTGCAGAGTGCACAGCTGTTCACACAAGACAAGAGCCGGGATAAGGTTAATCATCACAGGTTAGAACGCAAGAGGAACAAGAGCAGGCAGATTCTTGAGCACACGACAGACGTCCCCCACAAAGCCCCAGATAAGGCACCGATCGATGACAGGAAGCAGGTCTTGCACCACCTTCCCCTACAGCGCTGCCAATGACCGGGCTTTCCGAGTCCCATTTTTGGTGCATAACTTTTCCAGAGGTGTTACAGGGATCCATAGTGTCCCCATGACAGGCTCAGTTCCAGCCAGTTAGCACGGTGTGTTAGCCATAGGTGTCGTTCTGCACGTACACACAGGACGGCTCTTTACTCTCTCTCTCTCTCATTCCTAAGAGCACAGGATGAGACGTGGGTGTAAAATAGATGCAACAAGTAAAGCCAAAGCAATAAACCTCAGTCTATTTGGCGATACAGCTGCTATTCAGCAAGAAAAAAAAATTAGAGAACCAAAACCACAATCTTTTAATACAAGGGCAAGTTGCTCTGTCCTATCCTGCTCGCCACTTCTAGCCCTGTTCTTATAGGCATGCCCATCCTGAGAACTGTTCTGTAGGATGAATTCCCAGCTTCATTTGCTTCCTACTCTTTGATTTGTAGCACTACAGAAGCAACACCGACCGTTACAACAAATTTAGGTTAGATTCCCTTTTCTACCTTCTTCAAAGGGCTGAAAGTGACCCACAGATACCCACAGTCCATTGACCTTGAGTCTAAGCCTCCTGCCTAGCATTAAAGCTCCTAAAAATATTCACTCCTTTATATGTCTAAAAAGTCTGGAATCAGCTAAAATAAATAGCATTACTCTGAGTTGGTCCCATTTGCAAACAAGAAAAAAAATCTTGTAACTAATTAGTTCATTTTCCTAAAGCACTCATTCCCATCTATAGCAATACTTAGGAATTAAAAGTCTGAGAATGTTAAGTGTTACCAACAGAATGCAACAAACCCCCCACTGGTATTCTCAAGGACACTTCCCAAACATTAGATTTATTTGTTGTCATAGATACTCACACAGACACAAACATCAGTTACATTCAGGGACTCACACTTGCCAGCAGCTTATTACAATACAGCTCTACACATTTTAAACACTGGATCGGGCTTTTTCTGGAAAACGCTGCAGTAGTGTGCCCCGTTCAATGGCTATGGTAGGTTGCAGTTCTCCCACACTGCGTTTTCTTTATTCCTTTCTCAAGCAGAGTCCTAAAGCAGCAGATGGGATTTCTGAAGGCAGGAACAGACAAATGGGGTGTTTTAACACTGATAGCTGGGGGATGATTTTTACCTCGGAGCTGGTTTCTGTTCCAGTAACCCAGCTCGGTACCTGCTGTGCTTGGCCCAAAGGCTCTACCATCTGATCTATTCTTGGTTTGACCGCCTTAGCATAGTCCTAATCAATGAGAAAGGAAGAAGGGAATGAATCCCAAGGGGAAGAGGAAGAGACCCAGCCCAGCTATTTTCTCACTCTACTGTGACAGGGAGAGGTACCTTCTCCAGCAAGTTAATACAGAGCAGGTGGAAGAACCAATTTTCCCACTTCCCCATTTCCAACAGCAAAGTGAATGAAGATACATTGGGATACAGGAACAAGAAACAGGCAGAGAAAAAAGAATCAGGAGTCCCACTGGTGCCTGGTGGAAGGACAGAGAGGCACTGAAGAGCCAGTGGCTGGTAAAGGAGAGGTGTTTGAGGGATATTCTGGGAAGAGAAAGACCAAGGAAAAGCTTAGAAGTAAGAAGAATAAAAAGGAACATGAAGGACAGAGCAGTGGCTCCCAAGCTACAGCCCTTGCTCCACAGAACGATCTCTTTGGAGAAGCAAGCAGAGGAGGTAGAAAAGACATTTTCAGCCTTGGCTCTGTAGAATCCAAAGAAGAAAGGAGACAGGTGGGGGGAAAAAAAAGGAAACATGGCATGGACCGACACAAGCAGAGCAAAGGGGTAGCAGAAGCAGTCATGAGGAGCTGGAGAGGCAGAATCAGAAGAGGGATGAAAGAGGCGTATAACCGGAAGGAAAAAAAAAACCCTCTAAGTTACCAATCTGAAAAATAGGGACACTTAGAACCAAAAACTGATAGCAAAATATTAAATGTGTCCAATGCAAAGACAGAAGAGCAGTCCTCAAACACGTATGCCAGCAAGCAGGCTCAGGTGGATGTATAAAAAAAGAAAGTCAGATTTGACTATGGAGACAATGAAGGCATGCAGGTTATGGCTGGGAACGACAGCCTGTTATTCTTTCTCACAAGAGAAATATATTTAATTCTGAAATACAGTTGTTTCACTGTTTTCACTGGCAGTGGGGTTTTTTTGGAGTTTACATACTGGGGACTAGCAGCAGAGTGCCTGACGTAATGTGAGGCTGATTCAGGACGTTGCGGCTTCAGTATGCCAGCATGTTTATTTAACTGTTGACAAGTTACTCAAGTGCTGAATTTCAAGTGAAGTCCGCACCCGGGAGACTTGTATCATCTCACATAGAAAATCCAGGCTTATATTGGAAATCGGCGTGACATCTACGCACCGCTGAGAGCGCTTCCCCCTCCAGTCTTGTTTCTCCTTGCCATCCCTCGCCTGTACCTTGGACAAAACAGCTCATCTCTTCTGGAGTCAAATAGCAAATACACAATTAGACTCAGCTGCCATAAGGTATCACTAAGGTTGAGAGCACAGCTTCCAAGTAGGTTCTTCGGTGGTTAATAAAACACCCAGAGGCATTTAAATAGAATGAGTTTATGCCCTTCAATTTGGGGTAAGCAGAAATGATGGGGAGTTGGGGGAGGAGGACACAGGCAGAAGCAGGTTATCCCATCAGCCTCTAGATTTCCGTAGTGGACTAGCTGGTCCAGCTCCAGGAGACAGCAGCACACTAACTACAAATCCCAGTGTTGGCAAGCATCTCAAGGGCACGTGAGGCAAGGCATCTTTTTTCCACCGAGCTGATTATTTCCCTTGAGAGCCCCAAACTAACCCTTTGCTAGGTGGGCAGCGTGCTGCGTGGTTTGGCAAGCATCTAGGTAAACTCTTCCCAATGCAAAGTTAGAGTTAAAGTTGCTCCATCCAAATCCTATACTTGGCTTGAATCTTGATTTGACACTGAAAAGGTCTGAAGACAGTACTTCTGTGGGCAGAACAAGAACTTGCCTGAAACCTGAGTCTCATCCGCTCCTTCCAGAGTCAATATGTTTCAGTTTTACTGAGAATTTCAGCACAGGGGAGATTAGTCAGATTCCATCAAACAGGTTGTTTTTATTATCCAGGTCAGAGTCCAGGGCTTTTAAGTCATGCTGCATTTCAATCCTGTGCAGATACAACAGAAAATCTAATTATTTATAGTAATTTACTTTAAACACACCCAGCTATTAGCATCACAAACTAGCTATATGTATTTTGTCTGCCCTATCAGGCATCTTTAGGACTTAGGCAAGAGCAGTATTAAGAGTTGCCATCCTAGGCTGAATAAGAGACATTTAACAGCGCATATAAGGGAGCTTGCTAGTTCTCATTAGACTCTACTTGTACAAAATAACTATATCAACATAGTACCATCCAGTAAGGTACCCTACCAAATACAATATTTTTCGACATGGGCAAAGAACGTAGAACCATAAAAGAGCTGGTTCAGTATTTACTGAGATATTTATGTAATATCAGGAAACTGCATTACCCTTAACTAAAAGCCTGTTCAAATACTCCCCTCTCTCTTCTTAGAGCATCTCACTGACGCAGTAATCCTTCGGTGGCTTGGAAAGGAAGTTGACTCTCTCCTTTTATATTCCCCATCACACAGGGAGGCTGGCTCTTTCCTGCAGATTTTTCTGGAAAGCATCTAATCCAGCAACCAATTTTGAAGATACCAGTTTATAGCGTGGCTATAAGTTAAAGGCTACAGTCTGTGTAGCTGCAGGAGTCCTCAAAGTATTCCAAGTCAAAATACAATTGCTCCGAGGGAACAAATTCCAGAGCCGGAGCTCTGCCATCTTTCGTATTGCATAGACGTGCTTCCCATCACTGGCTCAGCTCTGAGACCTGCTGCAGAGGGGGTAACACTATGCCCAAAATATCATTTCACCTTCATTCTCTTCTGGGAAATCATGTATAATGCATGGGTTTATTCTTTATGTATTGCAAGGTTTGCAGTTGTGGGAGGCCTGGGAACTAGTGGGAGCAGCTGATCATAGTCTCTCCCACATACGTGCCTGTATTTCATTCCTGTCCAAACCTAATCTTTACATTCTTTGCCCCGGGGAGCTCCGCTATCCTATAATAAGGCCATTCCAGACAACTGATCCTCTATATGGGCCCACGAAGCAATACATTAGGTCTCCACTACTGAAAACAAAAAAAAAAATATGCAGAAGAGCCCTAAGATTTAGTAAGTGAGTAAACTTGTCCTTCAAGTCTGAACCTTCCCACACCAATTTACCTGTTACGCTGCTTTGGTAGAAGGAAATTACCAACATCTGGGCACTTCGCTTCTACCACGAGTGGGCTGCAGGTCCAGTTCCAAATTCCCAGAGGACATCTCCATGCCCGTCCTTGGGTCTCCAGCCAGGTGTCCGCCTCTTCTGCCACATGTACAGCAACACTCTGCAGCAGTGGCCTCACCTACCAAAGAGGTGCTCAAAAAGCACGTTATTAAGCCATCATGTAAACAAACAATAACAAAAAACCCCTCCATTTTGTGCTTTTAATTGATTCAAGTGCATTCCAGGGAAGAACTCAGTCATTTAGAGAGGCAATACCAAAGTTCTACAAACACGTTCAATTATTTATCAGTCTCCAGGATTGTCCACGTTTTCAGCCAATTTAATGAAACTACAGAATATACACAAGAGAGATGCACCAAACAGGTACAAAATTACAGCGCTGCAGTTTTTCTTTCACAAAACTAAAAGGTGAGGGTTAATGAACTTGGCATCTCAAGGCATTACAATGTGTTTCTTGGACTGCAGAGATGACTGGGTTTTTCAATTAACACTGTTGATAAATGGATGCTCTTAACACCAGCCTGAGACTGGCTTCTAATTGAGCTCATCTGGAGTGTTTCTCCTTCTCTTTCCTCACTTTTTTTTAAGTTGCCAAAGCAGAGATTCTGAATTATTTTTCTTGCTGCTGAGCTATTTGATTATTAGCATTGACCAGGAGTCTGTAAATATCTCTGACTTCATATATGGATTCTCCCCACTATTCTTCAATAGCCATCTCAGTTTTTTCCTGGTTTTACGCTCTGTGTACGTACACCTGATTGCAATTTATTCAAATAAGGCTGCACAAGCCAATTGGGATGAACAATGAAAAATCAAGCACTGTGACTGCTTTCATGTGCATGAAATTGCCTCGGATTTATCATTAAATAGTTCATTTAAACATTCCTACAAACCACAGAGAACTGGATCTCTTGAAGGGGACAAGAACAATAGCAGCAGCGAAACGAGAGCAGCATTTTTGGTTGCTGCCTTTAAGACTTCGGAACATACTATTGCCATTTTCAGCTTCTCACTCCCCCACTGAAGTTTTCCTTCTGCATCACAAGCGCTTTTCAAGGAGGTGCAGTCTTAGCTACAAGTCCTGTCATAGCACTTAATATTGGTCTCAAATGAAGTAGCGAGCCACTCTCCCAAGCAGTAATGTGATGCTGGACAGATGCTGATTACCCATTGTTCTTTACAAATGCTTAAAGTCAAATCACGGGCAGGCAGCAGGTCAGAGGGACAGCGATCCTTGAGTGGGACAGCCGTGATATAGTGGTCGAAGAGGACAGTATGCACATACAGATCATGTTAATGCGGGGAGGCGAAAAACGAGGCGAGTTTAGGTTAAGCCAGGCTGGACTGTATTTCTGCACTGATACCATAGGCAGACTTGGAGATGTTGCTACTGAAATGTGCCTGATGCCACCTTCACCATCGCCTCAGATTTACCCATCCTCTTCACAGTGAAGTGGTGCAAGCAGTTACAAACCCGGTTAAAAAAAAAAAAAAAAAAATCACATTTACATCAGGTAGGCTAGGTTGTTTTAACCACTGACACAGTCTACGCGTTACTCTTAACATGCCGTGCCGTATTTACTCCAGTATTTAAATACGAGTACATCAAAGCACAAAGCTTCTCTGTTCATTTTCAGGGTCTTAGTCCCCAATTTTCTGGACAGATACAAAGGGTGCATATGCTGCATAGCACATGCAGGGAGTTTGATGTGCCCCAAGTGCGTCGAATTTATTATGCATGCACGCAACTGTCCATCCAGCATATGAGCAATAGGTTCAGGGAGAGCGCCGTCATTTCGAAGAGCTTTTAATACC
Organism: Grus americana; assembly: GCF_028858705.1. Taxonomy (NCBI): domain Eukaryota; kingdom Metazoa; phylum Chordata; class Aves; order Gruiformes; family Gruidae; genus Grus; species Grus americana. The sequence goes on from NC_072857.1 coordinate 40,632,212, forward strand.
TTTGAAATACTTCAGGTACCTTTCACCGTCAGGCAGTGGCAGAAGAAATACAACCTACGCAAAAAGATTTCAGAACAAGGAGGACGGCAAAGTCCCGAGAGAGCTGACACAGAGCTTGGGTGCAAGTGGCACTTCTCCAGGTGGGCAACCTGTCCAGGCCACCATTTCTCAACCCTCCCCAAAGCATTATCTTCAGGTTAAAGTGATGGGCCATGGAAAAACAATTTAAAGCAGCCATGCCCAGTTTACAGCCTTCTTTCCCTTCCGTAGAGATGCATTTTGTTTTGCTAACACCTTGACTTCTAAGAAGCAAAAGTCATTGCTTGAATTTCTCATAAACAAATCCAATAAGACAAAATGCTCTCTATACTCCATTTCACTCCAAATCCCAAAGAAACAAGTCATGTAGGAGGGCAAGTTATTTCTTTTGGCTGGCCTTGCTACAAGAGTCACATGCTTTATTTTCCTCCTTACAGAATTCATATTGTGTTAATAAAGTACTGTTGATTCCCTCTGGCTGACTCTGCAGGAGAGCTATTCTCGCAAAGCTTCTAGTCTGAGTTAAAGTAATCTTGCTTAAAACTGGCCATAATTGTTTCAGTCTCTTAAGTTTAATACTAAGCACAGGAAATATTGCCAATTTGAGCCAGGATTCAGCATTCTGTGAAGGCAGGATAAGCTGACCAAAGGTAAGGAATTCAGTAAATGCAAGGGGAATTTGACCTGGCATTTCTTTGAGCCAGCTTCTGTATTGTTGACCTCGCTCTAAAGAGAACGGGAAGATAGAAGAAGATAAAAACAGATGAGAGTTTAATGAGACTGGTGCGCTCCAGAGTACACCCATCAGCCAAGTCCCCCAGACATGGTGCTGAGCCCTGAGGGGAGTTCTTCCTCCGCAGGAAGGATTGCTCAAACCCACTCTCCTTCCAGCCGGGTTGACAGGATCGCATTCCTGGAGAGGCTGTAGACAGTCATCAGGAAGCTGATGCTTGGAAATAAGCCTGGGGACAGTCTGACTGTGAAAAAGGGAGAGCAGTCCTTCAAGGACATCCAGCTGTCCTTGGGTCTACCAGGAGGTGCCTTCACTGTTACTGCAGAGAGCTTCACACTGGCCTTACCAGCAGCTCTGCCCAAGACTGTTCTGCATGGCAGAAGTCAAGCAAAAAAAACCAAACTACCTTACAGGAATCTGCTTTCCAGCCCCTTTAATCTTATTTCCATTTCCAACCATGGTGGGTCAGTTTAATACTCATCCTCTCTAGGTTTGTCTAAGCTGTCGGTATGGGCTGGGTGTAATTAACTCTTGCAAAGTTGTTCAGGTACTCAGGTTAGCACGTCACCTCTCCCAGTCTGGAGTTAATTCAGATTTGAGCCCTGAGAAAACTTTTTGCAATCTTTTCTTAGGGGTAGGGAGGGACATGCAAACTCAGCAGTACTAGAACATTTTGTCAGTGCTGATGTCGCCAAATTTTTGTTCTGATTTTTCCAATATTTTTTTTTTTAAAGCTAATATTGGAACTGTAAGATAAACCCATTTGTTTCTCCTTGGCATTATTCATGTCCATATTACCTTTCATTTCTATTCAAAAACTTAGCAGTAATTTGCAGTGCTGCCTTCCTACATCTCTAATTCATTTCAGGAAGAAAAACTATTGCCATTTTAAGCCAGGAATATTTTTTTTTGTCAGAACTTTGAAGTAAACATTAGTTAAAAAAAAAATTCCTTTTCCCCTGTAGTTTACAGCAGGAGGCAGGATAACCAGGAGTCCTGGCAGAGAAAACTCATGCCCAAGTCTGTCTGAAGGGGAACAGAGATTCCCTTTTTCCCATACACTAATTGCCTAATGCTATCCTTAAAAGACCAGAAGGATCCCCGAAAAGGTAAAATAACTTTATGACAAAGCAGACCAGACTATTTCACTGTAAGAACACAAGAAGCTTAAAAACAACTGTACTGGGTCAGCCAAAGGTCTACCTTTCCTGGCCAATAATACTCCATGCAATAAAACTATCAGAGAGAATTACCACATTCCACATTTAGGTCTGTCCCCCCCAACAACTGTTCCCAACTATTACTTGGCTTTGAAGCTCACTTCTACCATTTCAGATCTAAGGCAGGCACTAGGTACCCAAAAGACCATCTATTGTTTCTAATTATGGTAGTTACCGTAATGAAGGATATCACCTTTCCCCACAAACCTTTCACACTCATTCCTCCATGGGAATGTTTCGTCTTGCACATTGCTGGTCTCACAACACTTGATCTTAAAACTTTTAAAGCCGAATATTTATCCAGAACAATAAAGTTTCCAATCCTCCAAAAACATCTCCCTGCAAGTCACTCCACTGAATTACTTCCATGCATAACGATCAGACATACGAGCGAACGTTTGGAGGATCAGGACCTTAGATAAAACCTAAGTTGTAATATGCCTGTGTCCAAACCCATTAAAGATGACAAGAAGCCTATGGAAATTAATCTTGCTTTATAAGTAATTCTATATTTGTATGGGTTGTTTTTTTCTGGAAGTGATTTTCAAAGAGCTAAAGAAAGCACACACAAAAGGAGAGAAAATGCCGCAAGCAAAGACACCTAAAATAAACCGCTGCTGCTATTTAAGTAGCTTGAGAGAACTCATATCAGGTGAGATTACAGCAACAGGCAAGAACTACAAAACAACAAGGGGTTTATTTCTTTAAAGGGTTCCCCACACCCTTCGGTTTTGTTCCTTTTCTGTGCAGAACACTCTGCTGCCCCTCTGCCTAGAGCGTACAGCCATCATTCATGCCTTTTCTTCTGCACACAGCCCACATCCTTTCTTACCCTGAGAGTTAAACGCTCTTTTTCCTCCAAAGAACAATTTTTTATTTTTCCTGACAAGGCCTTTTATGCAATTAGCTAGAGAAGCCATGGCCAAAAAGAAAGAACACCACATGTAAAATCATGCCAGAGAACAGAGTAGGTAGTAACTTGTTGAGTCTATTACCAGACAAAACGTTTAAATCAATGGTGTGTTCTCATAAATCAACAGCCATATTTAGCCTTAACTATAACCATCCCTGAGCAATATGGAATAGAGAGAAAAAACTGGGGGGAAAAAATGGTGATGCTCCTGAAATAAGGAGGGGAGGAAGCAAGCCCAGCATAGGGTCATCTCCCAGGCAAAGAATTTATTTTATAGGTCAGAATTGAGGTGCTGCAGGTTTCAGGGCTGAGCAGAGACTGTACCAACTCACACCGAGTCTAGTGGTGATTTGGAGATGTTAAAGAACCATTCAAACCTAGTTAAAACTCGGACACTTACGTGGGTTGTGCGCTAAAACAAAAATTGAGCCCAGAAGAGCCAGAACTCTGTGCTACGCAATCGGAGACAAAAGGGTTTGCTTTGCAGACCATAAAAGATCATTCTTTTTCAATTACACTTGACAGATCTATAAGAGGAATAAATTTGGAAAAGGGGAGAGCAGTAACAGTGAACCAGAGGACATAACGTAACTCAAGAAACAGCACAAGAATCTGATTAGATCCTTTTCTTCTCTGGGAGTGGAAGAACATCTCTCTTCACCCCTCCATCTTTGTTCATCCCCTTACTCTTCCAGTTGAGCTGGTTTGATTCAGATTTAGGGCCCCCATTCCTTCCAGTTAGATAGCTTTTCTGTAAAGCTGTTTACCAAACCCATGCTAGGTTCCCGTTGACAGGATTTCACTGCTTTGCAGAAAAATAATGGATTTCTCACATACCACAAGCTTCTAAAGGTCCCTTCTTCAGCAATATCCTCTGTGGCACGGAACCATTTAGTAGTTCTGTTAAAGCAGTGGCTCGGACCCAAAGAAAGACATTTTGCCTACTGTGCACTCTTCAGCGCTCATCGGTTTGCTTTGCGGCAGCGCAAGCGAGGCTCCCAAACACAAGCTCCTGTTCAGTGGCCTGCGAATACGCGACGGGGAGCAGGTCACCCCCAAGAACCACCCTCAGCCTCGCCTGCAGACTGGGAAGCGGCAGGCTTTGGGGTCCTTAGTTTACAAGGACTTCCCTAGGCTACTGCTGAAGTTTGTCTCAAGGTGAAGGTTTCTTCCTAGCCCTGCCCCTTCCATCTCACCTTGTTTGCTTCTGTGCAGCTGCCAAGTCTAGTCCTACCGAGCAGCCGTACTTTTTACAGGTTCCATTTGTTCATTCAGGCAAAGTTTTACCAGAACCGCATCATCTGTGTGAAATCCAATAGAATTTGTTTCTGCTTTTGCCTGTAGTCCTTTACACATTGTCAGCACTCACCAATGAAGCAATCGCGTTGAAAATAAGAGTTGCTTCTTCCAGTTCTGGCATTTGCACGTTTTTATGAGATGCTGGAAAAGCACAATCGGATTTTTTTTTCCCCCCTGCAAATGTTGAGACAATAATAAGTAACAGATTCATTGAGCTTTGACTTGCCTCGGAACCAGGTGTTTCTGACATGTACCACGTCTCTCAAATATATTACACGCTCCAGTACTCTTTGTACCAAGAGCTTAAGCTTTTTACATTCTCCACTCCCCATCAACATGCAACAAGACTTTCAGACTTGCCTGACCACCGGTCTAGTTTTTGCATAGCGCTCCCTTTTCAGTGAGATGCAGAGAAAGCATCAGGGTGTGTGAACTTTGCGGGCGAGCTGTCAGCTAGATGTAGCGACTGACATGCAAAGGAAGTGTCAAAGTACTACGAATATTGAAAATAAACGCCGGGCAGATTAGAGGAAATGCAGACCGAGTAATTTTCTTTTTTCACTTGACCAAGAGAGCAATCCAACCAACACCAGTCTGAAATTCACACTCAGTGATCTCTAACGGGCTAAAACCTTACAGTGACTATAGTTGCAGCTCAACTTTTGGAGCCAATGAACAACGCAGGTGCAGGTACAATGCTCCTCTAGTCCCCAGTGCCATTTCGGGCGAGTTGCTGATGATGGGAACCTCTGCAGCTCCACCTTCTGTAAGTCTTGATTTACAGCATGGCTGTGCCCTTGGTTCCAGAGGTGGAACCAAGGAGCCCCACAGTAAGGCCGCCCTCTACTCCTGGCTCCAGCAAAACAAAATAGCATTCCAGGCTCGAGTTTGGAGCAAATTCTTACATCATCTGGATTAATTTTCTTTTGGTATTACTGCCTTAGAACTGGCTCTAATCTTGAATACTTCATTGTTTCTAGGAAGTTGCAAAAGGGGAGGGCAGTTTAAAATTATTTGAACCGTTCTTATCATAAAGCAAGCTCAGAATCATTCTACACGTTTGGAAGATCCTCCTAATTCACAAGCTGTTACCTGTTCAACATGGGACATGCCTGGTGAAAGCCTCTTGATCTATAGGTGATGTGTAGCATATCTGCTGGAGCAGAGATATAGGAATACCCTTGGCTGTTCATGGAGGGCACGCTGGCTGCTCATTTTATCCTCATGTTTTGCCGTTATCCACAATGGTAAAACAAGCTTATACAAAATAGTTTAGGTCCACTTGAATCCAAATTAGCATCTTACAATAAATGCACAAGATGACCCATTGCAATGGTTCCGAGTAGGACACTGCCAAGAAGCGAACGGGGAATAAAAATTGAGATTTATTACATTTAAATTGGACTTTTGACCAGGAAGATCAATCACTGCATTTTTCTGTGCAGATTTACAGGCCAGATGAATCCCTGGTTTAACCTCTGAACTCAGAGGGTTTCCTAAAGAGAGGAATTTGTCTATAGGGGTCATGCATGTGCATGCTTTCCAGGCATTACAGGATTGAAGTTGTAATCATTTAAGCCTAGAAGAGAAAAAGGAAAACCCACAATAGTTCAGATAGGGAATGAGAGTTAAGAATACTGCTCCCTGATCATCGGACAACGATTGATATGCTAAACAACAGTACACAGGAAAGGATGAAATCCAGAAAGAAAGAAAAAGAAAAAAAAACCAGATGCTGCTGAAGAATTAGCATGACTGAAACGTGCGGTAGCTGTCTGCTCTCAGGGTCACCGACAGCCATGGGAACTCACGTCCTGCGTTGCCCCCAACCAAAGACCCAGCGCCCACAGAGCTGGCTGGTTAGTCGACGGCTGACGCGCTTGCGTGAAAAGATCGGCATTACCGTCTCTTCCCCTTGAGTTATTTTTCAACGTAAGCGCTTGCCGTAGCTGCTGCAAAGAGATGAGATGAGCCACATCATCCCGAACAGCTGCACCAGCTGTGAGCAGAAAAATCACTCAGATAACGCAGATTATAAACAAACTGGAACCCGCTTCCAAATTTGAGAATTTGATAGGATTTCTACAACACTCAGATATACACTCGTCATACACATCCAAAGGGTAAATATTTCTGTCTCTGAAAGCTGTGAATGATTTAAAAGTGAAAAGCTAATACAAATACCAAGCCTAACACTAATAAATATTGAAAGCTGGCACTGATACCACTGATTCAGTGGGCGGTGGACTCCAAACTGATTCTTCACCCGCAGTGCATATTGCCTTTCCTTCCTCCCAGCTGGCATTAGTAAAGTAGCAACAGCCTTAATATCGGATTTTGAGAAATTTGTTGCCATAAGCCAGACTTGTAGCAGCATTTAAAACAAGATTGCATTTAACAGAAAATTGAGCTATTTTCTGGCTGTTTGTAAAAAATGAAACATGATCTAACATTAAATAAACTAGATGATGCGGGTTTTTGAGGCCCAAATCCCATTCTTACTAGATTTTATAAAAAAAAAAAAAAAATGCCCTAACCATGACAGCCCTTTGTTCATGCAAACTGGTTTCTGGGAATGCAGCGACCAGAGTTTTGCATCTGTTTGCATACAGAACTAGTAATTGTTGCACACGCAAGTCAGAGCTTACAATCACAGATGAATGTTTGTTTATTCTTTCGTAATTGGTATTACATTAATACCAGCTAGGGATCCAAACCGTACACATGGTACTATAGAAATGTAACTGATGCTCTGTTCCAAGGATCTCAGCTTAAAACTGAGTCCACTGCTTAACAGTAGATGAGGAAAATCCCTTAAGGTACCAGTTGTTTTAAAAAAATGAAAGCAATTTTTATGAATCACATTGACCTTTCTGAGCTATTTTCTTCTCAAGGGAAATTTAATTTCATTTAGAGGAAACATTACCAGTCTATTTGAGAGTAGCACAAGTATTTTTCTGAAGTGTCAGAATTTTCTTTGGAACAGAAAATCTTCCTGATATTACTAAACAGAAAATCTTACTGCTATAACCCAAAATGCAACAAAAACAAAAGAAGTTAGAGTGTCCTATCAATATAGAAATGGCCTTTGGACTGTAGTTATTATTTATGTCTTTCAATCTCTTTCTGAATGCACCCTGTGTTATCCAGGCCATCCATGATGCCTTACCACAAAGCCCTTCATTCCCCCTCTCCAGCTTCTATCGCCACCCAATTGCACAAGAACCTTGGAAACTTCTGAGGGTGGAGATCCTCAAACAGAAATACAATCTGGAATTTGTAGATCAAAACCTGATTGAAATATTTTTTAAAAAAAAACCTGGATGTTGAAAGCAGAGAGCAGAGCTATAAATGCAAACGCTTTAAGCTAAGTCTCTCGGTTGGGAAGTGATTTACAGTCTTGAGAAATTCCTTAAGATCTTTCAATGTTTGATGGGCCACGGGACAAAAGACATAAGTGGTTTTAATGAATTTCCTGGACGAAAAGCCACTGTCACAGGAAGCGGTCCAGCTCTCTGTTTTTTAATAGGAGGTGAAGGAGAGGATGCATCCCCACCATCTAACATCTTTGTCAACCAGATAAAGACTTATGGATTTTCATTTCTTTTCCGCTGTTGTTTCTCACACAGGCATATCATAGGCAAGTTTCCTGACTACCCTACTGAAGCAGCAGGAGGTTCAATGGCTATTCTTTCTGAAAAAACTCCGGAGCAGGTACTGTCACTTGTCTAATGAAAAAGGTTAATGGGATTGGGGAAGGAATTGCCACAAAACTTGTCTATTTAAGTAGCAATTTTTCATAGCAACAGCCTCTAGCACTACAGAAACCTTATCACTAAGAAGGTTTTTGCTGCAAGTAAAAGGATTGCTTTCTTCCAAGATAAACCACTGAAGTCACGTACCAAAATTTGTTCCCTTTCAGGATGGGCAGGCACTTAGGCACGGTGCAAGGTGCTCAGGCATGCAAGTTACAGACAGATTAGTAAATATCTGAGGGAGCTAAGAGGAAAGGGCTCAGCTACAAAGAGTTGCTCTCCTCTTGCAAAATCCATGTAGTTAGACTGGTGCCAGCTACTAACAGAAATATATATTAGACAGTTTAAAGTAGCCTTAGTTTAAAATAGGCATCCAAAGCTACCCCAGAAGCTGAAATTGGTTCCAGTGTGTTTGCATTCAGTATCAGCACAGTCTAGCGATAACTAGCTTAAGCAGAGAAGAGGTGCTTATGCAGGCAGGCCTAAGCCTTGATTTACTGCCAATTAAGCGAGCTTGAACAAGGGGTACGTTCAAGTGAAGGAGGTATCTATGTTTACCTATGTATCTTTGTAATGAACACGTGGTTTTCCTGGTAAAAACCCTCTCCTGGCTTCTCTGGTTAATAATCTCTTCCTCTGATTACCTGGGAGTCACATAAAGGGATTAAGACCAGTTGAAGCAGTGAAGACAGTGGCTGGCACTCAGAGCCATTTCCACCCACCACAACAATCTTAGCAGGATGATGAGGCTGTTGAGGGACATTATAAATAGGAAGCCCTGCACACAGGAGCAGGATTTGGCCCCTGAGTAAACCAAATGTGGCAGCTACTAGTAGGCTAGGAACAAAAGCTGATTTAACACAAGTATTGTAAGATAACATTTTGGATTCGGTCCTTCCTGGAACACACTAGCAGCATCTATATAGTTTGGAGAGGATGTAAATACAAACTAGCTCACCATAAAGGACAGTACTCTAACCTTTAGTAAGCTTGCTCACAAAAACTTACAAGAAAGCTGCTACAAACAGCTCTCCATGCCTCACTAAAACTGAGCTTAGGGCATGCTCCTAGTTTTAGCCAAGTTTGGAGTACTCCAAAGGTCAACCCTGCTGGCCTCTGTATCTAAGCCGCACTGTTGTTCGGTCCTGGACAGAGTGAAGGAGACCCATCAGTTAAGTTTTCGGCTTCTAAAGTAGAAACACATGCCAGAGTCGAGAAGGCTTTGTTGGCTGCTCTGAGCAGGAGAGCCACCCAGAAAGTACGGCTTATTGCTGGAGAAGCCATCGAGGAACAACAATGCTAGTTAGACCTGCTACCAACAAGGATAAACACAACTCAGTAAAAAAAAAAAAAATTCTACTAAGCAAAACTGGATATGGTAGTAGATGCTGGAGAAATACATTCTTCCTGTCCTACTCCCAGCTTTGAATTCCCACCTTCAGCTATTTTGCTGTCTTTCCTGGGCATCTGCTTTCTCTTCGCATTTAAAAAAATTTAGAGGAAACCAAAAGTCTAGAGAGATTGTTTTACTGTCTGTTTTCCCCTGCATAAAAAAAAAAATAGAAGAAAAAAGCTGCATCTGTTTTCCTAACAAATTTTCACTAGCGATTATCTGATTTTCAAAGATTTTCTCCCTTTTTAGCCAGCACAACCGAGAACAGATGTCACGTAACCTTAACAGATATCCAGAATGCAGTTGGCAAAAGAAAGTTCAGTACGATCACGATGTTACCTGAATGTCAGACAAGTAAAACATTTTTTGTTCAACCGAGTCAGCTGCACATTAAAAATCCCCAAGGCAACTGGTTTTGTTCCACACTGGTCTACTGGGCAACATAGTAAATGAAATCCTGGCCCCATTGAAGTTAATGGGAGTTTCGTCCTTGACTTCAGGGGAGACAGGATCTCACCTCTTGTATATATTACCTGCTGTGAAGGGGTTGGTTACTCCCAAGTTAAACTCCATGAAAAATCAGGACCGAACTGTATTTAAAAACCCGAGCATTTTATAAGACTTAGGTAAAGACACTTTGGGGAAAATAAAATACAAATTAATCACTTCACGAACCATTGCTGCATTATTATACATTCTATATTTCTTTCTCCTTTGACAACTCTGACCTTACCTGACTTTGCAACGTAGCTGGCCTTCTGCACAAACTGCTTTCACGACATTTTACAAATACCTTTCAAAAAGATATGCCAAAGAAGGTCCCGATGCAAAGTACGTGGTGGTTTAGTCAGAAAAATATGTACCGTCCCTTGACTGAAGAGAAGCTTTTCTTTACTTCACACGCTCTTCAAGAGAAATTTAAGATTCTGGGACATCAGTGTAATCTCCCGGCATCTGTTCCAGAGGCCTCTCCCTAATGGTTTTTTTTATGTTTTGCTCCAAAGATAATCATCAGATGTGACAATTTTTAGCTTTGCCCTTATACTGCTGCCAACAAAATTACGATCTCTTCCTGTCGTTCATTAAATCTCATCGCCATGAAAACAAGCCAAGAGAGTTGCCATTTAGCAGGCATATCCCCCCTCTCCCAGCTCCCCCTCGTTTCCAATATTAAATAACTTATCAGAAAAGATATTTACTTACTGAGATCTTGGTTGTACATTCGATTGCTGCGTGGAGGACAAAGTCATTTCCACGTTACTGTAATCACAGTATCTAGAGAAGGGGCGAGAAAAAGTACGTGTTAACTGCTGTGCAAACATATGCTCCTGATCCTCGCTTGGCACTCCGTGCAATACTACCCTGCTAATTAGTATTCATTATTACCAACAGCTAGAGATCCCCACCAATCCCAGTAATCACTTTGATTGTAAGCAGCAGTGCAAGAGATCCCCAATAGTTAGTGTTTAATTAGTAAGCCTGACTGTTTCCCAGGTAGGGACAGTAAAATGCAATTATGCAGTCAAATACCGCAATATTCACACACACACACAAATATAATTTCTTACTCAATTCTACCAAATGAATGTATCACAAATAGCTTTAAAGTGTCAGAGGAGGACTCAGGAGGCTCTCTGGAGTTGTACTTTTTTTGTATCCAGCATTGTGCAAATATGCTTTTGTCCTGACAGCAAATACACCGAGCGTACTTTTCAGTAACAGAAGCCGATGCCTACAGTCACGCTCACCTTTATTTCCTCTGTTCCGCGCTATTCTGGATGCTCCTTTTAGAAATTATCAGGCTGGATTTTCAAAAGTGCCAAACGCATGGTACCATCAGCTGGAGCTGGGCATCTCAAAGCCTTAAAAATAATCGGATTATTTCCAGTTAATCAGGCAGGAGGACAGAAATGGCACTCCGTCTCTGTTAAGCTACACCAGGGGCAGATGTATTCACCTCCAGATGATTCTCTGCAGCGAAGCCATTCCGCAGGCAGACTCCTAGTCCAGCAGCTCTCCACTGCCTACAAATACGATCTCTGTCGGCTGAAGCCAGTAGCCTAGGTCAAATACCTAAAGCCAGGCAGGATCAACAACCCCTTTTCACCTGTAACACCCACCTTTCTTAAAAAAAAAAAAAAACCCTATGCCAAGCAAAGCCAAGAGATTTTCACAAACACATTGAATGGAGACTATCATTTTGAAGTGTTTGCCAGAAGATAAACACAAGTGTTTAACATTTGGGAAACATCTGGCAGATGGGCAAAAAAAACCCCAACCCTAGAGCATGGATCGATCATGGACTGAAATGTGTGAGTCTATTAAAGTCCACCATAAGATTTTGCAAGATCCCATAAAGCTATGAAAGCCCACCCAACATTTTGAATTCTTTCCTGCAAGGAAGAGATCACCGGGGCTGTTTCTAACAGCTTAAGCTTTACTTGCAGGTGCACACCCAAAGTAAACAAGGCTCAGAAGTGCCTTGCCAGGAGAACGCTACGTTATTGAGAGCTACACAAATGGATTTGCCTGCATGAGGGAATGAATCCAGATCACTGGCCCTCAGCTGGCTCGATGAGACAGAGCCCCATGCCCACCATGATGAAAATAACATAGAATTATAGAATCATAGAATGGTTTGGGTTGGAAGGGACCTCAAAGATTATCTAGTTCCACCCGCCTGCCATGGGCAGGAACACCCTCCACTAGCCCAGGTTGCCCAAAGCCCCATCCAACCCGGCCTTGAACACTGCCAGGGAAGATCTCCTCCAACTGATAAAAAAAACCACCACCACCTTACGGGAATAATCAGAGTTGTAATTAAGTCCGCAAGCTAGGGGTGTTAGGACAGGGAGAAGTACATTTATACTGCATATTACATGCAAGTGATGCAAATGAGCAATCCACTGTTTGGCACGCTACTCTAGGACATGGGGATGGCATCTCTTCCCATCACAAACAGTCCTGTTCTCTTTAAGAAACTTCTTTTTTTGCTTAGATTTCAAAATAGCTTCTTCCTGTAGAGGTAGTACTCAAAGAAAGCACATTTTCTCTCCAGGAACACTAGGCTACCTGTGTATAAAGTGTTTCTGTTCAAAATGGTTTCAGAGCCAGATTTACAAGGCTGAGGCTGTCTCTCACCCGCTGCAGCTGGAGATCCAGAATTCCCAAACTCACTCTATCCCTGCATTCCATTTATGCCCACAGCACTAATAAAGACGGGAAGTTCGAGTAAGGTCTTTCTTTCAAGGGAAGAGGGAAGAGCTTATTCTTGAGGAAAAATATTTGCCTCGAGTATCCGCTTGCCTGAGCGACCACCAAGCTTTCTATGGCTGAGGAACTTCGAACACGAGTGAGTCCTACTGGCAGTTGGGGGTTTTCACGTACTTGGCTCAAAAACCGACATCAGGTATTTCTATACATAGGCTGCATTCTGTTTTAATGCCCTTCTGTTTCCCAAAAAAAGGGGATTTGCACTACAAGAGCTTGGAAACACACTTGAACTGATGTATGAACAGCAAAGTTAATTTGATTTTTTTGGGATATCAGTTTAGATAAAAATGTCTTTTCGGCCTCAGAAGAAAATGTTACTGGAGAGGAGTCATCATGAGCACGACAGGAGTCCTACAGCAAGACTGGAAAAAAAGGAGACTAAAATTCATCGGTTCTTACTGATGCACATTCTCTTCCCCAATATTAAGAGTTTTCTCAGTGCTTTCAGCATCGTTTCAAAAGGAGGCAACCTAGCAAAGAAGAGGGTGGTCCAAAAATAATTTAGAAATACATCTGCTTTCATTTCCACTGTGAAGTTTTCTTCAGGGGAAAAAAAATGTATTATAATATGTGGGTGAATTGCTTAATATCTCAAACTAACCTTCGCTTGCCCTTCCCTTTCTTTCCTCCTCTTTTGTCAGATTCTTCAGGCATCTCGTAGCTGGAAGGGAAATTGGTCTGTGTAGAAGAGTACAAACCACCCGAGGTTAGATACACAGCCAGCTTCACCCCAGCTCCCAGTCCTCTGCAATTATGGAGCTGCTTAGAGCAGAGGTGAAAGCAGAGCTGGAGAAGCTGCACCAAAGGAGTACGGAGGAGAAGGTGCATCTGACAGGGAAAAGGAAAAGTTTTATTTGCTTTCTCATTCTCTTTTGGGAAGCAGAGAGCCACTTCAGAAAAAGTCAGGCTCTGCATGCTGACAGCTTTGCCAGCTGCTTCAGAGCATTTCACCAAAACTTCTTGGCATCTCAGGCTGCACATACATTGCCAACGCATGCAGGAGAGTGACTGTCCAGGATGCGCACAACCTCTGCCCACAGTCACTGTGCGCGCGTCTAGACTTGGCTTCTTGCGTGACTGTACGTTTCACTCGGTGCTGACTGCAATTGCAGTTTTTCTGTTCCCTATATGAGGGGTTAGTTCAAGACTTGGCACCGTGGCTCACACTGCAGTTCAGAAAGTAGTAAACAGACTTTGTTTTCTGCCACCTTACAAGACAGAAGCAGCCAAGACAGAAGGATAAGGACAGTTCCACAATTTGGTCCCGTTATAGCAGGTTCATGAGAACAGGAACTCTGCGTAACCCTTTCCACTATCATCCATCTAGTATAAAAACACCAAAGCAAATCATTTCAGTCAGAGTCTGGATGTACTTAAAAATATCACCAGTAGAACTCAAAAACACTGCTTAAAATGAAAACCTTTTGTCCATCCCATGTGTGCTTACAGGTATCCTGCCGGATAAACCCACCCCGAGCTGCTGGAAACCATTACGGTTACCCTTTGGTAGGCTGGCGGAGGTGACAAGGTTGCATTTCTGGCAGGGTACTAGTGCTATAGTAAAGGCTACGTCTGGAGTAGCTCTGTTGGTTTTGGATACAACGGGCCTGCCGGGACACTAAAAACCTATTTTGAACTCTAGTCAATCTGTTAATCTATCCCAGGGAATGAAACGCTTCACTGCTTATCACCGCAAGATATGACTGAATGGTGCTTGGGGTTTGAATTACCATATTTAATTAAATGTAAGATACTGAAATGCTTGGGGAAATCTACTAATGAAATTTCACTGGCTGCAAAGTATAGCCCTTGTCTTCATCTCCCTTCCACTGTCCGATCTTCAATGCGTTAAAAGGCATTCTTTAGAAAACAAATATTTTTCACTGTTACAGCAAACAGGTCTTACAATTGAAAATTTTGTTTTCTACTCTTTCACAGTACTGCCAATATTAATGGTCCATTAATAAACTTCAGTGGCCACAGATTTTCTGATTTACACTCATCAGTGGATGATCTTACAAAAGAACACAATGAAAGGCACCCGGCAACAAGAGAAGGGTAGAAACAACAAATTTCACCCTCCACCTTTTTCTCATAAGGTATAAACACCCAGGAACTAAAATTACAAAAAATGATGAAGCTGTACCCAGTTATCAGCTGCTACTGGCTTGCAGGGATAAAAATGCTGGGCAGACCATGTATATCTGCCAGAGTTTGTCACAATCTCTCTGCTCACTAGAACAATTTCAGTCTTCAGCCACATATTGAAATTAGACATGCCTCAGGGCAAACTCTCAAAATCCATCTCTATAAAAATCTACCTGCCTTAGAAACGCTAGGACAAATTCATAAGCCAAGTCCAAGACCAGAGGGAGCTTTAAGTTGTATGTCATTAGAATATTGTGCTTCTGGGCGGTTTCGGGAATTGGTTGCACTCCAGAAAAGCCCTCGCTGTTTGGGACATAAAAATTGCCTCTTTCCCAACGATGTCTTGGGAAAGTCAACACCTATGCCAAAATTTGCAGGTAGGAGTGCCACCAGCATACGTTCACAGGATTTCTCTGTAATGATCAACAGCTCTGGAGTTTGTAGAGGGCTACCAAGCAATGTCTTGGATATCATGTTTACTCAATACTGGAAAAAGCTGAAAGCGAGAGAGGAAAAATACACATGGGTTCATAACTCCTCCAACACATATCCAACACACCTTGCACGTGAAAGTATTTGACCAGCTCTTCATGTTCCTTTTTGTCTCTTTCAGGTTGCTGCGGAACTGGCTGCCAAAGAGGAGATGGCTTTGCAGAAAAAAGCCCAAAAGGAGAAAAAAGAAAAAGAAGAAGGGAAGGAAAAAACAAAAGGGAAAAAAACACAGAAAACTGGAAAGAAAGTAAGTCTTCCTACAGTAAAAACAATTAGTTTATAAAAATAGAGCCAAAGTCCAGCTTATCCAGCCACGTGTGGGCAGAGGCTATTAAATTTACATTAGAGGGGTCACCAGGCTTCAGGTTTGGGTTCAGAAGACAGAGGAACTGGCTGAGGCCAGTCCCTCTCAGCCTTTCAATTACCTCGATGACTCTGGGGAACTGAATTTCACCTCTCACATTATAGGGAATGACCATTTGCATGGCCATGACTCAGCTCAGTGAAAAGACCTGATGGAGGTGCAGACTGCCAGAGGCACAGATGGGGGGGGGGGGAAATGACACATTTTGTGGCTTTGACATTGTTGCCAAGACAGTGTGCACATACTTTTCAAAGCACTGTTGCTGTTTTTTGTGCAGATAACGCTGTGCCCAGCTGTCTAACCAAGCATTTCCGCTTTCAGCGCAGGGGACACAAGTTAGTTACTGCCACCCCTTCGCACAACAACCTTATTCTCACTCAGATACCCACCCCAGGGCTTCTGTGGATTTCAAACTAATTTATAAGTACAGTTCTGTATTGGCCAGCTGCGTCTTTTGTACCGCAAGCCAATATTTTGTAAGCCTGTAAATAGCAGTCATGCATTTTCAGTCCATGTTCTTAGGGTATGAACTATTTTTTGCTTCGAGTCACCGTGAACACCACTTAATATATGATATACTCCCTGAAATCTTTGATATGCTCTGGCTTGGTTTCACAGAAGGAATGCTTCCAAATTATTTCAGGAGCAACTTTGCTGAGGATAACACCTGTGAAACAGCATAGTGACCAGAGGGCATCTTCAGAAGCAAGCTATGCAACAAAAATTGTGTGCTTGTGCTGCAACAGCAAATTTTGTTTCTCATTTACTTTATAGTATAAACAAAGCTGAAACGGTATATTTATTTTATTTTAAATAAGGGTCATTAATCTCTCACCAAGTATGTGGAGGAGAAGGGTGAGTTTTCTGGGGCAAAGCTGACTCCTCACTGCAAATTTTACACAAATTAATTTTAAGTCCTAACCCTGGAACAACCATATAACAAAAAAAGATGCTTTTCTTGGACAACATCCATTAATCTGGCCAAAGCTCTCATAACAGCTAGCCAAGAACGCGAACTACATGAACTTAGGAAGCATCAGTCTATCTAGTTGGCAGATGACATCTAAGTGTTAATTTGTAACTTTGATAGCATCTTTGCTACATGAAAACACTCTTTGGGTCATATAAAACAGAGGTTTTGGGGGTTTTACCCTGGAACATCTTCAGGCATTCATTTGTCAGGGTGACGCAATCATAGAGCGCACCGTCACAGCGCTAGTGAAGGATTCATACTCCAAGTAGTGGAAGGTGATTACTGGTACCACTTCATCGTACCTTAGTGGCAGAGCAAACCAAACCCAAGGCAGCAAGAGAGCAGAAAGAGGAGTGCAATGCCTGCAGACGGAAGCCAAGTAATACCGATCCCAAGTTGTTTGTTGTCTGTAAGACTTGTATTAGTGCTGAGTTCAGCTCTGCGGGACCAGCTCATGCTGTGACCCCTCAAATCGGCATGTGCACTGAAGAACTCTGTGAGAAAGATCAGATAAAAGTACACCTACAAAGGCAGTTACTTAGAAAAGCTTTTGAAATTAGAGACTTCAAAGAGCATTGTCATTCATTCACAGTCGTAGAACCCTGTAGCATCTCAGACAGACCGGTTCCTTTCGGGAGGATTCAGGAGGGTGTCCTCTAATGGCTTTGCCCTTGTCCTTGCTCCTTCCCAGAACAAAGCCCTGTGATACCTCTGGTCTCGCACAGGCAAGGAGAAAGGCTGTTCCAGACGCTTCAGTCACGCTAAAAATGCTAAACCCAACCCGAGCTTCTGAAACTGGATGGCAACTCACTCATCTGCTTAAAAAACCTGACTCTGACAGGATGAATTTGATTCCTTGTTGGTTTTGCACGTTTCATTAGATAAGAACCAACAATACCAAAAATGAATCTCAATCCCCTCACAGTCTCTACGAGGTTGTTTTGAAATGGGGTAAAATAACAATGTAGAGCTCTAGGTCTTTATAACTTCACATCGCTCTCATCTCTTCAGCCGTCACGAGTCCTGTCGAGTAAAATTCTGAGCCATTGTATCAGGTTCTGTATGGTTCATTGAGAAAGAACAAAGGGAACATTCTCTCCAAGGTTATAATACTGACAGGGGAAAAAAATAGTATCTAAGACCAGTTGAGAAGTTTTTGGAAAATTTCTAACAGCAGGACCCTTATTAAAATAAGTATAGGCTGTAAGTCATAGCAATGCAGGCAGAAAAAAGCCCTGTTCCTAACTTCAGTTCTTAAAGAAAACAAAAGTTTGAGCCCAGAAGGAAATTTAAATATTTCTGAAAAGCCTGATAGCAATCTTTAAAAAAGCATATTTGATATCAAAGTAACTCCGTTTTCTTTTCTCTGCAAGGTGCTGATTTGATTTCCCATTGGGCACCTAAGAAAAAAAATAAAAATTTCAGCACCATATGATCCCTCTTTTCAATTGGAGAACGCGTTAAACCAGTCTGGACTGCTTCACCCAGTAACATGCTGCAACCTGTCTCACCAAACACGAGCAAGGCTGCGTGCATCCCTAGATTTCATCCAGAAATTTAACAACGAGATATGTTTTGGGGGTTTTTTTTGTCCTTCTTGAAACCTATTAGAAAAATTTCCATAGCAGAAGTGCACAATGGACTCCATTCAAAATTTTCCCTGCTGTCGAATGAGAATCGCCTAGTGGGGGCCAAGCTTTGGAGAGCTTCAGAAGTACGTTCAAACTCTTCTTTCCATATTTCTGCTTAGATTGAAACGTATATTGTTGGTTCAAGGTGCCTTACCACAGAGCAAGCATGGAATCAATCAACTGAACATAGGAAAAAAAATACATCAACTGACTTCAGAGGAAGTTTTTTTTATATTACATTGACTCCTACGCTGTTAATAGAGGCAAGAGGGAAAACAGAACAGCGTTCGGCCGCTGTCCTTTAGACACGCAGGGGTTTTGATTAAAATCCATTAAATTGATACAACAATATTCTTTATATCAGTGTATAAAATCATTGAAGTTAGTAATTAAAGTGATGTAGCGGCTTATTTGTAACAATAAAAGAAACCTTAATGTGTCCTATGCCATTAAGAGGCTAAAAGTGAATAACCCTTTTTTAGGTTGGTTTAGGGGGGGGATTTGTTGTTTGGGGTTTTTTAATACTTAGCACTTGCTTTCCTCTTAGAGCACCATGTTTAAATCACTTTCTATAAAATACCATGGAAAAACATTAAAAGAATAGATTCTGCCTACTGCAAAAGATCCAAGGATGAATCTCAAAATGCCGCACCCTGCAAAAACCGAGAATACGTTAGAGTAATTGGCAATTTGAACTCTGGGTGTCAAAGTCTCAAAGTCTTGTTATACTTTAACCAAACAGTTCTTGATGTTTAAGTCAAGAAACTCCTAGATCTCTTTCAAATGTATCTGTAGAGCTTAGGGTAAGAAGCGATAAATGTATTTACATTTTGCATGTCCTTCTGGGCCCAAACTTTAATTACTGTAATAACACTTTCATTAAAAACAGATATTTAATAGTTCACATGACCTGGCTGCAACTACATCTGGCAATAGCAGGTATGCAATGGCATCTAATTTAGGGGATTTGTTTAGTTTTAGTTATTTCGGGAGCTGCGGTTTCCATCTTGCTGATAACCAGTGGCTTCCAGACTACACCTTGGTTAGCAAAACCTGATACACCTTGTGCTGTCTTACATAAATCCACGTTCACCTCTTCCCCAAACAGTGATCTGATTTCCCACTGATAACTATTACCTTACTAACATTTTGAGGCTTACGACTGATACAATATGAAGAAGCTTTGATAATTTACTGACAAGGTTTTTTTCCATCAGAAATACTGGTTCAAGTGAAATCAGACTCTTTCAGGAACATGTCAG
This sequence comes from Grus americana, assembly GCF_028858705.1. Classification (NCBI taxonomy): domain Eukaryota; kingdom Metazoa; phylum Chordata; class Aves; order Gruiformes; family Gruidae; genus Grus; species Grus americana. The sequence goes on from NC_072857.1 coordinate 40,651,707, forward strand.
TGTCATTTACTTTAGACAGGAAAGCAGGAAAGTGTTTTGGTAAAGCTGAAACAAAGTATTTTGTTTTGCAAAATACACCAAGATCACTATTTTTCTTTCTGATTACACATTAAAATGAGGTTTCAACATCTTGGAATTACTCACAAGTTGGGAACTCCTTGAGGGGGTGGGGGGGAGAAACCTTACAATAAGAGTAACTGAAAAAACAGCAAGGTAATTGCATTTACACGTTGCAAGTCTCCTACCTATATTACACGTTCAGACAAGCCTACGTTCAATTCTTGTGGCCTCAGTAGGCCAACTGATGAACTGACACCCCCTCTCTCAAGGGGATAAAACTTCCTTATATCCCGCTTGGAAGATTTTAATTGATGAAACAATGCTGTCTTAACTCCTCAAATTAAAAGAAAGCTTTAAAAACTCAATTACAAATATGACACTTTTTCACACTTGAAGTTTCTACCTATTAATATTCTGATTTTTCTTTTCACGCACTCCCCCCAATCCAGGAAGAGGATGAAGGCTGGAAAATGGGTCCCAGTAATTTCCTTTCAATAATGGAAGAAGGAAGCAGTCAATACAAAGGTCAGTAGGAAAAGATAACAATTACAGCTGGAATGTTCTTCTCATTTAGCTTAATCTGAATGTCATTCCTATAAGGTCAAGCTGGGCAGCTGCCCAAACTATGCAACATTATAGAAATGAGGACATTAGATAAAAATGCCATTTAGGAAGGTGGTCCTTTCAGTACCTCAAGTCTTCCTAGGAGTCTCTCAAATTCATTGAGCTAATCGTACAGGAAGGGACATTTCCACGAGTGACAGCGGCCAAGCTAGAACCAGAGTGCTTTAATGTACGTGCAAGGGCTTGCTTAGATTTTCCAAGTGCAACAAAAATGGCAGCTGAATAGCAGTAATTGAAAAACACCGTACTGTAGGTACACAAGGGAGTTAGCAATCGCTTGTGCCGGGCCTGGAAGTGAGCAGGGAAGTCCCACACTTGTCTGGAATGGAAAGGAGCTTCTGTCCCATGAACTGGAAGTGAACGGCACGACAGGACTCCAAAGCCAGACAAGCCAAACTGAAGTCCTTGGTCATACAACGTGCCCAAAGCTTTCACGATTATTTTTGCTATATTTCATGCAGGCTCTATTCTCAATTATTAAAAATATCTTTTCTGCTCCCCCACTTTGCCAAGTTAGTGGCTTGCTAAAATTCCTCATATGAAAATCCTCCATTACTCCCTCCTGCTGACAAATTACTGGCATCGAGTTTTCTGCCCAATTTGGGTTGGCTGCAGAGAAAGATGTGTACAACTTACTTGCTAAATATGCATCAGTACAGTTTCTCCTGTTCTCTGTCTTCTAACAATTAGGATTTTCTTACAAATGATAAATCACAAAGCAGTTTTATGGCTGAAGAGGAGTTCTTCATTCCAGATTCTACTCTTGAAAGCTACATCAGAACCCTGTTGAAGTCAGCAGGAGCTTTAGATAAGGATCAAATTCATCCATGCTTCTTTCCTTAACCGGCCAAGAACATTACTTGTGCTTTTCTAGGAGCTCAGGACAAAAAGGCATCTTTTAACTCAAAACCACCAATAGCAAGACCAGGGTTCCCATCCAGCAAGTCCCAAGAGCAACGAAGGAGCAGCGTAGAGACCTTACGTGTTGCAAAGTAACAAAAAGAGGGCAGGAGGGTTTTGCAGTGCTACGTGTGCTCATCCAGCACTCCGCTAATCAGTAGGTGATAGAGTAGCTGTACTTTCCCCTGCTCAGTTCCCCTGCTGAAGCCTCAATGCAATGCTGAACTACAAAATTCACTACCTCCTTGGATTTGTGCAAATAACTCTCCTCCAGGTTGTAGGAAACACGTTTGGCTGTAACCTCACCACGGTGCTTCCCAGCGCGGCAGCAGATGCCAGCGTTCAGAATAAAAACACCACAGAGGTCAATAGATTAGTTTAATAGGAATAAAGAGTCCCAAATTTCACAGTTATCTCAAGTAGTAACAAGTCAGGGGGTTTATGAGAGGACTGGGGACATGCTTGTCACCCAACGTGTGTCTGAGCACCAGCAGTGCCATTGTTAACGAGATACCTGCTTTGGGCTCTGCAAGCGTAAAACTTTTGGGGGTTCCTCACGCTAACTTTTACAGGAAGATGAGCACTGAATCAGGGGCATTGTGTTCCTGTACGTCTGCCAAGGGCAGCTCAGCAGCCTGTTAACTGTCCGACCAGGAGCGCAGGCTCCACAGACACCTGACCTGGATGTCTAGAGCCAGTCAGCGTGAGGAGTACCTCCATCTTCCCATGACGTACCGGCAGCGCTTGCCACCAGTACGCTACAATAACGTGCTCAGGTAGGTCAGGCACGGGCAGCATCCTTTTTGTGGTAGATAAAGACTCTAGCCCGGCATTCAGAGTGAAACAGTGATGCTCATCTCCAACCCGTCCTGCCAGAGCTGATGGCTACTGGCCTGGCTCTAAAGGCACAGAAGGAGGAACCATTTTCTGCACAGAGCGCAACCAGGAATCCTCAGAGCGCAACGAGTTCTCTTGCCACCTTCAAAGAATAGCTGCGGTTCTGTCTTACGCACAGTAAGAGTCTATAGCTGCTCAGTTAAACTGCAGGTGGGTTTGGGGTTGGGTTTTTTTTTTTTTTCCTCCTAGTGAACCAAGTCTATTTGACATCATATTTATTTTTAGTAAACAGCTGCTAAGTGCCCCATGCAGCACCCTTCCCTGCCTCATTCACAAGGACTCAGTGCTTTTTGTTGCGGGACACTGTCACAATGGTGACTACCTGCTGGTTGTTCAGAATAATTTTACTTTTAATCTGGCCGTGGACAAGGTTCTTTTTTCAAGGCCTCCAGAATCAAATCTAGAACAACTTCCAACCAGAACAGTGTAAGCAGTTTCTTGTATTTTTAATTTTAGCCTGCTTTCATTTCAGTAGTAGAATTGTTCAGGGGAAAAAAAAAAATATTTGAGATTGGTTTTTCTACACTAAGAACTTTTTTCTATTCTTATGTGGAAATACCTCAGTTACTATCACAATTTGCAGAGAAATTCAAATTTATTAGCGAATAAAGCTTAAAATACCACTGAAGTAAGGGAGCTTGGTTAAGAAACAGTTATATCAGGTGTCTTTAAATGATTCCATTGAAGACCCTTATGATTGTGTCTAAAGCTTACAAATGATGGATGGCCTAACAACAAACATTTTTGTTTAGTCACACACCCCCAAACATGATTTAGAAAGTTTTCCCATCCCCTGAAACTGGTTGCTTTGTTTTTAGGTTACTTCAGTATTTAAAAAGATGTAGATGGGTTTTCACAGAGACCTAAGCATTTCAGTTACAGATTTTTCCACCCAATTTTATTCCCCCACCGCCTGTATCAAGCTAGAACTACTACCTAAACTTCACTAGAATTCATGAAGGCTTTTATTCTCCTAAAGCAGCATTTGACAGCTTTGCTAGCTGCCAACCTACATTTGCCAAGTTCTAAAACATTTATTTTATAAACTGTTGTTGGACACAGGCAGTTTCTGTGTGACGCCCACTTTTACACTGGAATAGCAAGAGTTGATGTGGAAAATGTAAGCGGTCTGAATCCTTACCTCCATCTTCCTGGGTTTTATTTTTGCAGTCCCCTGTACTGTGAGGCAGCAGCATGTTATTTCTCCCATTATACAGATGGCCAGTTGATATTTTTGACTTGCTCGGTGTTGCAGAGGATATTTAAATAATTCAACCCAAATACCCCATGGCCCAAACCTTAAGGTGATATTGTGTGGTTTTAACCAGACATCAAGAGATTCAAATCCTTTTGCCAGAAGGTTGAAAGCAGTCATTTTAAAAAAAGCTTCATGCTTCAGATAAATATATTTCAATTATTAGTCACAAGCTGTTCTCTGAAATTCAGGGATGTTGGAATTACCTACTGGTCTGCAGAGTGAAAGCTAATACCACTGTGACAGTGATGTTAACAGTCACATTAGCATCCTGGCCCGTCTTTTCAGTCCTGAGCTAGAGATATGCATATAAAATAATCCAAAAATAAGCAGGCACTATTTTAGAAGAGGTGATATAAATTGCGCTGCGTACACACACGTGCAAAAATAGCTCCTGTGGCTGGGTGACCCTGTCTGTAAGAAAATACCGAGTTCTTTTGACCAGCCAGTGAAAACATAACATCCTTAGCCTCCTGACCTTGCTTCAAAAATAACTTTGAAACATTTTGTTGATCTATAAAAACCCAACATAGCATTTAACACCTATGAGTTATTGATCTCTCTCCTAAAATCAGGGACCTCTAACCTAGTGGCTAATAGAGCACTCGGAACACTCGCTGCCAGGTAATGTCAAAGGTGGCTGCCCGAGCTGTGCGGATTGTCACTGGTTTGCCCGCAGTGGCTATTAACCACTAATCAATTTACAAAATGACAATAAACTATCATGAAAATAACAGAACGAAAAATATCTATGGACACCTCTATGAAAAAAAATAAGTATCTAAAACCTGGTGCTCCTATGAAAACATAGCACTCGCAACCTGTTGACCCAGTCAGGAAAGTGTTTAAAAATTCACATAACTCCCATGTAATATCCCTTTTCCCCAGGGCTAAAATTCCAGGCTGGTAACCCTGGAGGAGGTACCTTTTAACTAGGGCAAATCAGCTTTCCCTCTTGAAATATTACGTGACATCTGTCACGCCATCCGATGACTCGCAAGTAATTTAAAGAAATTAATGCCTATACCTTTGAGTTTCTTTCCTCATTACCAAAAAAAATCCACTGTCCTCCTCCACCTCTACCATTTTCAGTTGTGAAATTAAGACTACTCACCTGCAAAAACTATTCCCCATGTGGAAAGCCACAAATACTCTGCACGTAATCGGACTTTGAAAATTTGTAGGGGATGGAAATAGCAGCCAGTATTATATTAACTGGTCTAAAACGTGAATGATCTCCTATGGGTACTGTGAAAACCTTCCTGAATTTATAGTGCCTTAGAAACAGCAGTGGGTACAGGAAAGAGTACCCTGTACAAAACAGATTCATAAAGGAGCCCATGTCTTAAAAGTGGAAAGCTGTCATTTTAAATCATCTGGAAATTGAATTAGCACATACTGCTGGAGATTAGCTGTCATTTATAAAGATACTATGGGGCTTAAAATGCAAGGAAATTAAATACAGTAATTGTCCTCCTTTAAATTAACTCCAAAAATGTAGAAAGGAGAGAGGCGTTTCCACAAAAAAAAAAAAGCACCTTTTGCTAATAGAAAAGAATGCAGATATGCACTGAGCTTGCCAGACTTCGTTTACTTTGCTTTCTGAAGAACAAATTGCAGTTTGCCTCAACAAAAATAAAGAGCTGCACTTTGGGATCATTAGCTACTTTATCATCAATGGGTTTTGCGGGGTTTTTTTGATCATCAGTTTGCGCAAGCTTGCTTTCTCCCTGGAGTTTGGTCTCCTTATTGCCTATCCTTTGCGTGATGCGAAGAAATAAAGGTGCTGCATCAGGTGGGCCTTGTCTCTTTTCGGAAAAAGACTTCAACTACCTCCCAATTACTACATCGAGCTTAAAACTCCCCAGATAGAGTTAAAACTGTGTGACCATATGTCACTTGTGGGTTGGATACAGGTTATCGCTCAGACTCGCTGTCCCCTCAACGCCTCCATTTCCACATTCTCCACGCAGGCTTTCATGCGTATTCCAGTGCTCCTGGCCCAGATTTCAGCCTCGCGTGAATTATTACAAAGGCTAACTTAACTCACGAGGTCGCGGCAGCTTTAACTTAGCATTAGATAACTCAGCAGACGAGGAAAACTTCCCAATTTAAACTAAACACCTTCTTTTGGTCCCCAAGCCAAGAGACATGCATAGAGAGCACGCTCCTCAAGACAGGAGTCGTCTCTGGACTTCACAGTAAATATTTAGACACGATGCTGTTAAGCAGAGAGAGAAAGAACACCGCTATCAGGCACAGTATGGTTCAACCGATACTGCACTACCTGCCCTCGAAGATGAGCAACGCTCCAGGCATTCAGCTTTACAACCAGAAAATGATAACTGCCATGTCCCACTATCCTCCTGAAAGCTGATACCAATTGACAGCCCAAGGCCAAGAAAAGTTAACCTCAGGATTTACAGATCCTAGCACAACAGGGCTCTGAACTTGGTAAGGGTCCCTAGAGCCTGCTACTTTCATACAGCTAATAATTTAATAAAAGCTGCCTACAACTACCTATTTTTTGTCTCCAGAAGCAGTTGGAGAAACCAATAGCTCCTGTAACTTTCCCCCCCCCCCTTTCTTCTTCCTTTTGGATAACAGCCGTTTGGCAGAACAGAGACGAGCGATGGGATTTTCTCCAGGATCACGACCCAGAGCTGATCAAAGAAGAGAAACGGGGAGAAGTGGAGGAAGAGATCAGAGCGCAGGTGTGCTTCCACTAGTAAGAGGACACTAATAACGTGCGTTGCCTGTATATATTTCTCTACAGCTCTAAGAAGCGGTGCTGGCATAGACCTTACCTCCTTCCAGAGTCCCTACTGTCTGTTCTTGGCTTTAACGCTTGTTTAGCTGAATATCTGTCCAAGATGCAGTGGCAGAACAGAAGACTGAGAAAAGTTCAACTGTGTGTGTCTGGATAGGTCGATGAATTGATGCAACAGAAACTGCAGAATCTCAAACTGGCTGTGGATGGAGAGAAGAGTGACAAACAGAAAAAAGGAAGAAAAAGTGAAAAGGTAAGAGCAGCCAGTTGAGAGATTTCAGGGTAAATATCAGATCGCTGCCTAGATACAGTGGTATTCAGTGCAAACCCTAGTCTCACAGATACCACTGTCAAAACATCCACTTTAAACATTTACTGAATCTTAAGTCAGAAGCATTTAAAAAAATCTATTCACCTGCGGTTTTTTTCAAGGCCTTTTCTTTTAGTTATTGTTATTCCTTACCCTTTATAAATATTGCTTAGGACAAGTTGAACTATTCCAGAGATAAGTCACTACAAGATAAGATCAGATTTGCAAGAGGGATACACACACACCCTCTTGAAATCCTCTGATCCAGCCAAACAGGAAAATCCAGGCAGTCCCTCTCTAAGGTGACAGGTTCAGATTAATACAGTTTTCCAAGGCAGGCATGGATCTGGGTGTGTTCAACTGCTGGCTGGTTTTCTTCCAAATGAGCACTGGTTAATGTGTTTCAAAACTGTACACCAAAAAAAATTTGCTTTGAATGTCTTTGCTGTAACCTCTCATTTATCTGTATCAACACATAAATCACGTACAGCCAGGTACACGTTGTTTAACTATGGTACTGCTTACTGTTGAAGGGTTTGGGTACTCACAAGTTAAGCCAAGTTTATTTAAGCATATAAAATAGGTTAAACCCGTACATTATTTTAACGTGCGTTACCCACTGAAACGCAGCCCACGTCATGTTCACATCTAATTTCACAGCATTACCATGTGCAGAATTCCACAGCTCGCGGTTCCCTGAATTCCTTACCCGAGCATTTAAACTATAGATCACGTCAGTGCAAAATAACTCTAAGCTTACAGACCCTACCATTCGATCAGCAGACCCGCTTCAAATCCTCAGGGCAAATAGCCAACGCTACTCTCACATTGTATTTCATTTCTATAATCCCTTTAGCACGCAAATACTTGCCTTTGCAGTACTTCTACTCAAATGATCTTTAAAAAAAGCTCTTTCACCTGACAGAGGTGCAGGGGCAATTTAATAACGCAAGACTGGAGCGACTCTGAAAACTGATACCAATTGGATTGCTAAATCTGTTTCAAAAATAGGGAGGTTTAAGATACACAGACAAAATAGTGCAACAGTCTTCCCAAAAATGTCACGGGCAGATGCATTTAGATCAGCTGGTCAAAACTGTTTCAAAATGTCACGTTGGAATGATAAAGCTTTCTGTTAGGGTTGGGCATTTTCCTTCTGTATAGTGTTGGAATGGGTTTGGGTGGAGGAAAGTTATTTAACTTGTGTTTTCCCTAGTTGTGCCAGTAGCCTGAGAGAATGAGAGGGAGGGGAGTAGAGGGGAAAGTACTACTAATTAAATAATACACATTCCCTAAAGATTTTTTTCCTCTGGAAAAAAAAAAATCAGTTCTATTTTAGGGGTGGGGAATGGAAGGAGGTATCCAGTTTTAGTCAAAACACATCTTTCCCTTTGCAAAGCTATTTGAAATATCCAGTCAGCATTGGTAAAGGCTTTTTCTAATGAGTATTTACATAAATAGCTCATAAACCAACTCACTGTGTGCATACCTGTGCACACAGACTTCAGATCTGCTTTATCCTGTCTGAGAAGGATAAAATGATCTCGAATGTTTTGGAAGCAGCATATTAATTTGTTATTCAGCAAAACTCTAATATTTCCAGGGCTTGTGTTACCACATCCTGGGTCCCATACATCCGCCCTCTGAACTATACAATGAAGTAACAGTGGGTTTGGATTCTCATTGTACCCACGAACACATCTGGAGCACGATGTAAACCAGTTCTCTCTCCTAAAAAGGGATATTCTGCAGAGACAAGCATTCTCAGGAGAATTCACCATTCTTCAGAGAACACAAACCTTTTTCTGCACTCTGTCAGCAGGGAATGGGCAGTAAGGGTAATTTCTTTAAGCGAGCTCTTCTAAGTGGAGTTTTCTGTGTCTAGGGGCACTTACCCCCCCCCCAACTCACGATGCCACGTTTGGCCATCCCATCTGTTGTGAGGAGGGATTTCTTCTAGTTTCTTTGCAGGAAGACATCACAGTGGGCTTTTTTTTTTTTTTTTTTTTTGATTGTCAGGGAATAGTCGCTACCCAGGAGCGGACGTCCTCTGCCTTTTCAAGCACATTTTAGGATAAGTAGTTTACAACTCTAAAAACTTCTGTCAAGTCCATATTCAAATAAAAAATAACCTGCCCCACCCACAGAAAATAATTGGCATTTGAAATCCTGTGTGAAAGTCCCTTTGCTGGGGAATTCAGCGAGGATATTTTGGAGTTGGACTGTAAAGGCATAAGGAGGCTAACTGCTCCGTGCCGGTCAGCGTTTCGGATAGCTCAGGTCTTAGGTAAACAAAATTCAGCAGCTCCGGGCATACTGGCAGGCTGCTCCTTTATTGCCATGCACTGTACTTTCTAGGCTGAACTTTATCACCGATTCCCAAACCTTCAAACACCGCTTCATGCTAAGAGCTGACACTGAACCCTACCGAGAATTGTTCTTACTGTCCCTGAAGATAAAAAGCCCATTTGCCACCTCTGTGGAAGAATGATCTTGGGTGGAAAGGCAAATTGTTCTTCCCCTTACAAATGGGTCTCCAGACCAGTAGGCTGGTCTGAAAATACCTAAACTAGTTAGATTGCACCTAATACACACCAAAAAGCCACGCTGCTGTTTGAGGCACACATCCTGTGCCTCTATCCGTGTTAGAAGCATCTCAGCCCACACTGTCCCACTATTGCTTGTCTTTAGGGTCCAGCATTGGTAGGGTATAGAGCACAAGTGTCCTCGTTAAGAGACACACTGCGCTGGACTCTGATTGCTCCAGACAGCTCCTGATCTGATAACTGTCACAGGGGAGGGGATGAGAATACCGCAGAAACAAAGCAACGTGGTTCAGCTCCGCTGCAAATTGCATTTTTCTTCACTGTGCGCAGTGGCAGCTTGTCACCTGCCCAGCCGTGGATCACCAAAAGCTGGGATCGTAAGCACCCGTGTGAAAACAGGCTGAAGAAAGATCTGAAGGAAGATTGCCTCCTAGTGAGGGATACAGCCTTGATGTCTAGGAAGGCTGGCAAAGGGATGTCAGAAGGTCTAAGTCCCCACCCAGCCTAGAGGAGCCCGTTACAAAGCATCTGAAGTGAAAGAGAAAGGGCTAGCATTTCCCAAAGTATTTGATTTCTAAAAGAGGCGGTAGAATCCTTCTGCCAGCACTGACTTTTTTAGTGAAACGTTGTTATTCAGAGCCCACCCCTCTCTGCTGACGGCCCAAGCTTCTGATTTGGGTGGCTCAACACAACCCACCAGCTTTACAAGTCTGTCTTTAGGTGGATGCCACGTACCCAACCACAGTACCAGAGGTCTTAGTAGCCAAGGGCATTTCTCTTCGGAACCTGCAGCCAAGTAAACCACCACAGACCTCGCTTCTTTAATCTGGCTTTCCACCCAACATAAGAGCCGACAGATCAGCTCTCTGCAGTTACTGACCTGGAAGTTCCATTTGAGTACTTAGAGCACTTCTTATCAAGCCCATTGTGCTGCTTTTCCTGCTCCGCTCCCCCAAGAATTTGTTTCCTATCCAACTGCAGGTAAAACTAACCCGTTGCAAGTGAACACACCCACGCGTACACAAAGGCACGGCCAGAAATCGGAAAAAAACAGAAAAAGGGGACATGAGAACTCAAGTGTGTAAAAGTTGCTTCTGAAACAGGCCTTGCTAGCATCTCCACGCAGCTTTGGGTATCCCTTTCTGATGCAGCCGGGCAGAAGCAAAGAAAACCACAAGAGGTTAACCATAGCGATGGCTACGACAAGAATATTGACGTCAGCCTCCAGACTTGCTCGGAGCAGAGCATAGTGAATAAGGGCAGGAGACAGGCTGGGTCAGAACTGAGGAGAGGCTGGGTTTGAGGACAGCAATTCACAGTCCCTGCTGGATTTTCTGTAGCTGATGGAGATGAGCACCCAGCGCTCTCGACCAGCTGCGGGGGCTGTAACCTCTTTGGATGCTGTAGCTAAACCCAACAGGGAGTACGGATCAGAGCCCCTCGTTTAGCAGGAGCTTAGTAATCAGTGGGAACATCTTTGTCTAAGGACTTGTTCAGTGCAAGTGTCAGAAGCTGCTCTCTATCTTGACATTGCCAGAAGAGACTTCTCAGTCCAGAGCAGATGCGCATACAGTGCAAATCCGCACTTGCTCAGGCTCCCACGCGATCCAAGGAGTCCACTCAGACACTTCACAGACTGCTGCTTTTACACCATCTCTTCCCTTACACCACAGAATTACTTTCCTCTCCTTACTTTTCCACGTACTTGGTGGCAGTAGCCGCAGACAGCCGATGGCAGCAGGACTTGTACGATCACAGCCAAAGGGTGACGCGGATCCTGCGGTTCCGAGGTGGAACAGTTCCCTCAGTGAGGGATTTTGGCTACCCTCTCCCTTCTGGTGCCAGAGACACTCTGCTCTGGAATCTGCTCGTAGCAACCTCTGAGCTACTCAAAACATTTCCATGAGCCCGCGCCGTAAGACAAGGTGCCACACTGAGCATGAAGACAGTCTTCTGTCATCCGCCAGCTAATGACTAACGCAGCTCACTACACGTGACTTCGCAAAGCGGAAAATAACTGAGTAAACGGATGGCTACACAGAAGCTAGACTGACACTTCAGAGATAGAAACAAGGAGATTTCCATTATAAATGATGAGCATGTTCACATTCATTACACATTATCATTTTCGAAATAAAAGCAGTTCCCAATAAGACATTTTGGAGGAAAGCCACTGTCTACAATTCATATTTCCCCTTATCGCATCTCAGCGTTTGCCAAATTTCCCATAAGTGCTGATGTTAATTAGGAAAACACATTTTTCCCCTGCATCGTTCATTTTTGTTTTGCTCTTGAGTTACTTTATTGGTGAAGCTGCCTTGAGGACAATACCAGTTGGGCAATAAATTCAACATATGCTTAGTGTCTTTACTAGGTAGAAATGAGCTTTTCTTCCCAGTCAGACCCCATGATATGTAATTTCTAGCTTGTTGGAAGAAAGGTTAAAGAGACAAAGCTGGAGGAACACCAAAAATAAACCACTGACAGTCTCAGTATTTCCTCAGTTGTTAAAACAGCGTGGCATATGCTTTGTTCTTCCTGTTCCTTTTCTTTAAAAGAAAACCCCACTGGCACATTCTAACAAGTATTTGCTGCCAAGCTTATTTAAGTAAAGAAATCCAAGGTGTAGTTCTGCAGATACAGAGTTGTTTGCATGCTTCTAACCCAAAATTTAACACACATTATCGCCTCTTCCCAGTTTGCTTATCCATATAGTTCTGAGTTTAGTTTACATTTTTAGCTAGAGTATCTTTGTTGCATTGTGAACAGAAACAGGTGATTGAACCATAGGTGATTGACACTGCGACTGTCCTTGAAAACTTAGAATTGATATATTTTTGAACACTGCTAATCCATTCTAGGAAAAAACTCAGTGTTTTCCAGATAATTGGATAGGATTTTTTAACTCAACAACATAGCCTCTAGAGCTCTGCAGAAGTATTCGCTATTAAAAAAAATAAACAACTGTATTCCCAGGAAAGCAAGCATAAACTTTTGGAAAGAATAAGCTGTCTTGATCAACTAAGCATTTAAGCACATGCTTAAATTTAAGCTGTTGAAGAAATCCCATGGTGCACAAATGTCGCTGTGTAAATAGTTCCACCGAAGTAATTCTAAAGTGCTTTGCAGAACTAGAGCACGGACACCAGTGGTGGGCACTAACGTGGATTAATGATGCCTTCTCCACTACTAATTATCCCTAACCATATTTATGGCTTGTGAGCTGTAATTAGTGGAGGGGCTTGACATTACTGATTCACATGTCTCTCATTTGTGTTTTCCATGGGCTTATTGCAATATGTAAAGAAACTAGTCACACAAGTCAAAAATCTTCCCATAGTGGAAGTATCAAGAGAAGAGCAGGTCATGTTTTTCTGACCTTTTCAAGCTTCTTCCCTGAGGCACTAGGAGAGAGAAGGCAGAAGGATGTCTCATGGTTAGGAGGCCAGCCAGCAACTCAGGAGGGTTGGTTTCAGGTCCTGGTCCAGCTGTAAGCACCCTGCGTGACCCTCAGGGAAACTGCTTATATATTTTACCCCAATGAGGGGGGAAGCAAAAGGCATGAACAAGCTCTGGAGCAGCTACTTGGACCTCACACCCTTTTCCTTCCTGCTTCCCTCTTGGGTAAGGACCATACCCACTCAACCACAAAGTCCTGCTCCAAACAGGAAAGAGCAAAGAGTTTTCTGTTAGGGCAAATGACCCTGGGATTCTTTTGTATGCAGCCTCCACCAGAAGGGGCAGGACTGATTGCTTTGAAGTATGATGCTCTGGGCACTTATCAGGGAGGTGGCAGACACAGGTGAGGTCTAGAGGCTCCCCGAGCAGATATGTTCTAGAAAGAATAAACCAGCAGGTTTTGCTTCATGCAGACTCCAAATTCAAGAGCACCTGCCACAGGATCTGCATGAGATTTGTAGGCTGGACACAGCTCCTCAGCCCAGGGTGCTTCACCTCTCCTGTGCCTTGGTGAAGCACTTAACAATGGGAACATCTCCTGTGCCTTTACAAATGGGGACATGACTTCCTTCCCTCAGGGCATTCAAGGATAGGATTTTCCCCTTTGGGTTCTTCAGCAACAAGGGCCACATTCAGACACCAAAATGTTTGCTGTTCTAGCCCTCGCTTTGCTTCAGCACATTCAAAAATATATATATATATCTGTACTAAGGTCACTAATTCCTGCCTGGTTTGTGGTCTGCAGAAAAAGAAGACAACCATGAGGAAAAAGATACCCGAGATGGAGGAAGACCTAACTCCTGACAGGTAAGGAGAAGACCTGTTCACCCGAGATTCAGACAATGAGACTGCATCCTCTTTGCATTTATCAACCCTTTTTAGTTTTTAATTACACACAGAGCATCTCAACATTGCGGTGCTTACCAGCATCAGGAGCCCCACAATAAATAAACCCTCTTTATTAACAGCTATAAACACCCATGAAAAGCCTAGATGATAAAATCTTTCACAAACTCGAGGCACTTACACTTTAGTTAAAAGGTCTTTTTTGCATTCCCAGTGAACACCACAACCTTCCCACTGCCTCTCTCCCCACCCGATGGCTTCCCAGCACCACTGATAACAGGACAACAAAACAGTGCTTGCTTTTATGCTACAGACACAGACCTTGTTTTTCGCCCCCCCATCTTCAACGATGCATCCAAATTAAAATCCCCAGTCTCCATTAACTCGGGGTCAGGTTAAGTCCAGTACGCAGAGCTAGGCACACGTAACATCTCGGCAGACAATCGGCCCCATTTCCCCCTTTCCCATCCTCTCTGCAGGTGCAGGAGCACCTGGCAGTTTTGTTGACTGTCAGATTTTCCATCCCAGCTAAACTGATAAGGGAGGCTGCAGACAGGCCCCTGTACTCTATAAATCACCCTTCATGTCTGAGGTATAACATGCATGTCATAAATCAGTCTTATTTATCGTTAAGAGTTCTGGCAGATCTGGCAATTTCTTGTGTACCCTTGCTCTTCTAAGCACCCCTATTTTATAGGAAGGATTGGAGAGGATTTCTTCTTTTGACATTACATTTTCAGCGAGCTCCTGATGCAGTCGCTGATAATCTGGTCATTTTTCACCTGTACACATCGTGCAGACACCTACGCAGAGATATCACTGCTGGGATGTGCTGACCCAGCAGCAGGGCAGGAGCAGACCCAGCTCCCAAGAGAGCAGGGCTGGAGAACGGCACCAAGACAAACACACTCAATCACTGCAGGAGGAAGCACCAGGGATTCGCCCCACAAATCCACTTATACGAGACACGCACAGCAAGCCCTGGACTAGATCATTTGGGTGCTAACGCTACACAATCAGCGATCTCTTTACCTGCTTTAAAAATAAAAAATAAAAAAGCACTCTCCGAGCAAATATTTAAAATCAATGTGTCATGAATTATAACAGAGCATGACCTCTCTTACAAGAACAGTGCCAAAGTCTAACAAGGACACATATATTCTATGCTTTTAAAATTACTCTTGCACATACCTGCTTCTTTATATATAAACTTAACACAACATACAGCCATTTAAGAACACGAGCTTTTTATAGTAGCTGGCTTTTAAATCAGAGTTTATGTGGTATTTTGGCTCCAATGCTTTGCTCTGCCCTGCTGAGCAGGGAAGGAGGAAGTATTTCAGAAATATTTCAGAAATAACCAAGAAAAGCTCAGGTTCATCTCTGTTTTGGCATGGCAGAGGGGGCACAGGGGGCTTTAGTCAACAGAGACTGATCACATTGCACTTACTTGGAGGAGACTCCGGGCATGCATCATTAAGCTTGCACAGTAAAAATAATAAGACAGGAGAAGTAGAAGTCATGCTCCCAACAGAACTGTCAGGTTAGTCCCATTCTGCCTTCTGCTTGGTTTATGATGCATGCTCAACATAAAAAAATCGCTGAGAATGAAAGCAAAAGTCAGAGTGGCAAAATCAACGCTGTTGAAGGTGCGTTAAATTTTCTATTTCCTTATTACTACTCCTATATTAATTGTGCCACTAACACTGCATAAACATAAAACTTCCCAGCTGAAATGGAAAAAGGCTACAGACCTCCAATTATATATATATGGTTTTATTAGCCAGCTGAGAGTTACTATTAAATATTTTTATTGTAACAATACCAGAATGTCCCAATTAAGATAGGCAACAAAGACAAAAAAAAAAGCTCAGACATTGAAGGGAGAGGACATGAAAAGTGCACAAACAGTAGAAAACCTAGAAGGGTTCATATCAGTGTCGTTTACACTAATGATTAACAAGAATTACCAACAGGCTTATTTATTTTGTGTAATCCTTGAAGCAGCATCAATCTGTAGAACCAAGTGCCAAAAAATGTCATTGCAATTAATACTTAGACAGAACTCCAAAAGACAGACCAAGTAGAGCATCCACAGCAATAGAAAGCCAGATACAAACGTAAGCGTATTAAATCCTCACTTAGTGGGAGCTATTTCCAGCCGCTGATGGAGATAGGAAGAAACCATTCCACTGGAGAAGTTATTCCCATTTCCACTGTATGTTTTTTCTCCAAAATCCTGCTTTGGCCAACATCACCCTAACACTGCAGACGGACCACTGGTTGCTCCAATCGAGCCGTTCCCAGTACGTTCCTGTGAGATGAGGCTGGCTGTTGCAAACAGAATAAATTCCAGGAAGAATTCATGAATTACTACTAATTGGAGAGCTAAGTGAATAGATATAGTAGTGTTAGGATTGCTGTTATATAATTTAAAAATAATTTCCCAGTAATTGATATTAATGAATGAGTCTATTACACAAGTCATAACTGATCTTGCATCACCTGGAAACGGGTAACAGGATCGGTGTGAGAGGGAGCCACGCGGTGTGTGAGGTAGTAAAAGAGATTCCTTGCCATAACACGGAAAACAGTACTTATTGATTTCATATTGATGGAGCTAATCACCTTTACCTCTGAGCTACCAAATAATTTTATAAAGCTGAGGAAGCATAAATAACTCTGAAGCTAGTTTGGTTATTGAACGAGTGAGCTTTTACTTGCAGTTCCCTAGAATTTCTGAGTGATGTCTCTTGTCCATAGGACCATCGATTCTCTGTACCAAGAACTAGCGGAAGAAGGATTACTAATAAAAGCCAAGACCGTGAATCTCTCCGATTACGTTGGTAAAGTACACATTTTACAGCTAATGTGGTGGTTAATCTAACCAAACCTCCAGCCATTCAATGTTCACTGACCCCTGTTTCCAGTCAAGAGTGAGTTCAAGAGTAATGACACTTGCAGGACTTTCAAACTTGAGTATCTAGAGCCGTGTATGCAAATCGAGTCTGTTTCTGCAGGGTGCTTAGTGCCTTTCACTTCTGCTGCTGAAACCAGGACCTGTTTGTGAAGCCGGTGCTCGGCTCCAGGCACCAACACCTGGAAGCCTTGAATGTTTTTGGATGTCACAAGCCCCTCTGAGGTAGAAACCAGGTCATCCTTTAAAGGAGCACTGGCCAGGCCTTAGCCAGACACTGCAAATCTAACAGACCTGGGGTCATAATCCATCCAGAATATTTCCCAGAAAACAGCAAACAACATACCTTTACCACCTGCTCATTCAGCAGAGAACGCTCACCCCCCCTACCCGCCACCTCCCTGACTGCCCCTGCGCATCAAGCAGTGCTTTGAGGCATGTCTGGCCCGTCCTTTGGCTCGGATGTAGCTCTGCCTAGTTCTGCATTTCATAGTCCCCTCGCCCAGTTCCTGTTACCTGCAGCTGCAGTCAGACATGCTTGCTCGTGCTCTACACAGAGGGGAAAAAACCAACACACACCCCCTTGCAGGCTGGACAGGGGTCTGACACCATCTCCAGAAGCTTTTGGTGACACACAGTAAGGTCACAGCAACCTTAGCAGCAAAACCCCCAAAATTCCATTGTTTCAAAGGCCACCATTATTTGACTTTGCAGACATCCAGAAGCCACCATGCCACTGGTTGTTAGTACAGTGCGTATCGTACGTCACCTCCAAATGCCACATTTATATAGACTCCTAGAAGCACCAGTTATTGCCTTCAGAGTCTTTGCCCACTGTGTTGAAGGCTGAATTAACAAGTGTTCCATCCATTTTATGCTCATTAAATAATCACAAAGTAATAGAAGGGTTTCATTATTCCTTCATTCTCCTGGCCAGTACCATCAAGGTCACCGGTGTCCAACAGACATTCCCTACCACAGATGTTTCGAAAGCACATCTTAGCCAGCGGACAAGAATTAAGAGCTGATAACATCAAACTTGGAAGCAGGCTGAGTACTCGGTACTCTGTCATGATTCTTGAGCTGCCAGAGCAAGATACAGAAGGTAAAGTTGGCCTAGGATCTGGACCTCGCTTTTCGTTTTAACCCAAAAACCCAACCCCAAACCCTCCCTTTTAAGGGTCCAAGGACACAGTCAAAGCCTGCAGAAAAATAAGTCCTCATCTACTCAGCTCTTACAGGGTTGAGGTCTAAGGAAGGTCACTTACTCCCGGTTCCTGGGAAAAGGGCAAAGAGCAGAAGAGTGCTACACAGTGAGTAAAGGCACTGAAATGTCCCCCCTCTATGACAAACCGGCATCGCTGAACTAATTTTCTTGGTGACCTTATCTAAATTAGTCAGAGAATATCCACTGTGATTTATGTTCAGTTGCAATTAAACCCTTTGATGCCTTCTAATTAAATCTGTGAAGATTAATTCCTATCCAGTTCTTTTGATTTCTCCTTAAATAAAAGATAAAACCTGAAATGAATTTTAGTCTTCTGAGGGGAGAGGGGCAGTTGCGACTAGGGCTTGTCTGCCTTTTTGCCCCCAAATTACGACTCCGCTTTTTCTCTTAACCATTGCTAATTCACCTCTGCTCCAGAGCGCTCCAACGCTCTCTCTTTTTGTCTCCAATAAAACATAATATACTATTATTTTTCAGTAATATTCACCATAATGACATGTAATTTACGCTAAAAAAAATCATCAACTCATCACAACTAGTTTTCCTGCTTGTGGCCCATCCTTCTGGATCTTTGTGCTCCGACACGTCTTGTGTATGGACCTTGACAGGGCAAGCCATGTGATTGTGGCTCTGTAACAAGAGCTGAGAAAAGATTAGATCGTTTCAGTTCACGTCAGGGATTTTTAGTTTCCTTGGGTTGTTTTGTAGAGGGTGGTTTTTTTTTTTTTTTTTGAACAAAAAAGACCTGCAAAGCAAAAGCCCCACCAAATTAGGTGACACGCTTAAATGTCTAGCATGGCGAGAAGCTGCAATGTGATGCAGCCGGGGAAACGCTTGTTAAAGTATCTTTTCCCCTTTCTCTGAAATCCTTTTGATAGAGCGTGGTTCACTGGGATTCCAGCCCTGCAAAATCCCAAATCTAGAAATCCTTTGCCAGCAGCGTGATTTATGGTGCTACTAATGACTCTTCTCCACAAAGTTTCTTTAAAAGGTTACTCGCGACCGACTGCTCTGCTGAACGCCTTCCGCAGCCTGGAAGGGAAAAGTCCACAGCATGTTTAACTTCATTTTCCTTTACAGTTCACCTTTCCAATTTCTCAGGGCCACATTCCACAACAACACTGCCCCGTTCGAATCCCCGTCCCTTGACGGTACTGGGTTTGCTGAGAGCACGTTATATTGGTATTCTATGGTCGTTTTTCATTACTTGAGTTATGCATTTTATAACAATGCAGTGTCGCATTTATTAAGCCCGTGCTTCCTCCCTACAGGCGAGTACAGCTATCTGGGGACCACACTTCGTCAGGTAGATATAGAGCCAATGCCCTCTCTCGCAGATGTCAGACAGCTAATAGCGCTGTACGGAATATTGCCATTAGGTAAGAGCACAGCAGAAATTACTAGAGGGCAGAATTACAATGGCTTTGCTTCCTGTCAGTAACATGCGTTTTTACTGGCTTTGACAGGGCTTGATTAATCGTAATCTAAAGCATTTTGCAGTATAATTGTTTTTCAATTAAGCCTTCTGAGTGAAGACCGTATCATTTTAATAGTGCATAAAGGAGCTCGCACATGCTATTGTCAGGTATTGCATTTCCATACCGTCTCTGTTTGCATGTTAACAGTTTGTGAATGGCAGCACATAAAAGGAAATCACTTGGGAAAGATAATAGCTAAAACAAGCTCCAGTGATCAAAATTAATCAAGCTAAGGGAAGGGCTAAGGTTGCCATTTACCTTTTACAAGCTGGCTAATGTTACTCAGTACTAAACAATGCAATCGTTTAAGGAATTAGTCTGAATACATTTTGTACATCAGAGAGAACATTTTTTAAATGCCCTTGCAGTTTTAATGCCAGACTTAGCCAATATCCAGCAAGGCTTTGCTGGCTCAGGTTGTTTGCTTTTAATATAAAAATTTATCCCATATTTTACTTGGGAATGGCATTAAGCCAAACTCTTGTGATTGCAAGAAGTGCCTGTCTCAAGGGCCTCTACTCATACTTCACTTGCATCCTGTTCCATTCCCGAGTGGATTTCGGGGAGATTTTAACTAGGCATATCCTCCCCCAGGCTGTGTCATTGTCCGCTCATCCCCTTTATAGGGCAAAAATAACTGATGCGTCCCTGCCTCCCATTCTGACAAACGGAGCAGAGACGACGCGGAGCTTCTGCTTTTCCCTCCCCTTTGCACGCCTTCCAGAAAGGCCAGCGCTCGGGCTATTCTGTACGTACGCGCTCTCTGCAGCTCTCCTCCGGCATCTCCTGGCTCCCCCCGTCCCCAGAGCAGGCTGGATGCGTTGTAGAAAACTCGGTGCGATAGTGCACAAGTCTGCTTCATTTGGGTTTCAGGAAGAGAAGAGTGCTCCTTCCGCCCTACACTCAACCTGAAGAGTCAGGTTAACAACCAGCATCCCTGCCTTCAACCTAGGTGGGGTTCTTTCCCATCTAAAACACTCTCAGCTGGTTTTGGGTAAACCCCCAGGGGCTGGCTGCAAGGTTGAACTGCAATCAGCTGAGACCAAGCTCAGCAGTTATCCCTGTCTGCACTGACTGCAATGTGCTATTTCCCATATCAGATAACTCCTCCAAGGTTATGTTTTAACACCATCTAATCTAGTGAAATCAAGCCCTGAGACACCCCCAAGGCAAGAGGAAAGAGAACCCATAAATTTTCTGCCATTTATACAATTGGCTAAAAATCTAGGGAGAAGAGACCTTGGACTAGTTAAACAAACAGAATGTATTTGCAATAGCAGTTTGAAAAATGCCTTTGATTAAAAAAAAAAATATAGTGCATGAGCCAAAAAAAAGGCACAGGAATGGTTTTGGGTGATCTTATGGATGACATTTTCCTTCCTTAATTGGCCTCAGAACCAGTTCATCATTATACAATTGTGTACCTGCAGAAGTGAAAGGTTTTCTCAAAATAGTCACTTGATGGCAAGGAAAGCTCCAGCTTAAATGGCACTGAGAAAATTATAAGCAGCTGAAAGGAGAAGTAATAGTAGAAGATATACTTCATCTTTAACCACAGAGGAGTCTGCTGCTCCCCTCATAATAAATCTATGTGTAATAATAATAGATCGGTATGGAACGACCAAATATTAATAAAGCTTGGGTGGCTGACAACTTCACTACATCCTGCACAGTGCTGAAATCACGGCATTCATCTTAGCACTCAGTCCATTCCCAAATAAATGGCACTTTAAACCATTAGGACACAGAGAGGCAGCCTGATGGTATTTAAAAGCAAATCCAATTCTTACCTAGCTGTCCCCCTTAACCCAGAGAACTTTTCCAGGCTAAGCCATAGGCTCCCTCCACAGCCCGTCACTTTTGGGGCTGGTTTCCCCCACAGTCCAATAGACACCGGTCTCAAAGACCTTCAGAAGTAGTGGATGCTCACCTAGAGTCAAATCTGACTTTAACACCCACCACTACTGACCCAGGATGTTTTTAGGCATCGAGGCAGCGATGTTACTGGCCTGCCAGGGGATATGGATAAAGCATTTGGCATTTTCCTGCTACTTCCATCTCCGGAGGTTCACCTGTACCTAATTCACACAGTGACAGAGCTGCAGAGAAGACAAGTTTATCACCATCAGCCACCTAAATCCCTCTCTGTGGTTCTGTTTCCACAACACAGGCATTTCTGCTAGGCTTTCCCAGGTGACGGAGCGTATTTCTTACGGCCCAGAATGTATTTACCTGGCACAGCCATAAAGACGGATTTAGAAGTGCTGAGCAGTCGTCGCTGCCGACAGAGCAAGTGAAGCATAGCAACTCTGGCATTTGCTCACCCGAATAAAATGAAGGGAACAGAAAAGACTCCTCCTTCTCCTAGCAGATACATCATACCCACTCTGCAATGTGCAGCTGCCACGTTCCAGACTGGGGAAAAGCATTGGCTGCTCTGCAGATAAGCTAACGCCACGCTCAGCAGGCACACGTAGCAACAACATTTAAGAGGAAAAATTACCCAAAAAGAGGGAGGTGCATGCAGAAGTTGAGGGAAAAAAAACCCCCTATGGTAACATCTGGTTTCAAAATCACTGACAAACACAGCTCCAACAGATAGTCCCGTTAGTTTGTTTTCTGTAAAGATGGGGAAGCTGGAAGGCGTCATTTCAGACAGCAGGAGGAAGGAGTTCTGCTGCTAGTCCTACGTGCAAGATGAATCTACGCCCTTGTCCAGTTGCAGAAAGCGAGGACCTGCTCTGGCAGCAAACGCAAAGCGTAAAGCCACGGGTACATCTCTAACTCCACCTCTGCCTGACAGCTGGGGGAAGGCGGTTGTCCCCATGCAGAGCCTGTCTGTGCACCGCCAGCAGCAGCTTCACATCAGTGCTCTTATCTTGGGTCAGTCCTCAAAAATTTACCGATGAATTAGCTGTCTTTTAGCTCACAGATTTAGAGCTGAAGTTTGCCCATCAGAAGGTACAAACAAGGGTGCGTGAGCTTTGTTACAAACAGGGATGTTAACTCAAACGTGCTGCGGCCACAGCTCCGGTTATACAGAATTGAACTCGAGTACTTGTGCCGTATTAAGGAAACAATGAATTCATGTTATAAATTATTTATGGCAAAGGAAAAAAAAAGAAAGTTAGAATCATTCTGTTACCTTTATAGCAGACTTAAATGAAAGCGATGATAGTGCCTTATGGGTTTTTACAGGTTCCCAAACGGTCCACGAGAAGGCTCCTGTGGTGAAAGCCTTGTTACTAGCCGGACCCGCTGGCGTTGGAAAGAAAATGCTGGTCCATGCCATCTGCACAGAAACAGGAGCCAACCTCTTCAACTTATCTGCTTCCAACATCGCTGGGAAATACCCAGGCAAGAACGGCCTGCAAATGATGCTTCACATGGTTCTCAAGGTACTACGTTTTGTGTACTCCTCAAAGTTGGTTTCAGTTAATCGCATCTTTTGTGGAACAAACAGGGAATTAAGATTGTAGTTCCTCCAGACCGAGCGACACACACACCAGTTGTACGAGGGCAAAGCTGCCCAAGGTCGAAAGGACTGCCAACCCAATTTGGAATTCCCTCCCTGCTTTCAAATGTTCAAAACCACTTGTTGACAGCCAGTGCGCGCACCGCTGTAGAGAATGTAATGCCCCTCGAGAAATCACTCGTAGTAGCCATATTTTTCACATTAACATTTGTGCAAGCTTTGTGTTGCCTTGAGTATGAAAAGCATCACAGATAAAGAAAACGCTGTTCTCTGTTTATATGCACATCAGTCAGGAATGCTTGCCACGCAGCATTTAATCAAATACTAGACTGGGGGTGGTCAAAAATTTCCTCTGGGACTGTTGCTGTAAACCAGCTCTCCTCTATACTGCTCTCTGTTTACCTATCAGCAAGCTTTTCAAAAGAGGGAATCCTACCTCAGGATTGCATTAACAGAAATGTATGAGAAGTCTGGAAATGAAAGAAGGCATATGAACTGTGAAGAACATATCCCAAATCCTCTTTAAAAAAAAGACACTATCCTGGCAGGATTTCTTCCACATTTTAAAGTCCTCAGCATTTCTGCTAAGGAAGGAAGCTGGTAAACGGTTCCAGACAAAATACTCTTAGAAAGAAAAAAAAACACAGCACATGCACGAGAAAAAGCCAAATACAGTATTTTTCCAGTGCCAGAGGCCTACTAAAAGACTGAATTCAAATTGGCTCGCCCTGGGATTTATCAGATGTATTTTATTAAATCCAGTATTATATAGCAGGTTTTGTGACAGGTGCCTCCACATCCCCAGAAAAGACAGGTTTCGCAGTTAAAAGCAAAGCAATCCTCAAGGACCCCGCTTCTTGCTGGTCAGAGCAGCGCCTAAGGAACAGCGAGGACGCTGTGATCACGCACCTTTGATGCCGTAACACTAACACTGGGTCTAGCACTCCCTGACACAAGCTAGTGCCGTTAGACTGAGCTAATACTCCCTTCTCCTCCCTCCGCTCCGTACATTTCACCCTTCTCCACTTAGTTCCTCCGCCCTCGTGAGTGGCAGGGCGCACGTCTGGCTGCAGGCGCAGCGCACGCCCCGTCCTTTCCATCATCCAGTCCCTGCTAGGGCACGAGGCCTTTAAACACAGGAGAAAGGAGGGCAGGCTTTTTTACTCCTATAGAAGGTTCCAGCTAAAGATAAGAGGGTTCATACACACACCATATATAATATACGCTAACTGGAACATACATAAAATACATATCTATGCACATCAGATAAGTATATATACACATGCACCATGTATATACGTACATAAGATCGATATCTAAAACCCCTTGCGTTTTTCCACGTTACTTAAGAACAAACGGAAACGTTACCCAACACCTCCCCCAGAATTACGGGGAGCGGTCCAAGCTTACTTCTCCGCTGTAGCTCTTACAAAAGCAGCAGTGACACTCTGGTGAACCTCCATGAGTTCCCAGGATGGAGGTTGCTCGCGATCACATGGAATAAGGGCTGTCCGGGCACTTACTTATCAAAAGGTGACTTGTTCCAACTGCAACAGCAGTGCTGCTTCAAACTCCGCTCCTTAAACAGCAAACGGCACAGCACAGAGGATCTCTTTCCAAGGGATACATCATCTGCATGCTCATTTCTCACTGACATAGCACCAGCCTGTCTTAGCATCAGTCAAATCAACTACATTCCGTTTCCATTCCCAATTCCTTTGGTGGTTTCACCTCGCCCTGACACCTTCTTTCCCCACAGCCGAGTCACTGATTTCTCCAATCTGCTGATGATTTCAGCTCGAGATCCTGTAGGTTCTCAGAGCCAGGCTGGAAGCAAACCTCCATCCACACAGGCTCTGCAGTTTGGGTCTTCACAATGCCAAATGTGTCTCACTTTCCCTGTCTCTGGGCACTCTCAAGTCCCTGCCACAACCATCCAACCCCATTTTTCCTGCCAGATCCATTGCTGCTTCTTCACAACATCCCATGCTCCCATCCAGTCCTGCAGCCGGGATGGAGTAACTCCACGCAGCAGCACAAAGAGGTCCAGGCTGTAGCCCACCAGCAAGACAGTGGCTTTACAGGAAAGGGCTGGGGGTTCGAAGGACAACAAATTGAACACAAGTCGGCATGTCCACGCAGCAAAGTCAGCCAAATACTGGCCTGTATCAGCAAGAGTATAGCCAGCCTCTTAAAGCAATTAATTATTCCCCATTATTTGGCACTTAAGACCACAGCTGGACACTCTGTCCAATATCGCGCTACCCTGTTACAAGACAGGCATTGACGAGCAAGCAGGTCCAGCGGAGAGCCATGAAGATGAGGTGGCTGGAGCGCACGAGAAGCCGAACAAATCCGGTTGTTTCAGCCCAAGAGAAGGCTGGAGTGAGAGGGAGTCTAACTGCTGTTTTCAGGGGATGATACAGAGAACGGAGCCAGACTTCTCCCAGAGCTGTGCGGTGGTAGGACGAGAAGCAACGGACACAAGCTGCAGCAAGGGAAATTGTTTATGTTAGGGAAAGAGTTTCACAAGGAATCAAAGAATAAGGAATCTTTTATATCCTGATTTGCAGGAATCTGCTGTTTCCCCGAGCTGAAGCAAACACAAGGGCAACACACATTGAAAACAAATTCCTTCAGAGGAAGCTGAACACTGGTATTTGCCCAAAAAAGTTTATTTTTCACCACGGTAAAAAAAAAAAAGTCAGGTGTAAACATATTTGGATTATGGTACAACTACAATATACAGTGGCACATAGAGCAGACAAGCCATGAAAGCAAGTGGTATCTTGCAGCTGACATGTATATTTAATATTCACAGCTCTCACTCTACTATCTCACACACCATCGTACACCTCGTTAAAGTGCTTTGCACGCAGATGATCACTGAAAGTCACCACATCTCCAGAATCAGACACTTCTGGTCATGGGTTTTTGTTTTTTGGTGGGTTTTTTTTTTTTTTGCAAACAGAAAGCTTGCTTGACAGTCACAGTCGCTACTCTAGCTTTCCAAAAGCGCCTTTATATAGAGTTACTCAAGCAGAATACAGACCTTCCACTTAGAGTTGTAAGTGAATGACAGGAAACATGACAGTTCTTTTTCTGGTGTCTTATGATCCATGTAACCATCATGAAACACCAAGAATTAGTAAATAAGAATTAATGGTGCTCTGGGATAAAGGTGAAGTAACCTTGCGCTTCCGATTACCTATCGAATCTGCAGACAGCCGAGTTTCTGTGATGAAAGGAAACTCTGGAGAGCATAAAATGACCATTAGGAAACTTTCCGTCCATAACCAAGTGTTGGCTGCTGGCAGTTGTTTCGTGGGAGACACCCTAAACAAGTGAATAGCATTGGAAAAAATGAAACTTTAATTTGTTTCAGATGCAAGAGCCAAATTCTTTTTTTCCCCCCCCTCCCTTATTTCAGGGAGGAGACTTGCAAGAGACATACCAGCCCTGATCCGAAAAGAGAGGCTTGTGTGTTACTCAAAGCAGGCACTTTAAATGTCATACGGAGGAAATGACTTCTCTCTCATACCAGAGCAGGAAAACACCGACATTTCAATCTGCCTATTCAAAGGAAATGTAAGGAAGATTAATATTAAATAGGAAGACTACTGAAAGAAGCTGCGAACACCAAGCCTGAGCACTTGTGTTCTGCATAAAGACACAGCAAAGCCTGCCAGGTCAGCTCTGCTTCGGAGCAAAAACGAGAGGATCTGTCTCTAATATAGAAACATTTCCCAGCAGTTCCCAGAACAAAAACTCATCTTTCAAGCGTGAACCAGAACACGCTGGAATATTTCAATTAAGCCACATTTTCCATGTCTTGAGCCAGCCCGAACTCGGCCGAGCTCTCCGCCAGCGTGTACCAGGCGATGGCTTGGCTCGCCCCTCTTGCCATCCAGGCACAAAGCACCGCCGCAGCACAGCAGCTTCGTAAGAGATGCAAAGAAAGATCACGAAGGACGCATAGAAACAAAAGCGAATCCGGAAAGGATGGAGGGGAGAAGGTAGAAGGCACGACTCCGTGACACAGAGGTGGAAAAACGCAGGTAGTTCATAAGGCTTAACTCCGAGGCAATAAAAATGACAAGGCCCTCCATTAGGAACCATAAGGCAGCCATCAGGTTAATCAGTACCAGAGCGAGACAACCCCTCTCGGGTCCTTCGCCGGGGCCGCAGCAGCGCACAGAAAGCACATTGTACGAGAAACCACACATGGGAAAGTGTTATTAGTGCAACACTGACCAGGCTAAAAGGTTGGGAGAGAGGTGGCCGGGAGGAAATACCAGCGGAGAAGACACCTACGTGTATCAACAGCTCAGTGTGTGCCACGCAGCCGGCCCCGCTGAACAAGGAGCTCTACAGAGCAGCAAGCTGCAGAAATATTTCGACGCTGTCGCTGCTGGGCGACTCTTATCAGGCTATTTGGTTGTGCTATTTAGCAACTCAGAGGGGACTATGAAAGTGTTACACTAAAAAGGAATACAATGGAGTTTAAGTGATATAATCCCAGCATTTCGGGGCGACGTAACTGTGAAGTCTTACCAGCAATATTTTTTCCACTCAATCAGGTTCCTTTATGCATAACCACTGCTGTATTGTCCCTTCAGGTCATTTTTCTGGCAGTCTGAAGAACCAGGTACAGTTTACCCAAGTACATTGCCAGAAGTCTCTGTGTATTCAGCACTTCCGTGCCACAAAAGACTCTTCCATTGCAATGGAAATTTGGGAACAGTACAGTCAGCCTTTCTTCCATGCATCCCAGAGCAATTCTTTTATCTCCAGCCTGCTAGAAAAGCCTAAACCCTTGAAGCGTCAAATATCGCCAGTACTCAAATATACAGTGTTATTTCTGTGACAAAGCAGCTTTACACTGCGTTACTCTAATGTCAAAAAATGAAATGCATCCTGTTGGAGACAGTATTTATAGTTATTGTCTGCCTAGCAAGCCAGAATACAGCGGCATCATTGCCGTAGCACTAGAATATTTGCCTGGTGAGGCTCCCACATTTAAGGTCTAATGACAGGGTTTGGCTTCTTGCTGCTTTGGAGCATTTCCGTGAATATAAACTGCAGAGCATTGAGCAGTTTTCAGCAACAAATTGAGCTTCCAGAAAAATCTTAGTCTTGGATCTTTTAAAAAAATTCCATCAAAGCCTTCAAGTTTGGAGAAGCCTTGTGCACATCCCCTCCAAAAAAATCAAGTTCCTGTATTTTCCAGCGTAGCCATTTAACCATTCAACTCTAGCTCTCAGCTTTGAAAACTTTAACCCAAGGCTTTCAAAAAATCCCATTTGATCTTTGATAAATATTGCTAGACAGCAGGACAAGAAGGCTTTTTTTTTTTCCCCCCCTCCCGTCACAGTTTTCCTGAAGAGCAAATCAAACCTGCGTAACCCATGGGAGCGCGGTTTGCAGCGCGGTATTAGAAGGGTTAAGGAGCCATCTGCTGGCAACTCCAACAAATTGTTGAATGCAGCAAAGCTAATAAAATTTCAATTACAAATTAATTATGTACAGTGCATTTAATTATCCATGGATTCAAACTGTCCATGGATAATTCAAATGAAGCACTTGCACAGGGGGATATACAGTCTGCTACGTATCTGCCAACAATTTAAATTAGATGCCGATGGATTCTGGGTGTCTGATCTGTCTTTTAGAAAAAAAGGGGCCAGCTATAAATACAGTGTGTTGAATTTTGTGGTATTACTGTGTGTCAACACCAGGAAAAAAGTATATACATGCAGGCCAGTTTATAAATTTAGATCATTGCCCCCAAAATAAAAAACACAGGAAAGTATCCCTTGGAGAAAGAGCCAGAAAGAACGGAGGTTATTCCTTGTATTTCCACTTACTCAGTGGGGAAATAAGGGGGACAAAAAAAAAAAAAGATGACAGGTGTGACAAGAGCAAGCATTCTTCTTTAGGAGTTAAAATGAAAGTAGAGTCTGATGAAAAACTTACAGCTCCATTTTAGAGTGCTGCCAACCACAGAAACCATCTCTGAGCCAAAGGGGGAAGATCTGCACACCCCCCGACTGGGGCGACCCCCCAAAAGGGACAGCACGGTTCCCTTTGAAGTGCACAAGCAGAGTTCAACCATTGCCACCAGCTTTTATAGCCTCTCTAACCTCCCCCACCTCATTCCCCCCGTCACATCGCACTGCGGCATCGGACACACAGGTATGGAGAACGTATTGCCCAACGGCTACGTGGCTCCCCACGCTTCATACAGCCGCAAAGCCAAAACACCGGCCAGGGACCCTTCTCCTTCGGCAGCAAACGCACAGCGCCTCTTTGCACGACCATTAACACGCACAATTAGCGGAGAAGTAACCCTTGTCAGCAGTTCCCTTGTCCCCACTTGTTTCC
The DNA here is from genome assembly GCF_028858705.1 of Grus americana. Classification (NCBI taxonomy): domain Eukaryota; kingdom Metazoa; phylum Chordata; class Aves; order Gruiformes; family Gruidae; genus Grus; species Grus americana. Next base: position 40,680,856 of record NC_072857.1, read on the forward strand.
AGGGCTGTTTACAGCCATCCAGGAGCTAACCAAATTCACCTGCAGATCGGTAGGACAGAGCTGCATTTTCCTGCAGGTGTCCGAGCTCTTGGCTAGCGGGATACTCAGGAGAAAATCCCTGAGCCTCAGGCTGCTGCACAGCTCAGGTCGATGAAATCACAAGCTTGCCCTCTCAAATGTACCTAGCAGAGTGCGTGCAGGCTTACGGAATGCGCCAGACATACCTCTGGAAATAGATAAATAGGATATCGATGATAAAAAAAGCATCTGGCCTTAAAATGGCAGATACTATCGCTGTACAATTTTAATCCGGCATTACATTCCAGCTTGTATACTCAGTCCACTGCTGGACTGAGTTACCCCTCGACTTGTAAATATATTCACACAACTGCCTAGGTCCACACATCAGTTTCTGCACGATTTTCACATTACCTTTCATGATAAAGTTTTGGGGTTTTTTAAATCCTCATTATTAATGCTAAACATTTGAGTTCCTGCCTTCCAACAAAGGAAAAGCTCACTTTTCCCCAGTGAAGCCATTCTGAACTTGGAGGTACCACTTGACATAGTCTAGGACTGACGAGTTGCCACAAATAAAGTGTCACATGCCGAAGATGGCATTGTTTCCACTTCACCCCGTCGGCGGCACAGCCGAGCAAACAAGTTTAACAGCCCTCATCTATTCTTTTCCCCCCCCCCTTCAATCCATATTTATTGTACAGACCCGCACACGCGCTTGCTGCTTTTGAGATGCATCCATAAAAAATGAACTGCGGTGCTTTGAAGAAAGATGTTCGTGACTTAATTCTTCCTGCGCTGGCTGTCAGTCAGACACCGAGCTTGCAATGCGTACAGCCTAGGGGTTTTGTAAGCTTCCTTCCTGGAAGCAGCAGTTTCAACTTGGGGCGGGGGGGGGGGGGAAATAAAGCAGGACAGAAGAATGCCGTCTCTCTGTCGTTACCCATTGACTCCTCGAGCCATCACTTTTGTTGCTGAGCAAACTAGCACGGCTCCGAGAGCCGCTCGAAAGTGATTAAAATTTGGCAGCGGAATATCTAAACCACTGGCGTTTCTATAGCAATAGGGAGAGTGCAAGATCTGAAAAAGCCTGTAGCATTGCTGCCATCCTGCTGTGAACCAGAGGTATAGTGCCTCCGACTTTGGAGCCGGGAAGCCCATTTGTATAGACACACACCCCCCCCTTCAAATTTAACAGGTTCCATTTTAATTGTTGGCCTAACTGCAAATTAAATGCTATTTTGTAAGCCAGAAGACTGCATATCAGCTTATTTTGCTGTACCTTTGTTTCTCACGCGATAGCCATGCCTTGCCTGTCTCCCCGTCGGTTTTGCCCTTGGAAAACCAGGGAGGGATCCTACAAGCCAGGCAGCCAGTCTAAAGCTGCCGGTGGTCTGTTGTTCGCCACGGAATTCCAAGTCCAGGCTTTCTTTTTGCAGAACTGCAACTGAATTTGGGTTTAGAAATGAAAGATAAGCATAGCAGTCAAAGTGATCCAGTTTGGGTTGGGTTCTTAATGTTAGATTCCTAACTGGAAATGGTTTGATTTGCCAAGGCTGCTGAGCAGAGCCAGCGCTGTCCGTGAGTGCTCAACATTTCTGGGGGGGGAATAAGCCAGGCTAATTTTAACCGTTGAAATATGGATTTAAAAGCATAATTATAGACACCCAGGTACAAAACTGTAGCCATTTTAATCAACTTCTTGCCTCCTCTCCCCCATTTTCTCTTAGGTGGCTAAGCAATTGCAACCTTCAGTCGTGTGGATTGGAGACACAGAAAAAATATTTTCTAAAACGGTGCTGAAGGCTGAAGAAGAGGTGAGTTACTCCTTTTTTATTTCAGTGCAGATAATTTCTCCTGTTGCATTACAGCCGACACAAAGGAGCAACTGTATTTCTTAACTTAGCACATACCAGTATGACCAGACCTGCCAAAGCTTGCTTGATAATAGCTTGTCTCACTAACATTTTTTTTCTTTTAAGACAGTCTTGTGACTTCTTAAGAGCCCCCAAGAGGTCGCGTTTTTCTCCTACACACCTATACTTGCTTTATTTAAAAATAGTCCAGTCACTGCTCATCAGTGCACTGAAAAGTAGAAGAGAATAATGGAGAATTTCAAAATATGAGGCAAGAAACTAAAAGTTAAGATGAGCTTAAGTTGTTCAGCTCTATTAATTTGAGAAATTGGATGGAGCCAAAGTGAACAATAAAGTAACAAGGATAAATTTCCACTGTGAAAACAAAGAGCCTATGTTAAATAGATATGTTTACAGATTATTTTCTTTAGGCTCCCAGGAGTCCTATTGCCACTGCTTCCATTCCTTTCTCTCTTGTGTAGCTTCCCCACTAGAAAGAAAATTAAAACACTGCCCAATAGGCACAGCAGCTCAACCATCGCAGCAGAGAGCAATTCACCTGAAATCCTGATTAGATTCGTGCTGCTTGCAAAATATTTTACTTTTAGCGCTTCATGTGAAAAATTAAACCTTTTTTCTAAGCTGAGTCCTCTGCCTGTAAGCTGCGGGATGGACACAAGCCTGTATTTTGGAAGACCGGCGAAGCATCACCTTGGATGAGGGCTGTATAGCTGATGGGTGTGCAGTGGTTGATGCCCTCTAGCGGTCCCCAAACCAAAAGGGAACCTTTTTCTTGGGTTCAAGCCTTGACAGCAAGCGCAGATAGGGATTAAAATTAAGACTAGGGGCCAAAGACTGCCTGGAGCACTCATGATCTTTGTCTGCTTTGATAGCCCTGCCATCACATCCATAGCCCTGCAGGTATTTAACAAAAGGTCTCATGATCTCGGTGGGAGTGGATGGCTCCAGGCTTGAAATCACTTGGGTCCAAGGTAGTTCACAGCATAACCCATGTTTGGGGCTAGAGAGCACGAAACAGGATGGTAACTGGGAAGCCTTCCTTAGGAGCAGGAGAACTTGAGAAGATGAGCTAAGCTCAGCCCTCAGGAGAAGCCAAAGTGACTGGAAGTCACTTCACTCATCCTAGTGTGATGTTTCTGGCACCATGAGTGAGAACCTGGTAAAAAGAAGCCTTAAATCCTTCAGATACCCATGAGAACAGTAATCTTTCTCCAGTCCTCCCCGGAGGACGCAAAGCAGTCAAATATCAGATACATTCTGGTAACCCAGTTGCCAAGGATGATGTGCGAGCAGTTCAGCCACTCCAAATTAAACAAATAGGGGTCACCTTCACAATTCATCCTGCTTTTCTGCAGCTTCGGTCCACATGGTGGCTGAAATCATAGCCGGCCTCTTTAGCAGCCCTTCCTGCTACCAACACATTTCTTTCAAAGCAGAGGAGATATTTTATTAGCTTTCAAGACATATCCCTGAAATGTGTACGCTATGGACACACACAAACATTAGCAGAGCTGCGGATACATACATGCCAGTCTGGCTTAGTGGCCTTAATATGAGTGGAGTGTTTAGCTTGGTCTCTGATACTGGTTCAATCGTTTAAAATATTAAAATTAAGATTCCTACAAGCTGAGCAGCAAACGCTTGTTGTAACTCTAGATCAGTGGGAATCCATGAAGATCATTTGTCACTCAAAAAAATCATGTTCTAAATGCAGGAGTTAATTTAGGACTTATTTTCACAAATCAGTGGCAAACTAGGAGTCAGACAATTGTTTTAAAATTTCTCTGCATGTCCTGGATAGGCAGTTTTTCCCAGCAGAAGATAAATCCAGATAACACCATGTCTCACTTGAAGCAACTATTATCTTCTATCAGTCCTTTCAGTAAGATGGCATTCCTCTCCCCTCTGCACCTAAAATAATTGACAATTCCCACTTTTCTAGCAATACCAATGTCTCAAAACATTAGAAAACACTTGTACTTCCTTCCAGTACACGTGAAGAGGAGGAAATCTTGAAGCCTATGTGTAGCAGCAGATATGTAAATCACAGAACAATTTAGCCAGCATAAAATGTGTTTAAAAAAGGAAAGCTACATTTCAGTCATTGCTGTGACCAGATCGCCCTGGCAGAGCAAACACGGCAAGGTTAGCTAAAGCTTCCAAGGTAGATATGTAACAGCAGCTTGTTTAATCATCAGAGAAGTCAAGTTCATTACCAAAACCTTCCTAACAAGGGAATGGCAAAGTCTGGTTAAGAAGTTGTGATTTGAAGTCACATCCTCAGACAGCAAGCATCCTGTTTGGATGCGGACAGAGCGACGTCCTTTCTTTCAGAGCAAGGGAAAAGCCAAGGCTTCTCCTTTGCCCCAGGACAGACCTACTGTGGTTACGAGTTCCTCGGGAGCGAGTGCAGGTATCCCCGCTCTCCCGGGAGCGGTGGGTGCATAGGTAGGCACAGCAAGGAGGGGATGAAAAGATGGCAGCTTGATTTCCCAATTTCTCCTCCTCCATCGCTTTCACTCCAGAGAACAGAGCTTTGTCTCCTTTCTGTCAGCTGTCCGCTACTGCGGCCAACAGAAAAATTGGATCACAAAGACCGTACGCGCGATGCAGATTCACAGATGTTTATTACCACCTTTCAGCTGAGAAGGTTTACAGGACACGGTTTTTTCCTTATTAAGGAAGGCTGATCTGAAATTGAAGCTCAAGTTTCTCAGGGAGCTGCCTACTATATAGTAAAAAATAATAATCACAAGGTGGTCTAGAGAGTAAAGTTTTCAAGTGAGTGTTGGTAACTTGGATGTTAAGTCCCAATTGTTTCTGAAAAGAGTCTTCCAAGTCATTAGACTTCTCTGCTACACTGTCCTAACCCAGCTATTTGCTTATGGATTTATTATCAGTAGAGAGACACCGCCACAGCAATTTGATTAAGCTTCTCCGACCAATATTCACTTGAACATTATCAAACCTAACTATCCAATAACAGGTTTTGCTCAATACTCATCTGCTCTTTAAATAGTATTTAAATATTTGTTATAAAGTCAAATAGTAATTTATTGCAAAGAAATGAATGCTGAGTTCAAAGAGCTTGTGTTCTCAGGCTAGAAATCACAGCAAAAATTAGGGAGTGTATTTTTCACATGTAAACCATGGGTAGGAGTTGTTAGATCATAGCCTCCAAGAGCTGGGAGGATTCCACGCCAGGTGACAGACCCTGGCAATTTTCCTATCTGTTAAAGTTCATCAGTAACACAGGTCCAAGCAATAAATCTCCTCAAACTGGAAATCAGCATTTCCTTCTTTAAATGAGTTGTTTCCTTCCTGCTTTTCAATACCAGGACCAGCAAATTCAATAGTGAAAGGCACTAGCGCAAACCCACAAATACATAAGCAGAAATCAAGTCGTTCTTTGGTCGAGCATCTATAGTCTGCTTACACCAAATGCAACTATACTACTAAAAAAAGCACAAAATCCTGTTGTATATAGTGTGCCTACATACAGCTTCACCTCATTAACTGTAAACTATCAGCATCGATAACGGCTCTTTCCTCCTTGTATTTACATGTACGCTCTGAAGATGAACCCAAAACGGCTGGAAAAGATGCTCCCCAAATTCCTTAAGGCTTTGAAAGCACAGGACAGAGTGCTGCTAGTGGGAACCACCAGCCGTCCCTTCGATGCTAATCTTAAACCTTTCTGCAAAGTCTACCAAAAAATCATTCTGATTCCTAGGCCTGACTACGCTTCAAGATTTGGCAAGTATTTCAAGTCATCCTGAAGATGATTACTGTTTGAAATCCATGTGTCTTGTCTGGTGATCCTCAGAACAGACTTTAAACTCAATTCGTACTCCAGGTGCATCTCAATTCCTAAAAATTTAGGTAACACTATTACAGGCAACCCCAAAGATCGAAAAATTAAAGTGGAAGTTGGGAGAAGAGTTTAAAATACTGTTCTGCTGTGATTAACATTTTTTCATTTGGTTAGTGTGCACCGAGTTCAGCCAAAGCTGTTTTTTTCTCCCTTGTGAAGGATAAGATCCTATTTCAATACACACTTTCTATTTTAAGCTTTTCTTTTTACACAGGGATTCTGAATTTCTGTTATTCCTATCCAGTTTCCATACTCTAAACAATACACTTCAGGGTCTTTCTGTAAACAGAACCACGTCCGGACAATTGATTTTTGTCACTATCAAATTCCCTTTTTCTACTTAGAGATCACAAGAGAAATTGTAGAGGCAGCCAAGATTTTTGCATGTCTAATCTATCAAATGTTTACAGTGACAGACAGGCCCTCCCAAAGTCTAACAAATTCTCTCAGTACCCCATGTGCTGAGACTCAAAGCTTGTAAGGAAAACTGCGTCTCTCTAAACCAATTTCCGTGGCTAGAAAAAAACAAGCTTCCAAGAATGCAAGTTTGTTTTCAGATCTGAATCACCTTGAAGTCCAAAATAGCTCAGCATTGCCTAGGAAGAAGTGCTCCAAATTAAGTGTATTAATATAAATCAGTTACTGCGAGAAAAATGGTAGTTTGTCCACATCCTTCAGAATTGGCTGGTAAAAGGACTTTTGTTCCCAGAAGTATTTCCCACCCACCCACCCCCCCGTGGTTTTATCACGGATGTCATGTGGTTTAACTGGGTACTAAAGAGTCTGGACGCGGTGACTCATAAGCAGAAGGACGGTTTAGGTTCAGTCTAAAGATCATGTGAAAAAAAGGGTTTGAGCTATTCAGAATGTCACCAAACACTTCGAGTTAGGACTCTCGAGGGTGCGTTTCTTCTACCAGCAGCTCCTAGCACAAGTATCCCTATTGATCACCATATCAAGGAAAACAGACTCCCTTCGTGCCTCTAATTTCCAATGGACCATGTCCCAGAAGAATGCAGTAGCGAAGGAAACCACGTTCAGTTGGGGACCTCGCTACGCAATTGTATTTAACTACAATATGGCTCTGCGTAGTCACCTTATTACAAAAATCACGCGACTGTATTGGGAAGCCCAGTTTATACCGCCTTTCGTGGAGGCAGCCAAGGTACCGAGATGATGTTTGGGCAAGCCCAAGACAGGTTTTGACTGCCTAGCACATTGTAAATCTCTCCCACGTTCAATAATTTTCATAGTGTGGATGGGAAATGGTCTCCAAGCAAGCTAACATGTGTTTCATGTTATGTTACAGCTCTGATAAATTGCTAACAGATAAGGGACATGCATAAGACCTAGAGAAAGGAGGTGATAGCAGCTGAATTTAGCTGTGTTTGCTTCTGGGGATTGAACCATCACATTCTGGGATTCTCATTGCTAATTTGGAGTCCAAAAAAGGGCCAGCCAAAGAGATTTCAACTGCAAACTTAAGATTGCCCCAAAAAGTTCACTCTTGGCACTTTGAAGCAGATCAAACTTGTCTCTCTACTTCTTTGACAGTGCCTGGCTTGTTCTTTACCTCCAACCCTTCCCTGAAGTTCAATGGAAGTACGGTCTTTACGAGTACAGAGCGCTCACCTCGCAGTCTTGACAACTTTCAGTGCCTGACACCCAGTTTGGGAACTACAGAAGCTTGTTTTGACAGAAAAGCCATGACATAACAAATACTCATAGCCGCAGCACGCCGCTACCTGTCTGCTACAACCCTCCCTTTTGTTACGCACCAGACCGTTCTAATCCACGCGCAGTGGAAACAGCAAGCGTACAATGGAAATCATTAAACTGGGAGATTCACGATCCCATACTGGTTTCTTGCTATTCATCACCCAGCGAGTCAGCATCTCATATCAAGTAGGATCCTACCTACAGCAGGATCCGTGGCACACGATATATGGCTGCGCAGTAGCGCTCGCTGTTGTGTGCATCAATTCTTCTTTTATGATTTAGCGGTTCAGCCAATAATTATCGAGCATGGCTGTAATTCAAGTGGAAGATCACAATTTGCCCGAGTGAAAAACAGAGGGCTGAGTTATCAATAGTTATGGGCACAAGTCCATAGTATCGACATTGCAGTCGAAGCAAGAGTAAGGCAGGTTTTTCTCCGTTACACTGCTGCCTTGACATCCAGTGCCATTAACGTTCCACCCAACATTTTCAAGATACTCAAACCAGAAATTGTCTCATTCGAGAACCTTTTTAATCTCTATGCGTATAACTTGTTATTCTTTCCAAGTGTTTTCTTTAAAAGAAGACACGGCAAGATGGCATGAAAATTTTATTAAGCTTCTCCAAGACAGACTGTTACTTTACAGAGGGTAAACCAAAAACATTAATTACTCCTGTTAATTTGGGGGTCTGGGAGGAAAATCTCAGGCACTTCACAAACATTAAAAACCCCTTCCTGTCACAGAGGTTCCCAGCTAAAAGACACAAACAGGTTCACCATTTAACAAGCAAAATGCCAATCACAGCAACGTACACCCAGCCTTTGCAACACGTGCCTGCATAGCTGGAAGCCTTTGGCTTCCAAACCAGACATCAGGTCCCCGGCGCAGCCCTCGGATCGGCAGGAGTAACCTGTGATCAGGGTGACGGAAATAAAAACCCGCTGTTAATATAGGTACTTAACTCTACACACCCAAATGGGAGAATTCTGGACAGGTTCTCTTTCTGTGTATACACACAGGCGTATTTTAGTAGTTCTTTCCATTTTTACACACGTAGCCACCTCACATTATGGGTTCTTAATGACTTTCTGAAAGGACTGACTGGTAGCCAACAAGTGATCACTAATGGTTTAAGAACAGATGTGCTCAAGGCCTCTGTGCTACCAATCTGTAGACAAAGGAAACAGCAAAAAAGAAAAATTTGAATCTCTACTTTCCTGACTGATATCCCTTATTTGCCTCTTTCAATTTCAAAATGCAAAAAAATATTTCTCCTACATTCCTTAACGCACGTCTCTGGCATTCTCTCTTTTTCCGCATCCCGATGAACAGTGTTATGGAAACACCTCATCCTGCAGAACGGCGGAGCCATCACCAACTTGCTGAACATAAGCTGCCTAGCAAGGGTGTCTGATGGTTTCACCCAGGGCCACATCGTCCAGGCGGTGCGAGCTGTCCTGAGCGAGCTCCGCCTCCTGCAGATGACCAGGAAGCCACTGAGGACTGCCGAGTTCACGACTTCTCTGGCCCGACAGGACCCCGTGTACAGAGAGGAGGAAGAAACATTTAAGGTGACATTAAGAGCTGTGTTAACTGGCTGTCTTTCATCGTCCTCTGCCATGTCCTTGTCCAGGCACATTTGATCTAGAGACCTGCTAATTCTGCTGACGGGTTGGCACATCACTATTTGAATGATGATATATGGCTCGACGGCTCCGAACACCCATCTCCCCATTTTGGGACGTTTGGCAGCCTGGGCAGCGGACGTGCCAGGCGAACGGTCCTTATTACAGGCAGCAGCTCTGCTGGCAAACTGCTCTGCTGAACCTGCTGCCTGCACCCAGCTCGTCTCGAACAGGGTGCCCTCGACACGCACAGATAAATTACACGGGTGCCGTTAGTACAACACATTGGTCCTCTTTCGGGACCGAGGCGTTTGGCAAGCCTGGCTATATTTTCCTGAGAAAGCAGAAAACTTGGACATGTCTGTCTCTCTGCAGGGTGCTTCACATAGGGATTGAGTTTTAAAGCCCTTACTTAAAACTATTTCAAACAAGAATTTTCTCCATCTCTGGGTTTTTAAAAAAAAAAATTAGTTCCTGCCTCAGAGTCCATCTCTCTCCCCACCCTCAGGGCTATAAAATCCTTAAGGCAAAGCCCAGTGCATTAGAGACGCCTTACACATACCTCAAATATACATGGATCACCCTGCAAACAACTACTTTTTCCCCCCCATGTAGCTCAGTAATAATTACTGTGTCTTTCCCCAGACTAGGATTACCATTATGTAGTGGTTAATTCTGCTTTCGCTGTATTGCTTTTGGTTTTCCTGATGATGGGAACAGTTTATCAGGCTTAAGTCCAGGTCTACATTTCTGACAGCGACTTCAGCGTAGCTTAGGAGAGCTGAACAGGGTTTCAACTAGCTAGTTGAGTGCAGCACCGACACCCCCAAAAACTGTCACAACGCATGGCTAAGGCACTTCAAGCCCACTAGAGCTAGGAGAAGCCTCGGCCACCCAACAGGGAAGCCCTGCTGTGAACCAAGGAGCTGCAGGCAGCCCACACCAGGGGCTCCAGACAGGATCAGACATCTGTACTGAAGCCAGGAGACCCCAAAAGAGCTTCCTCAGGCCCATACTCCCCAGTTTCTACCCAGACATGCTTATAACCCACCCCAGTTCTCCTGGCTGAAAGGTTTCCTTTTCGTTCTGCTCTGAACCCCCTCTGGTTTTGAGTCCTCGCAGCGCCTCAGACAATAAACAGGATGTGGTTTCTAACAACTTTGTCCAAGTCTTCTTCCACTCCTAACGACAGTGCATATTTCTCCCAGCCCTGTTGAATCCTTTCCAATTTCCATTTAGAGCCATTTGGCTCACTCACCATAGGCAGCATTTGTGATATTTGGCAAATTACTCTTTTTTTTTCCCCTCATGCTTCCTATCTAAACCAGTATCTTTCCTCAGGGAAAGGCTAATGGTTCAGTGTTGCAGCAAAGGAAAAAAAAAACCCCATCATTCCCAGCTCCGAGTAGTAATCCATTTGTACCCTGAAACATAAGCACTAGTACTTAGCACAAGTTTAACTTGAAAATATTATTCCATGTACTAGAAACGTGCCTGTTTTGCACAACACAAAGTACGCAGGCAGCACTTCATTCTGAACACGGCTAAACCGATACCAGCCTTGGCGTCCCATGGCAATCATTTCCTTGCATTAATTACAGCCCTTAAGAAAGTATTTCCTTTTATCTGGTTTAAATTTGTTTCCCTTAAATGTCACAGAACCTCGCCCCAGCACCTGTAATATGGCACAGGGGAAGCGGATTGTCAAAATGGCCTCGGTGCATTAATTACCTCCAGTATCTTCATCTCTCCTTGCACAGAAGCCCCTCTTCCTGAGCCTCTAATCATTGCCATCGCCGGACCTTTGCTGGCGCTTTGTCCTTTTTGAAGCGGGGCGGTTAAAACGCAGCATTCAAAGCAAAGATTAGCGCTGTGATGAATCTTTGATTTCTATTCACTGGAAACATGAATCTCCCTGTTTGACATTTATATTCTGCCAGGGTTCCAAAATGAATATAAATAATGCAAAATTTGCGATAATGTGATTTCTTCATTCAATTTACTCAAATTTCTGCCCCAATTATACATCCACATTTTTGAAGTGATAAATTATTGCACCAGGGTGATTGATACGAATCCTTACACAGCAATAACAGTAGTCCTAGAGGAGCAAAGGGCAGTCCAGCTACCACACTAGTTCTTCCTGGCAGCGCCCGGTACAAAATACTTATAAAATGCAAGAAAATCCATTCCAAAGAACCGCGGACATCATTCCTCCAACAAACAAAGATTTTTAACTCTGATCAGCCGCTTACTGTCCATAACTTCCACCCCCAGTTCAGATGCTAGTGCATGAGCGATAAATCTACTTTTATTTTAACCGTATCCGAGGACTTGGCTTCATTAACAGCTTCGTAGCAGTTCTGCTAGCTAAGAGTCAAAAAGCAGCCATCACCACGTGCCGACAGGCAGGCAGAGTTACCGCACTGAAATATCTGCACAAAGAAACGGGAAGGGAACAGGAGAAGACATCACAAGTCACTCGGTCCCTGCACTGAGAGCCCAGGGGTTCCTCCCATCCCACCATCGAGATGCGGATGCACGAGAGGTTGCGTGATGTTTTCCTCAGTGGAGCCGGGGTTCTTAGAGGAGGGGTGCTCAGCTAATTTGGGCAATTAGAGCAGAGATCAGAGTGTTAGGGCTGCTCAGCAGCCAGCTGGACATTTGACAGCTCTCAGACTTCATTTACCTGCTGACAGCATTTAATCTGCAAGACAAGAGATCCCAGTAGGGTAGCTGTCACCAAAGCCTTCAAGAAGCACGAGACCAAGAAGGACCATCTGCACCTGGGAGAGGAACAGCAGGGGTTTCACTTCCCTCTACGTTTCCAACACATATCGGGAAACTGGACGAGGCAAATTCCCAGGGGGAGCCTTACCCGGCTCAAGCTGGAGGCAGCATTTCGGATGAACTGTACGGAAAAGGCAAAGTTTGCGGGATGCCGCATCGGTAGGCAGGTTGAAGGCTACCCAAGCGAGGGGCAGAGGAGAGGCAGTTGTGGGCTGCGGGCAGAGGAAAGGCATTCATTCCCAGGGCAGCGCGTGGGTGAATACGGTCAAGAGGAAAGTAATTTTATCAATCCTGTCAACACCGAGGGGCATTTTAAACTCTGGTGCAGGCAGGATTTTGGTGATGAAGGTTCCTGTATGTTCATACAGGGAAAGACCAAGTCCTACACTTTAGAGCACTACCCTCTCCCTCGCTTTACGTTATTTTCACACGGCCCAGAACTGCCTTGTCGACATTACAGTCCAGGAGCTTGGCAAGTTCGCAGAGCGACTCGACCAGAATCATTTACAAGTCACAGGACTGTGAACGGGCATCTGAAAGCAATAAACAAGTTTTTAATGTTCAGGGTTTGTTTTGCTTCTTAAGCTCTCTCATTGAAATAAAAACTGTCTGGATTGATTTGCAGAGCCACGAGAAGTCGATGCTTTGTCTATTGCCAAGTTTCAGACCAGAGGGAGTTTTGACAAGAGCTATATACCTCGGAAATAGGGTTGATCATAGAAGTTCTAACATTTCCATAACTATAGCAACACAAATGGCCCAGCTAAGTATTCCTGTTAATGAGACACACTTCAAGCAAGCAATTGCTATGCTTCTTGTTATAATAATGTTCTCAAGAGATCTGAGGATTTCATTTCTGCTTCTCTACAAGCCAGCCAGGATTTCAAGATTTTGTTGTTTTTTGTTTTTTTTTTAAGGAATGCTCCATTGTACTAGTAAAAAGTTTAAGTGCTTTTTGGTTCGGGGAGGGGTTGCTGGGGTTTTTTTAAGTTTTATTAAAACATACACATGCTTTTTGATTCTCCAGGCTTGGTATGCCAAGACACCGCTGGGCAAAGCACAAATCAGAGCACTGGCAGAGAGTGAGAAAGCAGGAAAAGGAAAAACAGAAGAAGGAAATAAAGGAAAAAAGAAAAACTAACTTCCTCAAGCATTTCACATCTGGCAGCATCCATCACTGAAAAGGGGGAGATGCTAGGAAAGCAGACGCTTCAGAATAACGCACCCCAAGTGACAGCTATTTTGGGAAAGAGAATTCCTTTCTGAATGAGTTTTAAAAAGTGAAAGAGTCAGGTGAGACATCAATGTGACATGCAGTGCTCAGAGGATAAAGAGTTAATGACCACTGACTTGCTCGAGCATTATTTATTCTATGAGGTTTCAGGGGGCAGGGAGGTCCATTACTCAGGACTGTAACATGCCATCAACTTTTAGGCTATACTCATTTATTTCAGCAAGTAACTCTCCTTAAAAATTGATGTCGCATTAATGTCTTTCATTACTTTAATATCCTATATGCTTTATAAAACTAACTGCTTTATATATCTGTAGGTCTAATGCGTTAGAGTTCTCAATAAAACTATTACAGCTATAAAGACTGCTTTTTAATTGGGATGGATTAGAAGACATTTAATGCAATCTACCACAAGCCGAATGTATTTACGTAGCCGCGTGAGGACCGGCGCTGTTTCACCTTTTGCTGCCTCATCACAGACACATTCCCGTATGCAAGTGTTGGCAGAAACCATTAATACACAGAACAAGAGCAAAGTGGTCAGGTGGAGTTCATTTTGGGGGACGCCCCGAGAATTTATCTTGCAATAGAAAAACAATGCCCAATTACCTTGTTTGCCCAAACAGCAATATATCTGTTGCCTAAAAAACCCACCCCAAACACGTATGTGGCAGAACAGCACCTGTTGGGCTTTCTAAAAGGTTATTTCATGCCATGTTGAACCCACTTCACACCTAGACCTGCTTCAGCTGCTCCTAACCCCAGTCCCACAAGCTCTGTTTGTGTAACCCGCCCACTGGCGAAAGTCTCGCCACCCCCTACGCGCGTGAATCCGTGCGCTGCTGTAGCCCGCGGGATTGCGGCGGCTATTTCTATGTGCTCGAGGCGGTGAAGCGTGAAGCTCTGCGGCAGGAATGTCTTGTGCCCAGAAGGGGCCGAGGCACTGGGAGGCAGAGGTTTCCCGGTGGTGTGCTTTGACGTAGCGTCTCCTGCTCGATAGGGTGCGTTAGGCCCGATGCCCAAACGCTGCCGGTGCGGGGAGCTGAACCTCCTCAGAAACACAACAAATCTATAGTCCATGGTAGCATTTGGTAGTTTTTCAGTTGATGGGCGATCTTGTTTGCTCACAAATCAGCAATTTTGGGGGCAAGGCATGTATAAACAGCAGTTAGAACACCCCGAAGCGTTTAGGGCACCCTACCTGACACCAGCGGGGCCAGCACCGCCTGTATGTCAACTACAGCATCTCATTCACCGTTCCCCTCTACGAATAAGAGCCACAAATACCTGTTTCCACCTCTAACTGCAGCACACCTATATTGACAACAAGTAGTAACTCATAATACCCATTTAACCAGAAACACAAGGCACAGCATGCCCGGGGAGTACGATGGACCCCTCTATACCATCGCTATAGGCTGGGGGGTGCTGCGGGAAGCTGCTGAGCTGTCCTCCAACGCGCACCAGACCAACGTGCCTTTGGGGAAGGGCAGGCTGAGGACAGCACATCACGCCTACATCACGTATACTCCGCCAGTTACAACGCTGAGCGTAATTCTGGGTCACAGAGCAACCACTCGCTGCTTATTGAGATCTTACTGACACATCTTCCAGGTAAAAGGGAATAATCCCATCTTAAACATTTCTGTATCTTTGTATTACGTGTCCCAGCCCCTTGTTTCCCCCTCCTAGAACAGAGTAATTGCATCCAAAATACGATGGCAAGCGGCTTGTGGAAAACGTGCTCTTACCCAGGCAGTCAGTACACAACATGTTTTAGGACAAACTCTCCAGAAAGACACAAGCCCACCCAAAAAGCTGCTTGAGAAGCTGCTCTAACAAAGCTTGCTGGGACAGGGATGGTATTGACCCTCTCCCGCTCCTAAGAAGAAACCCGCTGGAAAAAGATGCTCCTGGAAACGACAAAATTGGAAAGCAGCAGCCCAGAAAGATTCCCACGGGCAACTAACAGCCCAGAAAACGAGTCAAGTAATCCTGTCGTTGCGCAGAGCAGAGCGAGCGGGATGGCTCTAGCTAATAAAGTAAATTCTCCTCCCGAAGGAAGAGGCGGCTGCCACACACACGGGATGGAGCCGCCCCAGCTCAGGCATTTTGGGGTCCTCTTTGCTGTCCAGTACTGGGCTCCCCTGGATTCCAGCCTCCCAACCTTGAGGCTGCACCTCCAGCCCTGCCAAGGGGATCCGAACGACAGGAGAGGAAACGCTCGCTACGTCTCCTCTGCGCAACGCCCCAGGACCTTCCTGGCGTACACCAGTCCTTATCCCAGCGCTAATCCTGCTGCTGGAGTCTCGTCACGACCCGCACAAGGGACCCCACGAGTACGAGCCGCCAGCCCCTGGATTTAATCGCTTGCAACAGAGCAGCGATAGAAACTTTGGCTTTGCTTTCTTTATTCTTTCTTTGCAGACGCTCGCTTGCGGCAGGCTGCCGGTTTCGCAAATTTGGCAGCGCGTCCCCAATTAAAAATAGGTACTCAACGACTTCAGCCTCAGCGAGAAAAGCCAGACTCTCCAAAGAGGTGGCAGGGTTCGCGTTAAAAACCTCATCTCCGCTCTCATCTGCGGGAAAACTAATTTGGATAATTCTGTCCTCAATCTTGCCGACAGTGGAATGCTCCTCTCCACAACAGGTTTGACAGCAGAACGTGATGTGATGAAAAGACCGCATTTAGGTTGGACGTAAGCAAGCCCATTAACTAATATTTCAGCAGGTTCAATGCAATCTCAACAGCAAAGCAACACGCTGACTGGCAACATCCATCTCCAGGGCACGACTCCGACCCCGCGCAGAAAGGATGCGTGAACCTCTCGCCACCCCAGGTGCGCTTGGCAGGGCGGAAACCTGCAGGTTTGCTCCAGTATTCACCAGTTTATGGAGGATAAAATAGCACCGGGGCAATTCATCCTGTAGGTGTAGCTTGCAGCGGGGGCTGCTTTCGGCATAAACTGTATTTTTTTTGTGTGTTTTTTTCTTTTTTTCCCATGGGGATCTGGCAGCCACAGCCAGTGTATCTACAAACAGCTCCGTGGTTGCAGGGGGGGTGACAAAGCCAACTCTGCCCTGTGCAGCTGCCAAGCCCTCGCGCTCCTCTAGAGAACCCTCTTGGGGGGACGGGGAGGGAAGAACGAGGAGCAATTTTAATGCTCTTTATAATTACTATTACAGAAAGTGCAGCTACTTGAGAAATGAAGCTGGTGCATCAAGCAGAGCCAACACGCAGTGATTTCAGTGTCAATGGCTGAACTATTCAATTAAGTGGCCCTGGCTGGATCTCCAGCGCCCGTCCCGCTGTGAGGTTAATAGTGCTCTCGCAAGGAACACCGCTAGAGATGCTCTGCCGAGCATCTCTACCCAGAGATCTTTCACCACTGGGGGGGGGGAAGAAAATAAAAATAAAAAAATAAAAAAAAAAGATTGTGGCTTTCCTAAGCCCAGCCATGAGGCAATTTGGTCTCTACTTTCCAGCCGCAGCCTCCTGGCTCGACAATCCCAAAATCTGATGAGGGACGGAAGTCCCCTTCGCTACCCCCATCCCCCTACTTAATGTCCCACAAGAGGAGAGTTTTGGGGGATGGTGGGGGGGTGCCAGGCCGCTTTGCCTCCCGGTGTGATGGTGGGACGTAATCCAGCAGCACCGGCAAAGTTGAGAAAAGAAGCTGTCACGCTCATTTATATATGTAAGTGATCTAGAGAATTATCGGCTAAATTATTTAAGTGTGCCATTACTATTAAATTACTGGGCATTCATTGTAAGAACAGTCATAATACAGTAACTAATTTGGTATTAATGTGAATGTCAGCGTTTCATTGCAGTTATTTTGTACTTCATCATAAGATAATTTACCAATAAATTAATTGGCTTAATTGCTTCCTCCAAATCCAGGAGAACTACATATGACGTGACTTTTAAGAAGTGTTCGTGCTCACTCCCCGTCTTTCTGCTTTAACCGCACCAAGCGGGAACCTCCCTGTGAAACACTCGGGGAGGAACAGCCTGGAAAGCAGGAGCAAAGCACGGCTTCGCTCTTCCAGGGGCAATAAAATCTTCGCACATCCCTGCCCTGTGGATTTTAATGTGCTTTAAATGTAGCCCCCAAGGCCGTGCTTGGAGCAGGAGCCCAGGTTTTGGTGCCACATCACCTTCATCTCCCCAAAACACCAATAATAACCCCCAATGCTCATCACTCGAGCATCAGCCAGAGCAGAAACTCAGGCTGCAGCTGACAAACCTTCTGCTCCAGTTGGAAACAAGTCGCTACCAATTTGCCACAAAGCTTTCTGCAAAAAAATAAGTGCCATAATCAGGATTTCAGGTGTGTAGCAGATACCCCACCTCAGATGAGACGTCTGCCAACTGATCTGAACCCCCAAGAACAAGCCTGAGCAACACAAGCAGGTTACTGTAGCACTTGGAATAGGACGAGTAAGAAACCAAAACCGAGCGGAGCCTGAAGTCACGAGGCATCACCTCCATAGGCAGCTCTACAGCACCCACCGAGCGGAGCCTGGGGAAGAGCCCCCCCATCTCTTTGCGGACCCCCAGGCACCCCCCCCCCCGTTGGCATCCGTGCAAGAGGTGCATCAGCCTCCCGAGGATGCCAGGCAGGAGGGCTGCGTCCTCGCAGCAAGGAGGGAGGAAAAGGGCCCTCGCTAGGTCCGAGGCAGCGTGAAGTCGTGCTTTCGCAACGCGCCCGGGTATTATTAGGGCCCTGGCTTATGTCGAGCACTCCGGTTATGCCTCTGTGACCAAAGCCCTTTCATCAGACACTGTAACTCCTGTTAAAAGCGGTGCCAGCCCGTGTCTCTGATCCCTGCCAATTCTGCATGAGCTATTTTGCCTTGCTAGCCTGTATGGACCGATTTAGAGACAGGGTTACTGGGAGTGTTGCTGCCTTCCCAAAAGCTGACTCCTCCAGCACCACATTTTATTTATTTATTTTCTTTACAACCAGCACTGAAGCCCTCTGGCAGCCGCAGTCAGTCTCCAAGAGCTCCCACCCCTCCCCTTCCCCAGGAGCTTAGGAAAAGTTTATTGCTCTTTTCTTGTCCAGGAGATGGAAAAAAAAAAAAAAAATAAAAGCTCCATCGAGAGCCCAGTGGGTAAGGACAGCTATTTTCTCCAGTTTCTTGGATTAAATGTTTTTTAATAAATTAACAGAGCTCTTTTGCAAAGCACTGGGAACAGATTGCACCGGACTCGGTGCTTTGGCACGCGCTCCCTCCATCATCAGGGAGAGATCAGCCCGACTACAAAATGCTGCTCAATCTTTATTTATGATGATTTGCCCCGGTCCCGGGCAGTCTGCATCGCGCCAGGCTGGCGCACGCTCCAACTCCAGGTGGGAGCAGCCCAGGGGAACACATCTCTTTCCAGCACACCCCACCAGGGATGAGTCCTGGCCACACGGAGCCCATTGTAGCTTATGAAGTTGCCATCAGAATTCAAAAAACAAACCGACGCTTCTCAGCAAAACCCCCCAAATCCGGTAATATAAAGTGAAGCTGACTGTTCTATTAACTCCCATCCTGCATCAGCAATTTTCTAAAGTGTGGAAACGTTATAATTGACTTTTCTGCTAGTAGCAAAATGTCATTTTTTCTTAATACTTCCTAAGTCAGTAATGCATTTCAAAAGCCTCCGATGCCACTACCACAACAGGACTTACAAATTAGCACATTTTTAGCTTTTCATTAAACACAATACCAAAAAAAAAAAAAGTCTCATCATATTAGGGTTTCTCTCCTCATTATTGAAAGTACTGCGACTTTGGAACTTCACGCAGCAAATTATAATACGCTCAGCCTGGGTCCATTGTAAATCAGGGCTTCAAAAAAGGTGTCACGTAGTCGGGCCCTCTTTAAGCACTGAAAATATTGGAGTCTATTTGAAAACGCCTTATGTAGTCTCTCACTAGCCTTGCAAATCATCACAGCAGCGGGTAGAGCTTCCTTTTATTTTTTGCCTCATGGCATCAAGCCATTTTTCTATTCTGACCAGAAAAAGAGGATTATTTCTTGCTGGGATTTCAAAAAAAAAAAAAAAAACCGCCAAA
This sequence comes from Grus americana, assembly GCF_028858705.1. Taxonomy (NCBI): domain Eukaryota; kingdom Metazoa; phylum Chordata; class Aves; order Gruiformes; family Gruidae; genus Grus; species Grus americana. Next base: position 40,700,069 of record NC_072857.1, read on the forward strand.
AAAAATCCCCACACTTAAGATAACAAGCTGCATAAAATCCCCAAATCATTTCGGGCTCTTATTCAGCTTCGCACAGCATCCGTGGGGTTGTTCTCTCCAAAGGAGGGGGGGGGTTCCTCCCGCCGGACCCCCAGCTCACCACCCTGGGATGTCCTGGGCCAATGATGCTTTTCAGATACCCCCACAAAAAAAAAGCCCAAAAAAAGCCCCGCTGTCGTGACGCAATGAAGAGCACGGTGCCATCACAGGGCGCTGCCAAGCTCCGCTCCCACCTGCCCGCAGCCGGAGGATGCGCAACGCAAGCTCCGCACCCTTTCCCTTCTTCCTATTCCTCCGGGGGCGGGGGGAAGCCCAACCAGAGCCCCAATCTCTCCGCAGGACTTCCGCCACCAATGCGGCAGTTTCCCGGCGGCGGGACCCCCGCTCCTTGCGCACCTCCGCGCTTCCCGGTGCCCAAGCTGCTCCGCAGCCAGCCGGGCGCGCCCAGGGCAGGGGAGCGTGTGAGCAGGCTGGGTGCTCGCAGGAGGGCGGCTGAAGAGCCAAGAGCCTTTCCCCACGGCCTCTCCCAGCCCCCCCGCCTCAGGCTTCTACCCTGCCTCAGTTTCCCCACCGGGGAAGAGGCGACCAGCAGCACCGCGAGGATTAACACCAACACCGGGCAGGGGTGAAGGACACCTCCCAGCGCCAGCCACAGCGGCACCAAAGCCCAAAATATGCTACAGAGAGCGAGGAACATCACAAAAAAAAAAGCAAACACAATGAGCCTACCTCCTCTCCCTTGAGGGGTCGCATCTTCTGCATGGACATCGTTGACATGTAGCCACCAAGAAGGAGAAGGGACTGCAAGCGCCACTTTGGCCATGACACCATCCAAAGCCCACAGCCACCAGACAAACCCTGAGGAGCTTGGGGGCTGAGGCTTTTATCTGGCTCCGTGGATCACCCGCAACATGGGAAACCCAGCCCACCTGCTGCCCCCGCAGCTGGAGAAACTCCTCAGCTGCTGCAATGGGCCATTAGCCAAGGGGCCAGCGGGAGCCTGGGGAACTCAGGTGGTTCTCCTTCACCGTTTTCTCTAGCAGGTGTCCAGGGTGAGGTCCCAGTGTCCACATCAGGCTGTCACAGCATCTCAGCCTTGTCTAGAGGTTTCCTTCCAAAAGTGTGCTTTGGGAACAAAAACCAGTTTGATGAGAGCAGTGAGCGTGGGGGTCCTGAGTGCATGGGACAAAGGGGTGTGAGGGTCTCTGCGGGGTCCTTGCTGCCCCATGAAAGGTCCTGTGATGAACGGCCATGCGTGGAGCTGCCACATGGGGCAGGGACGGATGTGGGAAGGGGTCCAGCGCCTCCTCCTCCCGCATGCTCCATCCCTCTCCGTCAAGCCCGTGCCCTGCCCTGGGAGCCACAGCACGGTCTGGTGGGAGAGGGTTGATCTTGGACCAGTTGGGGCTTTTCCCACTTCTCCCAGACAAAAGCAGTTCAGGTCTGGGATCAAAACAGGCTGCTTCAGCCACCTCCAGCAGCATTTTTATCCACATTTCAGGGCAATAAGCTCTTAGAGAAGAGGATCGGAGGTGCTGGTTTTCAAGCCCAGGTGCATCATTTTTTGTCCCAGGTATATATGAGGAGAAGCCACCAAGCCTGCCCACCCAAAGGCTCCTTAATGGAGTGGGACTTTTGCTTTCTAAGTAAAAATAACTCAAGATGGAACTCCAGGAATTAAAAAAAAAAAGATGGAAGGGAAAAAGAATGGGCTGAAACAAGAGGGAAAACACCAAGAAAGACTGTTTGGAGGCATCAGCCATTAGGTGTGATGGGCCAAGCCCTAGTGAAAGCTTGAGGAGAGGTTAAAGGTTGGGTGCAATCCTGTCCTCTCGTTAGGAGTGATTGGAGCCGTGAATAGGCTGGAGGATTAGCAGGAGGAGATGGCAATCATGCAAATGAGCCCTTTGGCCAGCAAAGCCGATGGCCCCGGCTCAGCACAAAGTTTGGCTAAGTTACACCCATAATTGCTCTAATTAACGGTGCACTCAGACGGCTCCATTCCAAATGCCGAAGAGCCTGTCGCTGTCACGGCAGGGCCCTTCAGCACGGAAGCCATGGTCAGGGGGAAATGCTAAAATGCATCAGGCCAGCCCGAAATCTGAGGCCTCCGTCACCGGTGATTCAAAGCGCGAAGGAAGCCCGTGCTGGCGTGGTGGGCCCCCATCCCACCACCCACGTTAGCCTAAAAACGCCCGGCGGGGAGCAAGGCGTCGGGGTGGGTTGGAGGGGCCGCGCGCGCAGGCACACCGTGGTGCTGCCTCACGGCCCAAACCCCTGTCCCATCCTTACATCATCTTCTCCAGCCCACCCAGGAGATGCCTCCACCCCTGAGCCCCGTGAGCGGGGGTCCTGCCCCGAGCCAGCACCTCACTTTAGGCTTACAAAGCCATCCCCGCTCCACCGCCGGGACAAAGCTCCTAAATCTGGGATGCTCCCGACCCGCCGGTGACATGCCGCCCCCCGCCAGGCCACTCATACCCCTCCTTCCGCTAAGGAAGCCCCTCACAGGGGGATGTTGGGGCAGCCCAAAGCCCCGTCGCCCCCACATCGCCCGCCCCAGCCACCCTCCCCATTCAACGGGGTGACTCCTCGGCATCGCAGCTCAAGGAGGGCAGGGGACGCGGCAGCGGGGACGATGTGCTGACAGCTCGCCCCGCCGGGCACCGCCGGCGTGACAGATGGTCCAGGTGCCGCGGCCGGGCCCCGAGAACCGGCTGCCTCGTCCCACCACGGCAGCAACCTGTAATTTCCGAGGCGGCGTTTCCAGCCCGTACCCCGCAAGTGGTGGGAAGGGGGGCCAGGAATGAAGGCAGAGCCGAGCAGGCAAACCAGATGGCTCTCTCGTTAAAGTGCAGCTGCGCCAAGGAGAGGTCGTAGCTGTAATGAATCGGGCCAAGTCCCCACTAATTAACGCTGACAAGTGAAGTTCAGATGTGTCCACTGGTAAGGAATAAATCAACACCCCCCCCCCCCCCGAAATGCGTACGGCCGCTGAGGGATAGCTGAGTTTGTTCTTCTGCATCCCAGAGGGCAAAGCAATTATCTCCATAACTTTCCAGTGAGGGTGCACTTGGGAAACACATCTTCCGATCCATAAATACCTCCCTTCCACAAATATGTTACACTTTCAAGTGTCAAAAGCTAATTTTGCTCAGGCGCAAACCAGCACGGGATGGCACGAAACCGAGCAAAGGGCTTGTTGAAGCTCGTGGTGCCGTCCAGCTCCTCTGTTTCTACCTCCCATAGCAATTTGGGAAAGAAAAGCCCGTTGGATGGGAGCGATGCTCCTGGTGGGATCCAGCTAGGGACTGGGGCCAACGCGGTTCAGTTTTCATGAGTCTGGGGAAAGGGACGGCGGTCTGAGTCCTGAGGTACCCAGCACCGGATCCTCACCCTGTATCATTTATAAGCCCCTTCTCAGGTGGTCAGCTTGCAAGCGGTGGTGTTGACGCGGCACGTCGCGTCCCCGGCGTCTCCCATCCGGGGCGGGGGTCCTGCATTACGGACCCCACAAGGAGCCTCTGGTCTCCTCCACCTTCCTCCTCCCCTTCCCTCCTCCTCCTCCTCTGCGGTCACTCCCTCTCTCCTCCTCCCCAGGACCACAGCCCCCAGGGATACCATGGTAGGACCCACAGGGCATCTGGCAAGTGGGGGGTCACCCACCTCGCACCCCCCCCTGCCCCGCCAGCCGTGGGAGAGCATTGACTGCAGTGGTGGCTAAACCGAGAGCAAACGCACGCCGTGGGGGTGCTAAACCTTCCCCTGCCCTCAGCTCACCAACAAAAATGCCTGCACGACCCCGGTAGCGGTTTTCGGGGTGCGCAGAGCCATTGCCATCTTGTGCTGCCCTACGAGCTGCTTCGGTCAAACAAGATGTTTGCTCTGTCCGTCCATCCTCCCCCGTTTAGATAGGATGACGTTACTTCACGTGTCTCCTTTCCTCCTTTTTTTCGCCAGACCCAGGCAAACTGAAAATGAAAACGCTGCCCTGGTGCCGTTAAACAGCCGAACCCAGAGGTTTTGAAACCGTAATGGCGCAACCACCTTTTTCCCCCCGCGCAGGCGAGAGATGCCTCTTGGGTTTGTGTTCCGAGAGACGGCGTCGAGGCCGGTGGCATCTCCTGGGCGAGTGCCCCAGGGCGGCTGCTCTCCTGCCCTTCCCCATTGCACCCAACCTTCACAAAGCTGCCCCTGCTTTTCAGGAGGGGGGGGTTGGTGTCCAAGTTTCTTTTTAGCATCTCCTTCATCACCGGCTGCTTCTCGGCTCCAAAGTCTTCCTTCTGGTGTCACCAGAGCAGGGCTGGGGGTGTTTTTATCGCTGCCGTACGTACGCAGGCAGGTGCTTAGATTGCAGCTGGCCAACTTGGGGCACCAACGTTCAAGGTGGGCAGGGAAAAAAAAAAAAAAAAGAGGTGTTACGAGCAAAACTAGCATCGTGGCTTTTGCACAGGGAGGGAGCAGCCCTCGCACTGCTCACGTGGAGTTAAACCCTCCTGGGTGGGCTCAGGCAACCCTTAAAAAAGCAACCGTCACTACCCAGGAATTAAGCTGGCCTTGCTGTACCCCTTTCTAAGAGAAAGGAGTGGCGACAGAAAGAGAAAAAAATAAATTGCAGGGAGCAGCTCAAGCCCCCCCCGTCCCCCGTCCCCCGTCCCCAAAGCTCGGGCTGAACGGAGCTGAAAGCTTCGTGTCTGCACCCGCTCGTGCCCCTCGCCAGGAGCCTTTTGCAGCCCGGAGCGGCAGCGATGCTCGGTGCCTGCCTTTGCCTAAGGAGCTCCAATATTTTAGGGTAAAGCCTGGGGGGGGCGGGGGGGGGTAAAAAAAAAATACAACCTTTACAGCCCACAAACCAACAACCTCAAGGGCGATTGCTAAAAATAACCCGGTCTCCTTGCTGCCGGGAGAGCAGGGGCGAGCTGCTAATTAGCAAACGCCATCAAGGCGATCTCACACGGCACGGAGCGCGTGCTGGGACGGTTTGCCAGGCTGGCACGCAGGGCGACATTTCACAAGCGCATTACTCGGGGGTTAAATAATTGGTAGGGCTCCCCTTCGCCTTTAAAAGAGGATGCGATGCGCTCCGGGATTGAATTCCCAGGGGATAATTAACGCAGCTGTAATTCTTCAGCGGGGAGCGGGGGGGAAAGGGAAGCCTAGTATTTTTAGTTAAGCTAAGAGGTAGAGGGGTTTTTATTCCTATAATTGGTGGAAGGGGGGGGGGGGGGAAGGAGAGCACTGCACGGTTGTAAGAAGTGGAAAGGTTTAGGTTTTTTTTTTTTATTAAATTGAATTATTTGCATTTGACAAAGAAGGGCCCCTATAAACCAGCGTAGCACAAGCCACCTTTCCCTGTTATATAGAGCTGTTAAAGGGAAATGTTTCAGCACTATTTAAATATTATCTAATTTCCAATAAAAACCGGACAAAATCAATGCAGCCTCGGGCCAAGTTTATATTTCACCGGGCAGCAGTTTTGAAAGGAGAGCTGGTCCGGCAGCGGCAGCACAGCCGGCTTTGCTCGTGCAATTGCATCTGCAAAAGTTTTTCGGGGGGGGGGGGGGTGCAAAGCATGACACCCACCCCCCCCACACCCCCCCCCCGCCCCCAGCCGTGCGTCTTCGTGGGCATTAATCCCGTGGCCTGACCCCCTCGCTCAGCCACCAGCCGCGTAACTGGGCAGCACTGTCACATGGGGGGGGGGGGATGGGATATAAACGTGGGGACGTTTCGGCGGCAGGTCGGCTGTTCGCAAGGTGGCACGTGGCTCCAAGAGAGGAGATTAAACTTCTCGCCCCGCGCTGCCCGGCTGGGGATGGTATCCCAGGGGGACCAGCGAGCATCGCCCGGGAGAGCCGCCCTCACGCCGCCGTCCCTCCAAGGTAGGCTTGGGCAGCCCGTGGTTTATCTCTTGGCACGGTGGCCATCCCTCCCGCTCACCTCGCGGTCCCCCGGCTGCGGGCACAGCATCCCCTCCTCACAGCCGCGGGGTGCCGGGGGACACCCAGCCATCACCGGGAGCTCTGCCACCCAACCAGCTCATCTTAATTATTTTGGGGGGGTAAGGGGCGGGGGGGGGGTGCAGGCTTTAAATCAGTCACGCATTACAATCTGTGCTTGAGAGCAGCTGGAGGAGGCAGTGCCACGGGCTGCCAGCCCTCGGGCTCCTTCACCGCGCTGGAAATTTCCCTGGGAAAAAAAAAATAATAATAAAATAAAGCCATTCCCCGCTGCCTTGGGGGAGGCTGTAAATCACAGCAGTGACACCAGGAGCTCTCGGCACAGGCACATCTGGACTCCCCGGATTTTTTTAAGGCAGCCTCATGGGTTTTTGAACCGTCAGGGCAAGTTATTATGGGCTGAAACCTCCCCGGCGTGAGGACTAAGTTGTCACGCGGCAGCTTAACTTGGGGAACAAGCTCGCGCCGAAGTTATTTTGCTTCTGCATATAGTGCTCTTCCATGTGCCAGGAATCGGTTTTCCTTGTAACACGAAGCCAGCGCAGACAATTTAAGTCATTATTAATAGATACACTTGATCTGAGGAAGTACAATGCTTAATGTTTTGTTAAATGAGGTGTACTCTGCAAACAGTCGTAGGCAGGGAGAAGGTTAAGATGCTACCCCCACGTTAGAAATTAATGAGTGCGAGGCTACTGCTAATGAAGTGCTCATCCTTGCTGGCATTTGGGGCGCGATTCTGTGTAGGAACATCTCTACTCAAGTCAGGACCCTTAAGGATGATCCCAGGCTGAACTGGTGGCAGGATCAGGCCCTCGGGTCCTCAGGGGCTCTGGAGGCACGGGGACCGGGTGACGTGCCCAAGGCCGTGCAGCACGGCAGTGGCAGAGGAGAGCGTAGGGCTGCGGGGTCCCAGCCTTCCTCCACCACCCAAAAATCGGTGCCCAAAGGGGACGGGTAGTTCACCAACAACCAAAAACCCCCGCTTGCCTTCAAAACCCAAGCTGGGGCTTCTCCCCCTCCCCTGGCCAGCCCCAGGATGCTCCGCAGGTGTCCTGGCTGCCAGCTCCTCTCCGCAGTAAGCCACCCCCGCCCCTACGACGGTGTTCCCCTTAAAAACAACGGAACATTTTTTCATCCTGACATCGCTTGCCACTCATCGGTGGGGGGAAAAAAAAAAAAAAAACAACAACAACCAAAAAACCCCACTTGGCTGGCAGGAGCTCAGGCTGGTGCGTTTATACGTGCCACTCAGCTACAAGAGGATTTTTTCTTTCTACTCTTGCTGGCCCCGGCTATTTTTAACACACTCCCCCCCCCACCAGTGATGCTGTTAATCCTGTCATTACCGTGACCCAAGAAGTGAGTGTTATATGCAAATAGACGCTGATTAAAAGGCTCACGAGGCGGGGTCACAGGGTATTTCAACACTCTCTCCCTGGCAGTTTGATGCCAGACACGCACACGTACACACCCCCCTTGCAAACCGAGCCCACGTCTGACCGAGAAGGTCCACACTCCCTGCTAAATATACCCCGCTGTGGTGTATATATATATACACACACACCTATATGTGTATATATGTACCCCACGCCGCAGGAAGGCGAATCCCTCGACGGGAGCGAGGGCACGTGAAGGCAGGCTTCCCTCTGGGAAAAATCTGAGCGGGTTGCTAATGAGCGGAGCGGGAAAGGGAGCCAGGGCTGCGAAAATGCGACACGGGACGAGTCCTCGGGGAAAACGATGCCAGTCCGTGCCACTGCCCCGCTCTCCAAACCTTCTCCTGCGCCGGCTGAGGGACCCCAGGGGATAACGAGGCTATTTGTCATAGCAAAGCGATGCTTTTAGGAGGGGGGGGGTCAGTTGATACCAGATGGGTGAAGGGGCGCAGAAAGGCTGAACAGCAACAAGTGGTAGCAGAAGAGAGACAGACGATGGGATCGGGAGGTTCAACCCGACGGAGCAGTTGCAGACAGTCAGCCTGGAGTTCAGGGGGAAGAAGGAAAACGGGAAAGAGCACGTAGGTTCACCACAAATTAGCTCCCAGCGCAGCTGCTGGTGCACAGGGACCTCAAGGCAGGGGGTCCTTTACACCAGGGATGAACTTACACAAGGACCCCCAAGTCAGACCCCCCCCCACCCTGGCTCAGCACGACCCCATCCTGGATGGGCACGCTGCGATTTTTTTGGTGGCTCCGCTCTCTCCCCATGGCCTCCGGGGCCAGGCGGCTGGCTGTCACCGCAGCCCTGCTGAGGAAGCCCACAAAGAAACCTCAGATGGCTCCTCGTGTTGGCCCGGGGATGCCGATGGTCACCTGCAGGAGCCCAGCAAGGTCCCCACTTGCAGAGAGCTACGGAGAAGGTCCCAAACATTTCTTCCAGTCCCAGGTTGACTCCACAGGGAGGGAACCACGAAGCGTTTCAGCAGCCCCTCCACGGCTGGTTGCTTGGCTGTAGTTTAACAGCTTCCCGAGATCTGCTCTGGGCCCGTTTGTTCTCCAGGGAGGGGGGTGGGAGGGCTGGCAGGCAGCGGCGGGTCGACCCAGAGCCTTGGGCCGGTGGCGAAGCCACCGAGTCACGAGATGCTGAGGTCTATTCTCGTCCCCGCTGCCGCGGACTTCTCCCGTGACCTTGGGGAAAGGAGCCACCGGCCTGGGGGCAGCGGGAGCCGGGGACGCTCCACTGGCGTCCGGCCCTGCGCTGAAATGGCAGCGGCGGCCGGGCGCGTTCCCTCTTCTATAGAAGGCATCGGTGGGGAGAGCGAGCGGCTCCCCCTGCCAAAGCCCCGGCAGGATTTGTGCCTCGCTGGCCTTTGCCAAGTGCTTTGCATCCCTGCACGGACACCCCAGCGTGCCAGCCTGCATCCTCTCGGCCGCTAGCGGGATGCACGGATTTTTCTGTATAGCAACCACAAGACTGGAAACAGGTACGAGTGCCTTAAAGAAAAAAAAATAGTGTTAGGCAGAGGAAAAAAAAAAAAAACAAACTACTTTCTCAGTGCACACAAATCCGATTATATGGGGTTGGGCAGACAGGAGCTGACTCAATTTCTTCTCTTATTTTTTCCCCCCCCCACCCCCTAAAGGCTAGGCACCGTGTTCCTCCCAGCCTAAACCCCCGTGTCCCAAACCGCTGCCTGCGATTAAACCAGCAATTTAATCCAAGAGGTGCTGCCACAACACAGCCCGGTGACCGTTCGACCCTCATTGTATCGCGTGCCCGTTATCATCTGACCCCGCCGGAGTTATAAATACGACGACAATAGAGCCTTAACGGGATTATAATTAGACAATGAGCCCAGGAGGATGGAAACAATGAACTATAAAAGCCCGTCTACCCTCCCAGCTAGGACCTACACACACGGGAAGCGCTGGAATGGGCGAGTTACCAGGACCCGTAACAGAAAAGCTACAAATTTCCCCCAAATTGGATTCGGAGCATCCTCTTACGGCTCACACCCCCGCCACCAAATATTACACGGCCCTGGTCACGGGAGACCTGAGAAGCCTTGAGGTCCTGACTGACCGATATTATCAAGATGTCAACCTGGTTTTTGAGATCAGTAAAAATGAGCTGGAGTGGCAGGTGAAAAGCCAAGCGTCTTATGGACTCTCAGGTACTTTGCCTTTAAAGACCAGTCCAGAAAAATTAAAAAAAAAACCAAGCAAAACTCACCCAGAGGTATTTACTAACCCTAAATAGGAGAGGTGCAGTGCATTTAAGTACCTAACGCTGCTTTTGTAGAGCCCGTTCCCGAGGTGGCTGGTTTCTGGTTAGCTGACTGTGCCCTGCAGCCCTAGCCATAAATATTCGGCACTTTCTTTTTACTATTTTCTTCTCTTCTGCACGTACTAACCCACCGGAGGGGGAAGTGTTAAAAAAAAAAAAGTGTGCATCCAGGTGACTTTTTTTTCAGGTTGGGATGGGGGTCTCTGTGGCTTAGGCGTGCTTGCAGCCCAAATTCCCCATGCAGGGGCTCGGAAAGCACAACCTGGTCCTACCCGGGAGGAAAAAGATGCTCCCAACCCCAGATGGTCCCTGAGGTCCCCGACACTCACCGGGTGCTGCGCATCTACTGATGGTCCCCGAGCTGCCCAAAAGCATCCTTTCCTTTGCTCCAGCCCCAAAGCCAAACCAAACGCAACCCCTGCTCGGCCTGGCGCGGGCGGGGAATTCGTGAGCTGTCCTTTAACTCCTGCTAGCGATACCTTGCACGCGGGGTGCCCCGCGCAGCTGGTTGTGCGCAGGGCGTTGGTTTACCCGGCCCTTACCACGCAAAATCCTACTCCTGAACGCGCACACGCCGGGTGGCGGGGGGAGTTTCGCTTCCCCTCTTCGCCAAGAGCATTCGGAGCAACCACCAGCTGTAAGCAGGCTCTCCGTAACCCCCCAGCTGTAAGCAGGCTCTCCGTAACCCCCGAAGTTGCCAGGGAGATGCTAGGAAAATGGAAAAAAGCAGCACGTTGACGTGGTTTATTTGCAAGGGGGACAGGAACCGTCAGCCCTGCTCCCTCCTCCCCGCAGGGCTGTGGTCGCTGGAGTACAAGCGGGAGCTGACCACCCCACTGTGCCTCGCCGCCCGCCGCGGGCACGTCGCCTGCCTGCGCCATCTCCTCCGCCGACGGGCGGACCCCGACCTGGCGCCGGGGGGGCGCGGAGCCCTGCACGAAGCCTGCCTCGGGGGGCACACCGACTGCGTCGAGCTGCTGCTGGAGCACAAGGCTGACCCCAACCTGCGGAACGACGAGGGCCTGGCCCCACTGCACCTCTGCACCACTCAAGACTCCCTGGGGTAAGGAGAGGGTCCCCCCATCAGCATCCCCCCACCCCACCCCCCCCGTAACCTCGCTCCGCACCCCCTGCGCGCAGACCCCGGCGCTTTCGCCTCTGTGGGGTGCAAAAAAAGATGCCACGATGTCCACCAAGGCTTCCTGCATGCTCCCGCGTCCCTGGGCTGCCTCAGCAACGCTCGGCGTAGCTAAAAAGGGACATTTTGGTGTCGGGCGCATTGCATGGCCCGGGTCTCCTTCCCACGGAGAGGTACAGCCTGGCCCAGCTCCACACGCTTTTCGTCTCTCCTCTCCTCTGAGGATTTCTCTCTAAAATCGCCATGTCCCGCATCCCAGGCCTGGCACACCTTCCCCCAGCAGATGTTCAGGAAGGTCCGGTCATGGCGCACATGGGTCACCCCGACCTCCTGCACTCCTCATCCCCACGCCGACCCCATCTGCGAGGGATGTTGGTGCCCATCGGGGCACCCGCTCCTAAAATCCCAGCCCCGTGGCCGTGCGGGATGGGGTCTGCATGGGGACGGGGAGCAATCCTCCCACCTCCTTGCCCCCTGTGAGCCACCTACGGGTGCACCCGGGTTCACGTTCGCCCACGTGCCTCTGCTCCCGTCTCACCCTGGATCAGCATCAGCACTTCAGACACGAGCCTAAACGTTACCTTGAAAAATAAGCTTTTCTTCCACATGTGTATGTCTCAGTAGGACTTTAAGTGCCTGAATCATTAGACTCAAGGAATTGGGATTTTTTTTTTTTTTTTTTTTTTTTTATAATAAGCTCAGCCCCTGGATATCCTGATAAAACTGCTTAGGGCTGTAGCGAATTTCGTCGCCTGCCAGCTTCAGTGAAAAGCCACCCCGGCTTAAATCCTCTCCCCGTTGGGCAGGCAGCGAGCTTAGCTAGCAGTAGGTGGGGAAGGCAAGGTGCGCGCTACGGATCCAGCGGATGGTGGGCCAGGTGTCAGGGAAAAGAGCTCTGCACAAGAACAGGCTTGCAGATGTCAACATCTTGAGCTCAGCTTATTTATAAGACTCTCTGCAAGAAGACCAAAAACCAGGTATTAATCAAGTTTTGGCTCAGCCAAAAATCTAGGGATTAATCAAGCGCATCCTCGGTGCGATGAGGGTTGAAAGGAGTGGGATGGGTAAGGGAGGATGCTACAAGCAGCCCTCATCATTAACAAGGAGCTGGTTCTAACTCCTTCACCTGAGCTCCCTTTGGACCTGAAAGCCTTCGGTCTCCAAACCCCAAGCCGTCCTAAAAGCCCCGGGGGGTATTTTAGGCTTCACCGACTTGCTCTCCCACCTATAGAGATGGGCTACATAAGCCAGCCTGGTGTATGGAGGGGTCCAGGTGTCCCGGTTTGAGCCAAGTGCTTCCCAGCTTGGGGAAAAAAAAAAAAAATTTAAAAAAAAAATATTAAAATGAGCCGTTGTCACCAATTTACATGTTATTTCCCCCAGCAAGATGGGGGGGGATGGCAGGTGAGCCAGCAAACAGCACCGTGGGGATCAGACAGACGCAACGTGGAAACAGCTGAGTTAGAAGCCCTTGAATATTGGGGCTTTATAATGGAAATGCTGAGAGACCCTTAACTACGCTACCTGGCGCTACGGGGGCTTCTACAATAACTAAGCCAACTCCCTTGAAAGATCAAAAATTAATAGACATTTCAGACAGGTTTTGAGGTTTCGACCACTGCTTTTCAATCGCAAAGACTTTGCTAAAGTTAGAGACTGAGGAGGTCAAGCTTTAGGTAACACAAACATTTCCTCTTTGATTAGGGGGAGACTACTTTACCTCGCCTTTTTTTTTTTATTTTATTTTTTTTTTATTGAGTAGTAGATTTTAGGTCATCCTTAATTTTTTACTGACAATAAAGAGCAGGTCATTGACCTACATAGAGAGCTATTTTATTTTTCTCCCTCTCGATAACAATGGCCAGAACACCTATGTGCCGGGTTCTTCTGTATTCCCATATACTCGGCAATTCACCATGGGGGCAGGACTTAAAACCTTTGAGCCTCTCAGTGACTGGGATAAAAAAAAATTATCTGGGCTTCCTTCCAGCCATTTGAGCTTCAGAATCCATGAGATTTCAACAAAAAGGATATCAGAGCTTTAATCTAGGAGCTTTTTGAAGAGATGGAAAAAAAAAAGTTCCAGTAAAGTTCAGTCTTACCTTCTTCACTTTAGGAGCTGTTCATGCCAACGTCGGCCTATTTAGTAGAGTTCCTCTCCTTGACCTCTTTTTTACAGCGGAGATAATTAACATGGTGGGGTAAGATGAGTCTCTAAATTCACTGCACTCTCTCCCTGGCGCTCTCCCGTTTCCCTCTTAAAGCCGGGATGATTAAAGGAGTCTGCCTTTATTGGCACCCCGAAAAAAAATAAAATAAAAATAATTGAGGGGGAGAGGAAGAGTCTCAACTCTCCAGCGGTGCTGGGGGGAAGAGCAGGCGCGGGGCGGTGGGAAGGCACATGGCAGGAATGCGGGATGCAGCCCCCGCCTCCTGTTGCGGTACCCGCAGCAGAAGGGATGGCAAGAGCTACCGCGTTTGGAGAGTCCTCCTTCAGATCTGCGCGTCGGAGGAAGCTCTCTGAAGATCCCGGGTTTCTCGTGCCACCAGGGAGAGCCTACCTGGAGAGAAACCCCCAAGGCTTGCCTTCCCCAGCGGGAAGGGGGCTTAGTCAAGCCAAGGGCTGAGAAAAGAAGATGTCACCCCCGCCTCTGTGCGACTCGGGCTTACGGCCGAGCGATGCCCTCGCGTTCGCTTCTTCAAACTTTTTCTCCGCCCTGGGAGCTGAAATCAGAGTTGTCTTCTGGCTCCCACCCTCCAGCAGCAAAGGATGGGAGATAAACAGCGAGACGAGTCAACGCAAGAGGAGACTCGGTGTCCGAGGGGCTCCGTGTGAGAAGCGACGGGGTAGGGAGTGAGCGCGAGAGCGGCCACCTCGGGGAGGCAGGACGGGTTTTGCTTACGGGATGTTACGGGAGGATAGCTCATCACGGGAGGAATGAGCAGAAGACAGGAGCTGAGCAGGAAGACATGTATGTAAAAAGACAACGCTATCAGGATAGCGAGGCTCCCAAAGGCCAGGGAGATGGGCACCAACCCGCTGTTGCTGGACCCAGCCCCGTGGCACCCTCGGGCTGTTCCGGCATCGGCCCGGACCCACCGCCCTTCTGGCTGCGGGAAGGGAGCGTTACTACAAATTAAAAAAAAGACAGCAAATTTTAAAAGCCAACATTCAGCATCATCTAGTGCTAAAGCTCATCCTCTGCCCCGCTTAGCCTTGCTAAAACACAAAACTCTGAGCGTTTGGAGCCATCGCTTTGGAAAATTGTCCCCCCTCCCCGCAGGGGAAGCCCAGCTCCCTAATGGGCCCTGAGCAAGAAATAAAGAGCTCAAAAGCAGACACCGAGCGAAGCCGCTCCCCAAGTTGGTGTGACAAAATGAGGGCTCATACGGACGAATCTCCACAGCTCGCGAAGTTTTGGCAAAGAGGCGGTGCAGAACAGGATGCTCCCGGGCGGCGGTGGAGCGGTCCCTGCGCCGGCGCGACCAGCCCTTGGCACCGGCGTCGCCGTGGCCTGCAGTGCCTGAAAAAGATTTTCATCTTTTAAAGAAAAACAGGCTTCCTTTCTTTGCCTTTCAGGAAATTCATAAGAATAATCCTTGCATTCAGGGCCAGGCTTGGGGAAGGCTGTTTTTCCAAGCGGGAACAATCCTGCGATAAATCACGGACAGATCGGGAGATGGACACACGGATGCCAGGAGCAACAACCAAGCGAAGGGTGGGAAAGCCTCGCTCCAGCCCCAGGGAGAAGGAAAACCAAACGGGAGATTTTCCTTAAGAAAACTGCGGGCCTGAGCGGGTTTTTAGGACAGGAATTTTCCTCCAGCCTTCGCTGCCCCAACCTCCTGCTCCTCCTGCTGGTAATTCATCGCATCCCATTTCAAGCTAAATCCTGTTTTCCCAGCCTGGGCATTTTTCATCCCAAACTGAGCAGCATCCTGCTGGGATGCTGGGAGCCGCGGCCAGCAGGAGCCATCCCGGCAGCGGGAGGGCGATGGGCACATCCTGCCCAACGTTGCACCGACATCTGCCCCGACTCTACTGATGGGTGAAGAAGGAAAATAAAACCCAAATCATTTTATCCCATTTATTTGAGCCAGGACCCCAGCGCGAGGCAAATCTGTAGGACTGATACCAATTATCACAAATTAGTGCGATTTTTGACCTATCAAGTGACTCATCCAAGCAAGGAGACGTTCAGGTGCGTTACGCATCACCCACAAATGAGTTCGGAAGGGTTTAGGAGTGAGTTTAAACTAGTCGAAGTTCGGCATAGGGCGGTTCTTTGAGGGTTTGCTCCCGCGGCATCACTGCTGCTGGCGAGCTGTTCGGCCAGGTTGATCGTACCAGCCTGGATGGAAAAGAAACCGCTTTGCTTTGCCACCCGGTGTCTGAATTTCTGCTGAACTAAACCTGCAGAGTCTTGAGATATTCCCAGAAAATTGGCGAGGAGCCCTCAAAAAAAAGCAGCGAGCGATCGCTGAGCCTCATTCAGTGGAATTCTAGTCTAATCTGATGGCGAACAACAGGGCCCTAATAAAAAAAAAAAAAAAAAAAACCCAAGAAGCCATAAATGCTGGTGAAATGTTAGAGCATATGAGTTCATCAGCAGAGATTAGAGGCTAAAATAGGAGCATATAGCCAGCAAACACGAATGGCATCCGCCCGGCACCTGCTGATGCCCCGTACATCCAACCAGGAGGCACGTGCTCCTCGCGGGGGCCCACCATTCCCATTAACCGGAGATCACCCCTTATTTATAGCCCCTCACTAACATTCCTTTGCCGAGGGAGGAGTATCCGGGGGGGGGGAGAAAAAAAAAATCCATATAAACCAACTCGGGTTTCTTCCAATGAGTTAGCCATCGAACTTGATAACAAATAAGAGTCACCCTTCAGCAAAATAGCACCTGGGAAGGGTGAGATTTCCACCCTGGCATCTCTGGAAGGATATTTGGGATGTCTAGCAGGTGGCCAAGAGGAATTGAATTCCCATCCCAGTCGCAATAAGAGAGAACCCCGTGGCGGAGCGGGGATGCGGGGCTGGAGGGGAGGGCGCAGCTCTCGGCCTTGCCGGGCAGCCCGTGATGTACCACCCTCCGCCTGAACGGTGAGGGCGGGAGAACATTCCCTCTGCCTCGCCTGGGCGGGTGTAAGTCTTCAGCCTGGGCTCTCTCGATACGCAGCGCTTCCCAAATCCGGCGTGGTTTTTCTGCTCAGGGTGTCTAGGCACAGCCGCCTCCTCGCCTGGGAAGGACCAGAGATGCTTTAAGCATGATCTATTAAAAAAAAGAAAAAAAAAAAAAAAAGAACAAAAGGGATTTTTCTCCTGGACTAAGCTGCTGCATATTTTGCAATCAAATCAGAAATATATTTTTTTCCATTTTTCCCTGCAGAACCATCCCATTACCCCAAATACCTTATCTTAGGGTGCCAGAGCTAAGCACGACGTTAGGACTAAGCTAACCCAGAGAGGTGCCAAGACAGTCATTATAATTAGGGCTACAAATTCCCTGCCGTCACGGACAGATGAGGCCGGTTAACGTGACCGAGTTGCGGTGTGATTTGCTCCAGCAGCAGACCCTCTCCAACAAAATTTTACCAACCAGCAGCAGGCAGCAAGCACCGAGAAAACCTCAGCAGGACGAGCTATTGCTCGAGAAAGGGATTCGAGACGTTTTAGAGCAAAAAGGGGAATTGTAAAGTAAAGATCCGAAGATTTTGGAGCTGGCACGATCCCACGCCCAATCCTCTCGGCCACAAGTGCATCCCCAGCAGAGAACATCCACGGTGGGTGCCTCCGGCGAGGTCCGACGAGGGCTGCCAGCATCTGGGAGCGTTACAGCTGCAGAGGCTGCGGAAACAGCCTGTCCCACAGCTCCTGCAGGATCTTCCCTGGCAAACTCAGGCTCCATGACGCACGGGAAAAGCAGCCCAAGGAAATATTTGCAGATCCTGCGCTGCCAAGGACGGTGACTGTTTCATCAGCTCCGACCCGGCCTTGGGGGCAGCGATGCTGCAGGTTCAGAAGGATTCGAGTAGCATTATTATTGTCGTTATTATTATTTTCCCCACATATGTTTAGCTTGTTCGCAAAAAAAACCAATGCCCTGGCACCGTTCTTCCTCCCCGGGGTTCCTCCTCCTCCCTGTCCCTCCTGCCAGAGGGATGAGACCAGGGGCTCCGCTCCTCCACAGCTCCCCCTCATTTCACTTCTGTATCAGCCCAGAAACCCGCTTGGGGCTCGGGGTGACACCTGAGCTAGAAGAAAAGTGTGTTAGAGGAAAATTAAGCAGGTGAGGGGAGGGTTAAAGGTTGATACACCTCCCTGGCCTCCGGCCCCCCGCTGCTGAGGCTTCCCAAAGGACCGCTCTTCCCACCTCCCCAGCAGCACCTCTTGGGAAACACGACCTGGCCACGTTTGCAAGGTCTCGCTCGGACGGCACGTGGGGCTGGCCCCCCCCCCCCCCCAAAAAAAACAATTCCTCCGTGCCGCACCGGTGAGCTCAGCCCTGCGCGCTAACCCGGCTGCTGACAGCCCTGCCGGGGCGGTGACATCGAGCCGTGCCAGCCCCGGCGGCTCCCAGCAGGAGCTGGAGCAATCACTCTGATTCACTTAGACTGGCTGATCACATCCGTTTACTCACACCAAAAAAACCTCCACCAAAACCCCCCAAAACAAACAAAAAGCCCACAAAAAACCCGCCACAAACCAAGCCACTGGGGCACACCAGGCATCTCTAACCCCGACCCGTTGGGAGGAGGATGCAGGTGGAACGCTCCGATGGGAACCGGTGTCCCCGCTTTGCGGCAGCCACGACCCCCCACGGCGTTAGGGAGAAGGAGAAGCGGGGGCAGTGATTTAGGACGGGGAGGATTGCTTACCTTGATTTATTCCTCCTGGGAGCTGCAGGTGCTGCCACTCCACCGTCACAGCTTAAACCACCTGCAAAGGTGTTTCTTTTCAGTATAGGCAGAAAACACGATCCTTTAGTCCTCTCTGGGGTGGAGCCCAACGCAGGCAGTTGGGTCCCTTAATGGGAGAAGGAGAATCCATTTTCATCGCCCAGCAAACCCACACCGAGCTCCTCTGCTGCACAGAGCCGTTACCGAGGGTTTCCCTCCATGTCAGCTCGGTCCCAGCACAGATTAAGGTGGAGGCAGCGGTTTAGGATGGTTTTTTAGCTGAGAAGCTCTGTGGATGTCAGTCAAGGGGTGGGATTGTATAGATCATCTCCATAACTGCCCAGGGCTGCGCCCGTGCCGGGAGATAAACCGCAGCCGACAGACTGATGGCACGAAGGGGCCCATCGCGTCCTCGCGCGCCCTCGTCTCATTGTGGCCGGGTGCATCCCGCACCCCTGGCTGGCCGGGACAGACCCGGCTGGCACGGTTAACTGCGGGCACCGCTCCCGGCACAGCCGAGACACGTATCACCGGTCCCTGGTGGGGCTCGAATGACGGGACCCTGCTGGGTCGGGGCTGACCATCCATGAATTACGCTGCTCAAGGGCAAGAGGGAGACATTGCCCAAACCGCCGTTACCACCGGGGCACAGGGTCACCCCCCCCCCAGCCTCTGCTGCTCCCTCCCAAAATCCTGGAGTGCCGCAACTCCCACGGGACCCCAGCTCTGGCCTGACGCCCATCCTCACCCCACGCTGCCTCCTACCCCGTCCCGTCCCCCCCGCCCCCTGCACCCTGAAACGTGTCAGGGCGGCGCACGCCCCAACCTCCCCACCTCTTTACAGGTGCGCCAAGCTGCTGCTGAGACACGGGGCCACCGTCAACCTGCCGAGCGAGGACGGCGGGGAGACCGCGCTGCACGTGGCGGCCAGGCACTGCCTCTGCGACCATGCCCGCCTCTACCTGCGGCACGGGGCGTGCGTCGACGCTCGCAGCGCACGGGAGGAGACGGCCCTCGGCGTCCTCTGCGGGCAGGCACCGGGTGCCGGCGAGGGCTGCCTGCAGTTTTGCCGGCTGCTGGCTGCCCACGGCGCCGACATCGACGCCCGGGATGAGACGCGGAGGAGCCCCTTGCACAAGGCATGCGGGGCCGCCAACGCCGGCCTGGCGTGCTTCCTCCTGCGGCGCGGTGCTGACGTCAACGCCATCGACTATGACGGCATCTCCCCGCTGGGCTGCGCGCTGCAGAACGCCGCCTTCAAGAGGGAGCTGCGGCCCCACCTCGCCGTCCAGCTGCTGCTCAACCACGGCTCCCAGAGGATATGGCCCCCCGCCTTCATCAAGGTACCAACCCCAAAACAGCCCCCGTGGATCCCCTCGCACCCGGGATTTTGCAACCGGGGTCGGGGTGCTTTGGGAAATACAAAGCTGGGGTGGGGGGGGTGGTTGGGAGAATTTGGGAGAGTGTCTTGGTCTGGGCAGGGAGAGGGCACCGTGACAGTGGGGTTGGTGATGCTGCTGGGAACGATGGAAACGGAAACCCCCGCATGGTGTGGCGGTGGGGAAAAGCAGGCAGGGCGAAGGGCAGGATGGAGCCAGGGCGAGCAGCAGGGACCGGCGAGGAGGATTTTTTTTCCCCGCCTGGGGATGTCAGAGGCAGGCGAGAGCGGCTTGGTACATCAGCTGTCAGTGCAGCCTTCTTATGGCTCTGCGTTTCATTGATTTTACATCTAACAATAGAGAAAATATTATCCTGGCTTATCACGCGCAAGCCAAAAATGTAAATAAGAAGCAAGGGCTGCATCCGGAGGAAGAAATGCCACAGCAAGGCAGGTCTTCCCGCCGCTTCCCAGATGGAGAAAGATCTCCAAAGCATGCCAGGACAACCCTACACCTGCCTCACACCCACGTGGGACCATCCCAGCCTGGACCGCCGTGGGGTGGGAAGAGCCCCGGCTGCAGCACGTGGATGCTCTGCCCCTCTGGGACGTGCATCTCTGTCTGAAGCCCTCCCGTTGCCCACGACTAGGTGCTGAAGTCCTGCGCGGCCACGCCAGAGATCATCGAAGTCCTCTTCAATTCCTACTCGCAAATCCCCGTCTCC
The DNA here is from genome assembly GCF_028858705.1 of Grus americana. NCBI lineage: Eukaryota > Metazoa > Chordata > Aves > Gruiformes > Gruidae > Grus > Grus americana. The sequence goes on from NC_072857.1 coordinate 40,719,944, forward strand.
GAGAAGTGGGCCGAGGCCGTGCCGGAAGAGGTGTTTCAGGTGAGATGGCCCTGGCCGTTTGGCAGGGACGGCTGAGCCCCGAGCAGGGGGTTTTACCCACCGAGAGGTTTGGGGTTTTTTTTTTTTCCCCCTCCCAAACTTCACTTGGGGGGGGGGGTGAAAGGAATAGTCCCCGGAGCACCACCACACACCCAATTCATGTCAGCAGCTTTGCATCCCCTTAGCTCCATCAACACCAAAACCCCCATTCCTGCTCCTGGCCTGCAATAAAATAAATAAAATACAATCCCAACATCTGGAAGCGACCTTGGAGCCAGACCGCTGCCCTGCATGAGCCCACACCTCTGAGTTTGGGTTTACAAAGCTTGTCCCCAGACGTGCAACAGGTACGGCCAGCCTGCTCTTGAATGATCTGGGCTGGCCGCCTTGTCCCCGCAGATCTTTGGTGAGCTTGGCTGCGAGGGGAGACGGCTGCTGAAATGCAAATAAAGCTCTTCGGCACGTTCTAGGGGATGGCAGAAATGATTTTTAGTCCGAGCTAGGGAAAAGCTGAGTCTGCCCAGACCGATCCTGCTTTCTGCAGTTGTGTTTCCCCACCTTGGAAACGAGCAGGTCTCTTCTACGTCAGCTCTAAGGCTTTCTGCAGGGATGCTGCTGCCGGCGGCCGTGAAAGCATCCTCCCCACACGGCGCCCGCGGGGAGGCTGGGTTCCTCCACACGTGCTTCCACAGGAGGATTCCTCGTCCAACCTGTGCTTGTGCGAGCCACGCGGGCGCACGGCCCCCCCCAACCCACAGGCAACCATGGGTTTTGTATCCCCCTCCCCTTAGATCTTCATCTCAAAAGTATCTCTGGCTTGTTTGGCTTAATCGGGGGGAAAAAAAAAAAGAAAACCAACTGATGCTCATGTTTCCTCCCCCCCCCGCCTCTCTCTTTGCAGCAGCACCAGCTATTCTACGAGTCCTTTTTCCGGCTGGCGGGCACAGTCCGGTGCCTGCAACATTTATGCCGCTCCGCCATTCGGAAAAAGTTTGGCAGCAAATGCCATTCCCTTATCCCCTTGCTGCCCGTGCCCAAGCCTTTGCACGATTACCTGCTGCTGGAGCCCGAAGGAGTCGTGCTTTGAAGGGCCGAGAGGAGCCGACCGAGGTCTGTCGTCCAGCACCCCCCCCCCTTTACCTCGTCGTCCCTCGGTGTAGCGCAGCAGCATCCATTTCTGTCAGGCGAGCTGAGGAGCGCCGGTTTTCATGATAGATGGTTGTTTTTCAGGGATTTATAACCTAACTAAAATGTGCTTTCGGCTGTAACTTTGTATAGATTTTTTTTTTGTTTGTTTGTTTTCTAATTGTGCTTTAAATAGATTATAAAGAGTAATAAAATGATTAGTAGCTGTTACAAGCATGCTGCAGATATGAATAATATTCATTATGAAGGAGCTCTGCAAAGCAGCGGGGCTCCTCAGGTGTGCAAAGGCGAGCACGCACGGGGGATGACTCAAATCAGCCCACGTGGGCATCAAATCCCTGTGGATAAATCTCCCTCGTGAGTGGCACGAACAGAACTGGGACAGGAGGTGCAGCGTGGAAGCCGTTAGCAGGACGCAATACCCACTGGCATCAATATAGACTGTAAAATAGACCAAAAATCTATTTTTTTGATGTAGATGCCACCAAGAAAGAGCTGGTTACTCCACGCAGGACCAGAGGCGGGGGGGTGACACAGCCCCCCCCTATTTCTCCCGGCTCCCCACTGTCCAAGGGATGCACCAGCACCTCCCGTGGCCGTCGCTGCTCCGAGCCTGGCACGCGGAGGGGCTGGAAAGCCCGGTGGCAATCCAAAGGGAAGGTCTTTGGGCTTTCTCTTCCCAGAGTGACTTGGCAAAAGGTACCAGGAGGAGCAAGGATTTGTTTTCCCAGACCCTCAGGCTCCCCAAATTAATTTCTGTTGAACCAAAGCAAGCGCGTGCACGTGCCCCTCGGAAGACCAGCTGTCCTTATGCTAGCAGCTCTGCCGCAGCGCTCGCCAAATTGTTCCGCTGCTTAATTACACTCACTATTTAAAAACATATATACACAAATAAATCAGCCTTTTTGCAGGTTCGACTGGACGTTGCGCCAGCACCCGACGCTGCTGTGAGTTGTACAGCCGACGCGCGCAGGATGCAGGCAGCATCCCTGGCTCCCGGAGCCGGTGCCTGTGGAGCGGGGAGCATGGAAATGGGGAGGGAGAGGAAATCCCCCCCCCTCCCAGCTTCCACCTGCTGCTTCCACGGCTTCCCTCGCCGTTTAAGTTGTGTACAGATGTGCACGGGCATCGCCGAGCCCCCCCCCACGTTCCCCATCTTTGGTGCCTGAGTCCCGTCCCACATGGGAATGCCCCGCGCCAAATCTCTGCGACACCTTGAGAACTGGCACTTCGTGACGTTAGTGGCTGGTTTACCTCACCTTTTTTCTGGTTTTGGTTTTTTTTTTTTTTTTCCAGCGGTCAGAGCAGGGAGGGAATTGAAGGGGATTTAGGGAAAACACATCCTGGCTGAGTCACTGTGTGTTTGAACCAGCCAAATCTAAATTTTGGTGCTTCTAATGAGTCTTTCATCTTTTGTGTGGTCCCCCAGCGGGAAGAATTACACGATTTACATCCGTATTAGGCAGCTTTGCATGGAGATAGAGTCCCGCCAGGTGATCCGCATCCTCCCCCAAAATCCGTGACCTCGGCTCTCCATCCTGCAGCTACCGTTGGGGGGGGGGGGGGGAAATACACATCAAAGGGGGGGGGACCCCAAGTCTGTGCCGGGGAACCCGGCCCGCCGCGGGGGTGGCAGGGACAGAGGGGCGGCGGGGGGTCCGGGGAAGGACGGAAGGGCCGTGGGAGGTGGGGGGGGACCGCTGCGGACACGCGTGGGCTGGCTGCGAGGCGCCCCGCGGCCCGCAGGGGGCGCCCTGGTCACGGCCGTCGGGGGGAACCGGTCCGCACCCCCGGGTCCGCGCCCACGCAAGAGGGGAGGGGGCCCGCGAAAACACCCCGGGGGGGGGGGGGGAGAAAAAGGGGGGGGAAAAAAATGTTAAAAAAAATTACTTTGGAGTTTGGGTTGGGGTTTTTTTTTTCCCCCCTCGGTTTAAGCGGGCGCGGCTCGGGGCGGGATGATGCTCCGGGCTCCCCTGCTTGGGTCGATAACTTTGGAGGGCAGGCAAAGGAGCCTTTGGGTATATATATTAATTTTTTTTATTTTTTTTTTCCTCCTGCCGGCGCCTTGTTTTGATGCAGATGTTATGGGAAAGGATCATTTTTATTATTTTTTTTTTTTTCCAGCAGCTAAAGACGGGAGGTCACATTAACTTATAATACGGAGACACATAAAAATGCGATTATGCCTGCTAAACAGAACACAGTAGGCTGCTAGTTAAGACAATGAGATTTCCAGGAAGCGATGCATAAATTCTTCAAAAAATGACACATTTTTCACGTTTCATTCCAATTAAATTACTGAGGCAGCTAACACAGCGCTGCGCACACCATACATTTGGGTGAAATGAAGGCTTTTCTGGGTTTTTTTGGTTGTTTTTTTTTTGCAAGTCTATCTGGATGCGCGTGTTTTATGAAAGGCGGTTAATATTAAGCTGCTATTAAGGAAAAAATGTCAGAGACCTTCGCTCCTCGCTTTTTTCTTGTGGCGGGGCTGGTCCGTCTCGGTTTTCCACCCTGCAGCAATAAAAAGCCGATGGTCCTGGCCGGCAGCGGCTGCAAAATAATTTCCAAATAATAGGAATTACCCGCCTTGATGCACACACGGCTCTCTTTGCAAGGAGCTGGTTAAACAGCCGGGGCTGAGGAGAATTAAGGAGCATCCCCCCCCCCCCAAAAAAAGGTTTTGCCAACCCGTCGGGTGTTTCCCCACCCCGGGGTCCCTCCGAAGCCGCCGCCGGAGCCGCTGCCGCGGGCAGGATCGGGCCCCCGGGGGGGCGGGGGGGGCTGCGGGGATGGAGAGAAGTGGTTGGGGAGGGGGTGTCCAGGTGGGAAGCCAAGCTTGCTCCCCACAACCTGCTCGGTGGCTGAAAAGGGGCTCATCAGGGTGATAATCAAGCCTCGAAGTGGCCCCGGTAATGAAATAGCATTTGATTTTTTTTTTTTTTTTTTTTTTTTTTTTAAGCAGAGAGAGGCATCGCGCAGGCTGCGCTGAGGCGGGTGATCCGCAAAGCAATACAAATCAGAAATGAGATTTTTGAAGTCCTAATGAACCTGATTGCATGAACATTTAGAATCCCCCATGGCTTTAAATGAAATCAGATATAATCAGGAGCTATGGGGAAAGGGAGTGTTTACAGGCAGAGATTGGGAAGTGCTGCTGTATTAGTAAAGATGCTGTTCCTTCTATTGATGTCTAAAATGATGGATAATGTGAGAATGGCAAATATACTATTTGTCTAATGGCTCTGCAATTAAATTCCCCTGTAAATGACCCATGCCTCATTTCATCCTAATCTATGGAATTTTGATTGAATTCGTCAGCTCTAATTGAAAAATACTGCACTTTAATGTCTGCAGTGCAGTTTCAGGACCGCGCTGGTTTTAATGAGACGGTGCCCCTCTGACCTGGGAATATTTTAGACTTTTATTCGGGATTTTTAAACTGGCGGATTTCTCAACTATATTCCACGAAAAGCCGTGAATCAGAGTGCGTGTGGTTTTCCACCGCTAGAGATAATCTCTCCGTACCGATGCGGTTTATTAAGGTCTCCTTAAGTGCTCTTAAAATATTTGGACTCTGGTTATTTAAATACATATCAATTTAAAAGAAAAAAAAAATAGCCTATTTCCCCTCATCAGAACGAATTTCGGGATATGAACCGGGATTACTCAAACCAAATTTCTTTTTTGTTGTTGTTCTTTAACCTGCACGGCGCTATTTTTACCCTTTTACCCTCCTTTCTCCTAACGCGAAAATCCCAAGCGCCTTCGAGTTTGTTAAAAAAAAAAAATCACAAACAAGAAAAAAAAAGAAAAAGAAAAGCACAGGGAAAAAATAAACCGACACACACACAAAAAAAAAAAAAAAAAAAAGCAGCACATCTCCCGCGCATGGGGTGGAAGTTGTGGGGAGACAAACCGCCCCCCCATCCCCTCCGGAGCCGAAGTGGCGGGGATGCTCCCGGGGCGGGGGGGTGGGGGGGCAGCGCCCCGTTCCCTGCCGTAGTTCCCAGCCTGAACCGAGTTCAAACGGGAACACGCGAAGGAGTTAATGGGATTAACCGACGATTTTTTTTTTTTCTCCCCTGCTTGGAAACCGAAGGGGGAGGCGGGAGGGGGTTTCCCGGGGTTGCAACGGCCCCCGCGGGCACGCGTGGGGCGGTGGGTTACATCCCGCGGCGGGTGCCCGCCCGTCCGCACCCCTCCGCGCACAGCCAGCACGCCCTTGCCGGGGGCCAAATCCTGCTGCCCTCCCCATCCCTCTTACTGCCAGCTCCTGCAGCCCCGAAAGGCTGAGATAAACCCACAGCCACGCACAAAACTGCCTCCCCGGCCGAGCCCTTCACTGCGGGGATGACCGGGGTACCGATCACCGATGGAGAGCCCCGGCTGCATCCCTTATTTCGGCGTTCAGCGCTCACGCCTAATCCCCCCGTCATTAAGCACACACTGATATTTTTTTTGGGGGGGGGGGGTAGTTTTGCTCACGATCTCCCCTCTCACCCACGTCCCTCCCTAGGGGGGGAAAAAAAAAAAAATCACTTTAAAAGCACAGTAGGGTGAGATGCTTTTGGTGACATTTCCCCTGAAATTAAAACATCGCCAGCGAAGGCAGAGGGTCTTGCAAGAATTAGCTTGCCAGGGTGTCTGTAAGCCTGAGTTTTCCTATCGATGAAGTCACCGGTTTCATCAACCGCTGCAAAACAAATCTCCCCCCCCACCCCTGCTCGGTGGCCCAGCAGCCTCAGGGACCAGCAGCGGCATGTCCCCTGCTCCGAATGACGCACCCCACCAGCACAGCCCCCCCCGATGCCCGGTGGGAGGATGGACAGAAGCCCGTGTGCCCCACGGAAACGCACAGCACAGCTCCCTGCAAAGAGGCTGGAGGTGCCCAAAGGGCCAGGAGCAGCCACCAGCCCCCGGGCATTGAGGTGCCCCCCCCCTCGCCCCCCCGAGTGGAGGGATGCTCTGACCTCTGCCACCCTACGGATTCACACCTGGAAGGGTTCGAGCACCTCCCAGTTTTCCTCTTCCTCTATGGCTCCTCTGTTTCACTTCTTCGCACCAAAAAGCTGTATCTCTTCCCTACCCAGATTTGGGGGAAAAGCCCGCGGTTTATTTAACACACTCTCTCCACCCAGCCAAAAGGCCGCTGGAGTCACGGACACCCCCCCAAAATCTGCCCGGTTCAAACATGCCTCCGTATATATAATGCTCCTTTCGTGGGAAAGGTTTTTTGAGGCGAAACCTGCCAGAAGCCACCTGTTCTTCAGCGGTCCCCACTCCGGGTGGTGCGGGATCCTCCCTCAGCAGCATCTCGGTGCCGCATTTCGAGCTGGGGCCACGCAGGACCAGATCTGCGCCCGCGCTACGGCCCAGGGGGGAAGAGGGCTTCTGCCCTCCCAGCCGAGCGTGACCCTCCCCAATACCGATTTCTACCATACACTCAGATTTCGACGCCCTGGGAAAGGCTCTGGCCATGTCCCACTGGTGGTGGGGGTCCCTCCGTGGGGTGTGGGGGGCTGGCTAGGCTCCCCTGCCCACCCTGCCTGCCCCTCTCCTCCCTCCCGCCTGTTACACTTCCCAGGCACAATCACGCTCCGGTTGCTTCTCCGACAATCAGAGATCGCCGACGTTTTTCTCCGGGAGAAAAATCAGCTAATTATGTGCCGAACAAAAAGCCTATTCTCGTCGGAAATAATACTCCCGTCTTGCAAAGGCACTTGTTTGTGGGCAAATTTTGAAGAGGGCTGACAATAAAAACAGCTGCAGGAGCTGGGTGTTGGTACACATTTCCATGCCCTGCCAGATTACCATGCCTAATTATCTCCCCTTTCTGCAATCTAACGCGGTTTCCTGAAAAGAGATGATTTTTTTTCTTTTTTTTTCCCCCCCCCACTCGCTTTTCTATTTAAACGAAAGCTTTGCTTCTCTGCAAGGATTTCCAGCCCGCTCTGGTTGGTTTTGGAAGGAGCGAGGATGCTGATGATTTGGGAGGCTGAAGGGTTTTAGCTCGGCTCCATCCGCTGTGGTGGGAAGGAGCGGGAGGCAGGAGAGGGGCCACAATCATGGGGAGGGGGGAAGGGGAAGAAGAAAAAAATTGGAGAGAAACAACCACGCGTGCGGCTACGAAGCATCCACGGGGGAGATCAAAACCTTGTCGGCGCTGTGCTGGGAAAAATCCCAAACGCCGCGCTACCGCACATATGGTGGCCTCCGCAAGACGGAGCCGGGACATATGGAAATGAGCTGTACAAGTAAACTTTTCCCAGTGCCTTGAAGTCAGAGATGGGCCCCAAAAGTGCGTGTGCGCGCACACGTACCCCCCCCCCCAGCCCCGGCAGCAGCTGCTTCGATAGCCATCTACCCCGTCCCATTTGCCACATCACCAGGAAAAATTGTTTCTCCAGCAGAAATGCAGAATCGGGGAGGGGAGAACCCCAAAACTCACACCCCAAGCACCCAATGGGGCTCAGCACCCCAAAAGCCGCAGCAAAATGGGGATGGGGAGCCAGATACGGGACAGGGTGGCGAAACTGTGCCGAGGCCCAAAAGCAGTAACCCCCCCCCCCCAAATCGTTTCTGCCCAGAAAAGAATGTTTTCAGATGTTGGCTGGAAAGGCGGAGGGATAAACTGACCCAGATATCGGGGCACAGGGCGGGGGGCAGCCCCCAGCCCCCTGTTTGGGGAAGCTGCTGAGATTTGGTGGTGGGAATCAGCAGTGAATGGGGTTTTTTTTTGGGGGGGGGGGGGCTGCACATGCCACTTGCTGAGGGCTGGGCGGGAGGTTGTGACCTCTCCCCAGGGGACAAACCCCAACAGGCAGATTTGGGGGGGGGGGGGTGTCCTTTGGGACATGCAGCTGTGCTGATGCTGGAGGGACCACCCTCACCCCTTGCCTTGCCCCCATGTGCCCTCTGGGTTTTTGGGGGCCTGGAGGGTGGCTGGCAGGGAGGGGTAGGATTTGGGGGACAAAGCACGGCTGTCCCCATCCTTGGCACCCGGCTGCCACGGGTGGGGGGGGGTGTTAACCTTCCTCCCGGGGTGCACAGCCCCCCCCCCAGCTGACATCTGCCATCCTCCCCCAGAAAATACGAGCATCAATTAGCTAGAAACAAGCGGCGGGTCATTAAGAGCTTCCCAAGTGGGCAGGCCAGGCAGGGGTGGGCTCTCCCACTGACCCTTGGTTTTGGGGGACCCCCCCCTCCCAGTCAGAAGCCACTTTTAATCGGGGTTTGTACCCAAAAGCCCCCCAAAACCAAGCCCAGAGGCGCAGCAGGCGCCATTGTCCCGGGAAGACTTCAACTTCCCAAAGGCAGGAGGGATCCCACCCCCAGCCAACCCCCCTCCTTTTTTTTTTTTCCTTTTTTTTTTTTTTGCATTTAATTTTATTTTCCAAACCACTTGATCTTTGCTTGGGAACCTCCATTAATTGCCTGGGTTTGCCTCTTCGCCTGGTCCCTTTATCATTATTTATGGCCTTTGAAATTGTGTAAAGTTCCCTTGACGTTCAATTTACAAGTTTGGGGGTTTTTTTTTTTTTTTTTTCTTTTTCCTTTTTTTTTTTTTTTTTTTTTGTTCCAGCTTTTGTCCTCGCCAAAGACGTCGTGTTGGAAAAGGCTTTGAGCCGGCCAACATGAGAGGCTCGCCGGAGAAAAGGGAGCAGCCCTCCATCGCTTTTAATTCCGCCGTGTTACTGAATGGCTCTTTTACATAATTGCAGAAGCAATTTCAAAGCCAAGCCAGGGGCTGACTTTACCCAGAACCACATGGAGCCTATTTGGGGGCTTTTCAAAAAAAAAAAAAAAAAAAAAAGAGAAAAAAAAAAGAGAAAAAAAGAAAAAAAAAAGAAAAAAAAAGAAGGGGGAGAGAGGGAGAGAAAAGCGTTAATAAAATAGGGTGGTTTTTTTTTTAAAAAAAGGGGGTTTCAAGGCTTTGGAGGCACCAAATTGGTGTGTCTGATGGGGAATGTCACACGCCCTGGGGGAGCGGGGGACCCCACGGAGGACCCTGACGGCACCGCGGGGCTTGAGTGCCGGGCGGGGCGTCCCCCGCGGGACCCGGGGGCAGTGGGCGCTCACGCGTGGGCCGCCCCGTCCGGCGGTGCTGAACGGGAGGGGGGGAACGGAGAGGAGGTGCTAGGGGCGTGGTCTCACCTCTCTGCCCCGCCCCACCGCCCCTCCCGCCCAATGGGAAACGGCGTCGGTGGCCACGTGGGGCGGGCCGGGTTCCCAGCCGGGCAAAATGTGAATGGGCGCGGGGGAGCGCGGGCGGGCAGAGCGGCGCGGCGGCGGCGGCGGCGGGCGGGCTCCGCGGGGGCGCACGGCGGCGGCGGCGGCGGCGGGCGGGGGGCTCAGCCCCGATGTGCGGGCGGCGGCGGCGGGCCGCGGCCCCGCTCCGCCCCGGCTGTGCCCCACGCGTGGGCGCTGCGCGGCTCTGAGGAAGAGGAGGAGGAAGAAGGAAGGAAGAAGGAAGGAAGGAAGGAAGGAAGGAAGAGAGGAAGGTGGTCGGTCGGTCGCTGCCGCCGCCGCTCCGGCATGAGCGCGGCTTTCCAGCCCTCGCTGATGATGATGCAGCGCCCGCTGGGAAGCAGCACGGCCTTCAGCATCGACTCGCTCATCGGCAGCCCCCCGCCGCCCGCCCCCGGCCACTTCGTCTACACCGGCTACCCCATGTTCATGCCCTACCGACCCGTGGTGCTACCGCCGCCCCCCCCGCCGCCCCCGGCGCTGCCGCAGGGCGCCCTGCAACCGGCGCTGCCCCCCGCGCATCCCCACCACCACCAGCTCCCCAGCCTGCCCACGGGTTTCTGCTCCAGCCTGGCTCAGGGCATGGCTCTCACCTCCACCCTCATGGCCACGCTGCCCGGCACCTTCCCCGCCTCCCCCCAGCACCAGGAGGCCGCCAGGAAGTTCGCACCCCCGGGTAACTTCGATAAAGCCGAGGGGATGCCCCCGGACGGCGGCGGCGACGACGGCAAAGCCTTCCTGGGGAAGGACGGAGCCCTCCTGCCCTTCCCCGCCGCCGACGCCGTCCAGGCCTCCCTCGGTGAGTGAGCGCCGGCGCCGTCGGGGGGGGACGGGGGGACCGGGGCGGGGGCGGGGGGGAGAGCGGGGTCCCGCCGCCCGCTCCGCGCATCACCCCCCCGGCAGGGTCGGGGGAAGGGGCGGCCCCGGGGACGGGGGGGACCCCCGGGAGGAGGCAGGGCTGGCCCCCGGGGGTCCGGTGGCCGCAAGGCCGGGAGAAGGGAGGAGGAGGAGAAGGGAGGTTTCAAGCCCCCGCCACTTGAAAAAATAATAATAAAATAAACCCAACCAAAAGACACGCGGGAAAAAACCCCCCAAAAAACCCCAACAAAACAAACCCAACAATTTTCGGGTGATGGACCTGCGGGCCGGGGGGGCGCGGTGGCCGTGGGACGGATGGTACCAAATGCTAACGAAAGGCCTCTGCTTCGCTTCCAGCCGGGGCTCTCCGGGGCCAGGGGAAGGAGGACCCCAAAGCAGAAGAGGACGCGAAAGGCAAGGAGGAAAGTTTCTCCATGGACAGCGATCTAGACTATAGCTCGGACGACAACATCCCCGGCCAGGCAGCTCACAAGGAAGAGGACTCTGGCAACGCGCTGGAGGAAAACCCCCAAAACCCCCCTAATTCCACCAACACCACATCCACGGGCAAAAACCGGCGGAGGCGAACAGCCTTCACCAGCGAGCAGCTGCTGGAGCTGGAAAAGGAGTTTCACTGCAAAAAGTACCTGTCCCTGACGGAGAGGTCCCAGATCGCTCACGCCCTCAAACTCAGCGAGGTACAGGTGAAAATCTGGTTCCAGAACAGACGGGCTAAATGGAAACGGGTCAAGGCGGGCAACGCCAACTCCAAGACAGGGGAGCCCTCCCGAAACCCTAAGATCGTGGTTCCCATCCCGGTGCATGTCAGCAGGTTTGCGATCAGGAGTCAGCATCAGCAGCTGGAGCAAGCCCGACCCTGATCTCTCCCTACCTACACTCAGAACCACAAGTTTTTGAGGGAAAAGTTTCCAAATCGGGGTTCAAAAGCAACCCACCCGAGAAAAAAAAAACAACAAAACCACCAAACCACGAAGCAAAAAAAAAAAACAAACCCCAACACCCTAAAGCAAACAACCTCCAACAAGAAAAAAAAAAATCCCACGCGAGCGCACGGCAAATCCCCGCCACGAGCGAACTTTAAAGCGAAACTTTCCACTTACCGAGTCAAGCGAGAGTCCGCGAAGGCAAGAGGCTTGGAAACTGTTTTGGTTCGGAGCAGGAATACCAAACCCTGGAAGAGACACGCAGATATTTATTATTACGCTGCCCCCCCACACACACTTTGTGCATACTCGTGCTGTCTTGGCTGCACTGGGGACCACAGATGCGGTATGGTGTCGGCGCCGGATCCAGCAGCGATTTACCCGTTGTGTGTGTGTGTCCCCCCCCTCCCCAGCATCACCGGCAGAGACATCCCCAGCGAAACCCGCAGCGCGCCTTTAGCCATCTTTTGGGTTTTGTTTCTTGTCGGGGGTGAAAGGTAAAAAAAAAAAAAAAAAAAAAAAAAAAAAAAAAGACGAGAGAACAAAAACGAAAGAAAACTAAGAGTTTCATTTCATGCCTTTTTTATTGTTTCATTTTATTTCTGATGGCTGAGTGGCAGGAACTGGGGGACGATTTTTTAAATATATTTTTTGCCTGGCTTTCTGTCGATTTGGTTTGCCTATTCTACCAAGCCATGTTTAAAAGAGAGAGAGAGAGAAAGAGAGAGAGGGGGGAAAAAAAAAACCGCACGATCTTCTCTATTGTGTTTAATTTATTTCAATGTAGCTTATTTCCTTATAAGTTATGAAATTTAAAAGCAAACTAAGTCTTGTGAATAAAAACCGACAAAGAAACAAAAAAAAGATAAAAAAAAAAAAAAAAAGCCCTCCAGCCCCCGGCTGTTCTGTCCAGAATTTGGCGTTGAGCTGATTTTCTTTTCCCCTCCTGCGCTGCCGGAGCGGAGCGATGCTGCTCTCGCTTTTTTTTTTTTTTTTTTTTCTTCTTCTTTCCGAAGCCACATTTATTGTCGGGGAAGGGGGGGAGAGGGGGAAAAAGTTTCCTTTTTTTTTTTTTTTTTTTTTTTTTTTTTGGGGGGGGTGGGGGAGGAGGGCTGGAAAAAGGCTTTTCGTGCGAATAAATGTGGATGGTCGCGGGGTGGGGGGGGAGGAGGAACACCCCCACATCCCCTCCCCGGGCAGGCGGCGGGCTCCCAGCCCCGTGTTTTGGGGGGTACAGCCGCTCTCCCCCCCCCAACCGCTCTCGTTGCACCGCGGCTGCCCCCCCCCCCAGCGCAGCCGGAGGGTCCCCCGTCCCCCCGCCCCCCTCCCCGCATCCTTTTCATCCCATTTTTCCCCCCGTTTTACTCATCCCGGCTCCATCCGTGCCGGTAGAACCGTTTTCACTGGCGGCGGCGGCTATTTGGAATTAAAAAGTATTAATTTCCCGAGGAAAACGGGGTGCGGGGGGGGTGTTTATCTATTAAAATTAAACGATCGGGTCATTGAAGGGAGCGATTCCCTCCCGAGGTAACGGCGAGGCTCCCGGGGCAGGCTTGCCGGTGGTCACATCATTTATAGCCTTTGCGCTTCATTTATTTGTTTTTATTATTGTTATTATTATTATTTTGTAACGCCGGGTTCGGAGGGGGCTGGAGGCGGCTCCGGGGTGTGGGGGGGGGGGTAGCGGGGGGGGTGTCCCTGCTCCCCCTCTCCCACCAGCCGCTCACCGACACTAAACGGCCCCGGGCAGCATCGCTGCCTGCCAGCCCCACGGGCAGCCGCGGACGCGCGGGAACCCACGGGTAATTCCAGCCTTTTCGGTCACCGCCGCCACTGCCCGCTGCTTTGGCTCCTTAAAAATTATTAGTAGTATTCATCATAATTTTCGGTTTGGTTTCTGCGCGGGTGGGAGCGGGGAGCCCGGGACACGCGTGGGGCGGCCCCGCACGCCTCCTCCTCGGGCTTCCCAGCGCTGCTTCTCTTCGGAGCGCTCTTTTTTTTTTTTTTTTAAATTATTTTAATTTATTTTCATTTGGTTTTGGTGCAAAGGGGATGCTGCTTGGAAAGCGCAGCAACCCGGAGCCGGCTCGGGCGAGCGGCAGCCCGGCTGTACCCCCCCCACCCACGGGGCGGGGGGGTTGGGTGTATTTTAGGGAAGAGCAGCTGCTCCTCACCCCTGTCCCCCCCCCCACCCCCCGGGGCAGCCCTCTCTCTACAAGCCAGCATCTGCCCCAGGCGCAGGAAAAGTTATTTGCTCCGCGGGTTGGGGTCCCCCATTCCCGCCCCCCCCCCCCCCCGCCTCCCACGCCAGGAGCGGGGGCTTTTGGGGCTGGAGGGGGGAGCCCCGGGCCGGGGGCCGGAGGAGAAGGAGATAAACAAGCGAGGGGGTTGATAGCTGTCATCATCACCATCATCATGGCTTTCATTTGGCTGCCTAATGAGTCAGATCACAGGCAGAGAGAAAAATTGTCAATCGCCCAGGCTCTAATGAATTTTTTTGCAAATTGTAATCAAGCCAGGCCGTCTCAGCTCGCTGATTAATGAGACCCAGGAGGCCCGGCCAGCACCTCAGCTTTTTATTCCATCCCGTCCTCCCTGCACTAAATTAACAGCAACTTGTCTGAGCTTCAAATTAACTCCCAATGATTAATTCTGATGGGGGGGTCTGAAGAATAGCTCGTCCTAATAGGCACTGGCCTCTGATGCTGTTTGAAATTAATACACTTCCCCTTTGGCTGCCGGCTTTAATCCAAGGTTGGGTTTTGACATCACTATATTTGTTGTTACAATAAATTCCTCTTACATCTGCAGATCAAATAATTGCACTGCTCGGGGAGCGCAGCAGAAACGCCGGCCCCGCTTCGCAGCAGCCCAAAGTCGGAGGGGAAGGAAAGCTGCCCGCTCCTCTCCACCTCGCTTCCAGCCTGCCTTAGGAAAAACCTCTTCTTTTTTGTTTTTAATATAAATATATAAAATATATATATATTTTTAAGCCCCCCCCCCAGTCACTGCCGTTGAGCAGCATCGGGATGCAGCGGCCAGAGGAGGCCACCCCTCTCCGACGGGGTGAGGAGCAAACTGCACTGCCTTGCTCTTAAATAAGACATCACAGCTTTTAAATCCCCCCCCCACCCCCTCGCCACAGCAACCCGGCAAACTCACCGCATGCCAGGGCTGCCGCAGAGACCGGACAAACTCAGCGCATGCCAGGGCCAGACGGGCGGGGGGGGCGGGCCCAGCTGCGAGACACCCCCCCCCCCCCGCTTCCTCGGAGGGGGCAGCTCTGCCTTCCGCCTTGTTTCTGTTTGTATTGACTTAATTGGTTTAATTATTTCAGCTGGGACTGGCCAGGCTCGGCTTTGTGCCTTTTCCCTGCCCCTCCTGCCCCGCCGACAAGGACCCCTTTGTGGCCGGGTGGGGGGTGCCGGACCCCCCCCCCCCCCCACGTTGGGGTTATCCTCTGTGATGGCGGGGGCCTCCCCGCTGAGCATCCCCCAAAGCGGGGCTGAGCCCGATATCTGGAGAGATGGGTGACAGGGTCCGTACCCCTGCTGGGAATTATTCTGCGCCCCCCCAGGGACTGAGCATCTCTCCCATTCCCCAAAGGGTGCAAGTTCCCCGCCCCCCGCAAGAGACACCCACCCCTGCGGGTTCGCTGTCCTCCAGGATCGGGCCCTCCCCGCGTGCTTCCACGGGCCGTATCAATCTTCATCCGCGAGGAGGAGAGCGATGAGGCCGGTAAGCAGCCGCCAATGCAAATTCCCGCCGTCACCGTCATAAAGCACCCGGCACCCTGACACACAAAAGCAACACCATATGCACGAAGACAACCTGTATGAATTATAAATTGCATCATAAAAATTGATTGCCTATCCCAACCCTTCGGAAAAACACGCTGGGGGGGGGGGGTGGGGGTGATGGGGAGAGAAACCCACCCCGCGCCCCCGAACCGGCCGCCCCACGGCAGGAGGGAACGCTCTGCCGAGCCACCCCGCATCCCTGGTGGGTGCGAGGGTCCCTTCCCGGCCCCCTCCCCGCCGCCCGCCCCTCGCTTGCTCTTTTCTCCCTCCCGCTACGCCTGGCCCATAGAGAGCCTTAATCTATTTATTTCAAGCCACTTCATCCTCTCTCCCGCTTTTGTCCCGGCCCCAGCCTCTGGCTTTGTGGCAGGACCGCTGAGGTTTTAAAAGCCCCTTCCCCTATAGTTTGAGGTCTCCTTGGCTGCCTGAATTACAATGGCTAAAACAGGATTACACTGACCTGATCCTATTAAACTCGCCAATCGATCTGTGCCGCCCTCCCTCCGGCTCGGCAAACTTACTCGCCCAACTTTCCCTGGGGCTCAGCCTGGGAAGAGGAGAAGCGAAAGGCCGCCTTTGCGAGCAGGCCTGATGGAAGAAGGAAGGATGGAGGCTATTTTTTTTTTTTTTTTTTTTTTTTTTTTGGAGCCACGTGGATTTTAAACCTCTGCTGTAGCTCCCAGCATCTTGGCCCCAAAGAAAAATGTGGCGTTTTTCTTGGTCTTGCGGGTGCTCTGACTCCCAGCCCCAGCTGGATATTAAGTCATACAGATAAATCATATAGAAAGGGGTATTTTAGCTGCAAGCAAAACGATTCTCCCTCCTTTCGGTAAGGGCATCCCTAAAGCTGCTTGCTGTGGGGCGTGCACGCTCCAGGTCCTCCTCCTGCAAACATCCCTGTGTGGAGAAAACCGCTGGGAATAAACAGGCTCAGCCCCTCGCCACGTGCCGAGCGTGCCGGACCCAAGCCTGAGCGAGGGGCTGCCCACGCTCGAGGTGCCCGCGAGCCCCCCGGGGTACCCACCGGGGCTGGGACCCCCCGATGCAGCCACGCGAGCATCTCCCCGCTGATGCCCCATGTCCCTCTGTGCCCGGGGGACCGCGTCGCCGGCGCAGGCAGGGCAGACCCAGCGGCGAGTCGTTCCTCCCTTGTCTTTATAAAAGGAACGGAGGAAGAGGAGTGCGGACCCGGCTTAACGACGTTTTCCTCGTCAGCGGTTAAACGGACCTCGAATCGGCGGTGTTAGCTGCTGCCAAGGGATGCTCTGCATCTCCTCGGTGCTAGGGCACGCCACCATCTGCGGAGGCACGGGCGCCTGGAATTAATCCCCCGCCGTCCCCTGGGAAAATAATTACAAGGCAGGGGAATAATCTAAAAATGGCAGTAAAATATGGGGTGTTTACGCTGACCTGCCAGGATGACTGAATTAGTGGCAAGGGGCCTGAATTAGTGGCAAAGGGCCTATCGCCGACTCCGGGGGAGCAGTTTTAATGCTCAAATCCTATTAATTAACAGAGCGAAAGACAAACCGGGGACTCCCATTTATAATTTTCTAAGAGTGTGTTATCACCAGCGAGGAGCTGGAGCTCTCAGGGTGAATACGTGTTGCCGAGTGACTAGAGCTCTTCCCTCTTCACACCCCCCAGCTGCTCTAAAGGGTACCAATACCCCAAAACTGGCCTCCCAAAAAGTGGCATTAGCAGTGATTTTTATTGTTTTTTTTAAAGGTAACGTATCCTGATGCTATCTTGGGGCAACAAAACCTGCATCCGTCCCAGCCTAAATAGAAAGATTTGCTTTTTGCCTTCTGCTTTCGGTTCTGTTCAAGATGTCTGTTCTTGCTGCAAAAGCCTCTGAACTCAGAAATGATGTGGGAAAATGTGGGTACGGCCCCCAAACCCCTTTGAGAGATGGCAGCCTCCCTTGCTGCTATTCCCAGAACAGCCAAAAGAAGCCACGGGCACGGTTATACAAATTAATTGCTTTTTTTTTTTTTTTTTTTCCTGGCAACCTTGACTCAAAGCGAACCTGCCAACTTCTGTGGGCAATGGCACCATCTCTTTACCCAAAGCCCTCTCGGGCACATCCCTGACGCATCCTCAGGACACGTCCCATCACTTCAAATTTGGTGGCCGGGGGGGTAATACACCCTGTGATATAATACACAGCCCCCCAAACCCCTACATTAAAGTTACTGGGTCAACCTCCTGCTAAATTTCAAGGCTCTGCACCAAAGCTGGAAGGTATAGAAGAGGTTTAAAGTAATAACTGGTTTATTTTTTTTTTCCACTGCTTGGGAAAACAAAAAAAAAAAAGCATCTTTTTCTTAGTGCTTTTCACCCAAAAACATCAAGAGGATTTGGGTTGAAATTCTCTCTCCCCCCCCAAACACTAAGAGAGACCCCCCCCAAATAATTAAACCGCTGAACAGCCCCAATGGCAAGGACCAGTGCAAAGAGTTACCCAGTCCAACTGGCACCAGTTACAGCAGCTCTCTGGTCATGCGTGTGTGTCCCCCCCCCCCCCACCGACACTCATCTCTTTGCACGGAGAGGACTGACGATAGCAAAGACCTTCTGCGAACCATCGCCGCTTGTAGATCTGCCGTCGAGCGCCGAACATTTACAAATAGCCTGTTCATTGCTAAGAAGCCACTTGGGCTTTTACGAACGTCGTTACGGCCATGGTCTAACAGTATCTATCAAAAACATTGCCTTTCCGAATTAGGGTAATGGTCATTTTTAAGACACACATCTGTATTTTTTTTTAAACAGATGCTGGGCTCCTAAGCCCACGACTGCTATTTCTCCCCCTCCCCAATTATTTTCATATTTCCCCATTTCCAAAGCGGCAATAAGTTCCCGCGAAAGAAGGGTAATAGGAAGTCTCTCTCTAAGAGAAATTGTTAATTTGGGATTTATAAAGGACTTTCCTTAATGAATAATAGTTGAGATCGATCTGTCTTCCTGCCTCATTCTGCAAAGTAACATTTGTAAAGTAAGGTGATCCCAATTACTCCCTCTAATAACCCTCTCCAGCAAGAGATTTCAGAGCCGCAGCCACGAAACCTGCCCGCCCGCCTCTGCTCCCCGGGTGCCACCAGCAGCGCCCTCCTCGGCGCTTTCCGGCTCACGATCCCCCATCTCCCTGCCTGGCACGGACCGGCTCCATCACCCGAAAACCCCCAGGGCGGGATGCCCCGCAGCCCCCCGCCCCCCCCGCCCTGAGAAGGATGCTCCATCCAGCCCCGCTGGAGGACCCACGCTGGGCTCGTCACCCCTCGTCACCAGGGTGCCAGGGTCTGGAGGGGGTTTGCAGCCCCTCAGAACACCCAGTGCTTTGACACCCACCCACCTCCTGGCTTATCAGAGAGAGGAGATTGAGAAATGACTCCATTATTGGCCGTAAGTGCCTTCACGGGGAGAAAATACTGGCACTGAAGGGCTCTTGAATCAACAGGAGGAGGGCAGCACGAGGATCGATGCTGGCAGCTCAAGCCAGATAGACTCAAATTAGAAGCAAGGTTTTTTCCTTTTTTTTTTTTTTTCTTAAAATATGGAGGCCCATTAAATATCAGAGCCAGCTAGGAAGGCGGGGGGGGGTCTCTCCAGCTCGGGGCTGGGTGCCTTCAGGGAGGAGATGCTTTAGCCAAGCATGGGTTTTTGCCACAGCGAGTGCCTTCTCCAGCTGTTTTGCCACATCTCCCCTTTCATCCTGCTTCCCTTCCCTTTGGTTCCTCCCTACGGCAGGGAACGAAGGTGTGGAAATCCCGTTCCCCTCCTTCCTTCGCTTGGTGCCATCCCACACGCAGGTCTCCATCCCACATCCAGGCACTGGTGGGACTTCTGGAGGGTCAGGAGCCAAGGCAAGGGACCTTTTCTGCTCCCCTTTCTCCTTGCATCTGCTCAAGAGACATCCCACATCAGCCCAGAGACGCTCCAGCAAACCCAGGGAACACTAACTCCGCTCTCCTAGTAATTCCAGGGGGAAAAAAAAAATCTAGAAAAATTCCCCTTCTTTTTTTTTTTAAAAAAAAAGCAAAATAAAATACTCTTTCATATCGCCTTTGCACAGCTGGAGGGAACTAAGAAGCGCAAGTTGGAAGAGGCTTGCTCTGGGTCACCTTCAAAAGAGGTGACCCACGGATGACATCGCCTTTGGACGCCTTGTCCCTGCCCCAAGGACTATTTTGGGTGTTTGAGCTCTTACGCTGCCGGCGTGCAAAGGGCAGAACGCGCCCCTTTTCTATCCTCGCCTGCAAGCATCATCCTCCCGGTGAGCCAGAGCTGGTCCGAGCCGGGCACGGCGCTCGCACCCTCCCTCACCCCTCGGGGAGGGGATGCTGCGGGTACCATCCTGCCCGCATCCGAGCTCAGGTGCTCGCCGGGCAAATTTTTGCCAGTTCCGAGTGCTAGGAACGGTAAAACCCTGACATTATTTGTTCACCTGGCACAAACCTCAGCGCTGCCAGGATTAACTGGCCAGGCCGATTAGTGGCAGCCATCAGCCAATAAATAAATTGGAACCAGCTCCAGACCTGATTAGCTTGCTAATTAAGCTCAGTTACAGGGAAATCTGCAGTCAATCAGCCTGGCCATTACCAGTTGGAGCTGCAGAGCAGGAGCTGTAGATGCCGCATCTCTGGTGGGGAGGAGGAGGAGGAGGAGGAGGAGGAGGAGGAGGAGGAGGAGGAGGAGGAGGAGGGGAGCGTGCAGGGGGTGGGAAGGAAGGAAGGAAGGTTGTACCGAAATCCGCTTTCCTCAGCAGCAATCGGAGATGCTACCGGTCTGGGGCGATTCCTGGCACCCTTCGATGCCCCCACGCTCACCTGGGCTCCTGCCCCGATGCTGTCGGGAGCGGGGGGGATTGCCCTGTTCTCTCTCAGTCGCCAACCTGCTTGGCAGCACCATCCCTTTCCAGTCCACAAACTCCCAGACGCTGCAGGACGCCTCCAAAGACAGCCCATTCGGAAGGGTAAACACAGGGCTGGGCTGGGGTATTTATTTCTTTTTTTTTTTTTTTAGCTGGGCCAGGCTGCTTCCCCCCGCTTTCCCACAGCAACGTGCAGCTCTGACACCGCGCTCCAGCTCCCAGCTCTTCCCTCCCGCGCCCAGCCGGCACCTGGGGTCTTGCACCAAAACGCTGATGGACATCTTCATCCCGGCGCGGAGGCTGCAGGCTCTCAGCGGCTGCTTCTTGCCCCCGAGCCCTCCCGTACGGCCCGGGGCAGGGGCAGGATTTCAAGACACGTGCCCATCCATTGCTGGCAGCATTGCGGGACGAGCTGGTTTGGCATTAGGGACCCTCCAGCCGCAGCCCCCCCCCACCTTGGCAGCTGCCGATGGGCACCGGGCATTTGCTCGTCTCCCTACCGCGTCCTTCCTCTGGCTCTGGCGGCTCGAAGCTGGCTGGGACCCCAGCCCTCGCTTCATTAGATGGAAATACCTGGCCTCTGATTTCCGCTAATCCTCCAAAACGATGTGAATTGTTCGCTCCCGTGCCAAAATGACAATAAATGGTTATTTTCTAGGGCAAACCGTGATCAGGAGGTTCTCTTCCAAGCGAGCAACAAGCGGCCCTCAGCGTCGGCAGCGCCTATGCAGAGACATTTCTTAAAAGGCTTGAGCGAACCCCAGGCGCGGTACGTTCCCTGGGAGCCCAGCGTTCATTCCCCCAGCGATGGGGAAGCCCTGCGGATGGCTTCGCAGCTCCGCATCCCTCCATCCCTCCTGCCCCGTGGCACAGCATCACCTTTTTTTTTTTTTTTTCCCCTCCTTCCACTGCTTTAGCTCTTCCCATCCCCTCTTTGGCAAAGGCGAGGAGTCTCCCTGGCTTAAAAGCAAACAGATCTGGAAGTCGGGGAGCGGAGATGGGTGGGGGCAGAATGCAAATAAATAAGTGCTAATTGCTGGCAGCGTGGAGCGCGGTTATTGTGACCGCATTTATTGGCCAATTACTGGCTTTACTGGAGGTTAGGCGAGGCAAATGACTGCCTGGTGGGTTTCCCAGCCCTGCCGTTGGTTTGTGGTTTTCCTGCCGCACGTTTAGCGGTTTCACCAGGAGTAACCGCGTTTCCCTAACGGGCCCTCCCGGTAACTCCCGCAGTCCGTGCTCTCGGAAGTTCTGGGCACGGCTCGGGTGGGAGTCGCAACACTACAGGAAGACTTCAACGGGGAAAACGCCACGTTGCCTGCTTCTCCCTGCAAGCATCGCCTGCCTCGGACCTGTCACGGAAATAAAGAGAGGAAAAGGAAAGGGGCGAAGGGATGAGCTCTGAGGTAGGAAGCTCAGAAGAGCTTTGTGAGGGACACGGCGCTCCCCAGCCTGGATATCCGCTGGGTTTTCTAAGCAGCGTCTCTGGACACCACTTCCACCTCCTGCCATCAAGTCATTGAGCGACTCGGCACGAGCGATTGTGTGCTGCCCCTGGGAAGGGCCCTCAGGAAGAGAAATTGGGCCAAGTCACTCGGGAGCAGGGGGGTCTCGCTGCCACCCTTCCTCCCCAGGGTCCTGCAAAGGGAGGAGGGGAGGGAGGAGGAAGATGGTGGTGGTTCTTCACCACCATTGCGGTTCTGCTGAGGAGCAACTTGATGGGGGATGCTGTGGATGCTCGAAGCTTTCAAGAGATTCAGGAGATCAGCCAAATTGATGGAGGAGAAATCCACTGAGGATTACAAGAGCTCACAAAAACCAGGTGGCTTGGAAGTCCCTGAATTTTAAACACGCTTGGGAAATACATAGCAAAAGGCCGATACAATCTGATTTTACACTCTCCTCCAGCACTGGCTTTGGCCACAGGTGGAGAAAAACTGGTGGTGCAGGTGAATCTTTCACCTGGCTCTTTAAGACTGCTCTTACCTGATATTCACGAAGCATATAATATTTTCCTTTGTTCATGAAAACAGCACAATTTGGGTGAGCTTGGCTTTCTCCTGGAAAACACAACCGTTTACCAGGGAGGGTCAGCCCCATCCTACCATCGCATTGCAGGTGAACGCTGCGTGCGCTGTCCTCAGTTGCCTCGTCCCATCGCTCCCTTCGCACCAGTTTGGATTCGTGTTAAAGAACAAATAACGGAAACAGCAAAACCGCCAAGGGAATATTCGGAACGAGGGCTAAAAGCATGCGGTACCCACGGAGCAAGCGTCTTCTGGCCTCTGGAGCTGGTTTCTTGAGCTGGTGCTCTCAGCATCCATCAAAGCTAATCCTTTGCAGGCAAGGGTGGAAACACAGCGAGGCAGAGCAACAGTCCAATCTTTACAGTAATTGCTTTTTTCTTAAAAAAGAAAAAAAGCAAAGAAAGGGGGGTTTCCCCCTACTCTCATTATGGGAATCAATAATTTCCCTTCAAATTCTCTTTCTGACCCCTGTTGCTTTGCAGTGGGGTATTTTCTTTTTTTCCCCAGGCATCCGAGAGCGTTTCAGGGGTACACGGGGGTGGGCTTGGGGTAGGTGTGAAATGTGGGAATGAAAGGCATCCTTAAATCTGCTCCGTCATCCCTGGCACCAGGATCTTCCAGGAGAAGCCAGATCTCAGGAGAGTTGTCGGAGAGAGCGCGAGCAGCCAGCCATGTCCATCACAAGATCAAACCCCAAAACCCCTTTAGGAGGGCAAAAGAGGGGCAGGACGGATGATTCCTAAACTACTACAGCTTTACGCTTGGGGGAATCCCAAACAAGTTCTCCCACGATCGAAGTTCACATTTCAAATCCAGAAGGGGAGAACACAAAGCATCCACCTCCTGCTTAGGTACTGGCTGGACGCACGATGGGGTCGAACAGGGTGGGAAAACCTTGCGAGAACAAAGGTGTACGGCTGCTGCACGACAAAACGGTGATGTACACCCCCAAAAAAGAAAAAAAAATTCCACAAATGGTCCTGCAGCTTTTCATCCCCCACAGTGCTGCTACAGCCTCCCTAGAGCACTTGGAGAATTGAAGAGCAGGAAAGGGAAAACCTCCGCCAAGCCCCAAACAGATCTCCATCAGACAGGACAGAACCAGCAGCTCCCTGCAGGTGGGAGACCTGACGGGATGGGCTACAACCTGAAGAATGAACAAATCTAGGCCAAGGCACAAGCAGACGTAAAAGATAAAACCCAACTTCCCCCGGTCCCATATGGTGGGCAGTCCCGCTCAGTCCGTGAAGATGTAAGCTCACCTTTCCAAGCTTGGCCAGGTCTTCTCTTGAGCAAAATCCTGCTGCAGCGAGGTCTCTGGGCCAGGGATGCACTGGAGAGCACGTCCATCCTGGTATCGGTTTTGACCGCACTGCCCTTTGGTATCAGCCCGTGCACCGTGGTGGGTGCGAGACCAGGAACAGAGACATCTCCAATCTGCTGCTTCTCCACGGCTTATCTATGGCTATCATATCCCCCTCTTTGTGTCTCTTTCTGAGGGAAATTCCCCACTTTTTCCACCTCTTCATAGCTCTACTCATTTCTGAACATCCCCAGTTTCTTTGTGTCTTTTATAAGATGGGACAAGCATTGATGGCCAAACCCTAGTACTGGTTGTCTTGCTCCATGGCACCCTTATAGATCTTAAAATCTTGCATTTCTTTCTCCACCCCAGGGCACGTTATTTAAGTCATTTACCCTTCCCCCCCCCCCCCCATTAATGCACATTTTATCTGCTGTTCTCTACGTACCCACCTTGATACCAGACAGCTCTCTTGGCCTTACGCAATTTTTTGGCAGCCATCGATATCTCTAACCCTATCCCCAACCCATCGAGACGCACTGCTCCTGGCAGGGACCCTTCTGCCACATGACTAGCTACCGGGCTGCTCGGGTGAAAACCTCTTGCTTCCCCCCTCCATCCCATCTCTCAACCTTCTGCATCGGGGCAATATTTTTGTCTTCTCCTTGGACCTACTTAAGATTCCCGATTTCTTCTCGTGATGCCAAGACCTTTAAAAATGTAAATACATGTCAATCAGTTGCCCATTGTTCAGGGCTTTAAATGACTTGTTCAGAGAAGCCTAATAGAGCGCCATGATTTTCCTTCAAAGAAGTGATTAGACCATACCATATCATGACCTTAAAGATGTTTTATTATTCTTATTTTAAATGATCATTTCAACCAATTTAGCAGATACAGATGTAACCGTTACTGGCCTAATTCCTTGGATCTCCTCCAGAGACTCTTAAAGCCTAGGTGCAACATTTACTACTCTCTCTTCCTTGGGGAGAATATCTGTTTTTAATGAAAGCTCGCATATTTTTGCTGCGAGATCTGTCATTCAGTTCATAAGCACTTTCAGAACTCTTAGATATACACCATTACGGTCCGGTTGACTTATTGCTTTTTAATTTATCAATTTGCACCATTACTGGCTCTTCTGACATCCCAGGTCTCGGATAATACTTCATCTTTATTACTGGCAACGAGTGACAGTATCTCATCATTAATACGAGAAGAAAGCGGGGCCAGGGCAGGTGTATCTCAAGAACACGGCAAGGAAGACTCAAGCAAAGAAGCAAGCTGCGACGAACAAGTTTTCTTGTCTTTATTAGAAAGAGACCTATACAATATAGCAGCCTCTCTCTGCAGTACTTTACAACTTTTTTTTTTCTTTTTTTCTTTAATTTTTTTTTTTAATTATTCAGAATACTGTACAGCTGACACAAAAATCTCAACGCGGAGAGAGAGAGGAAAGGGAAACATAATACAAACTGGCATACTTAATCAAACCAATATCATATGAAACAACAAGCAGTGAAATGTTTGTCAATCGGTTTAATTACAGTACAAACAATATAAATAAAGCATCATTGAGTCATTGTAAAACAAACTTGCTGAATGAGGTAATATAAAAACAACAACAAAAGACATTTTTTTTAATAATTTCCACACTGTCTTGTCATCATTTATACATTACTATTTACAGAAACAGAAAAAAAAACCCAACCAAAAAAACCCCCACCCAAAAACTTGCAATAAAGCCTGCCATGTGCTAGCTATCTTCTGCCTCTACCCCAAACACAGGTCTCAGGTGTCCCTACTCACCTGGGCTCCCTTTCTCCCCTTCCCAACCAAAAAGACAAACATCACAAAGCAGAAAAACCGAAAGACTTGGGGGCTAAAGGCGGCCGAATGTAAAATCTAGCCTTTGCAGGGTAGTAAGGAATAAAAGAAAGAAACAAGCGTACGCATCCGCTTCCCAAAATAAAGGTGCCGGCTAGATCGAACCTCAAATCACAACCTTGCTGAAACCAGGGGCCAAACTCTGCCTTCAGAAGGGTCAGGACACAGCCCACCCGCGCCCAACTCTGCCGCCCCGAAGCCGTTTTGTCTCAAACTTGGGCAAAACATTTGGGATACGCACAAACCCCGCTGAAGTTGAGAGGTTTAAGGCAGCAGGAGCTGCAGAATCAGGCCCCCGGCAATCCCGAACCAGAGCCCAACGGCAATAGCTACACCAAACACGCCCCCAGCGTTTGGAAAGACAAGACGCTCCTCCCCTCAGTACCCCCCTTCAGTTTGTGCACCCGCCTACGCAAGCTGCCTACAAGTGAAAGATGCTCTTGACATTGAAATAGCGGAAAGAGGACAGGTACGTCCTATTTTCCCCGTGGATTGGCAAAATGATCCCAGTAGGTTCAAGGCCTCTCGCATCTCTGGATACATCAGGAACAACGACAACAACAACAAATGCTTGGAAGGGTTTTCAACAGCATTTCAAAGAAATTCTTCTGTCATAGGCGCAAGAAGGAGAAATGAAAGATCGCAGCATCTCCTCCACATTTCCTACCACACCTAGCTCCAGCAAACAGCCTTCTCGCCCTGCCAGACTTGCCTTCTCCCTATAGGTTTCCTCTGATAGGACCATAAACCAAAAGCAAGGGTAGAAACAGCGTGAACAACACTTGGTCAAGTCTTCCTGGACTACTCGGTACATGCAAAGCCTCAGCGCACTTCAGGTGAGGTTTGTGGCTCCCTCATGGCAAAATTTTGGGGCCGGAGAGTAAGTAATGATCACAAACATGTGGAAGGAAGGGTGAGGAGCTGCTCATGGGGAAGGACCCACCTGGAGACAGCTCTTCAGAAACATCTCACCACTGTCCTCCTCAACAGCCCCACAAACAGCAGCACAACCCGAAGCATCGCTGAATCAGCTGCAGGAGGGCAGCCCGCTGGTCCTGCACTTAAGTTCAGCCAGTAAGCTGAGTTTCAAGCAACTTTATTTAAAAAAAAAAAAAAAAAGGGCCTCTGGGCAACAAGTTCTCTGTCCTCTTCACCTTCAGAATCTCCCTCCCTGGTGTTTCCCATGGTAACACCTCCAGGGCTGGCGAGCTGGGATTTCTTCTCTCAAGCAAGGGAGCTACTTCAGTTCTGGTGGCCAAGTTAAAGGTCTTCTCAAGTTGAGTGTTGCTCTCTGAAGGAGCTGGATTTTTTTTTTACTACCTCCGAGGCAGGGATCTGTACGAGTCCCGACCGTCTGACAGCTCGCGAGGGCCACAGTAAGTCTGTACCTTGTGTTCCTGCATCTCCCCATCCCTCGAGCAAGTGTCCCCCACCCTGTGCCTGCCCCCCGCGCTCTTGGAGATGACCCGTCTTAGTCAAACCGGGAAACTTGCCCGTTTAGAAACACCTAACGGAAAACCTGGCTCTAACTATTGATTTCGATTAATGTGTAAATGTGCGCACGTACGTTTCCACAGTTACTAATAGCAGTACGTAGAGCATAGATGCATATACAAGCACACATACGCACACCAAATGCAAAGCGCGTGTAGTTAGTGACCTCCACGTGGTAAGACTGCCTTTACCTTAGGACTCCAACCACCTTGACTGCACTTCATCCACCAGTTCTACTCAACTCAACCCCCAGATCTGGGAACTAGCTGCCAAATAACAACCCACCTTCAGCACCAAAACCCTTCCTTGGTCCTGCATGAGCTTGGGGGTTGGCCTTCAGCTCAGATCAGACCCTCTCAAGTTGTCTCCTGTGAGGGGTTTTACTCCGTGGACCTTGTAATTCGAGAGGACCAGCAAAGTGTTTTCAGCTACTTCAGTTGTCAGAAACAAACAAAAAAACCAAAACACCGATCGGTTCTTGAAAACAGGGCATACGTAAAAGAGCTGATGGTGCATTCACTGCCAGCAAGCAACACGGTCATCCCAAACGCATGCCGTTAGACCTCTGTAAGCATTCCCCCCCCACCCCACCCCACCCCTGTCACATTTTGTACATAACACACAGGTAAAAATTACTAGCTCTGAAGCACTGCAAAATAGTCAATCCTTAGTACTGGAAGCTAAACACACATCCAGAAAGTTCATGGCCAAGAGAAAGCTGAAGCTCTGCCTGTCAACAGAACCGACCGCTACCGCTTGAGTAGGGATTTGGGAGACAGGCGGACATATAGAGATGGAGAGGCTAAAAACCGCTGAAATGCACAAAGACATTTTTATTTCATCTGCCCACGAGCAAAAGTCCCCCTGAACATTCAGGGAACAATAGTAAACGATGGGAGTTAATTCATCCACGTATTGCTGTCACCTGAAATGAAACACAGGGGCCAAGATGACCAGAAGCATGCCTACTGATTTGGGGCTTAAGATGTCTCTAAAAAATACCCAAACCGAACCAACTTTTTATTTTCAGAAATCACGCGATCCTCCTCTCAAAACATGAACTATTCCTCGCTCTTGAAAATCTTGGCCAAAACCCTTCGAGCCTCCCTTTAAAATGTGAGATGGACTCAGTCAACTCGAGGTAAGCTGTCATGGGATAAGATCACCCAATATTTACTTTAAAAACTGGCCCATGCTAAACAACAGAACGAAACCTAGAATATCGTCATCAACAAACCTACCTAGCTACAGCTTTGGATGTTTTGCTCTATTACATCTATATTTTTTCAAAGAGGAGATTATTCTCTAATAAAACCATTCAAAGCAACCTTCTTTTTCTAGCTTAAAATTTAAGAAGTCAAAACTCATTGCAGAACCTTTTAATTCAGGGTAGTTTAGTGTTTTTCTACCTTGAAAAGAACTTTAATCTGGAGAGGATTTTTTTTTTCTGCCTTGCAGCAAACACAAGAACATCCAAAAACCAGTTTTCTACGCAATAAATTTTACCCACAAATCACCAAGAACAGAAAGAGATCTTGAACCAAGGATCCAAGACCAATAGCCAGAGATCCCACGTACGCATCGCTGTAGCAGCCACCGGAGGGGAAACGAAGACGCTCGACGATGAGATGGGAATGGGCAAGTTGTCTCCTATCCAGCCAAGCTGCCCCAGGTTTGGTCCCCAACACTGTCCTCCTCTACCTTGAGTCCCTCCAGCCACAACGACCATTTGTTCCCTGTTAAGGTGCAAACGCAGCTCCCCGAGACGTTTGGAAGGGGCCCCTTCGGGACCCCCTTGCGAAATCTGTGCTTGTCTCCACTATTACTACTTTATACTAGAAACTACAAATTACTTCATTTTTTTCCCCCCGATCTCCATACAAATATAAAAGATGAAGCTATCCAAACCCCATATAATCTAGCTATACTACATTACAGTGCCGGAGATCATTTCTAAGCCCATATCTGCGTTCCCACCTCTATTCCTCTCCCTGTGTCACTCGGCTCCCTCTGGACAGGGGAAATCTCCAAGTGCAGCTAAAGCTTCCCCCCCCCCCCCGCCCCCCAACACATATAATTTAAGGAATCAGGGAAAAGACGGCAAATTAAACAATACGAATTTTTACACAGTTGTTATACGCTATGCCCAAATGCTTAAAAAAATCCTCTCTGCCTTCCAGGGCCTCACCTGGCTTTCTGAGCAGCACCTAGCTCTCAGGATATACCAAAGTTCTCCAAAAACAGCTGTTCTTCTGCCCCCTTTTAGCAACAAAATCGGAAATCTGGTAATGGGAGCCCTTGGACAAATCTCTGCACTGGCAGGACCCTGAATTTTCCCAAGGTTTGATCTTGTTTCTTCATAAATGGCGAGGAGAAGTAAACCCTCCTCAACTCTGGGAACACAAGGTTCAGATGCTGGATATGACACATCCGACTTATCTCCATCGTTCAACAGCAATTTGCTTAAAATAAATACAAGGAAAGTGCCGATGTTAATAGCAATAGCTGACTCGCGTCTAGTGTTTTAGTTGTTGTGGATAAAGTGCAGAGGAAGGGGGATTTAAAGGTTTCTAGGATGATGAAAAGGGTTAAATAGAGGACGCAAAACAACCCCACAGCCGTGGACTCCATTCTCGGAGAAAACAGCTTCAGCTAACATGTTTCTGCTGGGATTTCTTATTGACTGGATCTCAATTTGCTTTTAATTTGCTCATAACATGCTCAAAGGGCGTAAACAGCCTGGCAAGTGGGCTCCATAAAAGCAACGAGAGGGGCTAAACGCGAGACAAAGAACAGAAAACGGACGGGTTAACAGAGTGAAAGCAAGGGGAACGATTCCTGCAGGTTCTCTAAGCGTCAGTATATATTGCCTGTCTCTGCACCTGGACGGCTTCAAGAACATCCTTTGCAAAGTGCAAACGCATCCCCTGAAAAGCACGCAGAGCACGGAGACCTCGGCTCATAAAGCCAAGTCCTGCCAGGCTCCGGGCACGGAGAACTTCCTCCATCCTCGCTCTTAGCTGTGGTGAGAAAGGGTTTCACCTCCTCTCCTTCACCATGCAAGGAGAGGATGGAGTCTACGTTGGCCTGACCGCCTTGTCCCACACAACTTCTCGCGGCCATCCAACCAAACCCATTTGAACGGGGGATGCTGTAGCCAACGCCCGCTGAGCCACGGACCCTGGGGGTCTGTTCTTCTGTGGCTGGAGCATCACCAGCTCTAGTGCCAGAGAAGGTCTCTCCTGACCTGGAGAGACGGCGCTGGGTGATCTCCTGTCTTTGGAAGGGACCGCTGCTGCATGCACGACCGGGTATCCTCCCTGCAGACCCCCAGAGGTTCGGGGGAAGTCATCACATAGTCTACGCCACTGCAACATAGGTACTGCCAACACTTACGCCTCCAAGGGAAAGACAACTACGTTTGGGTTAAAAGCAACTGTGTTCCCGCTTAATTAAAGTATGAGGTTATTAGTTGGCTAGCCCGGATATATCATTTTTCCTATAATACAGTGGAATTTCCTCTCCTAAAAATATTCTGTGTTTTTTCAGTGATCGCCTTCAGAACATTTTTACGAAAGGAGCGTGTAATCCTTCTACCTGAAATCTGCATGACAGCCTGCTTGCCCTTGTTTCTCAAACATCACTCTCAGCTTTGTAAGAGGAAGGTGGCCCAAAGAGAGCATTAGATTACGTACAGAAAATATTTTCAATTAGGAAAAAAACCAGCTCAGAAACGGAACACGCATTGAGAACTTAACGGCGGCAAATCTGCCTACCACGTATTTGAAACGTTGGACTTGGTTTTCGGATACAAATGCCCTTGGTGCTCCCAGGGGAAGAGCGGGCAGCTATAGCACCTCTGGGACCACGAATCCCCGCTGTGTCCTCCCCCGTCCGGGGTGTAAAGCTCGTGAGCACCAAGACACAGCGGGCTTCACAGCATCCCCTTCAGCTGCACGTTAGATGGGTTGTCCCGTCGCTGAAGGACCACCCGTCAGTACCAAAGATCAGGGAGCTGCATGGGAATGATGGAGAAATAGCAATTATTACAGACACCCTGCCTCTATTAAAAATAATAATAATAATAATAAAATTATCCCAGTATGAAGAGAATCAGCTGTAGCCTTACTCTGGTGCAGCCAGCCTAGGCTGGTTGAAGAAAGATTTCCCCTCCCAAATAGTCAAAGGTCTATACAGTAACAAAGTACAAAATGAGAACACCACCAAAGAGGAAAAGCTGGTCAATATTCTCGTGCTTCCACCTTGAGGCTCGCTCTTCTTCCACAATTTGATGATTTTACATCAAATCCGTAATTTTCTGATTTCTTTTTTTCCCCCTTAAGATAACCAGATTACATTTTTTTCCTTCACATTTTGTCCCCATACAGTTTATTTTAGCAATTGCTACGCTCCTCCCCTTTGTACGCCAAATAAAATCCGGAGCCCCAAGGAAGAGCACCACCGAAAGCTTGGGAAACACATACGAGCAGGTAGATTTGCAAATTGCTATGCTGTGTACACCTCACTGCCTTCACGTAATTGCTCCTTTGCCATCGAATTCAGTTGAGTTTTCAACTTTCTCCATGATATACCCTTCCCCCATCCTCACATTGCCATATGCCACTTAAAAAAAAAAAAAAAAAAGAAAAAAAATCACTTTTCTGCCTGCCAAAAACCATACAAGCCTGCTTCCCCGTGCCAGAATCCTACTTTGCTGAAAACAGGAGAAGCTGGGATCTGCCTGGCAATACCAAAATAATCAAATCAGGTATTGAAACTTGGAATTCAAATGAACTGTCCAGGCTACTTTCACAAGCCATTTTTCTTCCGGAAAGCAGCCAAGTTGGGAGTCAAGCGCAGCCATGCCCTGCCCGCCGCGGTGAAGGCTATCAATTCTGAACTTAATCAAATCTGATCTTCCCACAGCCAGACTAGGGCTTTTTGTCTTGGCTTGTGAAAGCTTCGTGACTTCTCGAGTAAAATATATTTACAGTGCTGAGAAACAGCCTCTTTTTCCTTTCTAAAAGGTCTCGTACACTTTTTTTTTTCTTTTTTTTCATGCCAAACGTGCCATAATCTTCTGATATGTTCCTCAAAGGCTTGCGATGGAAACAAGAGTTCACTGCTGGGAATATTTTCAATGTACAATGATCTGTAACCCACAGATCCTAACTAGTTGCACATTATTTAGTTCACATCCATTACAGTTTATAAATTAACAGAGATGTCATCTTCTGTACAAAAAAAAAAAAAATCAATGCATATTTATTGTTTTTTTATTCAAATAGATTTTACATACATATAATCTAGAGACACAATACAAAAATCTGTATAAGTTAGGCAATGCATCACAGGAGTGACCAAAAACTCAACACATTTACCTTGGCAAAATGACAGAACCTATTTCTGCTGGCTGAAAAAATATTAGCATTTAATGCGTTTATTAATTTCACTAAACGTACTTGAAATGTTTTTCCTTAGCGGTATTCATTATTCCTTTTTGTGTTTCATAGTTACTCTTATTTATTTTTTCCATTTTGTTTTTACACCAAGGAGACTGCAGTCAAATAACACTCAGCAACTCATTTCCTCTCTTTGGACTGAAAAATTAAACAGATACTAAATTATGACAGTGAATTTAGAAAGGAGGGCTCCAAGGGCTTGAAAGAACATGTCTGAGATAATATGATGCTTCTAAGAATATTGCAATCACATCCAAGCAATCACCGAAGCGTGCCATGTAACTACCTCCTCAGCTAATATGCTTTTTTCTCCGTGATGACTAATCATGTTCTATTAAACAGCGGTAATGCTGGAAGAACTCAACTATACAAGTGTAATGAAGCCAGTATTCTCCCCGGACAGATTAGCTACAACTGATTTGACACATACCATCATAGGAGCTTCAAACCTGACAAACTCTGTGCTTGCTTCTGATTTATGCCGTCAAGCTCTTCAGAGAAGAGAATGAAAATCCAGGCGTTGCGTTTGGTAGAGGTGAAATGTACTGATGTGCTTAACTGTCAGTTACGGAAAGTCACCATCTCTCCTTCCTTCTCCTCTCGCTCGCCTCTCCCTCTGCCCCTTCCCTCCGCGCTCGGGGAGCCTGCGTGCCCCCTCCCCGGGGACGACCGCTCTCCCATGGTCCCGGTGCCACGCGCGGCGTGTCCTGCTCAACCCACGCGCTCCCTCTTGCCCACTTGTTTCCATCGTTCGAGAGCTGTCGCTGAAACAACTGCTTTCTCTGCAGCCCCTTCTGCTCCTTCTCATCCCCGCGCCGTTTCCGGATGGGACAGGGATGTACCGAAGGGAAAAGGGAAAAGGAGAGTTACCAGACTCACAGAGCAGAGCTGTGATGGGGATGGAGGAATGTGAGGCTGCGGATGTAATTCAGGTCAGCGAAGACACGAGTGAGCTCCTCAGATGATGGTGGGCATCCTTCCGCTGCTGTTGTTCCGGTTATTGTTCTTCCTGGACAAGTTTGGGGTGGCCATGAGGACGAAGCGCTCGTCGGGGCAGCCGTACTGGAGGAGAACGTCAATGCACTCCTGGCTGGAGGCCTGCCGGGCGTAGGCCAACGCCGTGTTGCCGTGGGCATCGCGTGCCATCACGTCGACGCCGTACTACAGAAAGAAGAGACGCGTCGTTGGAAGCTGCGGTGCCAACAGAGCGTTAAAACGGAGGGAGCGGACTCGGGACGGATCGGTTTGAACGTAACTGAGGATGGGGAGAGGGAGAAGAGAGCAAGGGAGGATACCGGCCTGACAACGGGAGCAGCACCACGTCACGTACGTAAAGGTTTCTATGGGGAGACGTGTGGAAGAAAATTTGCCACGGTGGTGTTGCAAACAGGCGCTAGGGAGATCTCTCCTTCCTCATTTCCTACGCTCTCCTTCCCTTTCCATCAAGCAGCAGAAGACAGGCGGAAATAGGCTCTTTTTAAATCACAGTGCTGTCTTTTGAGAGCAGGCAATGAGGAACATCTAGACTTGGGACATCAGTGAAGGCTTTGTGGAACCCGCAGGAAGGAGGTTTGGGAGGTCCTGCTGAGGGACATAGCCACGCGAAAGCCAGCCCAGCCAGCCCCCTCCCTGGACACCAAGTACTTACCCAAATCAAGAGCTGCACCAACACCACGTTTCCCTTCCTGCACGCCAAGTGGAGGGCAGTGCGCCCATCACCGTCACCGCAGGTCTCGTTCACCTCTTCCCGGGTCCCATGGGCAAGGAGCAGGATGACCGTCCGCAAGTCCTCCTCGGCTGTAGCCCTCAGGAGATGCTGGCCCAGAGAAAGCTCCAGGCACTGCAGCGGGGCAAGGAAGAGCTTCTGCTCGTATTTCGCACGTATCCAGCGCTCTTTTTCTTCCCTAGAGAAGCCAAAGGAGACAGGTCACTCTAACCTGGCTTCACGGACTCTAAATGGAGGCAGTTTTTGGCTACCCGGTATGCTAGCAAACAGCGGTTAACCAACAAGGAAATGACTCCCCCTTCAAATTTTTGGCAAGCAAGCCCTCGTAGAAACAGTTCATCCAAACCGCATCTTTGCTGTGGCATTTGCGTCAGCCGTCTCATCATTACCGAGCCATATTATCACAGTGCCCGACATCCCCCTCGGTGGACGCCGTGCCTATGGGGTCGCAAGATCACAACAGGAGCTCTTAAAACACCCCGGGCTGCCCTGAGGACTGGCAAGAGGTCAACGTGCGAGCCCAAGGACTGGCAAGAGGTCAACGT
This sequence comes from Grus americana, assembly GCF_028858705.1. Taxonomy (NCBI): domain Eukaryota; kingdom Metazoa; phylum Chordata; class Aves; order Gruiformes; family Gruidae; genus Grus; species Grus americana. The sequence continues at coordinate 40,754,298 of NC_072857.1, forward strand.
GCGAGCCCAAGGACTGGCAAGAAGTCAACGTGCGAGCCCGCAACCGTCACGAAGATGGGAGACAAAACAGGCAGCCTGGTTCCACGTTAGGGTAAGGTGGCCTGCAAAATATGTTACAGAAAATGCACCAAATTTCTGTATTCTAAGACCAGAAGTAACCAAGCGCCTGGGCTTGTATTTCAGACGGGAGAGCAAGCCCTGAAAGACACGGCCCTGGAAGGCAGGGGTGCTTTTTCCTTCTACAAGTGGAGTAATGTTTCCAATGCAAAAGGCATATGGACGGTTCCTCTGTTTGTTTTTCCAAAATGCAAACCACCAAACCAATACTTTGAAGCACCATTTCCTCCTGATATGTCAAAGAACTATCAAAAGCCTTCTGGATGCTATTAGGTTACAGGATAACAAGGACTACAAACAAGTCCCTCAACTCCCCATTAAAAAAAATTACCATACAATTATCCGATCTAAGAGCTGCAGCCCTAGACAAAGTCCCATTCAGAGGTACCGCAGGTAATCTGTCCAGCCTCTGAAAACCGTACACATCACCTAAGCCAGGCAACTTGTTACTGGTGAGGGATTTTCTCCTCCGGAGTACAAAAGGCAAAGCTCTGTTTACGCCTTTCAGCCATGTTTACACTACTCTCAGTAATCTAGTGTCAGGTTAGCCCTAATCTGTTTTTAAATACTTATGTAAACAGATCCTTCCAACAGCAAATCTGGATTAGTTTTGCATCATTTCCTGGGACATGCGGAGCGACCCTGCTTTGACCTCCCTGGATGCTTTCAGGCACAGCTTCCCAAAGCATCCGCCTCTCTACCCCATCACAATTTATCCTACAAACAGGTCCAGGGCTTTTTTCAGAGCAAAAGTGCAAACAGAAAATTAACACAGAGAGCCCTTCGTTTAAATCAAACCTTTGAATGACTCCTGCAAGCTAAAAGACACACACACACAAAAAAAAACCCCCTCTTTGATGGCAGGATCTGATAAACAAAGCATCATCTCAGGTATTCCAGATAGAGAGGAGGAAGAAAAAGACTTCTGTTACTATTGCACCTTTAATTCATGATTTTTGTATTTGTATTTTTTTTTAAGGTAAAAAACCAGAACCAGTGCCACGAGGAGGATAAAGTAACACGCAATTATTTACAATAAAATGGGCATTCTTGCAACACTGCAACAGATCCAGTTCCAGTATCCATCTAGAGTATCTTCAAGGATGCTGAGCAAACTTCCTATATGTTTTTAAACACGTACAGAGTTATTGACAGTATAACCAATGTATCCACCACACGTTTAAAGTGCGCCAGACTGAACAATGAAGCGATCCAACCTGCGCTGTTCTACAAGAGTAGCACATGTCAGGGCTTCGGGAATTTATTTCTCAGACACCCATATGTCCTCAAGGCAAAATACACCTCAGACGCATAACTATTAATTTTTTTTTAGCCTCGTCAGGAGTCTGCAAATGAATCCCCCCTCTCCCCCAGACCATCTTTCGAGTGATAGTAACTTTTGGCTCCCCATCAGTTGCTGCGATCGCCACGGCTTGAACAGAAGTCCCTTTCTGTTTAGAAATGAAGCTGGTTTACACAAGCCTCCCACCGCTTCTAACCCATCTTAAACCATAATAATAACGCCATGGTATGTACCGAAACAGAGACGGTAAGCACCAAGTTCAGGCGGAGGCTTTTGGAGCTTTGGAGGCTGCTGCTTTACAATTCATCGGCACGAATTCCCCGTTTACCGCGCGTCGCGTGGGAGCGGCACGAAGGCAAGTCAGACCAGGGAAGGCTGCAGGACAGCAGGATAGACACTAACGACCCAATCCTGCTCAGGTTTATCCTACTGTCTCAAAAGGCTGGGAAAAGAACAGAAAAACCCGTTAAAATGAAATCTAACAGGAAGGGGAACATGCTGCCACCTGCATTAGCGATGGAGAGGATGCAAACAGTCCTTCCCATAGTACGACCAAGTAACCCGTAACCGCTCTGCGTTAACGCCGACTGTACGGTCAGGATTCATCCCCTCACCAGAGGAAATCTGCTGCACAGCCGGGGAACAACGGAGGAGATGTTGGGTCCCCCAGGAGATGCTCGCTGGCGTGGCTGGCCAGAGCAGGACCCTGCGGCTCACCTAAAAATGCAACCTTCGCACGTGGTCGTTCTACCTCACTTCAGTCTCCTTTCTCAGAAAACTCACCTAATTTTTCTTGGCCACACAGGGCACTAAAAGCCTTAAGTCATTAGGGTCAAATTCTACCTTTGGAGTCACATCAAGGGTTGTGGTGGGAACACAGCAAACACTACAAACAGAAATAAAGGTGTTTTAAAAGCCTCAGACATTTGGGGGCAGCACGTCACCGACATCGGCTATCGAGTCAGATTCAGATCTTATTCAGTTGTACAAACTGGGACCAAGAAAGACACGTCGTTTGGATTTTCTGGTAGAAAACAAAACTTTATCACAGAGGTAGGAGGAAAAGCATGCTCGTCCACATCTCACGGACAGCCAAAAACGTAGCGGGACCGTTTTTGAATGAGAATCTAGAAAACCAACGTCCACAGACATCCTCCCTACCTCGTCGGCACAAACCCTTTCATTTTGAACGGGAAGTCCTGGGGACTTTCCTGGAAGACAGCTTCAGCTCCGCCGCTCGCATTGATCTTAGAAATCCCGACAACAAGACATAAATACTGTAATTGTTTCTCTGATGCCCCGATTTCACTTCTGGGATCCACAGCTTGTCTTGGTCGAGGTCTCATTTCCCCCAAGGAAGGCCAGTCCAAGAGCAGAGTTGTCAGCAGTAGATCACTTAACCTCACTGCAGTCCCCTGGAGAACCACTGTTCACATCCCCTGTTAGCTAATGAGCTAAAAAATGAATTATTGGAGCGGTCAGCAATAAGCAGGAAGAGGAGGCACGGTGTTTCATTTCAGCCAGCGCTGACATACCTTTAAATAAATCAACTGAATAACAGTACGAGGAAATGTGAGGAAGAGCAACTAATCAGGAGAAAGACACCGAACCAATCCCTAAACATAAAGGAAACGTACGTCTGCTTGTAAATATTTCCCTCCTGTTTTCTTCCCTTGCCTGTAATGCCGGTAACTTCCACTGCAAACGACCCCCTCAACACCAGAGCCTTTCAGCTGTAGTTGGCAAAGCTAAAACAAGACCCTTTTAACTGAACTTTTAAAATCCAGCGGAGTCCTTTCCTCGGGACCAGATTAAAGCCAGCGTGCTGGAGAGCCAACGTCATCATGCGCTCAGATGGTCTCGATGATACCCAACGCTGGGGAGCTGCCTCTTCCTCATACGTACTAAAATGACTTCTTTTCTTCAGCAGTGACGCTAGCTGCTGGTTTTTTCAATGCGCGTGCACAAAGGAACGAACAAATTATAAACTCCTAGATAAACTTAGAGAAAGAAAAAAAATATAGTCCTAAGATCAGACTTTCTTTGAGCCTTTTCTCTCCGAAGCTGCGCGTTCAAACCCAGACTGCCGATACAAATTCCAAACCTCACTGGTTATACGAAGGCCAAATACACCAGAGTAAAACTGCAAAACACTCTGCGGTACCAGGAGAGGAATGAACCACTAAGCCTCGGCCAAAAAATATCACCAAGCTCTTGGCTCTCGCAGGAGTCTCCATCGCCGGTGAACTCCAAGTACGCAGAGTGGTGTGAATAATGAAATCTCTGCCACGGCAGCGGTACTGTACATAGGTAAAGGGTTATTAGAAACAGATGAAAATTTCAGTTCTCAGTTTATTTTGATCTAATTAGGTGCTTGCTTCTCAAGATAATGTCCAATTATTTAAATTACTCTGCCAGCCACATCACATCATTATTATCTGGAAACATAAATACCAGGCACCGTAAGGGGGGAGGGCTAACTAGGTAACATGAGAGAATATAAAAAGCAGATTTGCTTGGAGCACAGCTTCGCTCCAGGAGCTACGCTGCATTTCCACGTGTGGGTTTGCACCAGAGATGCTCATTTAGGAGCCCACGTCCTACACAGCTCAGCCCCGTAGAGCGCATCGTGCGGCTCTCCCACCTCGGTTAAACCCGCGCGGTTTTTACACCCGACAAATCTGAGCAGGAGCCTCGTACCGCCGGTATCGACTCTCCACCCTCCTCCTCCTCACTCCCATTCACCTCTGCCTTCAACTTCATCTTCATTTGTCCCTCACACAGACTTGGCAGAGAGGCATGAAAGGCAGACACGAAAAGGATGAAAAGGGTGGGCAGGGTGGAAGTAAAAGCCGTGTTCGTGGTGACTCAGAACTGATTGTGTAGGCAACAGCATGCGGATGGAGAGCCTGAGACCTTGCCATCGAAATTCAACAGCTCCAGTGCAAGAGCAGTCTTGTTTTTACCAAAATGATAGCAAGGATGACAAAAATGTTGTGTCGCTTGCTCGTTATCTAAAATTACTCACGGGTTGTTAAAAGTCTCAATGAAATTTTGAAATGTTGCATTAAAAACGTAACGGACAGCAGGTATTTATCACGGCAAAGCGCTGATTTCCCACCAACAGAAATACCGAGCAGGCTTGGCGCAGGCATTCTGCAGTGAAGTTTTATCCTCCACATCTCCACCACCACTAAAAAGCTCTTAAAATTTTTTATCTTTTCTTCTCTCTTGCTAAAGAAAATAATTCTGTCACTGAGGAGGCCTCTAAATGGTCTCTCTCGCGTTGCCGTGCACGTGCCATGCCCCTGTGTTACCACTTCTGGTTGCTCACTGAAGTACAACCGTTCAACGCAGTAGTAACCTGGCCAGCTCAGCAAGAGCGCTGCCAAATTTTCTCTCCTGTTGGCCAACTGACAAGGTTAATGTGACTCTTCCAAGAAAATGAAGTAAATCTAACCCTCGTACCTCCCAAACTCCTGGACAGTCCCAGAATGTGTCATTAGTTTCGTGGTCCAGCATGCAAGAAGCACGTACCACCTAATGATCAGCGCTGGGCAGCCGGTTGTGCCGGGGCTTGCCGTTTAAACAAATCCCTTCGCGATGACCTCACGTGCGTCCGATAAACCGCATCGCCTTGGACAGAGCCGGCGATGCAACGTCGGGACGGGTGAAAGAGAAACATCGGGGTGTGTGGGGAGGAGATGGGATTGAAATGTTGGGAAAGGTTCGTGATGTTTTTAATTGCAACTAGCAAAGGGGGGGAGAAGAAGAGAAGGCGAGAAGAAAGAGCTAGCAGCAAGGAATTTTCAAAGCGTCTTCCTGCCCCAAGCAAAGCAGGAACTGGGAGGAGAGGCATGGAAGAGGAGCTGGGAACAATATGCTGAGAAAACACCGGGGCTTCCTCTCTCTGCAGGAGAAGACCCCGCTCTATTGCAAAGCAAGTGCTTAGCAGTTGACTGCTTCCTAGCATGCATGCCTTCTCTCCCCGGCTGCGTTGCTAAGGGGGAAGGCGCACAAGCCCACCGGGGATATACAGGTCCCCGGCAAACAAGAGGGCTCCAGACAGCAAACAAAGACCGATGGGTATTTATTCCTTAATTACGAAGAGCTTTTAAGAAACAGGCCACTGTAAATCCCGCCTGCCGAGGAAAAGGAGGCAAAGGACCAAGATTTATGTGCGCTGGGGCAAAGAGGAAATAAATATCTCTCTGGCTCCTGATCAATATTATGAGTGTTTTGCCAACCTACAGGGTGTTTTATGAGCTGTAAGGACAGAAAGGGATCATTAATAATTAAATAAAGTCAACCTATTAAGCTTATTACTTCTTACAAGTTAAACATCCCTGACGGACAAAGAGCAGCCCTATAGGAAAGCTGCAGATGAGCCAACCCGCGTCTTGTCTTGGACGCTGGACCAGGGCTCTCCCGGCGAGCAGCGTAGTAACCCGGCTTGGAAATGATTTAATCGCCGTCTTTGCCGGGGAAGTTACCTGGCTAAGGACAGAGTTCAACCTGCTGTCAAACCCGCAAAGTTTTGTCCACTAGCCAGGAGAGGCAGAGAGAGACAATTCAGTGCCGTAGAAATATTCCAAATTCAAGTTACTTCTCCTTCCGTCAGACCTATTCAAGCAATCAAAACAAAACACCGGCCCCAAGAGACACAAATAAAGGCGGTTTGCCATAAAAAAGCATGCCCAAAGCCCCTCGCACTGTCAGGGACCTGTTTTCTGAAGCCCGCAGGTCAGGATCTTCTCCACCATTAGGTCTACTACTATATTTTTCAGTTTTCCTTTTACAGCTCTGTGTTTAAGGGGAAGGAAAAAAAAAAAAAAAAGGAAAAAAAAAGCCCTACTGTGCCTGACAGACAGAGATCGCTCATACGTGCAAAGCTGAATGCGCTTCTCAAATTAATCATGTCTTGCATGACACTTACCGGTATAATTGTAATTTGGATTCAGCGGAGCTTCTCCACTTTCTTTGCCCTCTCTTCTGACAGCATCCCCCTACGTAGGGCTCCAAACCAGCTGTTATTTCTGCACTTCTAGGTTAGCCTTCCAGTGATGCCACCGAGTAACCAGCAGCTCTCCCTTAGGTGTTAAGGCACCTGCAGGATTTATTACTGCACAACATTAATTACCAGCCTGGCTGAGACATCAAGGTTTACCGACTTCAGGCTTTTAAGATAAATATCCCGCGATTGCGGGCTCCGATATATCACGTAAAATTGCGGTGAACTTATGTTTTCATTGCACGACGCTCAATCTAATAATTTTTAAGGTATACTCCATAAATATATATCACACCCGAGGTTTACTCGGCGTAAAGTTAAGCAAGAGCTATGTGACGTACAACTGTAGGGAATACTGCAGATACCAAGAAAAGGCTTATTAAGTTGAGAATAAAGATCGTGTGACATCTGTAAGCCCTGCAAGCTGGTTAAGTCTTTTCTCAATACAACTCCGAGCTTTTTTTGTTCCGTGCAACTATGTGAAATGAAAACAGCCCCTAGAGATTTAACAAAAAGCTTGAAGAATGCCACAAATTGTACTTTTCCACTAACCAACCCCAAAAGGCCCAGAATTTTTTTTTAAACAGCACTGCCAGCAACGTTTAGGAGAAAAAAAAAAAAAGAAAAACAACCGATGGTGAAATCTAAAGATTTTAAACACTTAGCTTGGTGAAAACAATTAAAAAAGCAGCGTGAGCAGCGGAGGAAGATGGGTTTCTGCTAAGATGGGCGAGGCGAGAACCTTATGAGGATCTGGAATACAACAGCAACGGACACCGCTCCCTTCCACCCACCTTCTACTGACCAACAGAAAAACTACGGAGAATTCCTTTTACCTGGATATTGATGTATAAGCACATAACGATCCATGCAAAATTTCAACCAAAACATAGCACTGTGCTGGCTACCAAAAAAAAAAAAAAAAAGGTTAATAAGTGAGTTAACACTGCGTGGATCTAGCTACATACATAGACCGCTTCCATTTCTTGGGTGGTCAAACCTCAACACTTGGGCACACCACAAATACTGCCTAAAAAAAGGCAAAAGCTGCTCTACGACAGTTGGGTGGAAATGCTAAAACCAAGGAGTATATTTGCTTCGTGCTTGTTTGCAGTAATGTATATATACATGCAGAGAACAGTAATTGCAAAGACGCATCTAATGCATTTCGTTATTCATGTGCAGCTATACTTAACCTGATATCTTAAGCGTATAAATCAAATTGTATTGTGCCAGTACCTAAACGCAGACTGGAAATTTCAATTTACAATTTGACATACAGTCACTCAGAAGATTCCGTTAATTTGCGATTTGCTGACACTAATTTTCTCTTATAGTAAGGCTATACTTAATGCAATAGTATTTTAAATATAGCTCAAGAAATCATTACATACTTTTTAAAAAAAAAAAAGAAAAAATACAAAAATTCCACTTGAAATCAATTTTCACACAAAATGTGGAAGTAGTTTTGAACAGGTAACGGAACTAACAATGGGAAATGCTTTGTGGAAATGAAGGTAGGCTGTTATCTTGGTTATTTATGTCTAAAAATCTGGCTATTTTCACCCCAAACCAGGCTTCTGCTTTCACATTCATGTTCAAGGAAGCTCCCGTACAGTATTCAAAAGGGAGGGAAGTGACATACAAATATTTCAATGCATAAATCTCAATAATCTGTGCCAGGTGAGAGACGGAGCGAGGTAGCCAAGTGAGGTTCCCACAGACCCTGAGTAATGTGGCATGTAACAGGGACGTACATCAGCGATGCGCTTTCCAGCGGCTCCTCCTGCGATGCGACTATCACAGCGCATTAAGGATACCATAACAGTCGCTGATGTGATCTGCTTTGGAACGTATCACATCATAAACAGATGAGAGAAGAGAAATGGAGCTTTTCCTCTGCTCATAACGCTGTAAAGTGGAGAAGTAGCGTAACTATGAGTGCACCAATGCCTTATAAATAATGAGGGAGGGGGGGGAAACCCTCCAAGGTCTACCCAAAGGGCTGACAAACTTGCAGCGTAGACATTGGGGAGATCTCAAATGAGAGCTTGCTTTGCACGCAAAGGTGGCTTCAATGATCCAAAATGGGGGGGAAAAAAAAAAAAATATGTTGTGGGCTGCAGAATGGGAACGCAACCTTTACCTGAGGATCAGGAACTGGAAGAGGACAGTCTAATTATAACGCTTTACAGAGACCGTCAAAAATTTCCTTGACAATTTTGGTCCTTTGTTACCAATAACTCCTGAGCAATCCTATAGTTTGGTTTACAAGGAACAACAAAAGCCCTTTCAGGGGGCTTTAATATTGTCTTAATTCCAGCAGAAGCAGCAAGAGGCTACTCTTCGGAGTGCGTGGAAAAAAACCCAACAAACCAACATTACAGTGAATTTATATAAGACATAAAAGAGAAAATGCAAGTAATAAACATTGTATTTGAGCACAGACTGCGAAGAGAAACACATTTGGAGCAGCAAGCAAATAAAACCAAACTCTGCGCAAGTCAGCAGCGGGAGGCAGGCGCGTTTGCAGCCGAAGGTCTAGAGGGCTGCGAAGAACCCGGAGCTTCCCTGCGGGCAGCATTTCGGTAACCCACGTTCTTCAGATGCTACAAGGACCTGCCCGCTGTCCAACTCTTCCCTGGCAACTTGGAGCTTTCCCCTCACCTCCCAACATCTCCAATACATCCCGCATCCTCCTCTTCCTCTCCATCTTCCTTCTCAACCGACACACCTTTGCCTGCTGCATTACACCACCCCTAACCCTTACTTCTTCAGCTGCCTCTTACCTCTCGCCGATGCTAAGGACTCGTTAAATCATTAACGTTATCAGACTTTTCCATTAGTTGCATTTTTTTTAAATGACTATTATTTAACGAACATGATGCCTGACTTTGGACGTTAGATGTCCCGAGGTATTCTCGCCGTTCGGCCAGAGACGGGACTCCTCTCTATCTCAGTTCTAGCGGGCTGCAGGTGTTTGATGCCTTTCTAAACCCACAAACAACAATTAGTTTAAAAAAGGCTGTCGGTAAGTCAGCTCTCATTTCTGAAAAAGCAAAGGAGATGAAGAATTAACTTGAGTAACTAAGACTAAAAAAAAAAAAAAAAAGAAAAAACCTTGAGAAATCAGCAGCAGTTAACATCCGCAGAAATCCGTGAGGTTTCCTCCGTGCCTAAGAAATGAAACCTCAGTGCTGTTGGGTTTTTGTTGCTGCTGTTTGCGTATTTTCAACAACGGGACACGCGACATTGGGGTTTCCCAAACGTACCCCAAAAGGCGAGATTAGAAATGGACTCGGCTTTCAAAAGACGCTCAAGCGCTGCTGAGGCATTTCTAATTACGCACCTCTGCCTATTAATCACTCGCAAACCTTTAGGCTTTTATGATTTACAAGCCATACGGTTGGTGCTTAACAGTGGGAAACCCACATAAAACCTGACAGCAAAGAAAATCCGCACCGGAGACACCTGCCAAAAGTGACAGCAAGTTCCACCTCGAGAGCACCTCCGGAGAGAGGTGCGCAGGGATTTAAAAGCCGCGTACCAGAATTAAAACCAGAATATCAAAGCCTCCTGCCCCAGCGCTCTCAGTGCATAAGTGCTCTCTCTCTTTCAGCTACTTCCCTGCAAATCCCTCTTCAGGACACATTTGGAAATTATTTTAAAAAGATAAAATATCCCTAATCTGTAACCAATTAGAAGAAACATGTGAATATTATTTTCTAATTTGTGACTCAATCTTAAAAGCAAAGTCACTGAAATAATTACATCGGCTCCTGAATATTTCTATTGTGCTCCTGAAAAAAAAATAAATAGTGGGTATGTCCTCTTCTGCCCGATATGCCCCAGGGCTGAATGTATCAATAAGTACATCAAAGCCCTGAACGTGAACTGCCAAAAAACTGTAATTTCTGATTTGTGGCAGCTGCAGCCCAAGGGCTGCCAAACTGATTAGTTACCTCCTAATGGTCTTTGTGCAACTTGGGTTTGCGGCAAGGAGCTGGGAAGGAGGAACAAGCCAAGGAGGATAGAAGTCGAATAGTAAACACACGGCGCTCAAGTTGTCCACCGCAGAAGCGACCGGTTTCCAGCCGGCCGTTGATGTCCAAGCTCTAAGCCAGGGTTTATAAGAACGGCGATGTAGGCTTCTTTTTAAAACCCAGACACGGTGCGACTTGAGTGACTAACTCCTGAAAATTGGTAATTTCCTGGTGGTTAGCAGGAGAAGGTCCGCCAATGGGAAAGCAGAAGCTGCTAATAAATTTATAGTGCGTTATATGCCAATTAGACCCCTTCAGCCCTTCAAGAGGCAGCGCCACCAATCAGGTTATCATTCCACAAATGTACTCTTTAGAGCTGATCTCATCACAAATCAATCCTGCATTTAAAGTGCAATTCTCGTTAGCATTACTCGGGAACGCACTTGTGAAACAATGCACGCGGGTATTTTTTCTTCTCCCCTCTAAGTGCCCTTCCCCAATGCCTCGTGCGCAGCTATTTACTTCTCGTACACAGTCACGTCTGAACTTCAAATGGTAAATAATCATTTTGAATACCACATTAATTCTGCATCGAACCAGATTTATTACGCACGTCATACTTGGGAGTTTCACCGTCATTCACGAACCAGCCATGAATCTCTTGGTTAAATTACATCCTTGTATCTGACCATGCACCATGCAATATTCTATCAATACCGTGACTCAGAGCAGATCCCTCAGCTTCCCACCCCATGACATCCTCAAGTGCTAAGACATCCGATGCTGCTTACTTGGGCATTCAGAAAAAGGGAAAATACAGAAGCGGAGAGAAATAAATAGTCTGTATGGTTAGTGTCTTCAGCATACGTACAGATTTACGTTAAACCTCTGGTCACAACTTAAGCCGCATCTCGGTGCTTCTTGTCTATGCAAGCAACACGGTGTTTTGGATGCTCTGCAAAGCAAGTTTGTCTTCATTTTCTGCTGAAAAAGGCTAGAAACAGACTTTCGTTTCAGCTTTGTAGCCTACAGCAGTACAAAGATGCCTCCTGGTCAGGAACACAAGGCAACCTGAATTACTAGTAATGTTTTTTCCTTTTCTTTTTCTTCTCAAACCAGGTTCAGACCTTGGAGAAGCACACCATGAAACCTGACCCAACCCTAGGTGGCCTCTGCATACTTCAATTCAAAATGACTTCAAAATTTGTTCTGATTGAGCTAAACTCTTTGTGATTTGCTCTCGTCAGCTGCCACAGCACAAGCATGAGTAGCAGACAAACGTCATATGACAGTAGTTGTTTTGGCTCAGGGAAAGGGTCACGGGATCTTCTGAGCTTGTGACGAGAACAACAAACCACCGGTAGTCTTTCACAACGCTTTGTCCTTCTCCTCGTCCTCCTCCTCTGGGATGCCCAAGAGCATCAGGACATGGTAGCCAGTGCTGAAAGTTCATCTTGCTGCACCTCCTCAACAGACACGTTACGTGGACGTAAGGAACAGGAACCCTCCAACACAAGAGTTACCAAAGCAACCTTCATTTCCCTGCTCCCTCTCGTGTGCAGCCAGGTAAGCTCATCGGTAGTCACGGTAGGACCAAATTTTACCGGCCAAACTGCCCCTGCCCCCACTCATTTTAAATTTTGCGGAGGCTCTTCACAAAAAACCCCATCCTTAAGAAGGGCATTGCGCGATGCCCCGGCCTTGGGCTGTCACCTGCATCTTATTTCTACTTAACCTCTTAAATAACATTGGAATTCACTTTGTCCCCTGATGGGCACCGTAATGAGAACCACCCGTCAATCACGGCTCCATTAGCCTGGACAGACTTTCACTTCCTGAAACAATTTATTGGATTCCCAAAAGCGAATGGACCTTCTTCCTTTTGAGCCGGGTTTTTTCTGGGGGGAGCTATTCAGCGGGAGCGGGTCTCCCTTCTGTTCCTGCTGAGCAGCCATTGTTTCCCCCGTTTGCTCATGAAAACGGTTTCCTGAGTTGACCCACCTCTTCTTGTCCCGGGCAGGCCGAGTGTTTGCCAAAAACTTCTTTCGATTGCTCAGTTCACCGGCGCTATACAAAACCCACCAGCTGTTTCCAGCCACTGGGACAAGGGCGGGGGGGGGGGGGGAACCCCGATCGTACTGTTAACCCCTTCCCAACAAAAACCCTCTGCAGAAGGAGGTCTGCTTGGGTTGGGTGGTCGCTTGCGTGCGGGGAGCTAGAGAGGCGCGAGCCTGTCGTCCTTCGGGCAGATGAGCGGGACTCCAAGCTAGCTCCTTCTTACTTAGGAAAGAAATATCTGCTCTCGTTTAGCGTGAAAACTAAACATAATTTCTGTTTTCCTCTTCCTTTCTCTTGGTTACACTCAAATTGCAGCTCAAAGAAAAAAAATAATCTTACTCGTAGAGGCTAAAACTGCTTTCGTTGAAACATTATCTTTAAAGGAGTATTTTAATTTCCCTGAATGTGTGCAGTCCTTATGAGGTTCATTTGCAATGCGCCTATCTGTTTTGATGAGATAATAAAATGTATTTTATTTAAAAATATTTCCACTTTCCCCCAAAGGAATTTAAATGGTCAGTTAATCTTTCTGCTTCAGAACAACCCACTGAGTAAATAAAGGAGGGCTCAAGATTATATAAACCAACGGTGGGTTTTTTTTTTTTTTTCATTCTAACACTGGTCTTGAAGACTAAAATACAACTGTACCTGAGCATCGGCTGTATGCCCTTTTAGTATAAATCAGTTTAACTTTTAGCCTGGGAGAGAAAAAAAAAAAAAGGAAAGAAGATGATAGTTATCTCTAGCCTTCTGTGATTCTCAAGTCAATAGTAAACGGGGGGACTCGTTAGTGCCATAGTGATCCAATCAGGATGAAATTATGCAGTCATGTAAGAAATAATATCTATTAGGCTAATTTAATCAACGAATACTTTACAGATGAATTAGAATGCAGAATCCAATTATTTCAAACATTTGGACTGTCAGCCGCTGTGTTTTTGAAGCGGTGGAAGGGGAGAAAAGGAAGGTCTAAGGATCCTTATAAGACGAGGGTGGCTGGGCTGTATTTATAGCAGGGGAGCTTGTAACGGCAGAAAGCTGACAACTACAATCAGCACCTTGCGCGGCTCAGAGGGCTCGCGCCCGGCCGGCCCTAATCCAACCCCTCTCCGCGGCTCCCGGGGCACCTTCCTCTGGGATATCGGTACGGACAGCTTGATTTGCTGTTTTCAGTGGCTGATAATTACTGTCTCAAGTCTTGATAATTTCCCCTTGTCAGTCACCCTTTCAAAAGGCGGCTTACGCTCTAATTACAATAGGTCTTCTCTTATTTTTGAAGATAAGATGTGCCCCTGGATTGGTGCGAAAATACCCCGGCGCTGCAGAACTCCCATCGGTTGCACGTAGTATTTATTCCCCTTGAAAAGGAAGAGCTTGCTCCACGACGCCAAGCGAAGGGCAATGGCATACACGTAATTACTACTAGAAGGGGAAATTAGTTTAAAATGCAACTTGACTCAAATGGGAGGGGACAGAAGAACCGAGGGCTGTGACTACACACAGATCACATCCTTGATCCAGCACGACTCAACATCTACTTTGCTGATGCTGTGCAAATCACAAGGGGATCCTAATACTCACCAGAAGACCATCATTCCTCCACCAAGGAGACTTTTGGATTGAGTCCCCACCACAGAATAAAGGCACATCCGTGGCCTCGCGTGGAAAATTTTCTCCCGAATCCACTGGAATCGGCGTTTCACAAAGAAATACAGCAGCTACCCTCAGGCTGAGAAGTGACTGTGAGAAGTCTCCCCATCACCTTTCATAGTTTAAGGCGGACTCGAGCCCCCCAGAACTTCTCAAGAACTACTGAAACATCTCACACACACACATCTACACTGGCCAGCCTCATCACACGGGGCCTGCCCATCGCATTGACTATCAGAGCAGTTATTTCAAGAACTGAAGATGGCAAATGAGTGTGTTTTGCTCAAGTCTACAGGATAAAAATGACTTGCCCCTCCCATCATTAATAGACAAGCTACTCCTGAAAGCTATTACTAGCTTGTACGGAAGAAAACAAGGCTACAAGAAAGCGATGAAGTCTTTAACTATCTCCTGGACTATCTTCCACAAAGAGCTTAGAATGAGATTCATATTGCAGCTTACGCTAAAACCCCTCATGCTATTCTGTTGGCTTATATATTTCTTTTGAACATTTGAGCAATATCATGAAGAACACAGAAAACCTTTTGCCTGTTGCAGAATGCGGATGCCCCATTGCTCTGTACGGTCTGCGCTGCAATTCCCAACTTACCTGTGATCCAAACATTTTTCTGCCCTGTCATCTGGAGCAGTTAATGGACTCTCTCATTGACTGGCTCTTGCTTATTTAAACATTTAATGCTCTTCTGATGCCCAAATTATGCCTGTTTCATGTGATGGATTAGCCCAGAATACAGCAGTGACAATTTTCTGCAATCTGTGGAATATCAAATTTTGATTACTTCAGGAGGAAAAAGTAAAGTTATAAGTAAACTGTTTTGATTGATAAGGAGCAGAGGAATACTTAATGCGGTGGTTCATTGGAAGCCTTGATGAATGCCTGGCAGGACTATGATGAGTCTCCACAGAAGACATGCAATAGCTCTGGGAAGATTTAAGATATTTATTGCTCAAATAAAACAAAACCAAGTGAGATGAGTAGGTGAAGTAGCCCAGGGTGATTGCAATCTGCTGATCAAGACCAAGTGCAATTCTAATTTTTTCAGAGCAAAAACAAACTAATTTTCCAGCTTGCCTATAGAACACTGATGGTTACGTTAGGAATTTCAGATGCTGCCTTTCTTCAACAAGGAACTGAGGATCATTCCAGATTCAGGTCTTCATAGCAGATTATCTTCTAGTTAACGCTGGCAGTTGTTCTGCTTCTGGGTGGTACGTGATTTAGCAGTACCTTTTTAGGATAAAGATATAAGATCCCCATGGGTCCCGCTCCTTCCAGCGGCAGCTTTTCCAGCTATGAGACTACTGACTTCAAGCTGAGAAAGGTTTTCCCAAAGGAGTGCTCCTAGCATGGTGATCTGGCTGCTACCTACCTGCTGAAGTCCGTACGCACTGATGTCTAGTACAAGTACTAACCTTTGCTCCGAAGCAAGGTGTAGAGCTTCTCTGAAGAGACAGGCTGCCTTCTTATCAATTACAGATCTCTCTCATTCAGGGCTTCGATGGCAACAACACGTCAACAATCTTCTTGTGATGGCAGAAGCAGATGCGACCCCTCCACTCTGAAACAGTTGCTGAACTACGTCTTTGTGAAAATCCCTAAAGCTCTCCCCGACTGCGAGCAAGGAAGGGACTTTGTATTGAAAGCATCTTCCCAAAACAGTTCAGACTAAGGGAATCTTCTGAGAGATACAAGGAAGGAAAAAAGCCACCAGTGAAGAGTGAGATGCATTTGAAGGGAGGGTTGCAACAGAAGCACCTTCTCCTCCTTCAGAAAAGGAAGCTCGCCTGAGCCCACAGTGCCATTTTGCTATTAAAAAAGGCGCAGTTACAGTTATGCAGTGAAAAGAACTGATTTTTTTTTTTTTATTTTCCGTTTACTATCACTGGGTGGGGTTGATGGATGTTTTGGACAGAAGAGTCTGAAAGGAGGCTTTGTGACCCAAGATGATTAAAACAGTTGTCTTGAGCGGAGTTTGTCTATTCTGAAAAGAAGCGGGGGAGACTCCAACTAATCCATCAGCAATCTACCGCTGGCAGACGGATGCACTGATTAGAAATGACAGCTTTGCAACAGGTTTGAAATCAAAGTGCAGTAGAACTAGCTAGCTGTCGTATGTTGTTGTTAAAGCTGCCCGAGAGCTACAACTATCCTGGGGATTTTCAGCTTTGCTAGTTTACCTACTCCAAGAACCGATGTGTGGTGTGATGGGAACACCACCCCGAGGAGGATAAAGAAGATCCTGGTAATACACCGAAGGATGCTTACAACTCTATTGTATTTGCAGGCTGAGAAGACGGTGGCTTTGGGGAATGCTTTGGTATTTCAGATGCAGAGTAGAGCCCAACGGCAGGGTCTGTTACTGCTGACTATCAAGACAGACCACCCAAGAGTGAAGAGTAAGGATCTGTGTTCTTCCCTGCAAAATGCTTGGACTTTCCAGGGCTATTAGCCTGGGCCATCACATGTCCCAAATCACTTGCCCTCTGTTGATAATGTTCAGGATGAGATTCTTAAGCTGTAAGCAAGCCAAAAATTTCTACACCAACGCGCATGGCATGGGCAACAAACAGAAGGAGCCGGAAGCCATCGTGCAGCGGGAAAACTATAATATAGTTGCCATCACGGAAACATGGTGGGATGACTAACACAACTTGGAGGGCTGTAATGGATGGCGATAAACTCTTCAGGAGGGATAGGCAAGGAAGGAGAGGCGGTGGGGTAGCCCTGTCTGTGTATTAAGGAGAGTTTTGATTGTCTAGAGCTTGACGATGGTGACAATAGGGTTGAGTGTTTATGGGTAAGAATCAGGGGGAAGGCCAACAAGGCAGATATTATGGTGGGACGATGTGATGGTTGGAGGACATCTTGGGCATAGCGATCATAAAACGGTAAGAGTTTTTGATTCTTGGGGAAGTAAGGAGGGGAGTCAGCAGAACTGCCACCCTGGACGTCGGAGGGCAGGCTCTGGCCTGTTTAGGAGACTGGTTGGCAGAGTCTCTTAGGAGACCTATCCGGTTATTTTGTAAGGCTTTTATAGTGAAAAAAAAAAAAGTTCCTATTATTGATGTGGTATGGCAATTAAAATCCACGTTTTAACTTCCCATCTGCATTAGGAAATTTTGTATTTTCCATCTGACAAAAGCCAGGCAGCTCCCAGAAACAGTCAGAGAGAGGTCTATCAAGCTCCTGAGCAATTTTATTTTTTTTTTTAAGCTCCTGGATCAGGCCAGAAAGCATGGACCACTGAGAACTGCCGGGTCAGATCCTAAACTGCATCTCTGGGGAAAACCGATCCCAATCCTGCCTCGCCGAACCATACCCGGTGAGCTCAGTCCCAGCAGCCATCCTGCGGTTTGCTTGCAGTCCACCTTTTGGGAATTGTTTCCACTTCTGAGGAATACAATAACCTGGCAGCTACCTCGAATCCTGCCTGGATGCTTCGAAAAAAGCTATTGCTCCCTTAGAGATCAAGTGGGCAGCAGCCCCTTAACAGGAACTGGTCTATGAGCTACCACCACATGTCTAATTAATGACCCTGCCGGTCGCAGCTGGAAGAGCTGAGCTGGGGGTGATTAATTAAATTAGCTGGCAGAGGAAATTACAGTGGAAAAGCCAAAGTTTGATTGCTCCATAATTAACCGCAGTGCAAATAATATCTGCATCTATAACTTCCAGCGATGAGATCAGAAGCCAATTGAATTTGGCACTGATTGAAGCTGTAAATATCCTGTGGTGAAAAATGATAGGTTTGTTCTGAAGGGAAAACTTACAGAAATGGACATCCAGCGGATGCAAGAGGGGAGCAGGGGACACGGGAGGAAAGAGCCCTGGAATTAGATCTTGATTTCAGCTGATTTCTGTAGTCTTCTGGAGTGATGGAGGACTCAACATGAAACAGGAAGAAATATTTTAAAAAGCTGCTGAATGTTGAGATTCCTTACCAGAGATTCAGCAAATCTAGAAAGTAAAGGCCACCTAGATCATGCGGTCCCTTGCCTTGCTCCCCACCATGCGTTTGCCGGCGGTGGGGTTCATTGCTTTCCCTGGGAGACGCCCGCACAGCTTATGGTAACCAGTCCAAACACTTCCCCTCAATTTCATCCCCTACGCCGAGGTGCACCTTCTCGAACCACAAGAACCCATGTTTCCAAGGAGTGTATCACCTCCAAATACCTGCGAACCCCTCCATCTCCCCGCAATTATTATCATTTCATTAACCCCCTTAAGCATCTCCTCCTGAAGATACTCAAGACTTGAAATCGTTCTTTATGGCTCTTGTCCAAAATTCCCTTTTTATTTTGGCAAGTTACGGTCACGGCATGCACCCACCTCGATCCCTGTATCAAGCTGAATTACTGTGAGTCTTATCCCACTTTCACTGCTGATGTAGCTCTGGCTTAAAGGAAACTCAGATTTTTAACTGATGCCTGAGATGCAGGACCCCCCTAAATGAGTCAAGTTTTATTCACATGCTTTGCAAACTGCTACCCAATGTACTCTTGGATAACAATTGCATATTGCAGAAAATATTTAAATTTTTTTTTTTAAAACAGTGAAACTAGTTTGTTGAACTAGTAGCTAAAAGGGTAATATATATAAGAATACCATTTCATATTTCGTGTATTTTATGTATAATTTTGCTCTGCTTGATAAGTACGCGTTCGCTAAATATACCTCAGAAAAATTGTACTTACCGAGATTCCGGTAAAAACACAGAATCCAATACTCTGAGGCCAGCAAGAGCTGGCCATTGGCAAAAGGTCCCCAAATTATACTGCAAACCCTGAGGAAATGTGGAAGCCAGCACTTCAAATGAGAGATGATTGCTGGGTTTGAGCCAGGCAGCATAATTCCATCTACTGCTTTCCGTGGAAAACTCAGGCTCTGCCTACACCAGCAAGTAAACAGGTGCGATAGGAGCAGACGTGTAGGTTGGAGCGGCTAGTGCCAAGGACCCCATATATATTAACGAACCAGGGGCATTACCTTTAATTGATTGAGCCTCACCCTTCGAAGCAAACATTCCCAACCATACAAGAGGTTCCAAGTCCCATGGGTTAGACCCTTGTGTTCACAGTAGGGTCTGGAGCTTATTGGGTGCACGTGGTGCTTCCCGTTGGGTTTCTCCAAAGAGAATCTCGTTTCTGTGCACCAAGACCATCCTGAAAACCAAACCAGTGTTTTCTCCTGCTCCAGACCAAAACACTCATGTAAATTTGGGCACCTACTTCACGATCCAACACTCCTCACCAAGTCTGCTGCCTTGGAGCAAGTGCTACAAACGGGCCCCAAGAAAAAGTATATTAAAGTTCCTCTATTTGCATGAAAACAAAAGCACGCTATCGATTGTAAACACAGAAGTCCTGCTCTGCTTTGTCATTTCTTTTTTACTAATCTGAGAGAACCCAGACTGATCATAAAAAGTCTGAGAAGACCTCTCAAAGTACATTAATAAACAGCACAGTTATTGATTGCTGTCAAAGAAAATAGGCACATTCAAATTTACGAGCTGCCCTGCCCACATACGCACTCATAAGCTGTCCATTAAATACAGCTTGACAAATTGTTCTCATGATTAACTGGAGACTCAACCAGTTTCCCTGCAGAGGAGCCAGGCGCTGCATCCCATGCCTCCTCAGAAACACACGGTCCTGTTCTTGCTCGGAGAGCTGCAGCTCTGGTGCATTATCCACCTTCCTGTAAGACAAGAAGCTCTGTCTGTTCAGCCCAAGTGATTTGTCTCAAATCCGAAGAATAATAAAACCAGCTTTTTTTTTTTTTTTTGTTATTACTTTATTACTCTTGGGCTGTCAATACTATTTTTTTTTTGCTTTATCCTGAAAGCTTTCCCTATACTGGGTTGATTCCTGTATGTCCCACTACGGCAGTGAGATGATCTGCCGTGTCTCAACTATTAAAAATACAACCCAAACCTCTCTCCCCCAGGATGTCACACGTGCTCGCCTCTTAATACAGCATCACGTTTGATGTTGGTCATTTTTTGAGACATATTTCCCTTGCGCTACTGAAACATCCTTTCTGAAGCTTACAGTAACATTTACACCGAGACACCTCATGTTCTCCTCTCTCTCTTATTCCACATTTTAAACACATGCATCGGTATCCAACAAGCTGTCTGGCTCCACAGAAATGCAAATGTGACAACAAACGCCAACTAAAACATTGGATCTGGACATATATTAATATCACAAGTCCCAAAACTTTATCAGAAGAGTCACTTTCTGGACACTCTCCTCTCTCATTTCATTTCGAGCGTTCCCGTAGCACATTCTGTGCATCCCTAAGTCTCATCGGCTCCTCCAATGCCTCCCCTCCAAACACCCCGAGACCCCTTGTAAACCACGCTATGTCCTTCAAAATAAAAATGCTGGTGCCTTATTTGTAACACAACTGCCATCAGTCGTACAAAACGGATAGCCGGCATTTCAAAGGGACCTCAGGCAGCCGATTTTATGTGGCCTCCATGAACGTTTCATGGAAGCACCAGCAAACGTGTGTGCCAGCTACAAGCTGCCGCACCGGTCCCGGGGCTGATCTGCATAGGGTGCCACAGGCAAGGGGCTTCACGAAGACTGGCTTTCGAAAGGACACGAATTAGAGGGAAATTCCACAACATAATTAACAAATGTTCCCCTTCCCCAATTTTAAATTCTCTGTTGGCTTTAATTAACTTGTCCTAGAGCAATAAGCCAAGCAATGAGGTTGGCGAACTCTTAAAAGTATAAAGCAAGTTGTCTCTGCACAGCTCCTACACCGCTCACATGTCAAGATACAGGATGTTCTATTTCTCTTCTTTTTTTGATTCCTTTTTTTTTTTTTTTTAAAAGGTTCTAACATGTACACTCAGGAATATTTTACAGTCTGGCTCCATGGATAAAACCTTATATCCTGCCTGCAAAATGCTCGTGCCAGTGGATTTTATTTAAATACAAAAGCCAACAAGAAAAGATCCAGCCAAGTTATAATCCAACGTAAGACTTACATTACACGATAGGAGGGCATGGCTATTATTTCCAGAAGCGGTCTGATAAACCGAATGATTTCGCCGTGCGTCCGAAAGGGGCCCGATCCTTAGCTAGAACGTGGGCAGCTCTTCTGAGCACCACAGCCCAGCAGCCGGTAAATCCTCGTCTCCTCCCAAGGGATGCCAGACAAAGCAGGCACTGACCTACGCCGATCCTCTCCCACTGGTGATGGTGTCCGTGGCAGCCAGCTGAAACCGCAGCTGGGTGCACCTATGCCAACCAAAACTGCAGTTCTGCCTACTTTTCAAAATTGCAACTGCAGTATCATTTTAAATCCATTAAATCTTCTATTCCTCCTGGACTGGAGGTCTCAACAAGGAACTTTAATTTCTACAGCTGCCTTTTTTTCCTTATTTTTTTTACCTTAATACAACAGGCCAATCTAAGCAGTCCCAGGTATCTTGTTATGACTGGTTTGAGCTGCGGGAGTTGCAGAAGTGGCCCAAAGCTGATCTGGTCTGGAAAGGCTCAGGCAGGAGCACATGCATGTAATTAGCAAAGGATTAGAGCTGCAAATTTTTGCTTCTTGAGATGAAAAAAGAAAAAAAAAGTCAACTTCTGGATATTATCTCAAGCCAGAGGCTGAAGATAGCCTTCAGTTTTAGTACACAGTGACACAATCCTATTCTTTCCAGTTGGGGAGTAGTCTTAACAGTGTTAATTGAGGTTGTGATTTAATTGGGCCTGCACCTCGGTCTTCCAAGTCTGGCTTCTGCCGTAGAGTAGTGAAAATACAACAAAAACATCACTTACAAACTCTGACCTGGATGAAACCAGGAAAATTTAAATCTTTTGGGGAAAAAGAAAAGTTAGCTGGGAGATTTCTAGGCCATGACATAATCATCTGTTCAGCATGAAGACTTTCTGAAGCACATTCCATCCGTACCTTTTGAGGCTTACCAATTATTAAGAGATGGCTTCTTCTCACTACCGCACGTCTCTGCAGACCCGCACAAAAAAATGCTTCAGCGACGGGACTTTGCACTGTCTGCACAATCTAGTTAATAGGCACAGTAAGGCATTTCCTTTCACTCTAATTCCTACCCTCTAAAGGCTCCGATTCCTCACCTGTGTTCACCTCAACACATTTTAGCCTGCTATTTAATTACTTTAAAGCTGGAGCGATGGTGGTCTTATTTCTTCTGGTCACTCTTCTCTATCAGGGGTTTGCTGCTGGCTCCCCCACCCGCACATCTGAAAATCCAGCAGTTAAGCGCGTTGCCTCTGACAAACGGATAATATTTGAGAGCCGTGGGGAAACTGCATTGGGGCTGACGTGTATATCAAGTTTCAGTCCAGTCAAAAGCCAGCACCATCTTTTCACTGCTGCCCTTTTCATTTAGTTATCTTACTGAAGTCTTATCTCCCCAGTCCCTTGCCATAGGCTACCAGCTTCCTGCAGAGCCAGAAACAAAGCTCAGTCTTAAACAAAGGAAAAAAAGGGAAAAAAATCACAAAAGAGAGAAAGTTGGTCACAGTTACTGTTATGGAGCCCTGCAGGTTCTGTAGCCACGACCAAAGCAAAGGCATGCTGCTGCTTCTGTGCCTAGTGTCACCGGCCAGCAAAGCCACCAGTAGCACGGCAAGGCACTGGCTTTTTTTTTTTATTATTTTTTTTTATTTTAAAGTACAGTTAAGCATCACCACCGCCGGTTTTAGCCACGCTCTTTTCTTCCGCTACGCCACAAGCTCAAACAAAGCGATCTCCCAGCCAAACAACCTCCAAAAGCTGAAACGGTCACAAACAATGCAGGGAGTTGAAGGAACATTAAGTACGACCATCACTAGCGACCGCTACCGAAAGCTCGTTGTCCGTGCAACACAAGCTTCCCGCATCACCCCGTTTGAGTTAAAGCCCAGAAAAAGGTAACGCGGGGACCCCCTTCCCACGCTCTCAGCCTAACAGCAACAGCCCGTCCTCATAGTCAACCACAACTGGTTTATAGACCGCTTAACAGCAGAGAACGCATGCACAAACTCTAAAAATAATGATATAATAAAGCGGCAGCAGCACAAACTAGGAATAAACTGGCCTCAGAGTATCTGCTGTTACGCCACGTATATCAACCAATTTGAATTATAGGTTTAAAACACTTAATGTTTGGCGAGACCTGACACATAACGGAGAGACGGCCACGACCTCAGGGCAGGGGAAATTAAAAGAACAGGTTAAACACCAAGTCATCGAAAAAGCTTCAAATAAAATGTTTTACGTAAGATTTCTTACTAACAACATACGTATTTTTTTTAACATGCTGGCTATTTCCCTTGCCAGCTAAGCAGCTCTGCTGAATTCCTCAGCAGCAGCAGCAAGCGCTCGACTTGCAGTACTTTGCGAAGTTGAACGCATCTCATAGATGAGCCTTCGGATCTGACCCGAGGGACCTCGTAATACCTGATGCTTGGCATTTGGCATTTTTTTCCACAATTGCTTTTTTTTTTTTTTTGGCCTTTTTATTATTACAAGTTTCAGGCTCGCAAACGGCTGAATTTCGATAGCAACACAAGCGTTAAATGCTTTTCCTTTTGGAAATAACTGATCAAATAGCTACTATTAAAGACAGTGAGGGCAAAGATCACTTTGGTATGGCTGCCCAATGCTTTATACAGTAAATTTCATTTTTCAGTTCCTTTTAGCTTGCCATACTTAAGATGAAAATCTCCGTATTTATTCCTTGGGTGTTGTGGAGGAGCAGATATGTGCATACACACATAGACTGAGCGGCACGGAACTTAATTTCAGTGTAAATGATAAAAAAATGGGTTCAAGTAAGCAGAGCTAATGCAAATGCATTCCCCTGCAAATGTTCTGTTGCAAAGTTCCATCATTTCTGTGTTTTTGAACAAGAAGATGCTCCTGGAGTCACACAAATATCTCTCGTCCTCCCAGTAAAACCCCATCTGATCTGATAGACGCTAACCCCTGAAAATAAGGAGCACACGAGCTTAGTCAAGTTTTTGGTGGTGGTGCTTTGGTTTTTTTTTTTTTTTTTTTAATACTCATTTACATTGCGCTTGCCCCGTCTCAGAGTTCAGACTGCAAAGCTGCGCTACGCTGTACTCCTAATTCAGGTATTTCATCTTAGCTAAAATAAGCACCATAAATAACATCTCACAATTAGCTCGGTTTCAGTCTCCAGTCCATGCGGCCAATTCCAAGCTTGGCGAGGCAGCAATTTTTTTTTTTTTTTTTTAAATATATCAGGGAGAAAACGTACTCTAGAGTCCACCTGTTACCTCTTTCAAAACTGTTCACCACCAATCCGTATTTTGACCCAAACGAGTGGGTCGCTGTTTCACCGTAGCGGAAGGGACCGCAGGCTGGAAGGGCAGCACACTCCCTAAGCCTGATGCTCCTTTCCCAGGAAAAGCCTTCCAGATCTCTTCAAGACCTTGGAGAAAACTCAACTTACCCGGTCGTCTTTGCACTTCTGCAGAAGAGCTAATCATCCTCGGCTGGCTTCTGGACTGAAATGCGGCATTTGTTTGTGGACCTGACCCCTGGCAAGTCTGCAACGATTCTGGGCTGCGGTTAGATGGATGGGAGGCTACAGTCACCAAGGGACGGGAAATGTCACTGTCGTGGAGGTAACGCTCGTCTTTTGTTATGGCTGAATTTGCTGTGGCATGCGATTGAGTCTCATTTCTACTTTCTTTCTCCACGCTTATAAAGGTATCAAGGAATTTTCTGGGGAAAGACTAACCCACAGCGGCTGGCATCTGACTCATTTTAAGCGGTACTTGCCTTTGGCCATTAGCTTGATGTAAGCTGTATTCCCCCTCAATTTTTACATACAATATCCAATTTTTTCTCATTTGAAATTAATCTCTCTGTTCTAATTAGCTCTTCCATTCCTCTGTTGTAGCACCACAGTTAAATATTGGCTCAAGTAGCCTCTAATAAACACAGCGATGGTTAGCTCTCTATTGTTCTGCGATGACCTTTTCAAGTAGCTTGTGGCCAAGCAGATGTGAAGTCCCAATGAAGACACTTTGGTCTTCAACTCTGAGATGCTCTCTAGCTCTGCTAGGTGTTTGGGAGAGAACTAATACAAAACAAGAAATAATCAGTCCATATCTATTCTGAAAATTAAGTCTGAAGCCAAGATCCTACGCTGTTTTGAGACCTTTAGAACAGACACCCAACCAACAGACTGGTTCTTATTCTAGCAGACAAACAAACATCACTTTTTCTGACAAGCTGATTACTGCCTTATGAATACTGTTTTCCCAAGATGTATCTCCCCACTGTCTCATTCATCACTGTTCATACAATAGAAAGAAATCCTCCTTGCTTGAGTCCTGAACTCGAATCCTAGATTTCCCAGAGTGTAATAGCTCATCAACTTCTTTTTAAGGGAATTTCAGCTTAACTTGGTGCTTTTCAGTGCGGCAGCCAAATACACACAAAAGTAGAACCAAAAATTGTCAAGAATCTCAGCAGAATAAAGGTACCTTGAGTTGACTGTACCTCCAAGGTAAAACATTTCAGTCGCTATCACCTGTCCTACTGCAGAAACCTCAAGAGGCAAGATGTCCTCAAGCGGCTCTGATTTGTAAGCTTAATACACTCAAGGATGTCTGTCTTCAAGTCCTCTGGGTGTATTCAGAGTGGGTTTCTCATCCTTTTATCAGCACTGAAAACTACCTTCAAAAACAAAGGGTGAGTGTTTTCCACAATTCCTGGGGATGACATATTATGGGAAAAAACCCCATCGAATCTCACAAGACTTGTAAGAAAACGGCAAAAAGCTGCTAAAATATGGTCTGTTGCCTTCCTCTTCTTCTACTGTATGAAAGCAAAACTACTTGTCTTCTCTTGCAAGGCCCCTTGAAGGCCCTTCCCTTCTTTTTATCTTTAGCTCAGTACTCAAAGCTTGACCATTGCCTCGGGCCCACTACTGTGATCTTCATTGTTGTATTGTCACCATACCCATCAAATCGGGCTTTGAGGAAGGATCTTAGCTTCTTAGCTAGGAGGTATCTTAGCTAGCAGGTATGGAAACACGGCTGAAACATATTGCTCTCCTCTCTAAAAACATTTTTCAAAGGACGAACAACAAATGGATGTATGGATAATCTAACACGGGAGAGACGATGGGAAAATGAGAAAAAGACAAAAGCAACGGCGATTTCTTTAGCTCTTCTCTCCAAAAACTCTAGACTTCACCAGCAATGCTTGGGCAAACTCTCCAGAAGGTGGTTGGTAAGCAGGATGAAAAGGACACACTATAAACCAAGTGTAACGGGAAATCTCAGCTGGCCATACGGGTCCAGAACATACTACATCACAGCACCCACAAGCACGTGTATGTTCCATGCAGAGAGCAACGTGTCAGGTCCATATACACATATAAATTAAATTGAGAATTTAATAAAAGTGGTACCTATGCTATTTAGACAAAAAAAAAAAAAGTATTGTGGCTTTTACACCTCTGCTTTTTACCAAACGCTCTAACGCAGTGCAGGAGGAGACAGAAATACTTCTCCTGGGCAGGTTTCTCTTTCACAGGCAACAAGGAGAATCACGATTACAATAATAATTGCAACCTGGGCTTCTGTTTACAAAGTGAATTTTTATCAAAGACCGATTTGCACATAACAAACGTGCAACTGAACCAGGGAGCATTTTATCTCAAGCGCTCATTAACTTGGACAACCGGGGTCGAGGGGTTTGTTGTTGTTGTTTTGTTTTTATTTTTAATCATCCAGGCATCTCCCACGCTGCCATGTAGGCACCAGTGTTTTACCGGATCAGCTCCTGCATGACAAGGTCTGCCGAGCAGCTACAAAGACAATAAAATACCTACTACTAGTACTACTACTACTACTACCCTTCATCTTTGGAGTATTTTGTTTGAGCTTCTGAGGCCTCCAAAGGGTGAAATCCGACCAGCCGCCACCCAAGCTGACATTTCATTTGCCTCACTCAGTTATTCTTATTAGATGCATTTCCTGGAAGCTACTGGTAAGTGACAAATTTTATTTTTTTTTTAAATTTAATTTTAAAACAATTACAATTACTCTAATCTGAAAGCATGCAATCTAGCATGTCAGAATCAGTTCATTTCTACAGCCGTATGGGGAAAGGTTTTAGTTTACTGGCAGCGATGAATCAGTCTTTTTATTTATGCGTGCGTTTGAAAACGCAATACTGTTGTAACTAATAATTTATACATTTTCCTCATTATCTTTATGAAAGATTTGCTGTCCTAAACAGAGCTAATATAACTCCAGCTCGCTGGGAGATGTGCTTCGGTGTAGTTCAGCCACCAGAAAGACCAGGAGTGAGTTATGACTCTCCGGTTTGGTGTTTTGGTTGGGTTTGGTTTTTCTTTTTTTCCCCCTTTTAATGAATTCCTTCCCAAAGCCTCCCCTGTTCGTAGGACTTGCTGAAATACCTTAAGTCAAATCTTAAGTCCCCTAGCAGCTGTTGGGTCGGCAGAAGCCCAGCTGTCTAAACTTTATTGGCAGTAAATGTCATTCTTGCACACAAACTGCATGCCTGGAAAACCCAAAGGCGCATCTTGGGCTATCACATCCCATCACGTTCCCCGACGAGATGTGAAAACCGAAATGGAAAACGTCAACAAACTCCGGCCGCGGCGAGGAGCGGGGCATGCCCGCTGACAAGCGTGCCGCAATGACAGAAATGGACTTGGAGTTGCAATTAGTGGCACTGTCATTTTCGGGCGCTCCTGCCAATTAATTAAGCCTGTCAAATGGAAAAACAGCGGCATTCACATGATAATTTATATAGGGAGAGACTAGCCTTAGCAAAGCTGCCGCTGCAGCCAACAAAATTCCCTCCGAGCGCTTAAAAAAAAAAAAAAAATAAAAATATAAAGAAGTAGGGAAGGGGGGGGAGAAAGAAAGTTAAACTGTCCTTGTTATAATTGTTAACTCTGATCGCTCAAGTAGAAGACGGGCTGATTAAAACTCCAAACGAGCCCCTAGCTCGCTTAAATCTCAGAGTCCGGAATGATAGAATCAGAGGAGTTTATTCATACCATTAAGCCCCAGAGAACTTAATTGAAAGAAGAGCATAGCCTGGACCTTGACAAGCGGGAGGTCACAGTAATTGCTGCCGGACATATTTAACATTAAGATAATCAGGCCATTAATTACCCTTTGGATCATTAAATCAGCCAGTTGCAAAATGAAATTTCTGCCTCTATTACTCACTTGAGAGACCACAGGGGTGGCTTTTAATTTATCAGTGAGCTTGAGATACAAAGGACCAGGCTTGGGGAGGAAGGAAAGGGGGAGAAAGAGGGAGGGGGGGGGGTTTGCTTCAGCAGAGGCAGGAATATCAATCCGCCATGCTTGGTGATCGTGGCAAATTAACTAGGTAAGATAACCTCAGCTTCTAAAGGCAGAAGCTGGGGGTATGTAAATAGATGAGGGCAGACAGGGAGATCAGAGCCTGCACACCACTTAGCAGGATAATAAAGGAAATCATCCTTGATTATCAGTGCTAATTTGGACACTGCCGGTAGCTTGTTATGCGTGTTCTGAGTAGCATTTAATTAATTCAATTGCTTGTTAATGAGGGAAGTGACATGTGGGGAGCAGATGCCACCCAACTGCAGATGGGTTCTGGTCAGCCCTTCACAATAAAATTTTTTTTTTTTTTTAAATTATTTTTTATTTATTTTTAAAAACACCCTTCCCCCACCCCCGAAATGGGAAAGGTGTCAAGCGTGGAGGAGCATTCAAAAGGCACAAAACACTGACCTCATCAGGCCAAGAACCGCTAAGAAACCAGACCTGACAATTGCCGATAGAGAGGTACTGATGTTCCCCCAGGCCCCATTCGCAACGCTGCGGCCGTATGCCAGGAATCGGAGACCAACAGGACTAGAACAGCAATCTGATGGCCAAAAGGAACGAGGAATGGGAGAGAGACGGAACGGAGCACCCTTACAAGAGTCAGGACATGATACCGGGATCTTAACTACTCCGTTTCCCTGGGCTTGCCCTTTATCTGTACTGTCTATAATGAAGGAATACTTATTTTTATGGGAAAAAAAAAAAAAAAAAGAGGCATGGTTTAATTTTTTCATAGAAGGCATGGTTTAATATTTTTCATAGAAGTCAGTCCCCAGTTATCCCCGAGAAACCAGCGTGCTCTCAGCAGAGCGGACGCTAGCCTTGAAACGGCAAGCCAGGCTTCAGCTCAGGACTGTAAAAGTCTGCCAAATACAGTCGAGCCGCATAATGTTTTTTCTGACACCATTAAATTCAGTTCATTAGTGAGCGAGGGATCAAAGTGGATCTTACGTCTTAAGGTGAAAGTCAATTCCCGACACTGCCGGCTCCTAACTCCAGACTTCTCAGACAGCGTTAAGAACCTCTCTCTATTTTCTTATAACCTTTGGTAATCAGAATAAACAGGGTGACTGCTATGCAAACAGACTACCTGAGCAAAATTGCAGCAGATGCTCCAACCTCCATTTAAAGAGCTGCTGCTTGGGGCTGCCTCGGCAGAG
Source organism: Grus americana (assembly GCF_028858705.1). NCBI lineage: Eukaryota > Metazoa > Chordata > Aves > Gruiformes > Gruidae > Grus > Grus americana. The sequence goes on from NC_072857.1 coordinate 40,783,980, forward strand.
CTTAAAACTACGCCTGAGCTTCTACTAACCGCTCATCCCTCACTTTAAAAACACATTTTAATGGCGTTGGAGGTTCTTTCTATTTAAGAATATTCTCAAAAAGATGCCGTAATGGTGGAGCCCTTCAACTATAAGGTTTGCACGTAGCTAACGCAAATATTCAGCATCGCTTGAGCAGGAGAACAAAAAGCACGCCTGGATATCATGCTGCCCTCCCTCCTCTTGGCCAGCAGCTTCCAGCTGGTGGAGGTGGCCTCGTTGCTGGCACAGCCCAGTGCTCCCAGTGAGATGGAGATGGAGACCTCGGGAGCTCGGAGAAAGAGGGTGAGGGCCAGGGAGCAGATAATCACCTCCTGGAGCAGGCAGAGGGATGGTGGCAGCTCATCTCGTTTGGCAAAGGTCAACATCTTAGGAAATCGATGGCGGCAAGCAAGTCTGCAAACCAGAAGCCACACGGGCAAGAAGAGTACGTGGAGAAAGCAAAGCACGTGAGGTGCGGCCAGAAGAAAGCTAAATATCTGGCAGGAGATCTACATACCAGTGCAAAAAGCCCAGGTGAAACACGGCGCAGACTCCCCAAGCCGGCTCCACCACATCCCCAACATTCCTCCATGGAGCAGTTCTGTCCCTGCCCCACCGGGCTTACTCCTGTGTCGCACCACTCCAAATCAATGTTTTAAGAGTGTGCTTAAGTAGTATCAATAGCAATTAGAAGGGAAAATCCTGATCTCATCCCCAGACCCAGTTAATTGTCGCAACATTGATTTACTCTAATTTGACTTCTCACTCCAAATTAAACCCGCATTACCGAAGAAGGGACCGCAGGCAAACTCTCCCCGCTCACCCCCTCCCCTCCAAGACAATAAATTTAATATTGAATACACTTGGAAAAAACCTGGCAGTTGTTGCAGGATCCATACTGAAAGATCTTTTTCCTTCCCCCTCCTTTTTTTTTTTTTTCCCTTCCTGCGAGTAATTAAAAGATGCTTTTCTTGACTAATGATCCCCCTGTTTAGAAATGGGAAGTCGATACTCCTTCACCAGCAGTCAGCTTCAATTTGTCACAGGGCTCCCGAAGTTTGAGCGGCGGTTCTCAGGGCTGCTGGTAATTGCTGGAACCAATTACCAGCCTTCCAAAGCTGACCTAATCAGGGACCCATGGACACCACCGCTCACAGGCCAGCTGGTCCCCTTTCCCTTCCACATGCACGTTATTCGCCCGCGCTTGGGTTTCTGCCGCTTCGCCAACTTTTTGTGCTCACCGGGAGCTCGTGTTTATTCCTCTTTCCTCCCCGTAATGACGCCAACGCCCTCAGTCTGAACTTTGCCTGATGCTACTGCTTTACTCCACGCTGCTTCCTTGGGGATCCCACCACACTTGCGCTCCCACAACCTTCCAGTTTAACGCTAGAGGCCATCCAAGGTCCTGCTTTTGATCCAGAGGCACCGAATGACCTGGAGATCTGCTTGTTCTGTAAGACTTGATGAGACCTGGCACGCGTTGACATTAGAGGACATACCTGGGCAACATCCTTCATGAAACCAACAGGAGTAAAGCCTCTTGCTACAAAATTCTCAGGCTTTGAGTTCACACCCTCCGATATGAAAGCCTTTCTGAGCTTCAAAATACGTGTTTAGGTTTATCTTTCCCCATGACTTTCTTGGAGAAAGAGTTTTAAGTGAATTTGAGTGGACTAGGAAAGGACAGCAGTACGCTATGGTATATTTGATGTGCTTTAAGTTTGATAATATTTAACTTATTTTTGAGTGTACAAAATTAAAAACACAAGCTGTACTCACAGCCTAATTAGGATTAGTTCTAATCTTATAAATATTGGTGACATTTTCCTGAGTAAGACTCCTTAATTATGCCGTGACCTGCAGTAGCCACTTGGCAACCGATGCCTCCTGCAAAACATCGGTCTCCCTGGATCTCTTCACCCTTCCCTCTACTCAACAGAAACCCGGAGGATGCCACTGCAATGAGTCAGTGATCAGTGCCAGCTTCTCCCGAGCTGACAGGACTGCTTCTGAAGCCATGTCGAGACTTCCAGGTTCCTTTAAGTCCAGCATGCGAATGCTTCTCAAGCCTCCCAGCCCAACAGATTCAGTATCTGTGGAGCTGTCAACAATCTTTTTTTTTTTTTTTTTTGCCCCTAGAAAGCCACTGATGGTTTCCACCGATGGCTTCGTCTCCAACAGAAAGACACAACACGAAATGGTGAAACTCATGTATGTCTGATCTCCTCTACAAATGTTTATTAACAGAGGGTCCATCATTGTGCTGACAACTTTTGGTGCTTTGGGGTGGGCAAGGAGGAGATAGAAGAGTTAAGAGACATGCCTATCATAAAGAAACACGTGAGAAGATTGTATTTGTCTACGGTCTTTTAACTGATGCTTTGTGCTAAGCCTTTGAATCAGCTGGGGGAACAGTTAAAAAAAAATCTTCTGTTCTTGTGTTTCCAATACTTTGCAGGCACAGCCTGAAGGTCTGAGCAAACATGTGAAAAGCCAGGGAGGGTGGACTAATGAGTATCTCTAGCGGAACTGAAAATGGGAGCGCTACGCAGGACGGATGAAGTAAGTGGGGCTGCAGAAGGGAACGGGGATATGAACAAGTTCAGGAGAAACTTGGAGGAAAACATGGGAGTACTTCCCTCTCCCATCTGACGGGGCTTTGGTGAGAAGTCCTTAGAGCAGGAGCATGCTGAGCGTGCGAGCCTCCTCACACAGCGGCTCTCAGACTCCGGCTGATCCCAGAGCCCACCAGCACGGGAAGGAACAGCCCGTGACACCAGCTATCAGATCTCTTCCTCTTCAGAAGAAGTTTTGCTGAATGCTTCTTTCTTTGCTGATCTCCAAATACCACTGGACTCCCTCCTCCACCAGAACTCCAAATCTCAGCTCCCCAGTTATCTCTCTGTCCGCTTACTTTCTTGCCTCTTCCCCCAGTCCCTCACCAACAAAAAAAGGAGGGTTTGTTTAACCCCACTTCAGGCCCATTGTAGCTGCTTCTGATAGGATTCCTCACGCAAAAATGCTAACGGCAGCGAGAAAATGGAATGCAGAACTTGTATCTAAAGAACTTGAACTTATTGTCTTGCCACAGCTTGGACAGTAGGAATATGACGCTAGTAGAGACCAAAGTTAAGTACAAAAGGAGGCACGTCCTTTGAAGGAGCAGACCTTTCAGATACTTACGTGAAAAATATCACTTCGGTCCCTGCTGCAAACAGCGGAAGGAATGGGAGTAGCAAAGCAAGATTACAATTGCTTTGTGGGAAAAGTTTCACATTATCTTAATTCTATTTTTTCTAACAGCTCCTCCATCACGTAAGTGTGCACTTGGACACACAGATGGAAATGCATATTTATAAAATGCATCTTTATACCTTTTGTTCAAAAATGTTAGAGTCCAGGAAAAAAAAGTGCAATTATGTCACTGACAAACATAACTCGGAGATGTACAGAAACAAAGAAGAATTGAAATAAGCTCTGAGCATGAAAAAGAAAGAGAACAAAGTTCATTTTCTATAAGTAAAACTCACTTCCAAACATAAAAATCTGAATAATTTAATTCAAATGGATGGCTCTCTTAATCAGTCACATGTATTTTAGATTTTTCATGATAATATCTTTATTATATGTATATTAAAATTATGTGTGGGGTTTTTTAATAATAAAAAATCCAATCGAGTGCATGCTTTTTCCTTTTAAAAGTATTTAGACCTGAGGTATCTCTCCAGCTCACCTCAGTAGTAAGGACTAACATATATTTGTTAGGTACAACAACGTAAGATCTCTGGATTAAAGTAATACTAATGACTGAAAGGCACCACTAAGTTGATTTCAATCTACCTGATGAAATCATTATACTAGCTGTCTAATAACATACACGTACACAGCAGGCATATGGTTCACGTATGAACAAAATCTCTGTGTAGGTCTCCCTGAACATTTTTATATGCATAGTCATTCATCTAAGTAGCCTGATTAATGTACTGGCTTCATTCTCGAAGATGAACCAAAGGTGGCACCACAAATTCATTTTTCAGTGCTAACGAAATAATGCAATGAGAAACAGTTGACTTTATTACAGACAACAGTGCAAACCTACTCCTACACCGTAGGAGGTGGCCCAGGTATATCCTCCCAGGTTATAATTTCACTCGATCCGGTATTGGAAAAAGCAGGATCCAGAGATATACATCAACAAAATCACAATATAATTCCATCTGATTTCTCTCATATGCAGGAAGCAAATACTGAGAGCTAGACCTCCACCGTATCGTTTGCTACCTGGGGACCGGCCGGTGCTCGGATGCGGGCTGCCCCCCCCCGGAGCTCAACGTAAGACAATCATAACGCACTTCTGAAGACAACTTCAAAGGTTGGCCCAGCTGTGCAAGGTAGCCCAGGAGGTTGTCCTCCTGCCTGCACCCCCCTGCTGAAACGCACTCTGCCAGAGGACACCCTGCTTCCCCCAAGCCAACACCTTAGCTGGAACTAGTAACACTTCCATCTCAAATCTACTGAAATCAGGAAAGTATTTTCAAAATATCTTCCTTTGGCACTGATCAGATAAATTTAGCATAAAAACCCTTGAGCTTTTGGTAGGTATTGCAAAAGAAGATTTTCACTGTGTTGAGCTATGACGGGTAGGTAAAATACTGTTCTCATAGGAAACACCCCCCCCCCCCCTCAACTTACGACTTCACATATATCACATAAAAAAAGTAAGCAAGTCCACAATGAGCAGGACTTTCAACATCTGTGATGAGAAGCCAAAGACCTGACGGCCAGGTACAAATTCCTCGGTGAGCTTGAACTACTGAATGCAGATTATTAATCACAAACTGATGGTCCAAGAGCCAGGAACTTTGTGGCCAACCAAAACAAAGAAACGCATTACGGTATAATTTAGATTGAGGAACAACCAGGCGGGAAGTTTCAATCTTTCAATCTTCCATTTTGTCGGTCAGTCAATTGAACCAAAAAATTGTAGAGCTGCTGAGGAAACCTTCACAAGAGTGAAAAAGTGAGGGGGTCACTCAACTTTTGAGACCCCCTGCCTTGACACACGTTCTTCCTGGGCAGGCAGTGAAGATATATATATATACATGTAATGATTTTTACAAGGCTTACTTCAAGGGAGAATCTTAAAAGTCCATGTTGTAAAAAGTTGTAACGCCCTACCACCTCCGACTGCAATGCCAGAATGAGGATTTATGTGCTCATAGCCTTGGCCACGTGCTCTATCACATACTACCTGCCCGCTGCGTGCCATGCTGAGATGGAGTAGGAAAGCCTACCTTGTGGAGTCTGACGAAGGTTTCATATGGCCTTGGCTGCTCTCCTCCCAGACGCTGTTTGCCAGCTCGTTCCCGATCGAAGACATCACCTTGATGAGCTCTATAGGCCAGTCATCCAGGTCAAGAGAGCGGACCCGGGAGAGGTGCGTGCCAAGGTTTCGGTGTATACCTGAGCATTCGATACATATGAGGGCTCCCAAATTCAAACTGGCCCAGTCGGGGTCTACAGGAAAAGGGACACAAGCAATTAGGACAATGAAACAGCTAACAAAACTTTCCAGTTAATGTTTGTGGATAAAGTTTTTGTCTCTGAGGGAAAAAAAATGCAGGTGTCCTGTTCAAAAGCACAGTTGGAAGGTCTTCCAGAAGGGCCAATTTTGCCCTGTGGAGATACGAACCCTTCTGAGAAACCCTCAAGGAGTAAAAAAAAAACCCACGTGTGTGTGTGTGTGTGTGTGTGTGTGTGGGTCATTCCACCTTCAGTCAAAAGAAAAACATGAATTAGAGAGAAAAGAAGAAACAAAGAAAACATAAACGCAGTGGCAGGCAGCTGATGATGAAGTAGTGGAGAAAGCCCCTCCTTGGGAATCTAGAGCCACTCGTAGCCAATTACAAGGGAAAAAGGAGGGGGAAAAAAAAAAAAAAAGAGTGACTAGATACAATGTCTCTGTTGCTAACTATATCAACTCCCTTAATAACCATCTATATCATCACCTACATATGGCTTTTACATCTGACACACTATGGGGTATGTTTTCATCTCTAAGATCAGGGAGATAAGTACTAAGATGAAAATGTGATCCTTTGAACAGTTCCAGTTTTAGTGTACGAGCCAGAAGGATTCCACCGACACACGCACACACACACACAAAAATAACCCCGCAAACGATAAGGCTGTGACAAACCTGACAAAAGCCGGGAAATTCAAAGTCATTTCCCAAAAGCTGGGAAATTCAAAGTCATTTCCCAAGATGGTTCACTTTTTTTATCACTGTCCTATGTTATTTAAATCTAGATTTATATGAATCTCCCTCTCTCCAACAAACACTCATTTTAACAAATGCAATGAAAGACGTACGGGAGGAATTTTTGGTGGCTTTTTTTTCTTCCCCCCCCGCTGTCAGACCTTTTCTTCTTGCCTTACCCTGGGCCTCCCAAAGAACCAGTAGGCTATCACGAATGCCAAGCAGGAAAATGGTGATTAACTGAGAGGGCAGGCAGTTTTTATTCAGATCTAAATAAAATTTAGAGCGGATAGAAAATTAATTTCCAGTGTCCCCTTCCATTTGGGGAAATTTCATCCAAAGACTCATTTCTACTTTACGTAACCCAAATTCGAAAAGTTATTTTTGGCAGCTAAAGTACGTGGAAACAAACCCTTTCCTAGTTCTTTGCCGTGTCACGTTTGGATGAAAAATAGGAAAGGAAAGCAGATAATTTTAATTGCAAAGTCCCACATTTCATTGAAGGCATTGACTAACATTTTTCACTCAGTCCTTTGAAATCTAAAAACACCCACAACACGAAAAATCCCCCATCTTATTTCACTTGAGCAGAAAAACAGATCTTCTGTTTAAAAAGTTCTTGTCCATACCAAATCTTATACTAGAAATATACGGCGTTTCAGATCTCCAAAAAAATAAGGTGAGACAAAACTCCTTGCATGCTCTCCAAGTCCTTGGTAAGACAACCACGACAAACTCCTCTCCTGCATGTTCTTCCAGGTCACCTCCACCAGTTATTTTCGGTGTCTTGCCAGTGGGGGAACCAGTGGTACATATACTAAAAATCCCCAAATACTAATTTGTCAGTAAAAGCTTAAATAGAGCAGATGATAATCATTTAAAATTTGCAAACTGTGTCTTGGAATGAAACCTCTGTCCCTGACCTGCAGAAGCCAGGGTTACCTTCACAAAAATAAAAAGTGCAATGAGCTCAAAGAAGCACGAACTCAGAATGAAGCAAGAGAAAAAACACTGATTAATATTTTTCCAATTATTCTAACAGAACCGATGTTAAGGATCTGACCTCCCTCCCAAATACCTCTGTGTACTTGAAGCACATCTCGTGTATCTTTTACTGAATAATTTTTTTAAATATTCACCTCCTTCCAATTGACAGTGCTGGTACGACTGAAGTAGGCCACCAAAGCCATGACCAAGAAGTCATATGAAATATTGTCAAGATTGCATTTTAGATTTCAATAATCTGACAACACACAGCTGAGTTTGAAGGTGGCAAACTAGGACAGGCAAACGTTGAACTCTGTACAGACATCCAGTGAAAAACCAGACTGGTTGATCGTGGGTTACGGGGAGCAAGACAGGGCTCTGATGAGGAGCTTGGACAAGTGGCATCGTTCAATGGATTCTGGGAAAAAACGGACATGATGTCACTTATGACATCTGTTTCAGTGTATGCATGTGAAAAACTGTTCTCAAAAGGAGGTATGCTAGACGACAGAAGTCACCACCCACCGATAATGAAGGCAACCCGTTGCCAATGGCTCCTCTCTGCATCTTCCTCTGCCCGTGTGTAGTTGAGCACTTTTTAAATCTCACGCTTGAAATTTGTTACCACTGATTTATACCGAGAAGAACCACATGTGGTTAGTAAGCCATAACTACTCAAGCTGGTTTCCCCCCCCCCCCTTTTTTTTTTTTTTAAGATGATCAAAAATCAGCTCACTTTTGGTCATGATGCCAACAGTAATTCAGAATTGGAGGCTGCTCAGAATAATTACAAGCAGGTGTCAGGCTTTACTCCAGTATGCATACATCCAAATTTGATGGTAAAAGAAGGAAAAAGCCCATTCGGTGCAGCTATAGGTGCTATAAAACTGGTTTCCTCCCTTTTGTTTTACTTACAATATGTCAAACAAAATATGACCTTTTAAACATCACTGAATATTCCCAGATTACAATTTTCATATTCTTAAAGGTGTTTCGTTCTCTCCTTCTCTAAAAAACCTCCTCCCCACTTTGACTTGCGCCTCAATCGGATTGATCATTCAAAGGTGAAAGCTCTTGGAACGGCTCTTTTAGGAGAATAACACCTCCCCACCATCTCCTTCATCCCTTTGGACGCGAGGTTGCTGATGAAAGGCTTTGCCATGCGAAATCCTGAGGAGTTCAGCATGGGCAAGTTAGCGCTGAGCTGCGCACAAGAGCCAGGGAAAAAAGGAGAAGTGGGGGGCGAAGGCATCTTGCAAAGAGTTGCAGCAAGAGAGAGAAAAGTTTACATATTTTCTATTCTTTAGAAGTTTTTTGTTGTTGTTTTTTTTTTCTTCCTATTCTGAATATAAAATTGAACTTGTGATGGGTCTGATCAGTGGGACTCCCACGCTCTGGGAAAATGCAACATCAGTTTCCTTCTGCAACATGAAATGAGATCTTCTTGGGCAAAAACTCCCGCACCTAAAGACCGCTTTGCTCACCTATGGCTCTAGGATAGGAACGTTAAAAAAAGGACTTTGAAAAACTTTAGGCTGAGACTGCCAAAGGGCCAGAAGGCCGGCGGCACGCAGATGCTGCTGGTACTACTGCTGCTGATTAACGTAGGAGGCAGAAATTCCCCGGTGAAACAAAGTGCTGTGATCAAGTGCTAAAAAGGCAAAGAGCTCTAGAAAGAGGAAGAATGAGACTTCTGAAGTGGAAGATTGATGGCTCTTGAATAGAGCTGAGGGACAACAACATCTCATATTCTTTGCTCCCAAACATCTGGCTTTGTGAAGATGCAAACTACGTAAGCACTGGTGTTTGTGATGCTAAATGCTCCGGGGGTAAGGACTTGCCCAGGCAAGGCAGACAGGGAGAGAAGCAAATAAAAAAGCTTGGCAGAGAAAGTAACCGGCTGAGGTTCACCTCATGTGCGTGTTTACATTTTGAGATACATCCCTTTGGAAGTATCTCAAATTTTTCTAAAGGAATGATGGTGGCCTTAAAAATTAGGAAGGCCAAATGGCAAGAAGAGTCAAAGAGGGTTTAAATCATCTCCAAGAGTACAGATAATTGAGAGAGGTTCCAGCTGAGATTCCAAAATCACCCCTGCCTCCCCGTCCCCCAAAAAGCCACACAACCAAGCGCTGAGCATTGCCAAAAAGGGCAGTCCCACCCTGCCCTCTCCCAGCAACGCGTTCTGGGCACATCCCTTCTGCTGGCACCGTGCACGCGTGGCCAGCTTGACCCATGAAGCAATCGGGATGAAAAACAACCTGCCTGAGAGGAGAGGGGCAAAAAAAAAAAAAAAAAATGTTGCTGATCATTTTCCTGATTAAACATCTAGCTTGGCTGCATAAATACTGGGGTACGTGCAAGGCTGGGGAGAGAAACACAGACCTTGGGGACAGCGTGCGCTCCAGGTAGAGCTGGAACAGATCATGGATACCTGGAAAGGACGTGTGTGGGTGTGGGAAGCTGTCTGCAGCGAAGGGATCGCACGATCCCGCTCTGCCTGGGTGACCATTCCGCGGGGTCTGGGAGAATGCCACCCGCAGCTGTAAGACAGACAGGAGCAGCGATCGGTAACGCTCCCATTGCGGTCTGCTCAGACAGCAGTGAGTACTTCAAATGAGCTAAATATACATCTAGGTCACCTGAAGACCCCGTCCTTCTCAGAGACAGCACAGCATCTTCTATGCCTTTTACTTGAACTATATCAAAGCTTTGGCGTAAATCTGAATGACTACCAGGTCAATATGAAAGAACACTAATAAAGAAGAGTCACTTTGGGCTGTGTATGTTAAAATACCAGCCAAACCAACATTTTCCCTTGTTTATCACCTGCTGGATTACTAGCCAGTGGAATGTGAAGACCTTAATTTATCCATGTAGCTCTTATTTTTCTGTTATCTTTGAAAAGTCCCTGTGAAATTTCTCTTTGGGATCGCTTTCCAGCAGGTCAACAAGCTGTTTTGGCAGCATCCCGGTCCTGGTGCTCAAAGCCGGGTCCAGCCTGGGCTCACGGGGCTGGGGCAGCTGCCTTTGTTCTTGATCCATCTCCTACGGACGGCACGCGAATATCTGACCACTTTCAAAATGAGCAATTAAAAATGATCTATATGTGAAGCACATTTGGATGGTATGGAAATTTTTTTTGTTTTCTTTTAAATGGCTGTTAATGTCCTAACCACCTTCTCTTCAAAGCTTCTGAGGATGAGGCAGGGTTTGTTTGGTGGATAACTGAATCAGCTAAATTGCTAACTATACAAATAGCAAATTAGTCACGCAAAAGCACTTGCACTTCCAAATGAATATTCATTTTAAAGTTAACTGGGATGTTACAACAGCTTAGCCCAGAAGTTAAAATCCTGAACAGCAAGTCTTAAAGAAAAAAATTACACCCAAAGAAAAATGAATGAATATTTTTCCATTTTAAGCACATGTAAAAATCACAGGAAAAGTTCTGACTTTCAAATATCAAAGAAATAAAAATGCACAAGTTCTCAATCCTTCTGCTTCTGCAACTAATTGCTTTAGAGCAAGAGTACTTCCTTTTTGTGGCTTTGTTGCAAACCCCTGGAACTAAAGAGCACCAGCATAATGACCTCAGCCGGGGTTAGTGAGGTGAACCGCAGCTCAAAGTATTCTTGAGAACACTTTTCTGAACACTAAGTATATGTTTTAAAAAATAATAAAAAAAAAAGGTAAGAAACACAAAGGGGAGGAAAAAAAAAAAGTCCCAAATCAGTTTTCTAGTATCCAGATATAACGAGCAATGACTTTGGTTTCTTCTGACAAGTAACTCTAAAAAAAACAAATTAAAAAGCCACCAATCAAGCTCTACCTCTTTGAAAATATTACCGCGGCACACGCGCCCTCTCCACACAAAACAGGAGAAAAATGGAAGTAACTGATGTCAAACAGCAAACTTCTTTTTCCTTTTCTTCAAAGGAAAGTAAAGAAATGGTGACATTTAAAGTGGCACGTGAACCAACAAGGCAAAAAAATTAGGCTGCATCTGACACAGCACGTATTAAGTATGAAGTAACACAAAATAAGTCTGACTGAGCAAACTCCATAACAAAGAAGAAACGTTCAAAGAACATACGGAACGCAATACCAAAAAAGACAAAGCCCGTGGTGGGCGCTCACTAGTCTTGGCCAAGAAGGAGAAGAGGTCAATTTTCTGAAGCCAAGCGGCCGTACTTACTCTGTGCTTCACAGTCCACGCAGTGGGAATTGCCTCTGATGTTCCTGATGGACTGAAGGGCCATGGCCTCGTTCTGACTCGTCAGGCGGGACTGCGCAGATTTAAAGAAATGCATAAGCAACAAATAAGAGCCCAGTAAAAAGGGTTAGATGATACAACTGTCAGCTGAATGAACGGCAAAACCCAAAGCTTAGACCAAGGCTGAATGAACGTGATCAAGGAACCCAAGTCCTTGGTTTGCCTCTCAAGACACAGTGATCCTTTGGCATCTCCAAGTACTGCAAGTCAAAGTCTGCCAAGCAGGGACTCTGCTTTCCTCCCGGGTTTCTGGCAGCTTAGGATTTCTTCCGGGGTTCTCCCTACCCCTGTGAGGAGCTCCCAGTGTTTTGGGGTCTCCAGGCTGGATTCTAATAAGTGGAGAGACTGCACAGAAGAAAACCAAGCTTCAAAATGAAGCCTGCTATTCACAAGTAAAGTGGTCACAGTGTAGGTTTACTTCTTGAGATAAATTAGATAAGAATATCATTTTATAAAATCAATTTCTTTTATTGATGTTTATGCTTTTGCTAATGAAGACTAAGGGATGGTTTGCAAAAGCAACTGAAACCTTTTTATCATCAAAAGGTCAGATTTAATCAGACAGCTCCCATTTAAATTCTCTCCATGATGACCTGCCAATGACCTCTACTTGGAGCTGGAGAGACTGTCACGATGCACAAGTAGCTCAGCCCTACCCAACAAAACCGTCTCTTTCTGAGAAGACGTTTGTTAGCTGTAGCAAGTGATGGACTCTTTGCAACGAATTGACTTAAGCAGGATGAGGACTAGGTCTTAAGTATGGCCAGGTGGAGCTATGTCCTCCTCACCTATCAACAGGACACCTACTAAACCTGTGCAACTAACCACACGTTGCTATTCCAGGTAGATCTTCTGACATGTTTTGAGACCTCAGCAATACTTCAGAGAAAAAAAAACCACCTCTCTAAGCATTGTAGCGGGATGAATATACAACCCAAAAAACTCCCTGTACACGCATAATCTTATCAATGCGTTCTCCCTTTCCAAAGAATATTTAACGTACACAAAGGCCAATCTTCTCTGTGGGTACTGCATAGTAAATACTACCAGCCACTCTTAATCCTCTTTCGTATTAGTATTTTTGTATAGGTGTTGGCGTACAAATTTCCTCTGTTGTGCTCTTGACATACATAGTCAAAGGTGTAAACCCATTAAAGGCAAAAAAAGGGGTAAGCAGTGATTTTTAATCTCAGAAATACATATTGGAAATAAGTATTTTTTTTTAAACAAAATGGGAAGTAAATTATATTACGATGATGATAATTACTGGTGTCTGATCTACTCTGGTGGATCAGGGCAATGAACACAGGCATTCATCTCAAAATGTGAGCCTCGTCCTTGCAATATAAAATCATTAAAGACATGTGGTTGGGTGGATAATGTTAAAGGATCTATAGGTCTGAATAATTACTCCCCACTTCTCCCACTCCACTACCACTCAACACCTTGCTCTCCAGTTATGAAGTGTTTGCAAACACAGAGACTCAAGAAGCTAAAGTTCTCCTGCCCTTCCAAAAATGAGCAATGGCTGAAGAAGTCTCAGGTTTTAAACATTTTTTTTTATTTGACAGGAAAGGAGAACAAATTGCTTTTGTCATCATATGAAAGCACTGCAAGGTAGAAGGCCTGTTCCTCTTAGGCCATGTTCATCTTCCCCCAAAAAGCTTTGATGAACTGTTTCGGGATATGCTTTCTGTTATATTAGTTAAGGCACAAAACCGTAAAAAATTAATTCAGTGTAATTAAAATTGTGCATAGGCTTTGTAAAGCAACAGACACAAAAGCAATAGCTTATTTTTTTCATTCTTGTGATTTGTATTACTTCATCCTGGCAGAGTCCTACTGCTGAACATTACTGCACATTTATGGTTGGGCCAACCAGAATGTTCAGCCAATTTTTGCCATGCAGGAGCTTAGCACCTTTAACTAGTAAATACGCTGGTTCTGGGGTCTGCCTCCACTCTTCTCGAAGACAGGCTATTCCTAAAGGGCCTTCTGCAGACCTCTAACCTGAAACAACCCTGAATCTGCAGCGGTGACTACACCACACAACTTCTCAGTAGGGACAGTCTGTGACCTAGCCCCAAGCTCCAGTGAAAATTGTATCGAGCAATACCAAAGGCAAAAAAAATAATCCAGGAGCTCCAGTAGTTCAATTGCTGTAAAAAATAAACTGTAAAACAGGCTACAGCACCAGCTGTCTTGAAGTATCTGAAATATGCACGCAGCTCGAACTCTGCTCTGTCACGTGCCTAATACCCGTGCGTCTCCAGGAGTACGGGTTTAAAACTCAAAGCTCTTGATTTTGCTTTCCTTTTAAGGCTCAATCAGCCACTCATTATTTTCAGTATTACTCTGCGTACCGTACCTTGTTCTTGCTGCTCTCACATGACTGTAAACTGGCCAAGATCTGACTCTCTATGGCTTGTACCCACGCATCTCTTTCTTCATATGTGGTAGCTTCAAAGTGCCAAGTCTGGCCGGTGAGAGAGACAATGATAAACTCAAAGTTTTCTTCTTGTTCTGAAAAAAACAAACATGCAATAGGAAGAAAAGTTTAAGTTTAAGGATATCGATAGCGAGGCCTAAGCAATCTCGGTTGAGGAGCGTTTCTGCAATGTAAAAAGCAAAAGCAGGTCTGGACATCTGAGGTTTGAGGCTAGATATAGCCAACTACCCTGCAGTTGCACAATGCATCAGGAAACGACCCGCAACACTGCCTTTTCTCTCCAAATGTTGTGTAGATAAAGTACTGTTGTGGGTAAATATTCAGTTCCCCAGTGCGTTTGTGAGATGGTATCGAGCCTGTACCGTGATGGAACACAAAGTGGCTAACAAGCATTATTTAAATTTAAACCTGTGGTGCTAAGAGCTACATAATGTAAAAACTGAAGAGTGTCACAAAATAACTTAAAAGATGAATGGACTATAAATAGCTGACAAGACAGAAAATTTGACAATTTACCCTCTTCAAGCACTTGTTTACACATACAGGTGGATTAAAAGTGGATGAGTACATTTTCTTGTCTACAGCTTAAGTCCATTGGGTTATAATACAGGATTAAAATCAGTTCAACATTCAACCCATTCAACATTCACGTTCGACATGGGAGATGAGAAAATGATCTGAGGAGCTAGCAGAAAGGGTCAATGAAATATCCTCAGGGCTACTAGAGTATAAGGACAAGTATTCAGGCCAGAGGACCGCAGCGTATGAAAATACAAAGAGAACTGAACTAAATGGACACACACTCCAACTACACATGGGACACAAAAGTCAAATTAAAAAAAAAAAAAAATAATCAAGGAAGCTGAAACCGAGCGAGTGGAATTGGGAAGGGCAAGCATGAAGCATGAAAGGAACAGAATAATAGAGCACAAAGTTCTGGTGAACATCAGCCATAATGGGCTTTAGAAAGAGCATTTACATTCGCTCGTCGGCTAATGACTTATTATATATTCAGAGCCACGAAACTCCTGCATTACCTTGTCTTCCATACGCTCGCAAAGATAAGTGACAAACCTAGCGCTGGCTTTAAAGACAGTGCTGCTGCTCACCGGCAGTCACCTTCTCAACCTGGGGGACAACTGGGTTGCTTTGATAAACTCCGTGCTAGCAAGGCCAGTGCCTACACTGCTTTAAGGCAGTCTCCAAAAATAGCAGGAGGTTACTTTGCACCTTGAGGTGAGAATAAACATGGAGGTGAAGGTTATTTCCAGGTGCAGGAGCTGCATTCGGCAGCGGTTTTACTGGTAAAAATAGCGTGTGGGCTAAGTGGGAAAAGAAAGGTAAGAGAAACGATGCAACCGTACAGCTATAACTACTTTGCACTTCAGCAACACTGTGTTAAGAACAAACAGGTAGAATCGTTATGCAAATTGCTACGATTAAATAATGGGAAAAGCCACATTTATCAAACAGAGCTTTCAAGAGTTTAAGAGGAAGATGTAAGAGCAACCACTCAACAATAAAGGAAATGACGTTCGGTCCCGCGCGCTGTCTGCTGTAGGACGACACAGTTACGGTCTCCTTACAAAGAAGTGGTGTGGCATACGGTCAGCGCGGAGGGTACAGGCATATGCAGAGTTATGCGTACGTTGATGAAAACAGGGAACGATGGTGAAGGAAGAGAACATGAAAAACTGAATGCCACCCAAAGAGTCCAATTTAGGAAATTCATCGTTCTTAGGCTTCTAAGTGATAAAACTTTGTACTCCTGAAGTCTTACTCAAGGAGGATTTCCAAATGCTGGTCACTAAACGTTCAGAAAATCCTTCTGTATCAATTACTCAGCGTGGGTGGTACCGAGACACGTGTCGTTACGGCAGGGATGCTGCAATACGCAGTGACACGACGGCCCTTTTCAGCCTCGCTCCACCTTCTGCACCTCATGCGGCTCTGCTCCGGGCTGCAGCCCATCTTCCCCGCACCTCTCTCCCCGACCTTACCACTCCTACGTAAGCCAAAAGCTTGGTGTAAGCCGAAGGAGCTGCCCAGTAGAGAAAAGAGTCATTTTGCCAGCTTGGGTTAAAAATTCCCCGCACCTTTTCAAGCAGGGAGGAGGCCCTGTAGGGACGCACACAACGAGAGAGGAGACTTCTCCAAGCGCACGTGGCAGGGCTGACTTCTCAACGCCTCACAACTCAGTAAGTACGCGTGGTGTACAACTAATACTCAACGAGTACGTACGGTGTATCTTTAGAGAGTCTCTCTGCGCTAATCCTTAACCAGTTCACCCCAGCATTTAAGTACCAGGTGACTTTCCAGCATTACAATTCCAGACCTTAAAAGAAATATATACAACCAAGATGCAGCGGCATTGAACCCTCCTATCTCCTATTTGCCATTAATCCTTACCACATACATGAAGCTGGTTTGCCCAAGAAGGGCTTATGAGAAATAAACTCTGCAATTCAGCCAGCGTACCGGTTAAAAGCGAGGTCAAAACACCGTCCTCGCAGCAGTCTCTCTGCAAGCTTTGTTTTCCAGAACCGCTACATAAAGTATTCCCCTGCTTACAGGAGACCTACGGCAGAGGACACAAACCCGGCTATTCAGGCGACCGGAGTGCAATTCAGGAAACACCTCCAGCCATTTCCCGTGGTTGCTCTTTTATACGCCAAGTCTCCTTTTCCCAAAGGAGAGGCTCCGGCGTTTCATCTCCTGACCTTTTCTGCTGTGACCAGCTGACACTGGGACAAAAGCTGCAAAGACCTTGCACAGCCTTTGTGCCTCGGGATCGCAAAGTCCACGTAAGCCGCCGGTGAGTCTGTCCCGGTACGGCCCCGCCGCGGGTTACGAGGGCTGCAGTGTGTTTTAAGGCTGGGCTGCAAGGATGTTTTCAGTTTGTCGCTAAGTTAGCTGAAAACTTGGTCATCGCTGACGATACATTAAGAACGTACAAGTTTGCGCTCTCTAAATATCCACCGAAGCTTCAGGTTTTACTCCCCAAAAAGCTCAGATGAAAAACAACTGCACCAGTTGAAGATGTGTTCAATAACACATTTTCTGCTTAAACATACCAATTTTTTTTTTTTCGGTAAGCACAATTGTGAAACAAAGCATCCACGCCTGCTCCATGTTACCCACAGGGCAATGCCTACAAAAGACGAGTAGCGAACGTGTACGTCCTTAATCACCGCATACACGAACAGGAAAATCCAGGCAGCAGAATGAAATTGTTCAGTTTTACTCTTCAGCAAAATTATAGGTTGTGCTATTCAAATCCCTGTGAGCCCAATCACAAAATTTTATTAAACAGTTTTCCGTGTTTAACAGTTATTCATAGAAAGGTCCACTATAATAGTATTTTAGCACCATCAACCTGTCGAAATCAACCTGCCCAATTACTCCAAACTACATTAATAACACTGGATATTACACTAATTGTGTCCAGTTTCTATGCAGACAAGGTCCCGCGGGGCTAATTTTGCATCCTCGGGGGCAAGCAACTCAGCCATCAACCTGATTTCACTAGGAATCCCTCCTCATTACGCAAGTCCAGGCTGTCAAACTTTTTTTTTTAAAAAAAAAAAAAAAAAGGTTAATGGGCCAATCAGTCATCAATTATTTCCTGGAAGACCAGCAGACAAAGGGTTAAAGTGTGAAGAACCAGCTGCAACCAATTGCCATTTGGAAGTTATTATCAACAGGAGATGTCTAAAACATTGTTGTTGTTTATTTTGCCTTTTTTTTTTTTTTTTTTTAAAGTGGGAAGGGGTGGCTAGGATGGCAAATGACCTCAAACTATAAGATTATGATGATATGGAACCTAAAGAAAAAGTGATTTTTTCTTCTTTTTTCTTTTTTTTTTTTAGAGGACCAATGGGAGTGGCCATGCAATCAGTGAATTGTAGGAAAACCACCACACCACTTCCAAGAAGCTACACGGTACCACCGTTTAGGCTGCGTATACTATTTTTGCCATTATTTTTTTATAGTAAAGTTACTGCATTTAGCCCAAGTTAACATTTATTTTGCTCTGCCAAAAGACAGACATTGCAACAGCCCACCCACTTACGGAAAACAAGAGATACGGTTTCTTAGAAGCAAAGGACTGTGCAAGGGAAAACAAACATTTAGGCATGGTCTCACTGCATTCCCGTACCAATGCCTGTGTTTACGGTACGGAACAGAGATCAGGTTTAGAGAACTACGCTGAAAATAACTACAGGATACAATTAGTCTATAACTTGTTCCAGAGAACTCAATTAAGTCTACTAAAAGGTAGGGAAAACACATGTCCAGAAGCACTTACGCCTCTTGGTATCTCCTAAGAGCGGTTCTAAATATATCGGTTTGTTCACAATTTCCACTTCCCACATCTTTTATTCTCAATATTAAGAACTGCATAAATAGCTACCGACACCTTGCACCAGCGCTGGGCAACCACAAGCACAGTCTGAAGTCCATGGAAGACAAGGGCTCCTTTCTGCCAGGTACTCTATGGTCAGCAATAACATCCAGCCCGAAAGTTTGCTTTTAAAAAAAAAATAATTTCTGTTTTTCCATGGGTATAAAACAAAGACTTGCCAGGCTTAAGGCAGTTCTCACAGGCATACGTGAATATTTTGCCAGAGTCAGAAATAAAACTGGATCTTCTGGCTTCCAAGCCAACCAGCCTCTTTCACTAGGTGCCAGATTGTGCAATGGCATCTTTGCCCAACGTAGCTGTCATCTGAGGATCCTCGTGCTGCTGCTGATTAACAGTAACTCACCGTGCACGGCTGGTGGATGATGCCACTCACATAGAAAACACTTTCCAGAAACGAGAAGTCAAGTGCAGAACCAAAAGATTCTCAATGGTGTATTTCAAACACCCGTGAAGCATCTTCAAGAGCTGAGGAGGTTACCGCTTGAAACCTAGTCAAGCCTGCCTCAAGTAACACTGAGACCTATTTAAGCTCCCTTTTTATCACGCCCTCCTCCCTCTCTAAAAAACGCTTCTGCTCAAGCACCCTTCCTTAATAACCCTTCATCTCGTTGAAAGGATGAGAATGAAAAAACCGCCGAGGTGGGTGCCCTAGCAATCAACATTAGGTGTTTACAATACGCAATTTGTTTACAACACAGGCGCGTGTTATTTACGTACTATACAATGTTAACTGTCCTTACCTTTTGCCACTTGGTGTAAATTATCCCTGTAAGTTGGAAGATAAGTATGTTTATTAGCAGTCTCAATTAAGGAAATATTTGTGCCATGTCCCACTGGGCATGACTATGCTAATGCTTCTCTCCCCTTTCCAAACCCAGTGTCTAAATCTAATTAGTTTTGAAAATCAACCCTATCAGGACAATATAGCTCTGCTATCGGTTGCCCACAGCTCTTGATAAAGGTTGTGTTCCACTGGAAGAACATTTCAGCAGAACTGTTTTACATCGCCACCCGTGAGTGACAAACTGGTGATGAAAGGCTGGTTTCTAGCCCAAGGGACTAAGCCCCCCTTTATTTATTTGGATGCCAAGATAACGTGGTTTGAAGAAATCCATGAAGTCATTTTTAAATTCAGTTCATACAGTACGTGAGTCGACACTTGCGTTACGTGTTTCCTAACGCGTCTCAAGCCTGCCGTTTACTTAAATATAAATTATACACGTTACAAAGCTGAAGAGCTTGCTTAACCGAGAGGTGGTTGCAAAGCCGAGTCTGTTGGGCAGAGCTTATCTCGGGTGCTCTGAACAGCCTCCCCCTCCATCTGCCGCGGTTTGCAAAAGCGAACTTTGTATGGGCGCAGCACCACGGCAGCAATGGCATCGCTGGCTTTTAATCAAAAGGTAGTTTGGGAGTTAATGAATATGCAGAAGAAAAGTTTTCCCTGAGAGCCTGGCAACTCAGATGCAGCACTAACATGTCACACATGTAATACGTCTTTGCTCCATGAAGAGTGGAAAAATGAGGATTTAATGTCTTATACATGTTAAACCATCGCATGCAGAGCACAGCCATGTAATTTCGTAACGATACTCCTTTACGCTGTGCTGCAAAATCTGTTGATATAGGAAAAATAATTCTGTATTTTAACAATACTGCTATGATAGCAGGTACGAGTGACTCCAGCTTGTCTTAAAACCCGTGTGGGGTCTGGTTGAAGTATAACACACTGATATTACACACTTGCCCCCTAGAGAATCGAAGGATTGCTTAAAGTCTGGCCACCTGCAATAAGGAGCCGGTGGGACTTTTTCATTTGTCAGTGGCTCCCTATAGACAAAACCCCAAATCTGAAACCTAAGAGTTTTAGGCAAACTCTAAAATGAAAGAAAGTACAAGTTCTGGCATTCATACAAAACCGATGAAGGAACAGCGGAGGACACAGCTGTACAACGTCTTGCTTCCCTCTGCCCTCAGAAGTTGGAGTTCTTCAGCTGGGACCTTCCACCCAGCCGTCTCTGCGAAGTCCCTGCCCATCCTCCCTCCCCGTGGCCAGACACACCGGTTACGCCGTGGTTTTGCTATCAAACAGCCAAGAGAGAGGAGCCACATTCAGAGAGGACTCTCGGCTTTGCACTGTGCCCAGCAAAAGGTGACCCTTGTGTAAGCACAAGACCCACCACGCTGAGGACCATCCATATACCTGCTTCTGCCCAGCATCTACAAAACAGTTGCGGCACCTCAGCTGCAGATTTCTCCATTTTAATCGGAGATGTTCTCACCTGGAAGCATACAGAATACCTAAATAATAGGACCAGTGTTAAAAATTATCGGGGAGTTCTAGATCAAGCTTTCAAAAATGGGGCTGTACCCGATGGGAATATTTTTGGTCTGTAAAAAGGTGTAAGTGCAACTGAGCAAGCATGCGCTAAAGACTAAAGCAGATTTGTTATTCTGGACTGTCATTTCCTATCACCGTTCTCTATTTTTGAAGGCATAATTATCTAAACATGTGGCTTTTAATACTTACAATGCTCATTAACTCGACATTTGCATGTCTCACCATTCCAGCTTTCACACAAAGGCTTAAGGTACCAGCTAGCTCAAAGATGCAAAGCTATGGAGAACACTGAATGTTCACGTTTTAGTGGGGATAATACTTCAAAAAAAAAAAAAAGAAGAAGAAAAGATACATTTGCCTAATTTCAGAATTTCATTTTGATGACATCTCTCAAAACTCTTTGGACCATGGCCATCAGCAACATGTTCCCACACGCTTATCCAAGGTGCCTTTGATACTTAGTTTGATCGGTAAGATAAAAGAGTCCTCAAACTAGGCAGGCCCTGAAAAATGAAATCTTTATCTGTAAAACACAAGGGAATTGTTTATACTTCTTTCCCTGTTGCAATGTAATAACAGGTAGATATAAAATCACAAGCTTCTCAAGCAGTAAATCTGTAACAACAAAAATGTCCGCACGCTGATTAGAAGAAAAATCTGGCTGGGAGATGAGAAACAGCAAATACATACAAAATTACAAATCATTAAAAAATATCTAGTTTGTTTCATATTAAATTGGAAAAAAAATCCCACCCAAAATTATTAATGCGTGACAATCATTTTCTTCCATTTCATATTCACACTTCATACTTGAAAAGATCACAAAGGGATCAAATTAGACAGTTTTGCAACTATTGCTCTGAGAGGTAATAATTTTACATGTACGCTGAGAAATAAAACAAAATTCTAATTAAAAAGAAAGCTTCCTTAACAAGCTTCAGTAAAATCACACTTTTGTTTCCTACGTACACTTTCTTTGGCAGTGAGAGCAAGGCATCCGACAGCAATCCAGCCGTAATTGTGCAAAAAAAGGACGGTGATATAAATCACCAAAGGTTAATGATCAGGATGTGAACAGAGGGACTTGTTTACAGAAATAGCATGCAATTTAAAATTTACAAGAGATTTAATGCCACCGCTTGGCAATCACTAAAATCAACAGCCCAGAAAACAGTGACATTAAGAAAAATATTACAGTTATAATCATTCCAAAATAAGTCAATTAGTGTTAGGGCATGCGCTTGCGATTACTTGACCCATTTGGTTCGCACTTAAGTGAAGAAAAAAAAAAATCCCCCCCCGCCTTATACCAAGATTACTGAGTTGTGACCTATTTTGCATTCCCTATTTCTTACACCATCCCTCTTACATGCTGCTGGAGATGGTGGCGGAGGGTTTTGGGTTTTTTTTCCTCTCCTTGCCTGGCTTCCAAGTAATTCTGACCTTTGACATTTGTAATAATAAAAAAAAAAAGGAGAAAAAAAAAAAGAAGGAAGTTTATAATTGTGTTGTTCAAATGAAGGTGGAGGGGGGGGGAATAAAATTCAATGTGCTATTATACAAAAGCCATGACGGCTGTCTTCGGTGGAAAAAAAGCAATGTAAGTCAATTTGTGAACTTTGGCACCAGGTGACCTTTAGAAATACAACAATATACAGAATTTACAAGCAAGAGTAGCACATGCAAATGACCCGGCACTGTCTCGCCTTTGGATTAGAGCTGCAAAGAGCATTATGGAGAAGGCTTGCACAAAACAAATTAAGACTGTTACTTAAATGTCACGGCACACTATTGTATTTGGCTACAGATCATTACACCTGATACTAACACTTTTAAAAACTGTAATAACTTGGGAAATATTACATTGAGTGCCCACATGTAGAAAGGGAAAATATATATAGAAAAAAAAATAAATAAAAGAAGAAAATGGGTTCCTGAAGTAATTTAAACATCACCACTCCACGACTAGAGGGAAAGGTCAAAATTTAAGTAAGCTGAAAGGAACATGAATGGCAAAATAAAACGCACAAACAAAAAGATGAAAAGACCAACTGGAATGACTCTGCAAACACGAGATGAAAGCACGCATGCTTTGGGCAAATTTGATTTCCATGCCCGCACTGGGTGAGGGAGAGACGCAAGGAGGACGAATTTTGGAAAAGCAGGTTAAAAAAAGGGGTAAGAGGGGAGGTGTTCATCTAAAACGGGTGGGTTTGTTACCTTCGGTGTTGGTGCTGCTGCTGCTGTATATATTTCGCAGGCTACCAACACGGTTTAGTTTCCAAGCTTTGCGTTTGGCTGCGTCCAGAGAGCAGAAGGGGGAGAGAAAAAAAAAAAGAGAATAAAAATAAAGAAAAAGGAAGGGGAGGGAAAGAAAAAATAAATGAAAAAGGGGAGAAAAGAAACATCAAAACAGCATGTGAAGTAAAATACAAGCACAAGCCTGTTAACACGTGAAGAGCTACACACAGAAAAGGCACACAGGACTATACAGCCTCTCCAAGGCACGGACGATACGGAAAGCCTCTTATTGAGAGCGATTTTTTTACGTCTCTACAACACGACATGGTTTGACAAGATTAAACGGATCTGCTATTGGAATAGACAAAACCAGACCAGCAGAAGTAAAAAAACGCAGGAAGTATTTGTACAGAGCATACACGACCAGACAAAACAGCTACTGTAAAATGCAATTTAATTAACAACACGCAGCCAGACAAGAGCTCCTTTTCCTCCAAAAGCCTGTATTGATCACTTGGTGCCTGTAGCTCACCTTTAAACCACCTTTTTACATCATCACCTTTAAAAGTTGAGGTGATGATGCGATGGCCTTAAATCCCCATAACCGCAAAGCATGTTATTTGTAGCACTGAGCTTAGAGGCATTACTTCATTATTTTGAAGAGCGTCAAGTAGGCCTTGATGCAATTGATGTTTGTGGTCCTCCCTTCCTACCCCCCCAGGCAAATCACTGCAAAATCAAAGTGTTTATTTGGAAAGTTAAAAAAAAAAAAAGTATATTATTCTTTATATAAGAAGCAACACCCTTGCTTTATTAGAATTGCCCCAAACTTTGAGATCCTGTGAGTTCCCAGCTGCCCTTTTACAATTAGCAGAAAATATTGCTCAAAAGCACTCCATATTCCCTGCTCATTAGGAGAGAGCGCATTTTCACGTTCTTTAAAATCGACATGTTTTGCCTCAAGAGCGAATTCACAGCGTGAGAAGTACATTCAATCAACAATATGTTTACCCTGAGTTTCATCAGACAGAAACCATATGAAATATCCGCGTACACCATGACACCACTAGCACCCAACAGCGACCGAAATAACAGATGTCCCCTCTTCTTCATCCTTTTGGTTCCCTTCCAACTCAGGATATTCTGTGATCCTTCACCCATGGACATCCCCACAGCCCAGGAGGAAACTGCCTATCTGCTAAAAGTGGTATCCCTACAGGCTTTCCAGCCACCACATCAGCCTACCTAGTCAAGAAATAACGATGTAGCGCTGCCTGGCGTTTAACTATTCTGTAAAATCTGTTTAACAGCCTCGAGGAAGAGATCGCTGGGGCCGGTGACAAGTGGAAGAGCATCCAGACCTTCTCCTAAGCCGTCGTTCTCAGCAGGTCACCCAGACCTCCTGCCCACAGATGGTGAAGAAGCTTGAGTTTGGGTGTTAGACTTCTAAAAAGGACAGCATCAGTTACATTAATTACGATTAATTTCTAAGATGTGTTTCAAAACTGAACAGTCTTCCACTCCCATTCGGCTCAGAGTCTGTTATAAAGAAACTCATACAGTATATCTGGAGTAAGACCATCCTCCCTCTCACCGCAGATGCTCCTCACCCCTTCAGATGACGTGAACTTTGCAAAACATAGCGAGTACTGTGATACAACCGTTTCAAAATTTTCTTTCTGTATTTACGAGAGAACTTTTTTCATGTCCCACGAAACTCAAGTCAAACAGCTGCTTCCGCAGAAAAGGAACAGTGATGTGAAGTCATTCCACTATTTAACAAAAAGCTCGATTTTCAGCTAAAGAGCTAAAGCTGGAAGAGAAATGCCTAAACATCCTGGACTGTTAAGCTATATACTGTTTTAATAAAACCATCGGCAGGCTCTAATGCTCTATGCTCAAAGGGAGGACTGGATATCTGAGTGAGATCCTTTAGAATGCATCTTGCTGAAATGAAAACTGATAACGTTATCAGGAAGATTAAGTTAGATCTATCTACAAATCAAAGTTCATCAAATGTAAAGATATCTTCGTTGGGTGCATCCTTCAATATGAAGAAAGAAAAAAATCCTCAATTTTAAGACTTGTTTAACAAATCCCAGCACCTAGAAAGGCACAATTTCCCAGCAGAAAACTTGTTTTTCCTGAAAAACATTTACATATAAATAGACAAAATCGAGGTTTGGCACCCCTCAGAAAGGGAAGACGGTCTCCAGTACACAAAGACCCTTTCCCAGACCCTTTTCATTTTTCACACCTTAATGGCACGTTAGAGTACGGCCGTATGAGCAGGACGTGAGCTTGCAGCCTGGTTTTCTATTAACCTATTGATGAAATAATCCATTTTAATGTGTTAAGTGTCATGCCTTTTTCTTCTCTTTAAACAAATGGACTTTTTTTTGCGGTGATGCCGAGGTCCTGATACATCCGAGTGTGTCCTTTAGCATCGATTAGGCTCCAGCCTGCTTCCCCGTGATGCTCTGCTGTCTTTGAGGATTCAATACCGTTATCAGCGGCAGGGTTTGGACACTGCCGAGCCCAACCTCCGTGGGGCGAACGATGTGAGTGAACACCAGGGCCCAGCTTAGCCATCCTGCCCTGCCCGGCTTCAGAATGACACGCTATATATGCATTTTTGTTACCTACCGACAAGGCCTGAATGGGCACCCGTGGTCATCAGTTGCTTGGTTTGTCCTTGACTTATATCCCAGGTCTAAGTCCGTCCGGTCTAGGTTCACTTGCCGGTTCAAAAGTTAATTCAACAAAAGCTCGTTGCCAATGCTGGAGATATCTCTCTCTCTCTCTATATATTTATACACACATACTTAAACAAACCAACCCCAACTAGTTTCCATAAAAAGCTATGAAAAAATACTTATTATTTAACAGCAAACAAAGCTCCCTAATTAGAAAGATCTTGAAGGCAGAGTATTTTCCGGAAGCCCATTTTCTTCAAAAAAGCCACTAAGAAGTGTCTCTAACTAGAGATACTAGAAGAAGCCTGACAAACACCTCTCTCAAACATCAACCATCTGGAATGACGTTAACTATTTCCCAGAAGACATCAGGTATTTAATTTTGCTTGTACCAAAATGGCAACCAGTACCCTGCCTAGTACATTGTGCTACCACAATCTGAATGACTTATGTATTTTAATAACATTTCAAGAAAATCTTTTATTAACTTTGACACTTGCCCTGATCTCTGGCTTCACTGCTGACAGAAAAACAATACCTCGCAGCAATCAAAGCAGTTCCTCCATCCCGAACAGTGTGTAGGTATGGAGTAGCAGCACAGCTTCTGTTCTTATCCAAGATCATTAACTCCAGAAATTTAGATTGCAGAAATTAAACTCCTATCTTTGCTGGGCAGATTAATTTGTGCATCCGAACACAAGGATGGACCAGCACAAGAAGTCATTATCTGTCACCCAATGGCACAGAGCTCGGCTTTTAACAACTCCACAAAACAACACCGGGATCGTTGCAACCTTTGACTCGACGCAAGCCATTGCCCGGCCTTTCCTCCCAGTAGTGACCACGAGAAGAAATCACAGAGCACCCAACTGTGAAAGCTTCGACTCTTGGAGCCCAAGACGCATTGTTTTTTTTAAGATAAAGGGTTAAAATGATTTCTTGATTTCTTGCAAGGAAGCTGCTTTGAATTGCGTCATCTATGATGGGATGCATCACTCGCGTGGCACATACTTACTGGGGTGTCTCGTGCAGATGTACCAGTTAAGGACCTGGAACCTACCAGATCGATTTGTAAGGAAGAAAGAATGACGCGCTTCTATATAACAGAGCCACACATTACAACGGGCCATTTGTATACATATTTTTTTTTTATAGCAGAAACTACTCCTCAAGTAGGACAGAGGTCAAGAAACTGTTGAATCCTAACAGAAAAATACTCAGCAGCTAGCTGAAAATCTCCATGGGCCGTACAAGAACCACACGTCAGCGTCAGCCCTAGAAAGTCATACACTGACCTGGGGAGTGAATTTTCCCCTCTCGGTAACGTAGAAATTAGAAAATCGTTCCCTTCTTCCACCAAAACATCACTTGCAGTGCCTGGCAATGCTGCTACGCCTTTGGAAACAAGTAATTCCTGGGTTTGCATACGCCTGACAAACAAGCAGTTGCTTGCTTGTTTAATGAAACTGCCTGGGTTGTTTGGGTTTTGTGGGGGGTTTTTTGGTCGGTTTTTTGTTTTGTTTTTTAATGTCATCCTAAATTTCGTCATAATTTTTATGGCAAATGAATGACATGAGCAATTGCAACCTTTTGCTTGGTAAAACTCTGCATTTCCTGCATCCAGGAGGGAGGACTGGATGAGTCCGTTCCCTTCCCCATCGAAGGGATTATCGTGGGCATATAACCACGGCCTCTCCAGAAGCCATCCCGTTTCCCTCCTTCGCTCCTCCCTACTTTCCTTATCCAAGACGCTCTTGTAAAGTTTTTTATTTTTTAATCCCAGTTTTGTGTTTCGGGGATATCTGAACTGTGGTAGCTCAGACTTTTAGAAAGCACCTTGCCACCTCTCCATCTAAACATTAAAATAAATAAGACAAAACACCTGCTATTGTTCATTCAGCCCTCATCTATGACCCCTTATAAGCAAAAAAAGATTTCCCAGGCATTGTCCATGACCTGCATTTTGCCTCAAGAATTCACAGGAGCCCTGGCCAGATGTCAGGAGTTGAGCCTGGCCTTCCACAGACCCTGCACTCAATTAAGACCCAGGAGATGAAATATTCACTTGCTCGAGCCACTTAGAAAAGTGTCCTTTTGCATAATTTCTATCAGCAAACGCATTTCTGCAGTTGCACGCTCCTTGCGTACAGCCGGGAAGCGGGCCCAGCCCTGCAAAGCACCGTGCCGCAACGCAGACAGCTACTCGGCGCTTCACGAGGGCTGACAAAATAGCGGCGCTCTTTAGCAAATCGAACTATCGTACCAGCGATCTGTCGTTTCAGCGGAGGCTGTGCTACCCGTGACGGCTGGCAAGTTTTCTGCAGTATTTTTTTGCACGTAACTTTAGACTCTGCTGCACTTGCTAGTAGTGCAAAACAACCTCCCTGCCGCGGAAGGGTGCGGAGATGCACCCGCCTCGTGCGACACGGGCGCTAGACAACAGCCCGTGGAGAGGGTAATTTCTAAGACCTCTGGGCAAAAGTGAATAATTACTGCAGGCAAAGGAGCACTGCAGCTCACCGAGCAATGTCCCGCGCACCTAGGTACCTAAAAATTGCTAATGGTGCAGGCCTTCAGGAGCTGATTTGGTTCAATAAACTCATCTTTCCAGAAAATAGGCTTTGAGCTCTGCTAGAGTCAAGGTGAGCAAGGCTCTCACTCTTTTTGTTCCAAACAAACTTTTCCTGCTTGCTTGTTTTTAAAATATATTACTCCCACCAATCTGTCCTTCTGTTTCACCAACCACATGAGAACCATACGGCCTCTAGATCCGCATCTTGGACCTTCAAAGACCCATACAAATCTGGAAGGGTCCGAAGTGTTTATTATTGTGGTTCTCCTGTGAAGAGCCTTAACGAACTGCTTAAATCAAACGGGACTTTGGACACTTGTGGTTTGATGAGAAGAATGCTACAGACTGGCATTGAAAACGGAGGAGGGATCTGTGGCTGTAGAGCACGCAGAGCTTGGGAGTTGTGAAGGTCCTTGCCATGACTCCGTAGGCACTGCCTGCACTCACTGTGCTTGACCAGAGGCAATTCCATGCTGTTATTTCACTTTCCTAAGGTCCCTCTCTGCAATTTTTCAGTCTGTAACGCACACACTCTGAAGCAGAAGCTAAACAGGTCATTTAACGGCTGTACGAGTCTTTGAACACCCAAACACCACTGACAGAGAGCACTAAAAATGGAGACCAAATAGGAGATACTTAAACCTAGTGGGAGATGATTACATGTTAGGTCTCTGTCCATTACGGCAAGGCCCGATGAGAAAATGGTGGCCAGAGCCTGTCGTTTCAGCTGAAGCTCTGGGAGGACATCCAGCTGTACCTGGAGACACGGGCACGCCTCCGTTTGCTGATGCTTTCCAGTACGCCCTTTGTGAGCTCCACCACGCTCATTTAACATACGTGCTGTATGTAAAATATCCTCGCTTACATGTTTTAAGCGTGTACATCTTAAAGTGAGAGTAGGTATGTTGGTATATGAAGAAGAAAACTAGGTTTGGGTACAGCCTTTTGTTAAGATGTGGAGTAAGTGGGAATCAATTAAACCTAACGACTCCCAATTATCACCTATCTTTGTATTTGTTCAGGCAATAACTTTACATCTGTGACCAATCCCTTGCAGACAGAGTTTCTGATTTTGCTTTCTTTAATAGGGGTGCTAGTTATGCTGTGTTAATGAATCTACTTCTCCTGTCCAGTTTAGTTAGGTATCGCAGTAAATATGTTTACCACCTCTTCAATCACATACCGTGATTTCTAAAAGCAGTAGATGCTTTTATAAAATACTTCCCCATGTGTGTGTCTGAGGATGTATCTGCTCGACACCTATGAAGTTCTCTAAGGACGCTTAAGATACTACGCTCACCCAAACACCAGATGAAGCTCCTTCAGCTTGCTCAAATTCCGTTCTTTATACACTTTGATAAGCAGAACTATGCTTTTACTCTTAGGAGAGTCTTAACATCTCCAGTCTCACCCCCAAAATCTTCCTCCACTGCTGTACTGAGAAACCACAGGCGTGTTAATGTCACCTCTGGTCTCCGCGTGACAGAGTTCTTTGTTGATTAGATAAATAGTCCTCAGATAGCTGATTAAAAAATGATGTAGCCGTTAGGTTGTGTGTCCAAGCCTTGTCAGCCATGTTGGATGTTAGAGTGTGCATGAATTACATCCCTGGAGTGCGCTGAACAGTGCTGATTAAATGAGGCACGCCACAGCCCTCAGCATCAATTATCAGAAATAATAGGATCTTTTCACCTACGCTGGAGGAAGGGGGCTGGGGCTGGAGTTGGCGTGCCACTCGTTTCGCAGAGCATCTCCTCGTCATCTGCACAAAATAAATAACATCATCCATTCACCTAAGGACGTTTGTTTAGTTATTCTTATTGTGCAACAATTAAAGACCGAGAAAATATATGAGAAAAAACCTCCTCCTATAGCGTAGGCCAGGGGAACGTTTTTCATACAATACTTGTGCAAGATTTATCTAGAAAAATAGGGGTATGTAAGAGCCGCATGAGAGGCAAACTTGAGCATCAGAGGGATATTTAAGGATAAACTCCAGGAGCATCTTGTTGCCGCCCCAGCGAGGAAAGGATTCTGCCCTTCAGCCCTCCTCCTGCCCTTTTTCACCTCACTCCGCATCACGCGCGGTTTCACCAGGGGCTGCAGAATGGCAGATCGGGGATTCGTCTTTCTTGCTGGTCAGCGGAACAGCCATTTGCTCGACAAGACCAAGCGCTTTCCTAAGAGGCTTGCAATTATTTCATTAAGATGCAACCCAGGAGATTCTTACACCACGTAAACTTGTTTCTGACTGCGGCGGGGCTTAATACCGCCTCTTTTACACTACGTGGGAGCAGCAATGACAAAAATTCCTCAAAAAGGATTAAAAAAAAAAAAAAAAAAAGACCAGGCATATATACTATATGACATTTAGAAATTAAAATAATCTGGATACTTTGTGCTGGTAGATCTGACCGGCGCTAAATACTAACAGCGCTGAGTTACACAAGGTGCTAGCCCAAACACAAGTAAAACTTTATGTCCGATACAAAAAACCCCCACAACCCTCCCCTCCAAAACTGAAATCCTTTCCAGCGCTCTCTTTTCAACCCACAAAACACTCTAAAAGTAATACTTCAAATCACATTAATAGTTAATTACATTTAGCTTAGATTCAGCTTTGAACATTTCAACTGAAGGAAAAAAAATGAAAACACATTCATACTTCTACTCGCGACAGGGAAAAAAACGTTACTTTAATTAAACATTTCTAAAAAATGTTTTTAATTCTTTTTTTTTTTTTTTTCCCTCCTCTGGAAGATTTCTCCACTGAAACTTTTGCAGTAGGTAAAGGACCAGCTAAGCTATTTCACTGCATTTCCAATACCCTATAAACATACAAGATTCAAATCGACAAAAGTAAATGTTAATTGGAAACATTTTTCTCAGTTTTTCATTATCTGAAGCAGAAAATTATGGGTCTTTTATACACACACAAAAATCCTTTTCAACCACCTAGAAAAATTGTCTTTTAATAAAAGCTTTAAATTATACTATCATATTTCAAAGGCAACGAACAGTTAAAGCAGCTAATCAAAGGTATAATTATTTAATGACTACTACTCATGCTATCTAACAGGGCCGTAATTGCTTGGCTGTGATCACTAGACCACCAGCTTC
The DNA here is from genome assembly GCF_028858705.1 of Grus americana. NCBI lineage: Eukaryota > Metazoa > Chordata > Aves > Gruiformes > Gruidae > Grus > Grus americana. Next base: position 40,815,365 of record NC_072857.1, read on the forward strand.
AATACTGGAAAACAAGTACTTTGCTTGTAGCGTTTGATCGACCAATTTCTGAGGTTAGTTTCTCCAATTGGGTTGACTTCACAAGGCTAGCTGAGTTATTACGGAGTCAGAGAATCCGTTTGTCACCCTGCCTCCACTTTTTTGTACGCGTTTCTACTAAAAAAGAAGAAAGAAAAAAAAACCACCCAAACCAAACAAACCTGCAGAGAAAACCAAAATATTTCCCTGGCAAAATGCGATTTGTCAAAATCATCACTGATTTTTCTCGCTTTCAATGCCGCATCACAGTTTTCTGTAAATCCCAGCTGACCCCACTTTAGTAATTCAAATTTAAAAAAAACCCCACCCGAATGTGCCTATTGAAAATTATATTTTAATCTTAATTGCATTTTAATATTTATTGTCCATATTAATCTACCCCAGATAGGTGGAGCAGCGTGTAAGCAGACCTTCTGACTCAGTTCCTTTGTTTATATCATGGCTTTTACAACTGGAAATATGAGAAAAATAACCTAGCGGCATCCCGTATTAGTTACCAGAGCTATCCAGAAGCTAAGCAAGTGCGCAGTGCTTCTTGGCTTATTTTTGGGTTAGTAACAAAGCACTTATGGAAAAACTGTTTGTGTCATTATATCTCAGCATCAAATGCTAAATACGAACTACTGCTATTACACTTCTTTTGTGGCGCTTTTTTTTTATTTTTTTATTTTGCTACACAATTAGATTTGATACAGGATATTGGGCCCTCTGGAATTTCAAAGATATTTGAATTGCTATCCAATTATCTAGTCAACATCTTGATTTCAACATCAGTCTTGTGCTTGTAATTAGTATCATCGGAGCTCAAGCGACACCACCACCTGGGATGCCACTCTCAAAACCAGAGACGGTGAGGAAGCCACCCTTCTCAACTCTGCACCTCGCAGCCAAATTCAACTCCAGGATGAAAAGGAACACCGACCGAGACTTGCTCCCACCGCTACGCCTGGCTGGAATTACATTTGATGTGACATCAAAACCGCTTGGCTTTTGAGATCCCTATTTGCAAGACTACCTTTATGTAACGTAAAATGCACCGTTGCTAAACACAACCCGACGTATCTGGAAGGAGAGCAGGAAAAAGCATCGCGCAGTACGGCCGAAGAGGAAACGGAGCGTGGGGGAAGCATCTGGGACACAAAGGAGAGGAAGATGAGAGGAGCAAGAGCGGGACATATGGGGGACGCATATTATTCGCCACCAGCCTACCTTCTTTCTGCTGTTTAGACACAGTATTGACTCAGTGAAAAGAGACGACGCTTCCTTGCCTACCCCACGGAGAACCACTACTTTTATGGCATGATGGATTTATTCTTGTTTCGGGCCATCAGTTTCATCTATGGGTAGGGAGACGACAATCTTGCCCGTTATAGGCTGATAAACAAGGAGCATTTAAATCCATTAAGCAAAGCCGCATTGTTCTGTACCCTTCTCCCTCTGAACAAAAAGCAGCCGCATTTTGTTGATAGCGCGAGCAATTACTGTCAAGAAAACAGTCACAAAACAACAGAAAGACCCGTTTCTGCTCAAAGGACTTATGTTCTCAGCACTCACTTTTAAAAGATATACTCAGCGCAGGCATCTTGAAATTGCCCAAGTATTTGGCCGTTGCTTTTTCACAAAGTTCCTTTTCCAACGTTATATAAGGTGTCAGAACGAAAATACCGCAGACTAAAAATAAAACATACTACAAGCAAGTAGTGTCATTGGGCTGAATTAAAGCCAAAAAGAACACGTTTATTTTCTCATGTGGTAGAAAAACGGTAACTTGTTTGAAGATAAAAAATATTTATGTACAAAGTAGGATGGGAAGGTGCACTCTGCACCATCAATGTGCTTCACAGCAACTTCTGTCAAGGTATCTTACAGGAAAAAACCAAACCTGAGCAGGTATGTGGGCAGCAGGGAACATCAATATTTATGTACTTGTTACAGTTCTCATTTCCTCGAGGTTTTTTTGTAGATATAGATGATGAAGAGTTAGATTTTTCCAAAGACCTGGATATATTGCTCCTCTTGGATTTATTTTGTTCAGCATTTAACAAAATGATCTTAAAACGATAAAGGAGACTTCCCCCTAGCCTCGTTGTTAACAGAGGAGACATATGTTGTCTATAGAAGTCTTCTAAGACAGCGTAACGCCAGATTAGGCATTAGAGTCACTTTGTTAGTTCTACCTTTTACTTTGAAATTTAAGACAATTATGAAATTTTATAGAAATCAGAATTTCATTCCTACCACCTCCCATTTTTCTCACGCGTTTAATCCACGCCATCCACACGACTGTAAAAGGTACGCTCACGCTACGCAAATAAAAACTTGAATAAAAAGCACGGCCGCGTAAGATTTCACAAGTAGCTTCCTCTTCTGAGGAAGCAACCGTTGTCCACATCGGCCCCTAAGGATCATTAGGCGGCAAAACCATAAAGCAGGGGCGAGGTAACTTCACTAGAGGATCCAAACCTCGCACAGCAATGCCAGCCGGTTCGAGTCGTGCAAAAGAACACCTTGTGCTACACCATTTTAGAAAAGGCTATCCATAAAGCATCTTAGACATGGGTGTAATTTGAAGTGTTTCCACCCTTTGCACTAATCCAGCCCTCGATCCAGCCTCATTAGCAGTTTGCCCTCCAGCACGGTAAGCAGCGACAGGCACGTAGGAGGAGCACGCACGCACAAACCTCTTTTGTTTGTTCTTAGGGAATCATATCCATATGTGAGCAGACGCAGCACGGCTTTCCACTGGAGCTACATATAACACGAATTCTTCGTTAATTTTCATCACTTGTAAAAATAAGCATGAGACAATCTGCCGATACTAGGTGTTTAAGAGTTTAGCATGTTACTCTGTTTGTGGTGCAACTTCCCGTGTTAGTAGAGTGATTCCTCACTGGAGAGATTCTAGTTGGAGAGATTTATTGTGTCAAGGTCTTTTCCTACAAACTACTAAGCCATCTGTAATGATTATTTCTCTATAAACCTGAACGCTCGTGCTAAAACAGGAAGGTCACCATCTCCCCTTTTGCCTGAGCTTCTACATCAGTCTGCACCGACGCAGAAGACGACTCTCGGTTCCTTCCCCTGGCGTCGTTAGAAAACGCAGACCCACGGATGTTGGGTCCTACACCACAAAGGAAGACAGCCTGCGGCACAGGGGGTTCCTTGGGGCTAGGAATTAACTAGAAGTTCCCATCTAGTAGCGCATGCACGCCGCCTGCATTTAGGTGTGCTACCAGTAAATCTATTAATTTGCATTTTAGGACTCCCCAAAGCCTGCAAAGTTAAACAGCTAGCTCAAAGCGGGCAATGGGACAAAGGACCTTGGACCTTTCGTAAGTAGTTTACGGATTAACCAACTTCCAAACCTCACTGCTCAACCAATGGTTACTACAGTGACCTACAACAGAGCCTGAAGATCTCCGCCTCTTTGGGCAGGTGGTCTTAACCCAGGCCTCTTCCTACAGAGAAAGCATTAAGACTCTTCCGTTTTAAACTTATGGTGGGAACAGAAAAATTCTTTCCAATGACAGATTCAACATTTTGTCTCTTTTCCATAGATTGCATCTGCCCAGACACCGTCTTGAACAAATCCAACAAGAGCAGGGTTAACTTCTGCGTCTGCTCTTACATGAAGGTTATCATTCCTGTAATTTGACTTTTCTCAAAAGCTGCGGTTGCAGAAAAATCCCCGGGGAGATGCTGTGATTAGCTTTCAAATGAAGAAGTTGGAAAAAGGAGGATGCAATTTTACATTTGCATATTTAAAATACTGCACGTTTTGTCAGGGCATACACAAACACCACACGGCTGCGTGAGAAAGCAAAACCGGGAGGCTCAACAAATTAAGAGACTTGCGTCTAAGTTGCGTTGCCTTTCATCTTTCAGTACAATACTGAGTAACAACTGCGTTTTGCCTGGAAAGATAAATATTAAATCTTGCATTTACATCAGATGCTAGTGTCAACGGCTTCCTCGCTAGCCAAAGCTCTGAGTTGTTAACTACTAAATGGCTAAATGACAATGGCTGTTACTAATCGCTTATTGAATAATGAAAGTGACACAACTGATAAAAGGTTTCAATCCTGGAAAAAATGATTTATAGTATTTCACTCTACTGGCACTGTTATTTGTATGACAAATGGTTGGACAGACACCAGTTAATCTCTGCACACCTCCAACTCTGATGTGGCAGCTTCTGCCGGAGCAGCCAAATAATCAAGAACAGCTAACAATACAGCCACGCTGTCGCGAGGGGCTGAATGCGGGTATTTTATCAAGGCTGATCCCCAAATCAATTTACGCAATGGATTTTTTTTTTTTTTTTTTTTGGGAGGGGGGGAGGAGAACATGGCGAGAAAGAGGAGGAGTATCATAAAAATGGGAATCCGCAGCTAGGTAGATTGGCCACGCTCCTCTAGCGCAGAAATGAAATCATCAATACAACTAAGGCATTAATGATTTCAGAAAGCTCAGTATAGTTTATAGATTTTTCTTGATGGCAAAATCCGAACTGCAGCATCATACAGAGCTGTCAAGACTGTTATGTTGTAGCGTAATATCACATCGCCTGCTGGGTACCGCAAATCCCATTTTCCCCTCGGAAGGGAGAGAGGGATGTGGCTGCCTTTGAGGCAGTATGAAACAGGATTCCCCCCCCACCCCTTGAGAAATGAATGAAGCTTTATATTTATAAGCAGCCCATCAATAGTAGCTTTATCTCATTGGTTATATCGGTATCATTCTACTTCCTGCAGAAGTCAAACGTGTTTTATCAAGCCAGTCTTTCAAAAGCAGCAAACCCCTTGGAGTGCTGAGCTTCCCGGAGTTCGCCTACTCTGGAGTTATTTTTCATCTTCGCATCCAAAAGTTTTAACTTCTCATATAAGAAAAAATGACGCCCATTTCTATTCAATGAGGAAAACCAGTTTAATTAAAGAAAAAAACCCCATGCAGACGGAGAATTCCAATTTTGCCAATTGAACAAAGTGATGGACCAAAGATTTTTCTATTTGCGCAACCCAATCGGACGAGTCTGTACTTCGACACAGCTCACACCTTGCAAATCATTAACTAAAACCCCAAGAGAATCCCGCTACACTTAAAAGCAGTTTCACATAACGTAGCAGTACTAAGATAACTTACTTCCTTATGTCATCGTGCTGTTAAAAAAGTTAAGTACAAAATAAACAGCGTATTACAATCCAACTAAACCACAATAAACCCCAGCTTCTACATGATTGCCAAAGGGTCAAGCGGTCCCACCACAGATAAAGGTTACACAATACTTGAAGCGCCCATGTAGAGTACAACCTACGCAGAAAAGTGAAGTTTTCACTCGGTTCTCCGCTATTTGCACATATAGGCCTTCACGTAGCGCAGCGCTTCGCAAAGTCGCAAGTATTTTTAGGCTGCAGGAGGCCGATGGCAATGTATTTTGATGACCTGTGCTCAACCCCTGAAAGAGAAGGAGATTTTAACAAACAGATGTTGAGGGTTGAGGTTCAAACGAGGCAGACACCAGCGTGGTGGAAGTGAATTGGAAAGAGCGGATGCCGTGAAGGGTCTTCAAAGGGCAGAGCGGCAGCTCATCGTTGATGGGGTGGAGCAGAGGAGGCCATTGGGAAGGATGCCGAGTGAAGGGTGACACAGGAAAAGTGACGGGCCGAGGGAACCATTGTTGTAGTAGCATCTGGACAGAGCTGAATGGCTACCACATTCATCAAGGCCAGGAAAAAAAGATGCTGTAGCAACTGAGATATGAGGTGGTGAAAAAGATCTGAGTTAAAAGATGAAGCCCACACCATGTGCTTCAGCGACATTCAAAGAGGTAAGGATGACATTTTTCTCCGTCACAGTGACATGGAAGAACATAGCAATGGGGGGTTTAAGGCAGTTGGTTAGGTGCACGAGGAGATGTGCGCCCCGTGGTGAGTTTGGATAGAGAATACAGAGCCCCACGCAGATGGATGCTTGAGCCACAGAAAGACAAAAGCTCAGTTTGCACGTGCACACGTGAGGTTGTTCAGAGGAGAAGGGGACCTGACAAGCAGAAGTAACAAGAATTTTCTTCAAAAGGCCTAAAAGATTCCTGGAGAGGTAAAAATCTTACAGGCTGCACTCCCACTAACAGGAGAAATGAGGATGGACTGTGAAGGTAACTAACACCATGGGAAGCAAGGAAAAAAATCACCCATAACGTCAAACAGCATGGGGCTGAAAACAAAACCCAAGTCAACTCTTCCCTGGGTTTGGATGATGGATACGCATTTACAACTGCTTTTTGTGATCTACTGGTTGGTCTTTTCAATCCTTTTAAATTGCAGTGATTATTTTTCTAGTGCTTGTACAAGGTTTTTTTTTTTTTTTTTAAGTTCACATTATCAGCCAAGACTAAGTCAATATATTTGCTCTTGAAAGAAATTTGTGATAACGTAGCATTAAAAATTGCTCAGCTTTTTATCACTTGACAACCTCCTGTAAGGGATTTAGACAACTCTGTTACTCTGCCAGTGGAAATTATTTTCTGACCCTATCACATATCAGCCTTACCATTATTTTGCACAGGATCAATATGGGGTTAAATAATACACAGATTCTTCAGGATCCCTTCCCTCTTTTCAGCTACAAGCATAAGATTCATTTTTCCTCAGTTCTCTGAAACATTCCCACTGCTGCAAGATCCCTTCCAAATTAAACGACAGTTGATTAGAAAGCTCTTAGGCCAACTTTGTAGTACTCCTGACCACAGCTAATCTGGTTGTGCAGCTATAAATAAATATATACATAAAAATAAACAAACACTATATATATGTTTAGCTGTTGCGTAACTGTATAGAGAAGTACAAATTTAAGGTGAATTCTTATTTTTTACCAATGACAGAAAATTTCTTGCTTTTCCGTTTTGAAATCAGGATTCATTATTATAGGCTTTTGTCAAGCATTAGATTCATATCATGGCCGGAATTTACTTGTTGCTGATGAATTTAAGAAATTCCTCTTTCATCAATCTTCTAGCCCTCACATTCTACAGACCATCAATTCTTTCTAATATCTTTAATTTCCTTTATCAACACTTTACATTTTCTATCTACTGATTCATATTTGCTGCCATCGCCTTCAGAACCCTTCCCACGGACGCTTTCTTAAATCGTTTCCTCCGCTTCCACTCTTAATCAGAAAGCTTTTTAAAACACAAGCATCCTTTTGAGTGGAGAACGGTAGGTCTTTGGCACTTAATCTTTCCTAAACATTTCCAGATTACTCACGTAATTATGTTTAACCTCTCCTCCCACACAAATTCTCTCACCGTTGTCCACGGTTATAGAAAATAAGCCTGTTAAAAGCTTCCAGTTTGTGTGCCTACATATATATATTAATTAAGAGAACTACACTGTGTGTGCTCAAGGCAGAGGAATTAGGCTTGTCTCGTACCATACAATCTCAACTTCAAGCACGTGCCTTATTGCCCAGGTGGAGCGGGACTAACAACATTTAATTATTTACTCTGCATCTCCCAGGCCTCGTAAGGCAGAGCGTGACCCCGCTGTATTCTCCTAACCCATCAATCAGCTCTTTAAAAGAAAGCGGAGGCTCTCGCCCTTCCACGTGGAGTTAACGTGCAGGTAGTCGCAGTAATTGATGGCACAGAAAAACCATGACACATAATAGCACGAGATTACTGTCAAAACACCGCGCAATCAAATATAATAAAGGTTGACGGACTAGCGGATTCTTTCTTTGATTGGGCACATCTGCATGCGCGCACAAGTTAAGGACTGCTTGCTTGGCGGGTGAGATCAAATGGGTTTGGTAAAGAAACTAAGCATAAAAAACCAAGCAAAAGCAAGGGTGCTATCATAGGTAATACAAAGCCTGCTCCGGAGAAAATCAGAGCTATCGACCGGAGACTGATCTGCTGGGCTCCCTCCAGAGCGATAAAACGCATTTTCCCCAGGTAAGCCGTAGCATCACCGAAAGCATACAAAATCCTTAAAAATGCTGTAACCAAATACGGTCAGCTTTTCCTGCTTGAAATGGGAATACGCTGGATGTACGGCAAAAATCACGAGTAATTGGTTTAAGCTCTCAGGTTAGTGTAACCGGTAAACAGGAGAACCTCACCCTATTGATTGATCTCGCGTAGACCTGGCTGGAAAGCAGTTTCAGCCAAAAAGTGGAGGGGAAATAATGAAACCTGTCCCCAGAGACATACAGCTGAGATATAAACAGGGATTTAAAGGGAAATTTTCCTAGTAAATCTCTCAGCATTTCCGCAGTTCTCATTTCAATCTAGTCCATTCCTCCCACCCCCTTGCAAAAGTGGCTGGACTTCTGACTTGTATTACCACCACGGAGGCTGCACGGCGTTTGGCAGTACCTTTTACCTGCAGATAAAAAAATCTCCATCTCCTCTTTCCCCAAAGCTTTTTAAGAGGGGGGGGGAAAAAAAAAAAAAGAAAAAGGGGAGATTAAAAAAATATATTCATTTTGGATTTGTCAATCAAAATCTCAGGCTTCGGCATACTGTGTTGGTTGATGTGTTAGGACAGACCTACAACGCTCTGAAAAATGAGTACCCGGTAAGGGACTAAAAGCCAGGAGGTGACAATTTCTAGCTGCTGAACGTGGCACTGCCCTTGAAATGACAAAACCCCTCTGTACCTCGCAGGGTCTCCGCGACCTACTTCGCTCCGGAAGGATAACTGGAACGAACAAGAATCCTCTCCTCTTAACGCACCGCGGAGTTAAGTTTCTTGTATATTCAACGTTCTCCTACAAGCAGGACCAAAGCACAGAACAATTTTCACAAGCGGAGACTCAAAGAGACCAACGCGCTGGCTCCTGCGTCGCTCAGAAAAATCGTTTTGGATTTTATTCCGGCTCTGTTCGGGCTCTGGGGGACAGTTTATGTCAATCTTTTCTTCTTTTTTCAAAAGTATTGCAGGTTAAACTTTGGGCCTAACAACCTTGACAGCGTCCCTTTACATTTTTTAGACGAGCCATTGAGTAGCATTATGACAAATTATGGGACCTGATGATATGTAACCAGAACATCTTCTCCAGTCAAAGGCTGTGGAGGAAATAAAAAGCCTGAAAGAAATATTTCTGGCAAAAAAAGAAACTTTTTCCTCTTCATTAGTATAAGGAATTGCAGATGGTGGAACACTTCAATTAACCACGAAGTAGGGTTTCCTCGTACGACAACTGTATTCCCTTAAGAAAGCCCGTAGAAGACACGTAGCATGACAAACTCTTCTTTTGCTTGTGGATCCATACAGCCAACATGTGAAAACCTTTGAAAATCATCATCTTTAGAAGCAAAGTTGCCTTTAGGTACTGTTTTCTACACTTCTTTGCTATCATTCTTCATTACGGAAATAACCTGTATGAAATCAAGGTTTCTATCGGAGTCCACCTGCCTCTACCTCTACCTTGATCGGCTGAAAGCAACAGTCCGCCGGCTGTGATGCCAACTAGCTGGTGAAGAAGCTGTTGCAATCTTTTGCAGGCAGAGAAGCAGTCTAATACCACAAGCGCACCGCCTCCGGGGAAAAAAAAAAAGCCCCAACAAAGAACTAAGAACATCGGACAGAGAATAGAGAGTTCATTATTAATAGGTAATTTACAAATATTTCCTAAGTGTCATCCATTGTTCGCCTGGGAATAGCTTTTTAATAAGATTCACATAATAAAGAAAAGAATGATGAACTATATTGATATTTTTATTACTAAAGGCAGCAGACAATTATCGATATGGCTAAGAAAAAAGCAAAACCCTACTTCCAATCTCCTCCATAGCTATTTTTTCAGTTCACAACAGCTCTGAACTTATCGTGGACCCTTCAGTCTGTAATAAACTGGAGTACTGCACCTAAAACCTTTGGTTTGCACCAGTTTGCAGAAGCGGATCCTGATGTAGACCTGCTCGCAGGAGCATCAGCTGTAGCTCACAATCACGCCTCTAGAAAACAGTGGACATCCGTAATTATGAAACTAGTTCTTCCCCAAAGCGTTGCCATTTTTAGAGTAAAAACACCATCTCCCATAACAGCCCAAACATTAAGACAACTGGGTGAACACTACAACTTTAGAGGTGAACACCTGCTCTACTAGTCCATTGTTAGACACGATTTTATTTTTTTTGCCTTTTTTTTTTTTTTTTTTAAGATCACAACAGAAGTCAAAGACTGCATCTTCACTTTCCGAGTGAAGAAAACAACCCTCTCCCGCAGCCCAGTACAGCCCACTCCTCCACACGGCACTAGGAGTGCTACCAAAGTTTACCTTCTCACTTTGATTCCGGGATCAAAAGGTTATCTGTAAGCAACGGTGACCTAATTATGAATATGAGTTTTGCCTGGGAAAACCGGTGTCTAACTGTATACGGACCGTCTGAGGGATAAAGAACAGAGTTGACAAATCACTAAAAATTAGTTGATTTTCACATTCTCCTTATAATCGCGATGGATCCTCACACCAGATTAAGTAATCTGGCAAGTATTAGCTTACATTTTACCTTATTATTAAATCCATTAAGCACATATTAATCAGTAATTTATTACAATTTGGTTTGTTCTAATGTAATTAAACACCGAGGCCTCTTAAGTATTCCATGAAACTCAAGTATGTTGCCTGGCAAGTGGGGATTTTCTGAAAACAGTTCTTCAGGAATCCTTGGTGATATTTTAAGATCTTGATTGTGGACTATCTACCACTGGCAAGCACTTAGTTTTAGGATGAAAGTGTACACTTTTGTTATTTACAGTATTTCAGCAGAATCTCTCATTCGAGGCTCCAACTACAGAAATAATTTGTATTTAAGCAGACTTGAACTCTCACAGCGTCGTTTCTAAAAAGTATATTCCCTTCAAAATACGGTCTTCAATCTCCATAATCACCTCTACTATTTTATATATGGTTCTACAGGTGCCTATTGAATAAGTCAATATGTAATTAACTGTATAGCCTGTTGTGAAGTCCCAAGAGCACAGCTAAACAAGGAATGGCAGAAAATGTTAAGTATCTTCAGGTCGAGCTGCATTGTACAGGGAACCCTCCAGCAACCCCTTCTTGCAAAGAAGTTTGAAAGGATACGGATGGGGTCAAAGGGAAGATGGTAGTGGAAACACAAGTGATGGAAATGGCCAAAAGAGCAAAGTTTTGTGATTTTTCCTGCAATATGCTGAGACTTGGAATCCTGGAATGGTTTGGGTTGGAAGGGACCTCACAGCCCACCCAGTGCCACCCCCTGCCATGGGCAGGGACACCCTCCACCAGCCCAGGTTGCCCAAAGCCCCATCCAACCTGGCCTTGAACACTGCCAGGGAGCCAGGGGCAGCCACAGCTTCTCTGGGCAACCTGTGCCAGGGCCTCAGCACCCTCACAGGGAAGAACTTCTTCCTTGTATCCAACCTAAATCTGCCTTCTATCAGTTTAAAACCATTGTCCCTCGTCCTGTCACTACAGCTCTGGTAAGAAGTCTTTCTCCATCTTTCTTATAAGCCCTCTTATACGCTGCTCATTGAGAAGAAGAAGGACTATTAAATGAGCGCCAGCACAAGGAAAGTGAAACTTCTGCAGACACCGTTCTGGTCCAAATCGCAGATGTACACCCAGGCTGCACTAAGTTAGGACTGGTAAAACACATTCAGTACCTGCCTGGAGGAGAAAGCTGAGGTTATTGCTATAGAGATCTATCGGGCTGGCATTTCACTACGGGCAGACAGTAACGCATCCCGAGCTATAGGCAACAGGCCATATCCCCTATGCGGCTGGATTCTGTCACACGATGCTGAAATGTCAACTCCGTACGCAGAATATTTCCCCTTGACATACTGAAGGCAATAACTTGCAGCTGAAGTTGGAATATGAAAATCAGCGTGTAACATTTCCCAGCCCGTCTTACAGGTGATGGCTGTACACAACTGATTCTTCCAGTGGTGTGAAATCATATAGAAATACCCACCCGCCTTCCTCTCGACACGTGGCAAGAACGCACCGTGAGCCCAAGGGAACGGGTCGCTGGAAATGGAAAATATGTTTGACAACTTTGCATTCAAAATACTTTTTTTTTTTTTAAATAATTTGAAAGTCAGTGTATCCCTTAACCAAACGAGATCCAAATGAAGAGTACCAAAGAAAAAAAAAGTTATCGCTCAGTTAACACTGCTGGCTGTGAGACATCTCCAGAGAGAGCAGAAATATTTAAAAAAAAAATCAGTAACAAGCTGAAAGATGTGTATTAGTCACTGGGTAAGTATTGTATGATTTCCTTCACTAAATCCACCTTTCTAAGCTCAGACTGCTGCAACATTCATGTGATAAACAGCATGTCTCACCATAAAATTTGAATTTTTTTTTTTTTTTTTAAAAAAAGTTATTTATAACTGACCATTCACAGCCCACTGACTGGCAGCCATCCAACCAAAAAGTAATTATGTGTGCGACAATGATGATACTAAGCCCAATGTAATAGGATTGCTTCCAATTTTAAGGTTAAGTAAATCATGAACTGTACTTTTATGTATAAATATGTCAGTTAAAGCATTTAGTTTGTCTGGAAATGGGCTAGACCATTTTGGTGTTTTGTTTACTGCTACAAAGTGTTACCTTGGCTGAAAAGCACTGGCATTTATGATAATCACAAACCAGTCACCATCACCAGCAATTTTCAAACGATGATTTAAAAACTAAAACGTCCGCTTTTTTTTTTTCCCCTTGAAATACTAGCTTGCGTGACAATCGCACGCCGCGCACACAGCTGCTGAGGTCCCAAAAGGAGGAGCTTGGGAAAGGAGAAATAAAAGGGAACTGAAACAGCCTTCGAGGGAGCTGCCAATTCCTTGTCAAATGAAGCAGAGTCAGAAAATACTCCAGCCCAGCTTCGTCATCCATCACCGCGAACTGCGGCGCTTCCTCCCCAGATTAAACAGACAGACTCAAAGCGCTGGGGAAGGAGGCGCAAAGGAAGTCAAAGTCAAGTCAATGCCGTATCAGTTTGAAAACCCCGATGAAGACGATGGCGTGTGTGGCGGCAGAGCTGACAGGCACCAGCCAGCCTCTTCTTGCATGTACCCTGGAAACTGGAGCCTACCAGGTGAGAATCATAGTCTATTAAACTTTTTTTTTTTTTTTTTAGAAACCCCACAGATATTTCCCACATTTCAGCATCCCATTCAAACAGGAGATTTGCCACGATACGCCTGAGCCTCACAGGAGTTGTTGATGTCACTGCATACATCATGCTGTTACATATGTTACGGGAGGCTTGCAAGGTATCTTCTACTGCCGAGGAATCTGTTCCATCGGTCTCCTCCCAGCCCTTAGATAAATAATCCTCCAGGGAAAGCATGTACTCCCAGACGCAGAGTTGGTAGTAGGCTGAAACAACCGAGTCCACCACTCGAAGAAAGTCAATGGAGCCAAAGATGTAGAATTTCTCCCTCTTAAAAGCTGACCTCTCTAAGGCCTTTACCTCCTTGATGGAGACAAATACGGAAAATTAGGAGCTGACCGTGAGCCTTCTGGTTTATTACAACGTGGGCACTAAAGGTTTGGTTCAAAGCCTCACCAAGGAAGAAGCATTGAAGAACTTGTGTCTTGGGTGTGGGCAGCAGAAGAGCACACGGCAATCCTGGCTGCAGAGATCAAACACGCAGGTCACCAAATACACACATCTAGAGGGTTCTCTTCCAAAGGAGAAGGAAAAAAATTAGGACTCTCATAGCTCTTGTGGGCTGCCTAGCAGTAGTAAAACGTTACTACAAAATAAAACACATAAACAGCCCTCCCCCCCCCCCCCAAACTAGGATATGGAATTTCAGACAATAGCTGAACCTGAAATCATTGGAAGAAAACCCAACAGCTCTGATTCAAAGATCCAAAGCCCACCAACGCTGCCTATTTTTTTTTTTTTTTGCTCTTAAGTCTGGCTTGGCCCCTAAACAGGAAGTGAGAACTGATCTTAAAGAGCAGAAGAAATAATAAAAAAATAAAATAATTAAAGCTGTTTTTTAAGGGGTAGGACTGGCCAGCATAGGCTTAGTTTTAGGAAATAAACCCCCACAATTCAATGAAAAGGGAAGCAGCAGAAGAGGGGTAGGGTCCATAAGGAAGGTTTCACTTGCAAGTTTTAGGAGCAACCGAGCTTTTGTTCAGATTTCGCCTGTTTAAGCAGCCCTGTAAATTCTGTCGGACCTCGGAAGGAAGGAAGGGGTCCCATGAGGGAGACATTTAGCGGCAGAAATGCCTTCAGGAAAGGCTGAGAGCCTGCAATGTCTTTTTGCAGGACTATTATTTCAGCCAGCAGTAGGCAAGTGGAGCAGAATTATGCTGACAAGCAGAAATAAAAATTTGGGGTGCTGTTTTGACTGCATCTTTTCACTGCCAGTCACAGCATATTCCAAGCAGGGGAAACACAAGCTCTTCATCTGACACACGGCTAATGCAACGCCGTACTTCAACCTACTATAAAGTCGTCCTCCCACCTCTCCAAACTACACACGCATCCAAAAATTAGATATGCATCCAAAAAATAGATATTGTGGGATATTCAAATATGAGAAACGAGATTGGTGGTACTGGAACGAGAAGCATCGCTTATGATTAAATATTTTCTTATATGGTGCTTCGATATGTATGCCTTCAAATGATTGTCTTTTCATTTTAGGAGGAATCTGAATTAAGAAAGATGTTGATGTTTTTATAGGTAAGAAATTAACAGAAGCCTAATCGGCCTCTGAGACAAGAGAAGCTAAACTAAAGACCCGGCCGGCAACCCTTTTGCTTCTTTTAAAGCACACAGATTTATCCTCATTATGGGACGAGAAACAGCGCTCGTTCTGCTTGGTAACGTCATCTTGGTACCAACTTGCAGATGAACCGAACGCTCGCTGGAACAGGTGCCAAAAAAAGACACGTTCTCACAGCCTGAAGGTTAAACTGGATTAATTTCCAAAACCTGCAAACGGATACGCTGTAATTTAACATGCGCTCAACATGTGTGCTCAGCAGCAACTGAAAATGAAATATCTTAAATATTATCAAACGTTACATCATTAAATATAAATTAGATGGAAACAGGGGAAAGCTAAAAATTGACTAGGAGTTCAGCTACTCTAAATGGCTAATACGTCCATTTTTCACCTGAAGCCCTCTCCAATACAGTTTTGCCATTAAGCAAAAACCTAAAGAAAGGTAATCAATTCCAACTAAAAAGCACTTCTCCCGGAATGACTGCACTTCAAACCCCTGGCTGGCTGCCAGCCCCCCCAGACAACAGCTATCAATGTTTCTGACTATCACAGGAGCACGAGGGGCCATGCATAATTGACTAGAAGATGGGCTAAAACTGTGCCCAATCAGTGTGTGATCAAAAACGCGTGGAATATTCAGCGCCACTTGATTACATGGAGGCACGTCCTTTCGCTCTCCTCATGAAATCTCTTCAAGGTCCAGAGTACTGTAATAAGATCATTACTGTCAAGCGGTACGAATCGCAGGCAATGAGTCTTGGGATAGGAAGTCATACTTCACAAGCTCCTCTGGTCCTTTTTTTTTTTTCTCTGTCTCTCTCCCCTTTTTTTTTTTTTTTTTTTTTGTATTTTACTGCGTGTTGAGGCAGCAAGGCGACGAGGTGACAGATAATGATCACATCACTGTGTGGCAACTAGAAAGGCACTTTTAAGAAAGAGCACAGAGAAATCAGCTTAAGAGAAACTCAAACATTTTTTTTTTGGGGGCTTTTTTTTTTTCCCCTCAAAAATTAAATAGAATTAAACTGTGCAGTATTCTCCTTTCATGAATTGTGATTTAATGTCATTGAATTTAATCATTTGATAGATTTTCATATTATACCAAAGCCTATTACCTCACAGACAAATGGCCAATTTTCTCCATCTCACGCTCACAAAAGAAACCTTTATTAATTTTTTTTTTTTCCGGGGGGGGGGGGGGGGGGGGGGGGGGGAGAAGCGGTGGAAAATGTCAATGACGAGGCCTGTTCAAGTTTTCTTTTTACCTGCTCCTTTCACTGGAGTTGCACACTACCTATAATGCATAACATCTATCACAAGTAACCTATCTCTAAAGAGAAAGGTGGAGGGATTGAAAACAGGAGATTAAAGCACAGAGTATAAAACAAACATGCAGCAAGCTCACCACCGCAATCTCACGCACAGCACGTGTATCTGCAGCAGAGACTTCAGATGGGAAGATACTTGGTATCTGCTCACTGAATTTGACAGCTAATTTAAGGCAACTATTTGATTAAAACTTGGCAAAACAACATAGGTTTGAAATGACTGACTGGTCAGGAGTTGGAAATAAAAAGAGGTCTACATTACTGTTACGGGGTTGTCTTGTAAATGCCTGACATCGACACCGCAGAGCATCAAAACTGAAATTGCTCCAGAGCTGCATTTTTCAAATGGAGAAGGTTGCTATGATCGGGTAAGAACCTACTGCTGAAGGGGAAGGAAACGTCAGCCTAGTGAAGAAGCCCCACCTGCACCTACATCTACAGCACCTACATCTACAGCACCTACATCTACAGCACCTACATCTACAGCACCTACATCTACAGCACCTACATCTACAGCACCTACATCTACAGCACCTACATCTACAGCACCTACATCTACAGCACCTACATCTACAGCACCTACATCTACAGCACCTACATCTACAGCACCTACATCTACAGCACCTACATCTACAGCACCTACATCTACAGCACCTACATCTACAGCACCTACATCTACAGCACCTACATCTACAGCACCTACATCTACAGCACCTACATCTACAGCACCTACATCTACAGCACCTACATCTACAGCACCTACATCTACAGCACCTACATCTACAGCACCTACATCTACAGCACCTACATCTACAGCACCTACATCTACAGCACCTACATCTACAGCACCTACATCTACAGCACCTACATCTACAGCACCTACATCTACAGCACCTACATCTACAGCACCTACATCTACAGCACCTACATCTACAGCACCTACATCTACAGCATGTTAAATCCCATACCATGGTGCTCTCCACCTGGCATTTCATTATGAAGAATGTCTCATATGAGCTGCTCACCCTTTCAAACACATACCATTCGGAGACTCCTCCTCAGGGCAAGATGAGGATGTCCAGCTCCACACTTGGCAGATGCTCACAGGCTCTATCACCATGCAAGAACCAGAGGTGCATAGCACCTGCCAATGCACATGTTGCTGATATTGCAACTTGTAGTCCAAGAATGGTTGAAACATCATGCCCCATTGACTCCAATCTACCCTTTGAAGATCATTGCATGAAGAGACTAACACCCATTAACATACAGAAATGAAAAAAAAAACCAAACCCCAAACCCCAACGCTTAAAAACATCAATCTCAGGATTAATAGGCACCTTTGGAAGAACCAAAATCACAAAGGGAAACTAAGAGGAGAATCACCATCTCTTCAAGGGTAACAACTTGAAATTGCTCAGGCTTTTGCACTTTGCCCACTTTTCTTAAATAACAATTCCTGGGAGAAATACATGCATACTCAACAACTTATTTAGTAAAAATGTTCATATACACCGTCACCTTCCTCAGTTTTTGTTTGGACCTGCTTTTTAAGAGGTGTCACAAACATGGTGACAAAGACCAAAGCGAAAGGGGCAAAAATATTTCTTGATCTATAGGTTGTTACTAAATCCTGAAGTCTAAGAGAGCTGCAAAAAAATCCCACCAGCATTAAGAGAGAGAGGAGGAAGTATTTGGCTGCAACTGCAAAAATGTAAAGAGTTTATCTGTGTGCAGTAAAACTAGAAAATTCCCCAAACCTGTAATGCCTGCAAGGTACGAAAGAGTGTCAGACTCCTGATGCTGGGCAAATCCTGTGTATGCAGACTCTTGGATTGGAATCAGCTGGAAATGTCATCTTCACTCTCACTTCCCTGGAAGCAGACGGCATTAGGTACACCTAAATTCACAAACTTGTATCAAATGAGACTTTCTACATCTCTCTTGCTAGATGCCATGCCTGGAATAGTTTTATTTGGAGCATAGAGGGGAGACGACCAGCAAAGCTGTGCATTTAGGAAAGATCATGACTTGTTTCACCTGGATTTAAAGGCAGATGTGGTTTCACTGCCCATTGAGGTTCTTCAGACCTGGAGCAAGGAGGCTGATTACACAAGGAGTATTTTCCGACAGTATGCTCAGATCAGTTCTTAGCCCTAATAGCTGCTGCGTAGCAGCACATATTCTTCAAGGCTTACACCTAATGGCTAAAACGTAGGGTTCTGTAATTGAAAAAAAAAAAAAAAAAGACTAACTTGTTATTTCTAGATTCTGTTCTGCGTGTACCTCTTGATTACGAGTTCTTTTTAGCATAATGCCAAGAGCATGTTTTATAACCCTAGGGTAGATCAGACCTATTGACACATTCCCCCTTGAATTCCAGGTTTGAGCTTTACGTGGCCAACCTCCACAATCAAGCCATTGTCATTAATCTCACGTTCCACGTTACAAATAAAAAAAAGCATGCCTATAATCAACTGGCATCCCATCAACCCTCCCCTCAAAGCTGCCCTGTGCCTCCTAAGGCAAACATCAATTTAATAAGGCATGTCGTAGAGAAGCGGAGCATACGAACAACCACAATAGGGTGGGCAGGAGGTCCATCTAGCCTGCGATGTTTTCATCAGCAACTACTGGGAGATGCCTACAAAAAGCAGAAAAGCAACCTGCGCCCAGATACATCTTCCGGAACAGTCCATGGTTTGGGGACTTCCTGGGAGAGGTTGTAATCTTTATTTTAAGATACCTTAATGGATTTTTCTTCTTCGTATTGGTCTAATTTAGTGGTTGTTTTAGCTGCTTAAGGTCTTCTGAAGGGAATCACTTAGGACTTCCCAATGTACCTCTGCAGCTCAGTTCCAATAAGCTGATGAGTCCAAGGCATCCTTTAAAAAACTAAGTCTTCCTTCTACACCAAAACAGCCTGGTTATTTAAATTGTGACACCTTGACTGAGAGTTCAGTTATATGGTGAACAGAACTAAATTACACTTAACATGACTTTACTTCAGCCTCTTCATTTACTATAGCTTTATTATGCATAATATTCTCATTTTATTTTTGAGATATTTTAATTTAGGTATATAGTTTCATAATGAAATTACATGGTCTCAGGCTCTAGAAAAACTGGCAAGGAACTTTTAAAGTAGACGCTCTTACTTAAGTAAACAAAACAGAATTAACTTCTCTAGCAGGATTAATATCTTACAAGTAATTCTTGCTGTCTTGTAAACATCATCTTGTGAACATCAGGAACCTTTTTCATAATCAAAGTCTCTGTCTCGAGCTGGCAGCATAGTTCTAAGGACATTAATTACCTGAAGCCAGTAAAACGCTAAGGTGTCACTTGCTTTCATTCAATTATAAAGCTACTTAAAACTTCTTCCTTTTCCGAAAAATGAGGCCAAATCACAGCGCAGCGCTTTGTACTAAGGATACACAGCGTACCCTTCTGCAGTCACAACGCAGAGCACAAAGTACTAAGAGTGGGACCATCACTTTCCAGAGAAGTATAGGTGTGTGTGGGGGGGAAGTGTTAGCTTTCTCTAGCTATCCAGATGTGCCGGTGTGTACAACCACCACCAATTCATCCTGGGACTCATCCTTTCCAGAATCCCCTTTCCTGCTGACCACCACTGCGACACTTTTCCTTTCAACCAGGTAGGCGGAACCTGCAGCCTCTTCCGACCCTGAGCTAACAGTGGTTTTAAAAGGAAGAAGGAATCTTTCAACTTGTTTAGCCTGCAATGAAGTAGGTTAAAACAATAGATGAGCTTCACCTCCCTTGTCTTTCACTCCTCAGCATCAACATAAATGTCTTTCAGCAGCAAACCTTTCATGTCAGATAGGCTGTGACGACTGAGGCTGAAGGTTTCCCAACAAGTGACCTTTATGCCTTGGTTGAAAGTAAGTCTCTGAAGATTCGGTCTACATTTTATTAATTTCTGCCCTCCTGTTTCTCAGGTGTACAGCAATCGGCCAGTACTGCATCTCCTACGAAGCAGCGAATGGAGTTACCGATGATCAGTGGAATTACAACCGAAGAGTGTTCTCACACTGAATAGGCGATAACCTCCGAGACACTTGCAGTACGCTTAAATCAAAACAAGCATTTGGCATTACAGACAACAAATATGGTCACATTCTGTTGATTTTTTTTTTTGTTTAAGCTTCATGCAGGCAGAAGAAAAAATACAGCTAGCTATTTTGCTCATTTCTGTTTCATTTTTATTGCCAACTGAGATCTGGGGGTTTGGGGGTTTGTTTGTTGGTGTTTTTTCTTTTTTAAGAATTTTTTACTTACAAAGCAGCTAGAGCAGAGAATAGCTGGATCAGGAAAGGCCTACAACTCTTCCGTGATAATCCACAAAATAAGGATGCACATGCTTATCGAACCACACTCCTAAAATCTTCCTAAACACAAGCTGCTTGGCCTCTAGAATGATCGATTACCAGCAAAGCAAAACGGGTTTTTTTTGTGTGTGCAGTATGAAATTCAGCAAAACGCTATTTGCTGAAATTTCTGAAATGTTTAATGCGGAGGAGGACTACACAAATGACGTACGATCAACAAATTGTACATGAAGAATTCAGCAGTAACCCTAAATAAATTACAAAAACTATTTAAAAAACCCCAAACACACACCAAGAAACACCTTCCTAGCTATCTGCTTATAATGCACACCCTTCCAGTTCCCAATAAATGCTGCTTCTCTTCA
The DNA here is from genome assembly GCF_028858705.1 of Grus americana. Classification (NCBI taxonomy): domain Eukaryota; kingdom Metazoa; phylum Chordata; class Aves; order Gruiformes; family Gruidae; genus Grus; species Grus americana. The sequence continues at coordinate 40,836,202 of NC_072857.1, forward strand.
TTCAACATCGCAATCAAAATGCCACTTTTGTATCAACCTCACTTCAAATACTGCAGAACATTTTTTTAAAACTATGGAACATTTACTTCCTAAAACCTCAGGCACTTACGAGACCAGAAACAGAAACAAAACCTGTTCTTACTAAACTATCCATCACAGGATGCACAGAAATACTGCACAACAGGATGGAAACACACTCTTCTGTATGACACGGGTCTGCATTTGGGGTTTTAAATTTTATATATATATATTTTTTTTTTTTTAGAGGGGCAAAAGCTTATTAAGGTATCTCTTATAATTTTTATCATTGGGACGCTGCTACTGCTGCAATGCAAGCGGTAGCTGAGCACGCTAGCTTGGGTCAGTGGGTTCCCCATCTATATACAATAATGTAAAGTCTAGGGATAAATCCGTAGGAAAAACCAGTGGTTCCTAAATTATTTCCACGATCATTTTTTTTTTTTCAATTATAATTAACTGATTTATCCCCAGGCTTTATGCTAGTGCTTTACCACACGTGGGGAACCCCCTGCCCCAAGCTAGTGTGCTCAGCACCCACGTGCACCGTGGCGGCAGCAGCGTCCCAGCACAGGTAGGGGGGTGCTGGGATGGGTTTTGCAGCCAGCATGCGGCTAGATGGATGAACACCTTCTAAATGAGTTAGCTTACATTAACTCTGGTATGTCTATACCTAGGTCACAGGAATATGATGAAAACTCTTCCCTAATGCCAGCACTAATGCTTTATTTCATTTTCCCACGTTCACCCATCTGACGGTACTAAAAACCTGCCTTCTTACTGAAATAAGAACCACTTTAACAAGAACGCCTCCATATCCACTCCTACTACACAGTAAGTTGTAAATATTGATAGTTGACTTGCAGGGACTAGGTACAATAACTGGGATGACAAGATTACCAGGAATAACTTCGGTGGAGTTCCTACACGGGCGACATCTGTTCTCCTGTACGACCACAGTAGTATATACTTAATCATCCTGTACCGGACTGGAAAGAGCTTTTATTTGAAGAAGTTTTGGTGGCACCTTAGTTCTGTGCGTTACTGCAAGCAACACAAGCCATACGGGGACCTTGACATGGAATAGATTTGATTCCAAAGGTTACAAACTCTTTAACAGGTGAGTAGTTTTGCCCTTGCTGCAGCTGCAGGTCAAGATATTAGATTTCACATCTTCCTTGCAGAGAAAAGGGAGTGACGACGCTGTGACTTTTTGTGCTGGAAAGGTTTCTGAACATGCTGTCCTCTGACAACGTCAGAAGGTTTCTTCCAGACCATAAAAAGCCAAAAAAAAAAAAAAATTGTAAAAAGAACACCAAGTAAAAATATATTCCTTCATCATGGTGCTTAATTCAATGTATTATAAATAAGTGTTAGCATTAACAATGTCAAGTCCATCTGTCAAATGAAGAATCTGCTCTCCCACAAACACTACAGCTCATTGTTTGCTGTTTCATTGAGCAGGTCTCACACGTGTTTCCACTAAATTCCAAAATTCCCAATTAACTGTTTCTTTTTTTTTTTTTTTTTTTTTTTTAAATAGAGACGTTTCCTTGGTTTTAGTTCAGTCTGGCCACAGCGTACTTATTAGAATTATGGACCTAAGGAAATGCATGTTAAAATTGTCTGGAGAAGACTCTGCAGAGAGCCGTGAGAGAGCCAAGCATGTTGAAATCATTTCAGCATATAATGGCAGCAGGTAAGTCACGGGGATGCCGAGGAAAGCTTAGGGTGAGAAGCTCCAGGTAAAATGCACACAGGTTTTCTCATGCATCGTTTCAGTTAACAGCTGTATTGCTTCCAATTTACACAAAATATCAAATTTTCAGGTGTTACACAGATTCCAGAGACCGATGCCAAGACCAGCATTTCCCTGATTCTGGTTTTGGGATGGCTGAAAGGGGTCAAGAAGTCTTGGGAATAAAGCGGCACCTCCCTTGGCTTTTTACACCTTGTCCCATCCTCCTGGACTCAAGTCCCAACGCAACTGAGAAACCAAGATGAATGCAGCAAAATTTTTGCTTACTGCTGAAAGTACAGATGAGAAGACTGACTAAAACCCTTTTATCCATCCACAGAAAACAAATGACTGTATTTTCATTTCAAGCTTAACTACAGCTCATCTCCAACGGTCCCCGAGATTCGGAACAGCAGAATGACTTCGGTGTTATAAAACACACCTGTGAAGAACACAAGCTTTTGAAATACCTTTAGCAGTTTACCCCAGGAAAATAAAAAAACAAAACCCAAAACAAACCATTTCTCAGTAAACCGGTGTTCATCCTTAGCTACAAGACAGAAAGTGTAGACCTAGAGCTGGGGGCCAGACTGCACAGATCAGAAAAGCTCAGGGAAAAGCAATTACTTTACAAGAGGCAGAGAACAAATATCTTTGTGTTAAGAAAACGGTTCTAAAAAGAAACATAAAAGGTCCTTCCTCGTCCTTCAGAAGTTCTTTAGAAACCAGCCATGAAGAACGTGGAACACAGAGAAAACGGAGAGTTTGGAAAGTCTACCAACTAGTTGCTAATCACATTTACTACTCCATCGTCAACTCCTGAACAGAGCTACGCTTGTTTTGCCTACGCTGCTGAGAGAGAAGATAAATTAACGGTGCTTTGCCTTGCATCTCCCTGACCGGCGGAGCAGATTCACCCGTCTACCTGGAGGCAGTCGGATGGACCCGAGAGCAACGCTGGCCAGAGCTCTTAGTCAATGAAACACCTGCGGAGGGGCGATGCTCTAGATTTGATGCTGAAAGATGGCCGTATCTTGGGCTTTCTATAGCTCCTAAAAGCTGAGAGATGGATTGAGGGCAGGCAGGTTCAAGCTGGCATAGCCATAAAGTTTTAAAACTGTCTAACAAGAGTAAGAAAAATAAACACTGGGAAAGGTCTTTCTGTGAAGAGTATTTCCGAGCAAGCTTTTTAATTTTTCGACTTGTTTTCAAGCTGAAAAAGCCTCCTGTTATCACTAGCTGTTCCGGTAACTGCAGCAGCACAAGGGTACCAAAACAGATGGGGCTCTGAGCAGCTATTCCTCTTTGAAACACGGCACTGTATAATCCTGCTCTGAGCAAGTTTAGACAGCATGGTGGGAAAAACACCGCTGGTTGCTGGCACCTTGCCTAATGTAAGCATTCCTGCTGTTATCCTCAAAAACACTGAGAAATTTTTTTTCAGTGACAAGTTCTGTACAGAGAACTAAAAAAACTTCGCTCTGGGTTTCATTGCACTGGAAAAAAAATTTCACAAGAATCTGATTTTCCAAAACAGGAACTGAATTTTAATTTTCATCCAAAACTGCAGCACAGTTGCTTTAGTATTTTTGTTGCTGCGACCATTGTCTCAGAAAACCCGTGGAAAGATAAACCAAGATGAAAGACTCAATCCCAGAAAGAGAGGGCTGTGCATGTGCAGATAGTGTGGAGAAAGAAGAATCAGCATGACCTTTATGGAAGGGCATAAAAGAGATGAGCATCAGTCCTTGGAATTAGTGAATCACCCTGGGCTCACTAGTGTCCATCATCGTGATATCTGAATACTTGGGCAGAGGTCAATGATCAAAGCAGGCACGTTCAAGGAGAAAAAAAGACCGCAAAGTGCAGTGAAAATGCTAGAGTTTGCTGAAGACCACATTTAAACCTCATTGAACACTTAAGCTTTGCTACAGACAAAAATGAAGGAACCCAGAATTTCTGTTTGAAAGCTGACACTTGAAACGTGCCTGGACCCAAAGGAAGGCAACGTCAAATCCAGAATTACCCAAATCATTTAACTCTGATCCATTGTAACCGTCTGAGAATAGCTACTGCAGGAGGATCCTCCTCCTCCTTTTCACAGTGAGCTCGGGTTTTCCAAAAGGAAGGAAGATATGGTTCTCCCACGATTATCACCACAGTCTTCTGTACCCCATTTTCAATAAGTCATCCGTTGTATCTCAAACACTTGATCAAAGTTGCCAAGGCGAAGCGCTCATCTCAGAACATCTTCCTTTCACTGTTTAATTTGGATTTGTGGTTTTCAAAACAGCAGTAATCCTCTGAGGGTTTAAATCTATGCTTATGGCAAGCATGGAGGAAGAAAAATCAAAAAGGAAATGTTTAAGGTCATTGGACAGATTTGTAGACAAGCACTGGCGAAGAAGGAAATAAGCCTTTTCCTGAGGAAAGGCTGAATTATTGAACTGAAAACTTGCTTCGAATTGCAAGACAGCTGTGAAAATACGACATCCTACAACTTGGAGAAGAACCTGTAACACCCTGAAGCACCTCAGACACTCATCCCGCTAGCAGCGGGCTGGCTTGTGACACGGGTTGGCCCAGGACTGGAGTTATTCCCATCGTTCAGCATCGCAGCAAGCTCGGAGAGATGACACTACCTGTCTGGTCAACCATAAATCATACCAAACGTAACTTTTGGCTTGCACCAACATGAATACCAGAAAACACAGACAAACTGTCACTAAGAAACATTGCAAGTGCCCACTTGCCAGAATTTGGAAAAAGCAACCCCCAGCCTTCGTTAGTCTTTCTAGAAACTACTTTGTAGGAATCCACAATCATTATTACTTTTTCTGAGATGCCCTTCTTCTAAAAGGACAGGGAACTCGAGCACCCTTCATTGCTTTCTCCTCCAGCTACCGCTGCCAGATGATGCTGACTGTCCCGTCAGCCATCTCCTCCCAACCTTGCTAAGGATTCAAGGACCAGTAAGATGGGTTATCTGCTGAAGGATGCCCAGAGTTCTTCTCACACGTGGCAAGAACGCAGCGTAGAAAGCTGCGATGCCATTCTTGTGGCCAGTCGCTGTTTTTCACCGGGTTGTGCTTTAAAAGAGATGTTATAAAGAATTTAACAAGCACTGTGGCCCACCAAGACAGACAATCCTGAGCTCCAAGCCGGAAAAGAGTGCCCATCAGAAAACATGTAAGAAGCAGCAGGTCAAAGAAAGCCGATGGGCTAATGTACAGACACAAAGACTGTAAACGCAGTATTCGGCACTCCCTGCTACTTTAAGGCTCCCTGCGTATCACTCGGTGCTGCTTGCCAGCCGGTTCTTGCCCTTCTGGAAGCATATTTATCCCATTTATATGGGAGGGGACAGTTTTGTTGAGTTATCGCCAAAAGATTTCAGACTAGCACATTACGATGCTGGAAGACAAGGAGAAACGCAAGAGAAAACAGAGAAGGATGAAGGACCACGTACTCCCCACTCCCATCAGGAGAGGGATTTCAGGGGCAAGATGCACAACAACTGCAGATCCCCCATTGCTCGCTGCAGGTCGGAAGTCCGCGCCTGCAGACCAGGACCACACAGGCTCCAGCTCCAGTGACTTGTGAAAATAATCTCCCCAGGAGAAAGAAAACATACACGTATTAACTACTTAGAGATTTTTTCAAAGGCTCTTGATATCCAGCTGGTCTTGATTCATATTGACTTCAACAAAATAGTCTTGGACCAATGGTGAGCGCTCTGAAAAACCCTCTCTATAACTTGCCATTGAGGTATGAAAATAAGTGGTGTAAAAACGATTGTTAAAAAAGAGACGACAAATTAAAAATGAAAGGTTAAAATAAAATTTGGCTTCAGGCCATATACTAGGGGGAAACTAACAGTAAAGATAGTTAAATGACTGGAAAGAGAACGCAACAGGAGCTATTATGAAAAAAAGCTGATGGCTTTTAAGAAAAGGATTTGTATAGATAGCTGGGGAAATAAATTCCGTATGTGAAAGAAGTGCAATTGAGAAATTAAATAAATGGAAAATAAGGATGACTAAGTAGTAGTTAACATGCCCCTTCTCAGTTGTATACTATTATCACATCTATTTTTAATGTCTCTTCAGCTGTCCGCAATTGTCATCCTTTTTTCAGAACTTGTTCCAACGCTCTTTGATACTGAATTAGCTGTTTTTTACTCTCCAATGCTTACAACCGCATCTTTTTCTTACTCAACACTCCTCTTTTCCGGCAATGTTATTCCATTGTCTCCGTTTTTCATCTCTCCTTATATGTTGACTCCCCAGTTTCTGAGCTTTCCAACTACCCTTGTTCATCTTTTTTTCTGGAGCTCTTTCGGCTGGATCCTAGCATGTTTCTTTTCTTCTTTTCTAAAGATACAAGCATGTTTTATACGGTATCTGGCTACTGTACGCATTGTTACCCCTTCAGAAGGGCATTGAACAGCTATAGCAGCGTTTGCGTTGGAAACAGTAAGCTAAACTAACGGAAAAAAGAAGTTCTTTCTGGCTTTTCCTTTCTGGTTCTTAAAAAAGAACCCAAACATTTAAACTCTCCCCTTTTCCTTTTTATCTTGAAATAACACAATCTTTCCACGAGCAGCTGAATATTCAAACAATAACAGGCATCAGAAGCGTTCGTGATTCTAGAACTCGAGACGCGTCTAAGCAGAAGAGATAACACGAGATTTAATAATACTGAAAAAACACACAAGTTCTAATGTGATCTATGGGCTACTGAGTGAACCTGACTTTTTCTTTCTTTTTAACCTTACAAGTATGCCTGTACCTTACCTTTACGGCTAATGACGCTCCATATTAACTTGGGACGCTTTTTTATTTATTAAAAAAATCAGATCCAAACATGTTTCAGACAGTTGAATTCACCATTGTGCGATGCCTCAGATCACTCAGCTTCATCATTAAAAGACCACTCTTTAATTTCTCTACTTCAGTACAATTCTCTTTACCTTCCGTACGCAAAGCCAACAATACAGTTGAGTTGTACTTAACACCGCTCTTTGGAATGATATTTTCAAAATTCAGACTTCCACCACAGAGTAAGCTTACCTTCAGCTGTGCCCGAGATACCATCAGCTTTGAAATTGCTCGTGCTTTTCTTCCTGCGGTGTTTCTTTCTGTTGGCGTGAGGTGAAGGAGGTGGATCGAGTTTGGGGCTCGTCGTACTGGATATACTTGGGCTTGAACACACAGAATCTCCTAATCCGGTATCTGCAGGTTGGGGGGGGGGGCAGGGGGGGAAGAAGGAAAAATAAAAATACTGCATAATATAAATTAATGATTGCTAGAATCCAGGATAGAACACCTTGTTGTCTGTTAGCAGCTAACTTCTGTTCTGGAGCTCGTTGACTTCCAAAGGCCTCCTAACAACGTCTGTTACTTTTTTCTAAAAGGTAAAAAAAAAAAAACAAAAACCCCACCAACTTGGCAGAAGTTCTGATTCAAGTGCTATTAAATCAACAGGACTCCACATCAATTTTAGAAGCAGGCCGGCTGGAACGCACAAAAAACAATGGGAAATCACTTTATTACTTCCAATTGCTGTTTCTTACAAAGATCTTACCAATCCTCAAATTAACGCATGTAACGCCAGGACATTTTAAGACATAATGGAACAGAGATACCCTAACATCCTCTGAATGCTATCTGCTTTCATTAATATTAGAGACAGAAGCAAGGAAAGACGGTGATGGCAATAAAGGTGGGAAAACAAGGTGACTAATGCATGCCCGGTACAATTAATATTGTGTGATAAAGGGTCACTTACTACCTGCTCCCAACGAAAAAAACATCATCCCGTGTTTAGCGTGTTTCGTTTCCCACTGTATTAGCTGTGGTAGCGTAACATGCAACAATTTTAAGAACTAATGAGAGAGTCATTTTCTCCCCTCCCCCGCCAATTAGCTCGCTCAACCAAATCAAAATTAAAGGTCGATGACGCCCCCCTCTCGTAAGGAGACCCACAGTCTCTTCCCTGGGCCACGTAATGGCTGGTAAGACATGAACGCCTTCTCTTTGAGTAGCTCTTGTCTTTTTCAGTCACGAAATGTCTAAGCAATATTTAAGAAAAGCTTAGGAAATGAAGACATACTTGAAATTTCACTCTCCATCTGGGTCCTATCGCACAGCAAATACTCGAGTAACCTTAATCCAGTATTCTTCCCCAAGAAATGTGATTTTAGTTTAATTGCAACCAATCTTTTGGTTATGATTAGGGGTAAACGCATTTCTATTTTGTTGGTTTGGATATGGTTTTAATTATAAAATTTAATATAACGTCCTACACTTTACTTAAAATGCTTGCTATTATTTAAAGTGAAGCTGTTCCCAGAACCTCGGTTAGATACCACATTGCACTTAAGTGCAATACCAGGTTTGAATTTAGGATGAATTAATATGTCAGAAAAATATCAAGTCAGAGACTATTTGAAAAGTAACTTTAGATTTTTTGAGTATTTAAATCCCCCTAAAACTGCCTATTTGAAAAAGAAACACTTATTTTTTAATTTTTTTTTCCCCCTAATAAAGTTTACTTACTAATTACCCGCTAAGCACAGTTGTGCTGCAAGTTATTAGTGGGGGATAAATTATGTAGCTAATTGCCTGGCAATAAAGACCAAATCAAACATAAGCTTTACATTAAGGATTGTTGTTCTTTTCCCTATGTCCACTATTTTGAAACCAATCATCAAGTATTTAACCACAAAAAGGAATCACGGGAATGTATTTGCTGTGTATCTGTATAGGAGATTTTAAGTATTTGATCCAAAAAGGCTCGAAGCAGCTCTCCTGGCAAGGGTTTGTTGTATCTCCAGGTGAAGAGGAAGGCAAGCCCCGACAAGAATCCATCAAAGGGGACACGGATACCTTTGGCTCCTTGACGCCCAGGGAAGAGAAGATGCCGAAGAAGATGCCAGCAGTAGAGGCATGGCCAAGGATCCAAGTTGGACACTGCTAGTCCGAAATATTTACCTCCGGTTTGAGATTTAAGAAGGTTTCCTACGTTGGGTGCTTAAAAAAAAAGAAAAAACAACGCACGCAAAACCCCCTCCCCTTTGCAGTAACGACGTGAAAAAGTGCCGTGTGGGGACAGGCCCGCCGCAGACCCAGGCACCGGCAAGGAAAGGGGCACCAAAAATGCGTCTCATTGATTTTTTGTTTGCTTGTGATAATCCAGAAAATTCATAAATATCATGGAAAAATCCCAGAGAGCACACCAGCCAGGAAGGCTTGCTCGTATCTAACACAATTTCTCAAAACCCTTCACTTTTTCCCCTCAGAAAACATGAGGCAAGTGGCACACAGACAGGCCTAGGCCTTGTTCTCAGCTTTCACTTTAAAAAGAGTTATCCCATTTCAATCAAGGGGAGGGAGGACAAAAAAAAAAAAAAAAAATCCAGGAACAAACCCCATCTCTCTCTCCCACGCCTTTCACAAAGCTTGTTTCCAAACACCGACGATGGCGCGATGCGTGCCGGAGCGCTGCGGTCCCCGAGGCAGCCGTACGAAGCTACGTTCATCGCCACGTGCGACTCCAGCATCGACCATGACGCCCCGAGCCCCTGAAATGGTGAAGAAACCGCACCCTGACGCAAAACCACCGCGTGTATTTTTTCCAGCAGGATCCTTGTTCAAAAATGTTAAGGTAGACCTGTACGCTCGACCGCGGGTTAGTCTTATTTCTAGGCTATAAATTGCACCAACAAAACCTGCCCGTGAGCTCTGAAAACCGAGGAACGTACAGTTCGACTACTCACGTCGGAGGGCTGAAGAATTAACCTCCTAGGGTAAATCCGCGCGATCCGCAGCCCTTTCCAGGTAATAACCTGCCGTCCTTGGGTCAAACAGCTCCGAAGCAAAGAGCCCGATGCTCTCCCTCCCCCTCAACCAGACACGAAACGCGAATCGCTCGTAAACGGGTGCCGAGCCGATATTGTCGGTGTATTAATGCCCCGTATTCCTGGTTTCGGAGACCACCCTTTGAAGATGGAAGTTATTTAACATTCCCCTGGTTTAAAATATGAGCAATCAAAAGGCGCTAGGCTTGCACGCTGTGCTTTCCTATTTCCCACTACTTCTCTTGCCTGACAAGGTATTCTTCAAATTGAAAAGAGGGCTCCTGAAAGCCCGGCTTCGGAAAACTGTAAATGAGTTCAGGCTTCAGCCCGCTGAATGCAATTTCATACTCCTGACTGAATACAAATAATGCATTTTATTTTGTATCAATTACCACGCCTGAGAACAGACGACCACTGCCGGCGCTATTAAATATATTTTTAAAAAAAAAAAAAAAAAAGGGAAGGAAAAAGGCACGCCAAATTAAAAAAGCAAGCGCCTCATTACTTCACATCTAAACCAGCTTTGACAGAGGCACTGGAACTCATAAGACGCGTTTCACTGGGTTGGGATGGGCTGTTTTGCAGCCATCCTGCGCATTCAATGTCAGCCATTAGTTCTTCCCAATCGGGCATCAATGTTCAACGCACACCCGAAAAAATATATAATACTAGTAATAATAATAACAATCTGCAGCCTCTCCGAGCTTCAATACTTGAAGTATGAGTCAAAGAAGCAGTTTCACTTTTCACTCGGGAAGCTGACAAGCATGACTAGAGGGGGAATAAAATAACATTCAGTTCGCATAAATATCAAGCGGGCTGCTTGAGACTGATGGGCCAGGAATGTATTCTTAGCCATCATTCTGGCAGACAGGCCCAAGGACACTCATAACTTATTTTACAATCATTTAGTTTCAGCTCAAGTGGAAAACGTGACAACTTATCTCTGCTGACAAGATGCCATATCGAACCTTACAATTAACTCTCCCACGATTATCTGCCCAGCCCATCATTAGCTTTGCAGTTTTTGATGGACTGTACAGGCAGCTTTCCTTGATGATGGTCATCATTTGCAGGGTGTATATCTATATTATACAACATTAAGGACAAAACTCTCCCCTTGCCACGTAGCTGGGGTTGTCCTCACCAGCACGTCCTCTCTTCTGCAACTGCCGGGCGACGTTTGTAAATGGCGTGTAGCAACACGCTGCTGAAAAACGTCTTCTCCTCCAAAACGGAGCTCCATCACCGTGCTCCAGCCTATGCCTGCAACCTACAGAAGCGAGCTAAAGATGCCCATGCCCTCTCCCAGCAAACAGCCAGCTTTCCTCCCTTCCCTCTCTCCCCAGCGCAACCATAAACTACACTCAGTTGTAAGCGAGAGCTGGCACGAGCCGCGTCCTTGTGCTTTAGCTTGTGACGCCTTAAGGAGGACGCCGTGAATTTCACACGTGTGTTCGGCGACTTTCCATACGACGAGAAAACGTGTTTCTCATTGAAAGGCAGGTTTCTAGTTCTGCAAGGTCATGAAATAATGCCAAGGGATAGGAGAGCTTCCATGCAAACCAGTATGACAAAGTATAGGCGCTCATTCCAGACACAGTAGTAAATTAGTCAGAGTATACGGAGGGTAAGTTTACATTTATGCAAGTTATCTGAGGCCATTTTAAAATACGCAGTAGCTCAGTTCACGCTGAGAAGCAACAAGTGATGCTTGGTAACGAAACCCCTTAAATTATCAAGGGGTGGGATATTGAAAAAACCAGTCACTCTGCGGTTAGAGCAATGATTTTTCTCTATAGGTGCATGACGCATGGGGTAAGGCAAAGATTCTGCCTGTTCAAATCTGACCCTCGTTTGCCAGAAATTACACATCCCCCCCCCCCCAAAAAAAAAAAAAAAGCTAATGCAGCTTTTATTCCAGAAAGCAAGTCCCATGCCTGCCTCTCCCCTAGATTCATTTTGTAATTACGGTCGTAAAAGAAATTCCTTTCAATTATGACAAATTCTGGTAGGAGAAATGAGAGGTGGAAGGGAAGAAGTATGTTGTTGACAACTACAACCCAGAATTATGAGATGGAACATTAAATGAAAAAAGAAACCAACCAATCCTTCTCAGAAGAATCTCAAGGGCTGTGCTGTTGTACTGTGCTTTATTTGCCATTTGAAACACTTACGCTTGATATCCTCTCGCGCTATTTTACGATGTTTGTAAAACCCAACGTTCTGCACGAGCCCCACTTCTTATCTCTTTATACTTTTATTACTTGGAAGCTGCACGCACTCCAGAAACGGATCTCAAAGACAACTCCATTTGTGCCCTCTAAGGATGTCACGAGAGCCCTGCGGGATCTGAAAAGAGGAAGAAACCCAACTGAAACCCAGCCTGCGCTTCCTCAGTGCCCGTGGCACCGGACACAACGGACTTGCATCCCAAACTCCCAAGCATCTGCTCAGAGCGCGGCCGAGATTCGGGCTGAAGCCACTTCTCCTTCCCCGCTTGCAGTGCCTGCGCAGCAGAGCTGCGGAAGATGCCAACGCAGGAATCACGGAGGAGAAGAGAATTAGGGACAATAAGCAGGTATGAGTGCAGCAGGCCAGCGTGCAAGGGCTGGGGGTGCAAAAAGCAGGAGGAAAAGAGACAACGTATAAGGTACGGGAATAGCACAGCACAAAGGCTGAGATACAAAAATCCGAGAGCGGAGCTTCGTCTTTGGCCCACGGTTCCTATTCTCTCTCAGACACACACAACCCTCTCTCCTGTGTAACCATTTGCAGCGGAAACAAGGATATTCTGACCTCTTCTATCTTCGTGTCTTTTGATTTATTTCATATTTTTGTCAAATCACCTATTTACAAAAACTTGAAACAAACTCAACAGGTGACGCTATTCTCCACAGACCAAAGTCAAGCTTGATCTGGTTTACATTTTTCTTGCATCTTCTTGTTAAATTTTTCCAACAGGCTTTCAAAGTGAAATTAGACTTTTTTGTCAAGCCCAGCTCCCCAACGCGGCCTTATTCTCAAGTGGCTGGAGATTGATTAATTTGGGTTTTTGATTTGCCGAAGTGACAAGAAGTCAGACGTTACAAAAGCGGGACCGGTGAATGGGATCAATTAAAGAGCAGAAGCAGCAACACAATTAATAGCGCCAGGTTCAAGGGGAAAAAGAAAGCGCTGATGACAAAAACAACAGCAACAGCTCTGACTGCAGCAGGAATCTTTGCCGCGACCCAAGGAAGGCTGAATCCAAAGAGGGTGTTTCAGAACTTTTACTATGCCATTAGTGTTGAAATGAAATAAGGCAAAGATGTCGGTAGCTGGTGGACTGAATAATAAAAAAAATAGCTGGACACTTTCATCTTCTACACATGTGTTTTAAATAGAGGCGAAAAAAGCAATCCTTTTATTTAAACAGGGGAAGCAATAGACTAAAACCATCTGTAGTTGTATTTCAGACCCATTTCCCCAAGCTGAGATTTTTCTGGCTGTGAAATCCAATGCTCTACAGCTTCCCTTTACAGCTATTACCATAAATGTTCTATCAAGTTCTTTATATTCCTCCTCTGCCTCAAACCGGAGTTAAAGGGATGCTGCAATTGCACAATGACTGCAGAAGGCTGGAGTCAGGCACGGATGTACAGGACTGACATTAAAATCCTGTCAAAACTGCGGCTTGGTAGAAGTCTGTGGATGATAACACACACTCGTGAGCGGGGGAGAAGGGGTGGCACGAGATTAGTCTACAGGAAAGAAAAAAAAAAAAAAAGAGGGGGGCAAATATTTTTAAAGTACACAAAGCTCGTACCTTTGGCAGGAATTAGGCGCATCCGGCCATCGTTTAGCTGAATTCAGCTTGGACACTCAAGCTATCGAGGGCTTAAATTAACCTGCTGCACTGAACGAAATTAAAAGGAAGCTCTGAGCAGAACTGGGGGACGGAGATGAAAGAGCCTCAGGAGTATTCTCTTTCCACCGCATCTACCATTTTTCCAGCCTTGTGCCTAGGGCCTGTAAATCACAAAGCTATCCTGTCATGTACAGAAAGCCCCACTGAATGACCAAGTTACTGCCTCCGTTCCTCTAATAGCAATTTCAATTAAATAAGAAAAACAAAGCTTCCTTCTTGGAAAAAAAAAAAAAAAAGAAAGGAAAAAAAAAAGAAAAAGATCTCCCTGCTTTTGGAGGGTCTGTCTTTTGATACGTGGCAGCATGCCTCAAGCAAAGCAGACCTGACGGCACGTTTGGCGTGACGGGATCGTTTCCACTCGGCAGCCTAATAAGCCGCTTTGTGACAAGCAAGGGACCATCATCTGCAGACTTGGGAGAGAACGATGGTCTCGTGGCAGTAAGGCACAGATAGCCGAAGGACTGGCTTCAATAATTTTGGAGACAGTAAGACCCGTGTTACAATCTCCCTTACCTAAAGGAAAGGCGAAGTTACCTCTAGCTCGTTTCCTACTAACACGCGATGTCTGGCCATCGCAAAGCAAGCATGAAAGCAGAAATGCAATACAGGGTTTAAAAAACCCCCACAAAAGTACATTTTCCCCCTAAAGAGCAATGTATTACAGTGCTAGCAAACCATCATCTTGCTCCCTAGAAATCAAAGTATTGCTAGCAAGAAAAGAAGCAACCGTACCCCGTTAACTCCCTCTCAACGCCATCTTACGAAGTGAGCCCCTTGTATCGCAGAAAGAATTTACCATCTCACGCAAAGAGAGGAGATGTCTGCTCCTAAGCGACCCTCCTGCGTTGCCAGTAAGGCGACAGGCATCAGCAGTAAAGACTAACTGTATTTTACAGGACCTGCAAGCCTCTGACCACGAACCGGGAACGAGATGCTAATCTTTTCCTCTGCACGTCTTGCCTAAAGCAGGTTTAGGTCAGGGGCAGAGATATTATAAACTACTTCCCGAGTTAACACAGTTTGCTGATTTATCTTACCCCGCGTTACACAGACGCATCTTTGCGTTTGCCTCCTTTGTACTGTACGCTCAATACGCCCCGTGGAAAGATCAAGCATGACAAGTTGTTTGAATACATAAGGACAACAAGCTAGAAAGAGATGCAAGTCTTAGATGTTGCAGGATGCCATCGCATCCCAAGGCAAACTAACTTCGTGGCCCCCGCTGAACGGATCTACAGTCTAGATGGATAAGGGATGCGTCTAATTCCTCTGGCAGAACGTTTTCACCGGGCAGCATCAGATCTGTTGAGAAGATGTGATTCTTACACGGTGTCACCCTGGATTGCTACAAACTGGGCGGATGATGCTACGGGCATCGCTTCTCCAGGCCATCGACTTCATACAAAACGGAGAGGTGAGGAATATTACAAAAGGCAGCTAGTTATGGGGATTAGTTTCAGGTAACTAGTTCTTAGCCACCCCAGGAGGGAGAAAGGAGATGGATGGCCCTTTTGAAGACAAACCCGTGGTTTCAGGGCTGTAGCTGCTGGTTCGATTCCAGGTCATGTTGTTGGTTAGTCATTCTGTCACTTCTGAAGCCGGGGAGATCATCGGACACCTCAAGAATAGTTACCCACTGCGGCATGCTGGACCTGGCAAACCCATCCAGACCATCCCAAGTAACGGTGGTTTGCAGGGAAAAAAAACACTCGGAGCACCACTAAAAGAATGCATCTTGGATGAACAAGCCACGCCGTGATCAAGTACGTATAATGCTGCGTGACAAATGCTATTTTACATCCTTGGTCAAAATGATATGCATAATAAATTCACCTTAATTACACAGAGAGGGTCGGAGCTCCGCCCTGATCTAACGATCAACATTGTCTTCTAATTGCAGAAACCCCCTCATTTAACAATATTTTGCTTTGAAATAGAGCCTTGAGGTCTCAAGGCACTCAGAAAATAACGAACCCACGCCTTACCGAATCATTTCCTACTCAAATATTTACCTTGTATTTAAGATAGGCAAAGTAAGCCAGAAAGGAAGAACTGACTCTCTTCAAAGAAAAGCTCAGAGCCAGGAGGAGAGCCACGTCTCTTGTCTCTACTCTTGTACTTTAACCTTCAGTCTGTATAACCTGTGGATAACTTCAAGCATCAAACCCACTCGCTGGTAATTGAGAAGAGGTTAGGAAACTCTCCACTGCCAGTCCACGAGACTTCAGTGACAAGCCCTAATATCAGTGTTTTGGAAAAAAAAAAAATAAAAAATCCAGAGACTTTCACTATTAACATTTTACAATTAAAGCTGTATAGCAAACAGGCAGTTAATTGCACCATGCTAGGTAGCAAAAAGGCTAAGGCTTTCCTGGTCACGTATGCCACGAGCATAAAAGAAAAGAAATAATGGAAGCAACAGCATAGATACTCGTAATCAAAGGCAAACCCAAGCATCTTCCTATTGCAGAAACCTACGGCTGAAAAGCAAAACTCTTAACATAAAGCTATGTCTTTATAGGCATCAGATGACACAGCGGTCATTGACAAACGTTATTTTATTTTATTTTCAAATTTATCCAAGCACTCTTTCTAGCTCTTACCAGCTCTTCTGAGGGTTTAGATAGCCCCAGCCCGGGCACTTCGCGTGCCCTCGCAAAACCCACGCGTCAGAGAAGCCGCTCGCCTAGAGCGACTCCTGAACCAGATACTCCTCATCGACCCGGACCGTGGGTGGCACACACGCCATCGCC
Source organism: Grus americana (assembly GCF_028858705.1). NCBI lineage: Eukaryota > Metazoa > Chordata > Aves > Gruiformes > Gruidae > Grus > Grus americana. The sequence goes on from NC_072857.1 coordinate 40,852,482, forward strand.
GAATTAAGGGATGATATCAACTGTAACAAATGAAGGGCCCAGAGACTTGAAAGGAGATGCTCTTCCACCTGCGGGAAAGCCAGGTCTCTGCGCTTCAGCTGTCCCCCAACAATCAGCGGGTTGTGAAGGAGTTGCGTATCGGATTTAACACAGAGGCTTCTTTCACTCCTTGAACTGTATATGCCGTGAAGAAGCTTTGAAGTGTTGGATTCCATAGGTAACGTATACACAACATCCCTGTACCCCACGCTCTGTGATCTGGACTGGAAAGAAACCGAGCCTGTGAACAGACATGCTTGATGGGACAACCGCTCTCATGTTAATTGGAACAGAAACTTCATTAAGCTGGAGAAGAAATAAAAGCATCGTGTGTGTTTCTTGCACACGCTTCATCCAGATCCTGGCGGCACAAAGCGGTGTGCTTCTGGACACGCCTTAAACAAGAAATCTATCTGAACTTCCAAAGTATGGGCATAAAAAGAAGAAATTCTGAAATTGAGCATTACTCCAATGGTAGCTGTCCATTAACTTTTTACTTTCTCCGCTTTGTGTTTAATACGTTGCTAAACTTGATCAAAACTAAAGGTTTATTTTATTATTACATAGATTTAGATTATAAAAATTTAGATAAAAAGATTAAGAAAAAACAGAAGTGTACTGATCTGGGAAGTTTACTTATTTCCCTGCTTAAGTCTCACTCACAAAGGCCTTAAATATGGAAAGCACTGAGCTTATAAAATTTTTAAGCCATATTATTTTAATTAGAAGAGTCTATAAAGTGTCACACTTTGCTCTTGCAGTATTATGTCTTTCCTGTAGGTTGACTTAAGAATGCGTGCCTCTGAATTTATATTATTACCTGTAAACATGATTTTATTTTTCAAAGTTCATAAACTGCTGTAGGATATTGTGTGAATCTGGTCCCTAGACTTACTTCCTTGCAATTATAATTTTTCCTAAACGCATACAGGCATCCTCACATCAAATGCAGCTCTTTGGCTTTTAACAGCTGAAGATCCGTCCTTCTGCTGAACGCAGTCGATGTGTCGATGTCTCGGCCACTATTTAAGCAGTCCAAGACCACAGGTCACATTTATTTCTGAGATAATAAAACAATCACAGCTGATCCTCTATCACAAACTATCTGGTGACTGACCTGCCAGAAAACATCACAGAAAAACTCATTCCAAACTGCAAAGATTTAAGACTAACGTAATCTTAAACTACAAATGTACCAAAAAAAAAAAAAATCTTTGAGAGATTAAACTATCTTTTAATACAAATGAGATTACAGGACGGCCTCCCTGATGAAGAATTCACTTTGTGCAGGGGTGCAATCATCTTCAGTATTAACCCTTCCCTTCTGACAGATACTAACACAGAAACGGAGAACAGAATATATTTTACAGACTTCTAAGTGCTGTATCTGTCAAATGTCAAGCATCTGAGCTACGGATAACCAGCTTGCAGCTGCAGCTAGCCAAGGAGACAGCTGCGGAGGTATATATATTTTAAAATGCAACCTGAAGTTCAAAGTGCCCCCCGTTTCTCACGATAGCCGTTTTCCTTACTCGCCGAGGACTGACTTTCGGCGGCGGTTAGGTACCACGAGCGGTGTCCTGCACCACGCTAACCCTGCGCCTGAAGGTCAGGAACGGGAACCGTCTCCCAGGCACCAGCTTGAAGACCTGATAAAGAGAACATTCACTATTCTCGCCATCCCGTCAGGCTGAAGTTTATGCTCCATAATAAAAATAGAAAGTGCTTTGGTTTCAGGGTTTTTTTTTTTTTTTTTTTCTTTTCTCATGAAGGCGTGGGGAGAAGCAGAGAAGGTGTGACAACCCAACCCAGCTACAGGCAGAAAAAGCACTGATTTATTGAACATTGCCAGACAATCAAGTCAGATTAATCAACATCAGCAACCAGAAAAACAATCTTTTCCCCCCTATTGTAAGGAACGTGCCATACGCTTTCCTATTTTGGTTTAAATTTTAAGCGAAACTAAATGCAAAATATGCATTTAAGCATTCATAAGTAAACGTCAGGAAAAAACAAAGCTTTATAGTTCTACTCAAAAAGTTAATTTAGTCACATAAACAATTTACTGACAGACATTTGGCACTTTGGGCTGTGAACAAGATTAAGATGAGCGTGAGGTTGCCAATGTCAAATTATCCGAAGATGAAAACTCACATTTCTTGCCATTTTGGAAGCAAGCACAGGATTTAATTGCTGAATGCAACAATTCTTTCTATTTTAACCGGGGGGAGGGAGGGGGCAGAAAGAAGAGGATCTTCAAGAAGAAAAGCAGATGGGTTTCTGGAGAACTGCAGAACTGTAAAAATCCCTACAATACAGCTCAGGGTTTAAACGGCAGGACTAGGTAAATACAGAACTTCCTAGTTGAAACCCAGTGAAGTTGTGCAGAAATGCCCACGTATCCAATACCCTCAAACCAACATCACGACGCAGCCCAGTCGAGGTACCAAAGGCTTACTGGTGCCGTCTCTCCCCTCCGCCAAGGACACAGAAACAGAAGAACCGCTTTCACATCTTTCATTCTTTTACTCCACGAAGCAACGCGTTTCCCCGACGGATGCAAAGCCCGGTGGGACCAAACGGCTCATCTACAGTTTGACGTTCACCGAGCTGCAACCCGCAGCCTGGATGACCTGGTGCACGTAAGGAAGCCAGCGGCGTTTGAACCCCTATTGCACAGAGGTCGCAGACTGCAGAGGGTTTTGCTTCTGATCACCCTTTTTTTTTTTTTTTTTTAGCAGCATGGCATGCCGGGCAGCATTTCAGGAAGACCTCACATACAGACGTTTTTCAGCTGTGTGACAGGATAGGTTTTTTCCCATCATTTTGGCAACAAACACGCACCCAGGGAACACGAGGCAAGTGTCCGTATGTTGCGAACCTGGTAGGAACCTCCCCGAGCAAGGCGATCACTCTGCCCTGCACGCCTTACGTCATTTTGGGGAACCACAGGGTGCAAAACTGCATCTCTCCATCTAGAAATGAAAATCAATCTGAAACGTGAAGTCCTGTGGGGTCGTTCTTGCCACGCATTATTAGCCACAAGGAAGGTGCTACAGCAATTCTGAGAAAATCTGTGTCCTATTCCCTTTCTTGACTGAGTAAAGGCACAGACAATACACCGGTGGGAGTCCAGCTACCCAGGACATTGTTGCATACACTTTTTTATTATTTCTGGTTGACTGGGCTACTTCAGGTAAGAGCTTGTGAAAAATGTCAACTCGATTTTAATACTGGAAACTTTTGGGTACGCAACCTCATGCTGAAAGGGGATCATTTTCCAGGGATTGCCAAGAAGTAGTACTTTACAACCCAAGTTTCCTCGAGGTATGTATGTTAGGCTGTTCAGAAAGGCACGGCAACAAGAAGTTGTTGTTAGCGGGGTTCACCCTGCTGAACTGACAAAGTTTCCCTCTGGAAGTATTTGCCAGAAGCAATCTGTTGATCGCACGAGGGTGTGAAAAGTACACGAACGTTCCCTTTTCCTCCCTGTTCTTAAAGACAATGCGAACTACTTGCCTGTATACTGTCTTATACATGGCGAATGTTACGATATTAAGTATTAGCAAATTCAGGAAAGCTCAGAGTAGCTCTAGAGCAGCTAGAAAAAAGGAGAAAATTACTTCATATTTGCTTTCCAGCAATTATTTCCTACTTTAAAAAGAGGAAAAAGCTCTTCCAACCTAAACCATCTATAAACAACGCAAATGCTTCTGAAATTCTAGAAATCTATTTGAAATGATATACTTTATCCTAGCCAAGCACTTGCCTACTGAATTTGAACAACTAAACGAAGTTTTCTGGTTCACTTTTGAACGTCAGAAGCAGGTTGAACCATTTTCTTTTTCAACGTATAGCACAGGACTCCATCACTGACTCATTCCGAGCGCTTACGATCAGAAAAGTAAGGCAAGTTGTAAGGTCTGCAAGAATATAAACACTCCAATGACCTCTCATACCCCGTGGCACGGTGAGAACTCAATTTCACATTAATAAACCCTAACACCAAACCGTTAGAAACTCAAAAGACACCAGGTATTACAACTTACATAAATTACAGCCGAGATCAAATGGCCCGTACAAGCAATTGTACAGTGATAAAGCCTAAGTGGATGATATTTAAACAGATATTTGATTTACTGCAGAATTTTATATCATGCTAGAATTCAAATGACAATTTACAAGTCCAGAGGAAAGAAATCCCTGTCCCATGCAAACTACTGTTTGCAGCACCGTTTCAGAAGAGCTTAATATTGTAACTTTAAGAACGAAATTCTCCCCTCTGATATTCTCAGGACACAGTCTTAGAAGCCAAACTATAAAACCTGACATTTAAAAAGAGAACGAACAAGCTGCTACTTCATCCCCAGGTAGGAAGTAACAGCTTCAGTCTTCTGCGAGCTAAGTCTCATGAACCTCATTTTTGCACTCTCATACAGCTGGCTGTGGTTTCTTCCATTTAAAAATTAAAAAAAAAAAAAAAAAAAAAAAAGAAGCAGCTCTGATGCCAAGTTTGAAGATCTGTCTCAAGCTCTTTAGAGATGTACGAATTGTGAAGAGTGCAGAACAGACAGTACCGTCTCTTATTCATGGCAGCAACGCCACTTGCTAATATCAATCTGTTTTCCATCAGGAAAACCCTGCATTTTGTACTCGGGTTTGAGATGCCTCACAACAGTATTCCTGGCCAGCTTTTCCTCGATTCCTCAGAACAGTCCTGCTTTTCCTAGCTAAGAAATAGAATGCATGGAATAAAACAAGAGCTGAATTTGCAGAGGAGGAACCCTGCAGATGCACATTCTTGAACCAAAGTAACACCTGAACAGGTTACGACTGGCTCCCCTGAGACCTCTTATCCCCCAGCAGTGAGCAACTATAGATAATTCTGGGTGGGGAAAAAAAAAAACAACAAACCAAAACCAAAAAACCATCAAGGAAAAGATTTATCAAAGGAAAAAAAATTGCAGGCTTCCAATGGGATCCAGGAAAACCTCTTGGCCAATAGTTGCGGCAGCAGTAATTGTTCTAAATCTATCAATAAAGCTAAGCTGCTCCTTCATTGACTGCAAACACCAATTTCTTTCATGGAGGATTGTAAGTTGATGTTCATGGTTTCTCTACCACCATTAGGGTGATAAACAGTTTAAACTACATCAGGATCTGACATGTAGATCAATTCTGGGTCCATAAAGAATCTACACAAGAGGTTCCCGGACAGGGATTTACTGCCCCCAGTTTTTATTCTCTCTCGCTGCTAAAATTACTTCTGTCAAGTACTTACGAGAGTAAGGAAAAAAAAAAAAAGGTAAAAAGAATTAATTTTTCATGTGCTGCTGGAATAGTCTTTTTACATTTCTGAGTTTTTAAGGCAAATATGTTACTGCATTTAAAATTATGCTGAACAGTGGGTGGTATTTAGCTAAATAGTGAGCCAGTCGCACAATCTACTCACTATCAAGCAGACAGCAATTTGAAACACTGAACTAAGCTGTCTAGATTTTCTCCGAGGGCAGTCACAGGCTTCACGTTACCAGTGCCAAATTATATTAGACATTTAATTTTAAACCTCAGGTACTTAAATGTAAAACCTTACAACAGTAATAGTCATAAAGCAGTGGGGCATTCCATTTCAGAGAATGGATTTTTCTATTTTTCCCCTTTAATTTAACCAGCACCTCCTGTTTTGTGGCTCTGCCCACTACAAAGTAATTTATCTAATTAGGAGATGTTCACAGCTGCTTGAAAGACAGAAGCCCCAGGAAACCAAAGGTCTGGTTCGGAAGACTTTGAAAAGTTCTCCGGAGCCACACAAAGTATTAATTTAATGTGGGGGGAAAAAAAAAAAAGGTGCAGAGAAAAATTGAATCCCAATATGTTATTTTGTCTACAATAAAACCATGTGACAATAAGCAGGCGTATTCTCCAGTACATTGGCATTTGAATTCCAAAAGATGCTTAGCTTCTCGCCATACCTGCTGCTTTCACAGTATTATCTTTTTATGACTAAAATTCAAAAATCTTTTAATGGAGGAAAAAAACCCTGAAATTAAAAAGGGTTTTTCATGCGTCAACTTGCCAGCATAAAGGACACGTCTACGAGCTTACTGAAAGATGATACACTGATAGCAATGAATTATTCTAGAGGTTTTGTAGCAGCTTTATCGCAATACTGCACTTTCTGCTGACCCTTAGTTGCCTAAAACTCACCATTAGACCAATTTTCCCCATATATTTAAAAATAAAAGTTCTTTTTCTTTTTCTTTGGTTTTTTAATTGAGAACCTCTGCAAGAAATGATTCAAGCCAGGCTTATTCAGAAGTACCCACCAGTCATCCGCATATTTTGAATAAACGTTTCATAGATAATTCTACCTGTCGTCTCTTTTGATCCAGAAGTAATCACATATGAACGTCAAGTCAGAAAAAGGTACTGCGCATACTTGGAGCAGTAGGAGAGTGTAGGAGAAAAGGTTCCCTTCACCAGGAATTTAGAACTAGTTGAAGCACGGCATCAGGAGCACAAGACAAGCCCAGCAAATATCTCAGAAAAATAGAAACAGCATCACGAAGTAAAGGGGAAGGGAAGAGGCAGGAATTTAGGTTGTATTTCTACTTTTCAACACATTAATTACACTCCACCTTGCTGAATTCTGCATTTTGAAGATTTTCCTCTCCTGCAGCCTCGGTTGTCACATCTGGCGCTAAGGGGCAAGGGGATGGCACCTGCTCACCTCTCTGTAGGCACGTCGCGGCGTCAAGGACCAACGACTACATCAAGCCAAAGCTTTGGTATAACCTTTTAAAAGGGAAATGGAATTGGGGTGGATTAAAACGACGAAGCAGCTCAGGAAAAAGGGAGAGGAATACACGGCCTTGACTGTGAGAGCAGTTTGGTCTAAAGGAATCCGTAGGGCGACGCTGACTGCCCTGAGAGACTAACCAGCTTCCAAAGGAGAGGGTGAGTTGGGGGGACACAGAAGAGAACAGCGCTGAAGCATTTTATCACGTTGCTTAGCAGTACCTCTGGCTGTCACCGAGGCTGAAATAGAGGATGCTTGCTTTCGACAATTCTTGGTTAAAATCTGTACCTTTTTGATGCAAATACCACGCTCCTCGAGACGCTTGCCCACAAGCTTAGAGCTCCAGAAACACACGTGCTTCAGCAACTACCAACTTGAGAGCTAACGCCACCCAGCGCCAAGGTGCCCGTGATTTTAAACCCTCCGTTCTCATAAGGTGGCACTGAAAAGCTGTCCAAAGCTGCTTAAAATCCCACAGATCCCTTATACTGGCACACACACATATATATACACACACGCATATGCATATATACGTGGGGCACGTGAAATAGTTTTGTACTCCTGTAATTCTCACTGTCGTAGGGAGAGCCAGCAGAAACAGCTTTCCTCCTCCCTTCTGACCTATTCACATTACACCCCCGTTATCCATCTCCTCAATTTCTTCTCAGTTCATTCCTCTCTTTCACACACTCATCTCCTTCCCCCCCAGCTCCCCGAGTTCCGTGCACCTTCCGTGGTTTCTCCCGGTCCGAACCACCTCCGCAGCACCCCGCGACGCGCACACCCAAGTCCCAGCCCACCCTCCGCGGCTGCTCCGAGGATGCTCTAATTTGCGTAGGCAGCAGGTCAGCTATAGGTGAACAGCATTATATCCCTGCCCTTCCCAGGCACTCCACCGAGGCCAGAGGCACCGTTTTGTTACCAAATATCACGCGTACCCTTTAAAAACAACAAGCCCCCTCTCACCGTTGCAACGCACCATCTGGAATAGCGTTTGCTCCTTTTAATACTGTTAAACGCTCCACAGAGAAAAGGCTGTGACTACGGCAGTAGCCTGCATACATTACAGCAACGGCACAGCGGAGAAAGGACATGCCGATGAAAAGATCTGGAGGATAATTTACTGCTAATACCTACCGCACAGAGTAAGGAAATAATATCAAGTGAACGAGCTACATTATGTACCTGAAATTAAAATTAAGGAGTATTATAATTACATTAGCTCTTCCTGCTGAAAAAGTATTGTATTGATCTGTTCTCTTTTATCTAATTTCTCCTTTTTCTCTCAGATGCTAAAGTTTAGCTTCCAACAGAGCATCTGGGTGAACATCAGGGTTTTTTTTTTTTCTTTAAAAAAAAAATTAAAAAAAAATCAAACCACCAAATTCCCCCTTCACCCCAAAGCAGGTAACCCCCCCCAGCTCCAGGTTTCTTACCACTGCTAATGCCAGAGTTTGCAATGACTGTTGCCTCACTCCACTGATCTGCACTGGAGACTGAGTAAGAGCGCTGATGCATACCATCCGGACGACTGTTGAAGGAGACTAGACTGATCCCACTTGCCATCTGAGACACAGATGTGCTAGTAGTCACGTTCCCTAGACATAAATGGAAAACAAATCGTGTCAATAGAGAAGACAAAATTGATTTGCACGAAGATGGATGGGTGCGTCTTAACAGAGCAGAAAGAGATTACTTAACCAACGCAAAAACCAATGCAGCTCTCCCTGAAACTCTGAAGACGACTGTCCTGTGACCAGCTTGGGGCACCACAGATTTCATTCACCCTACTCAAATCCAGCTAGGAACTTCTGACGAAAGAATCTAATTGTTCCAAGATGCCAGCTCATTCTGTTCATTCATCTTCTGGAAAACACAATCTTCCACAACCCTGCTAGCAGTCACATTTTGCAGAGGTTCTCCACTTGTTACAGGTAGAGCATGAAGGGCAGACTAAGCACAGAAAATAAACTTAGTCCTGAAAACCACTGTTTACGCAAGCAACCGAGATGAGACAACTAAGCCAACTCAAAGCGTTCGAAACAAGCTACCTCTCAATGAAATTCCCAACAAGTACGTCCTCCAAGTCAAGCCAAGAACACACCAATGGGGAGCAATGACTCACTAGCGTTGCAAGACCAAGCAAAAAACTTATTCAGGTTTTTAATCTTAAAGCAGTATTGTGACACAAAGCACACACTGGAGGCTTGTTCCACTGTCAAATGCCGTTCCTGTGTCTCACCCCACAGCAATCCACCCATCACAACTCTACCTGAAGGCCTACGACACGAAAGGTGAGATACAAAAACTAGCCTTACCCAATGAACACTAGAAACAGTTTCAGTATTTTCATGATTCATAAGGGCTAAGACAATAAAATGTTGGGAGGTTTGTGCGTGGGGATGCACCAGGGACGGGTTTCTCACCATAAAGCGGGTGAAGTGTGGTCTGGTTGAATAAATATCAGAGTCAAAACAATTAAAACCTTTCCAGAAAAACCAGAGTTCTGATGGACTTACTCACAACTTGATACGAACCAAAGTCTGCTCTACAGTTTTGGTTTCTGAGGACATTTTACTCCATTCCTAGCACCGGGCTTGCATATTATGAAGACACAAATAGTTTACAGCGCTAGCTTCATTCCTCATGGCAAGCTCTCAAATGGTACCCCGCAGGTCTTGTATGGATTTAAGAATACTCTCTAAAAACACGTGTAAAGGGAAAGAAACAGACACAATTTTATGAAATACCCTCACACTTTGTATTTCCATTGCACCTTCTACTGATGAGTTCAGAAAAATTAATGAATTAATTTTCAATGCTCCTGTGAGGTTGTTAATTATCTGCTATCATTTCCCCCATTTTTCAGAGGTTAAATGACCCAGGGCCACAAAGGAAGATTGTGGCAGACTTGAAAATAAAACCCAGATCTCCTGACTCCCAGTTCTATCATTATGTCTTTTCCCAGAGCAGCCTTTGGGAAGACAGCAGAGCTTAGTGAACTACTTTGTGTTTATTAGACTTGGCATAATTGTCCCTTTCTCTCCTCTCCTCTCCTTTCCCAAGACTAAATCTCATCTCTAGTCCTTTATACAGACCCATCACTACAGTATTTGTCCACCTGAGTCTCAAATGCACTTAGTCTCAAGAACTTCTCTTTGGCAATCTCTACTTTGTAGACATTAAATACCTACAGAAAAACTAATTTGCTCAGTTATGCAAAGTCTAAGGTGGATTTCGGAACCGTGTCGGGACCTCCCAAGGCAGTGCGTTAGCCACTGGCACATAACTCCTCTCTAATCACCTTGCCTGGGCAATCCTTTTGTCCGAAAGAATTCCATCATCAGAGCATCATCCGCCAAACTGTTGAAAAAATGTACGCCTCCAACAACCGGTCCTCTTCGGGACATTGTGTGGTTGACCCCATCAACTGAGAGCGATTTGCTAATGCCAGTGTTTTAACACCTTCTAAAAACATCTTCCAAAGAAACATTCAGCAAAAAAATCAGGCCTACAGCATCGAAGGTACAAAGCAGAGGACCAAATGATAGCTCAGTACCTTAAAGTTGCAACAGAAAACGGGAACACTAACCGACAGTGCGTATTTGGAGGTCTCTCACAAGAAATACCTCCTTCCAAATGAACTTCTGTGATGCTGCTGATGCTCACTTTCAAATAACCAGCAGGGTTTTCCTCTGGTTTTCACAATCCAGAAAAACTATGAACGTTAATAAATTTTTATTGGAGCGTGTCCAAAGATGGGCTACGAATCTGGTCTTAAAAGGTCTTTTTGAACCAAAACGATTCTATGATTTTGATGATACACCAAATTAAAGGGAGTGGCTGACATGAATGACAGAGATGAGACCAAATGGACTCTAGAAACTTGAGATTTAGACCAACATAAAAATGATGTGGTTCAACAAGGAGAAGTTCTAACCTCTGCTCTGCTTGGAAAGTTCAGTTGAGGCACTGGAACAGGCTACCAAAAGAAGCTGGAAGATCTCCATTCTCTCAAGTTTCCAAAGCTCAGCTATGCAAAGACACAGCCGAACTTACCCAACACTGGTGACGGTCCTGCTTCTTCAAGCAGGAGGATGGCACAGATGATCTCCTGAGGTCCCTTTCAACCAACATTTTGCCGGGGGTCTCTGAATGACTAAACAGTCTTTTTCTTTCTCCTCCCATCCCAAAGCAAAACAAGATCACCTTTCTGAGCTCAGAAGCTACTCTGTATTCCCATTTGATTCAAAATATTCTCAACAATTTGCACTTTGATACATCTACGCAGCAAAATGCCTACGGTTCCTCAAGCTGCAGTCATAGAACAAGAGATACCTACGGGTCCTTTAAATTTGTATTGGTTTTAAATAAACTTACAGAACAGTTACTAACTTTTTTCTGGTCTTGTCTCCGATTTTGTTTATTAGCCTTTAAATTTGCAAATGAGTTTACCAAATCAAACTTGCAGGTGACAATTACGCAGCAGACTAATCCAAACGCTTTGCTTTGGTTTTGCCGTAGCACCTTTTTGGGCATCTTTAGATTATTTACTGGTAAATGGCTTTGGAAACAACTTATTTTTTCACAAGCATCTACCCTGCCGGACTCGATGCCACAAAAGCGCCCTTTTAGCCTGTAGCCATCTTTCACACTGCGCCTACTAAAACGGGAAGCTACATTTGATGAACTCCTGCAAGAGCATCTTCGTAACAAAGACCACGAAGGAGAAAACTGGTATGTGAAAGCTGAGATGGAGTGTTGCCTAGGTACCATGGGAAAAATGAAACAGTTACTGGTCATCTCTGCCTGGATGACGCATCCCCATTACTCTGTGTTGGGTGGTTGAGTTGCAGAGAGCAGCAATATCTGTACGTTGACATCTTCCGTCCACTTCACAAATTTTTGAGCAGAAGCGTCCAGTCACTTTCTAACCACAATGCAAAAGAAAAACCTTAAAAAGATAATATCAGGACTTCTACATCATCGCGTCAGCACCAGAAACCTTTTCTTTCACCTTAACGCCATCATCTGAAACTCCACACCCCACGTTATGACATGAACCTGCTGAGGAAGTGACGACTTCTGCAAACCAAGTAAGAATTTTTCTTTCACTTCACATTTCTGAAAGGTACGGGCTGCTACCAACAAACAGGTGCCAAGTCCCATCACGTAATACTTTACTGATCGATGATGCAACCCAGCTCCGCTCTGCCTTTTCTATTGCCATAGCCTGACAGCCCTGCTACCTGCAGCCCTTGTGATAACATTTATTCAAGGTTAAATTTCACTTTGTTCACATGCTGTAAAGATTTTCACGATACATCAGACCACGCAAGCCAGAATCCGTAGGTAGATACCAGAAGGGCTGGACTACAGAAAACAGAGTGTGCCCTTTCATCTCCCCCTCCCCAATGTGTTCGGCTCTAGCACAAACTTGTTATACTTACAGCTTTCTTTTAAAAAATCATTATCTCCCATCCCATTGCTCGTTCTTCTACTTCTCGGCAGCATGCCCAGGACGTGCGTTCCACCACCCCAGCAGGCACTAATGCCGTCACACCAAAACAAGGACTACTGGAAGTCAACCGCTGTTCTTGCACACTCCGTATGCTGCACAAAGCTTCTACAAAACAGTCCTACGTGTTTTCCCCCCGCCCCGTCTATAACAGGCAAACCCCGGTCCAGACCTCCACAAAGCAATTGTCCTTTATTTTTGCTCAAGGATAAAGCCTCAACAGCAGAAATCATCTCAGTCTTTCAGCAGACAAGCGAGACAGAGTGAAAAAGAGGAGACCAGCGATACTCATTGAAAGTCAACGCTGTACGTTGGGTTAGGCACACGAAGCCTTTACGTCAGGCTCTTACAAGCAATGCCTTGATGCATTCTGCATCTGTCATCTCCCCCATCGCTCCATGTAGACACACACGTATGTGTATATACCTGCATGTGGACAGACAGACATCTCTCGCTAAAATGAAATCCATGGTCAGCTACCTGGCCCATTCTGGAGTTGAGAAAGTGCCTCTTCAAATACATCACATATGCATCAGCTGGTTGCTTAAGTTGATTAGCAGGGGGCAGTTAAATTACTATGCTAATCCGTGTATTCTCAGCACTGTTTCCTTGATATGGATATGTGTATATGCTTACTGGGAAGCCTTGATTAGTTCAAGCTTCAATGTGTCAAAGGCTCCAGATTCTTTCCAAAGAATAATTTCAGCCGTACTCACATCCCTAAAGTGTGGGAGCTGATTTGAAAAGGTACTTACCTCTACCATATGCTATTTTTCTTTAAACAATTTGCATTTCAAAGTGAATATGGCATTTATATTTGAATGAATATCAGTATGTTGCCAGAACTGGTCTCAAATGAGCAAAAAAAGATGCTGGTCTCCTATTGAATAAAAATGTTTTCATCTACCAAAGGAGCATCAAAGGAAGAGTTCCTCTTTCTAGCCCTAGACAGCTTTATTAAAACTATCTTTTCTGATATTATAAAATACCCCGTTATGATCGCGCTTACAAAACGTTCAAACAATTAAGCTCTACAAAACCCATCCAAATTAAGATTCAAGGTAATTTCCACGTTTGGTCAACGCTCAGCAGAAGAGCCTTTGAGAAAAGCGAGCGTGCTCACACAAAGTCCAATTTATATATCCATCTACTCGGCGTAAATAGCCGCCAACAGCAAAGAGCAAGTAAGGGCAAGAGACTCGGCATAAGAGGAATTAAGCAGAGGAGTGCACGCGCGTGTGTACGTATGTACGTACGTACTAAGAGGGTGCTGGAAACAAACACACTGGGGGCAGAATGCGTCCCAATTTCCTACGCACAGAGGGACTCGCTTTGGCTCTTCATACACGGTTGGTTCAGATTTACAAACAACAGACCGTAAATGCAACCTCAGATTACAACACTTAGAAACACCTAGTCAGTAAAACCCAAAAGATAAAGACTCTGTGTATCATAAAAATTTTAATAAAATATACCATAGAGTTTAACATAAACGTTATCTCGCATATATGCGGTAACCTGCCCAACCAAAAAATAAACCATTTGGGGTTGTCATCATGTTACTCTTGAAACAGAACAGTCGGGTGGATGGCATTTTAGCAATTCCTCTTTTGCTGGACTTTAACTTAACAAAAATAATACGGCGAATCATCACGGGGCAGCACAGGTTATTTTAACAGACACATCGCTAAGCCTTCGCCAACGATGCCACCCACTAATTACAAATGCAGAATGACCATCATTCACAGCTATACCCTAAAAAGTGATACACAAGTGACTTAAATACTTGGAGGTGGTCTCCATTTCTTGCTGCAGACGCACTTGTGATTTCTCCCAAACAAATCACTTAGAAGAAGTTATATTCGGGAGTGCAACTAATATACTCTTGAATTTATGAGACGAGCAGACATTGCGAGAGTCGTGAAGCAGAACTATATTTTTCCATGAAGCAGCAGCCTATGAGACCTGCAGAGAGCGGCTGCACAGAAGCACAGAAAGACCGAATCGGATGAACTACAGCCTACCGCTATGCTTTCACCATGGCCACGTTTTATTTGTGTTACGCTCTTCATGTTCACGATGAGTTTCTCTTCCAAAAAAAAGAAAGAAACCTCTTAAGGCCAGAGGGCTGCGCTCACCAGCTGTTAGAACTAATGAAAAATACATTAGAGTTGTGGGTCAGGAAATCCTGACTCTTGATATCAGAGGGTTAATTGTTTCAAATCATGTTGGGTCAATTTATGTTGCAGGAATACTGCCTATTCTTGAAATGCCCTCTAATTCAGTAAAAGGCACCGTCAAGTAGATTAGAACGGCTGTTGGTCGCCCGTTCGAAACCCGCACCCAACGCTGCTGCTCCCTGAAGTTTCTTCAGGCATTAGGGCACGAAAGGAAAGTGAAGGAGGCCGCCTCGCCAGCTGCAAAAAGACGAAAAGCATTCCCTTCCCCTTTCCTCAGTTCTGCATTACGTTTATGAATTAATTCCCAGAGTTGTGCAGAAATCTTCCCAATGGACAAAACCTTCCTGCAAAGTGGCTGACCGCCCAAGCTGCGCCACTTTCTGCCTTCTGCTTACCTATAGATACGAGTGCGGGGACAACTCCTGCTTTAGCCGAGGACAATTTGGGGACGGCTCTTCTGGGTTCCATCAGCTTGCTGCCTTAGATCCCAGCCTCCATCTTTTACACATGCATCCTCCTTCCCTTGCCAAGTCTGGAGCTGACGCCCTGCACTGAAATCTGGGAAAACTCCTACTTACAGCTCCTTCCCTCTCCAGTTGAGTAGAGTAAGTCTGCACTGGAAAGGAAGGTACCGCCCGGGTGTCAGAGCACTGCCTGGCCACGTTCTCAGGAAGATCAGCGGTGGGACCAGGGCCGGAGAGCTCCAACTTCCACAACCAGGTTTTTGAGTGGGGTTATTAATGGGAAAAAAACCTACTACAGTATTGCGACGGATTCTGTTCCGATCTGACGGCAGTGTGCAAACAGCACGTCATTTCTGCCTTGGGCTTATCAGGGACCTAAAATAATTTGAGGTTACTCGTAGGTGGAACGAGAAAGAGTGAGGTGACAGTACCTTTCCAAAACATACTGGTTCCAGTATTGAAACTCACCTTCAATACACTGACAATCATTTTCAATACTGTAGCAGACAACTTGCTTGTGGGTTTAAACTTATTTTTGCGATTTTTTTTTTTTTTCCCCAGAAGCATTTACTATCTGAACAAATTTCCTGAAGATAAGCAGCTATTACTAGAAGAAGACCTTCCATCTCACAGCCCGGCAGGGCAGCCCCTGCGAACCGGGCTTGATTAGTAGTGTACAAACCGCGAAGGGTCAGTACTAATGAACAAACACGGCAATGCCAAGAAATATCCTGGCAGTGAAGGACATGGTGCTGGGAGTATAACGAGAAAAGCTATTATTCTCAGAGCAGGCCAAACCAACACAGCAAGCGTGGAGGAAAATTAAGTCATGAGAGGAGACATCTCTTCTAAAAGAAAGTTAAACCCAAGATCTTCACCAAGGGTTTCTGCTCAAGATCCCGGACTATTTATTCTGCTGGGATCAAAGCGTGCTTTCCTTTCCCAGCAGGCATATTACTATTTTTTCAGTAGTTTTAACAAATAACGGTAATAAATAAGGTATGCTTTGCTTTCTGGGCAAGTCCTGCTTGTTAAGAAAGTGCATCTGAACCCCAGAGGTGACCACTTTACATCAGCAAATGCTCCACTTTGTATTGCTGTTATTTGGTTGCAAATCCTGTTAACATTTGTGAATTTAAGTTTGCAAAAAACCCCAACAGTGCAAAATCAACTAATTCCGGGGTATTGTGCTGCTCGCGTGCAAAGCGAAGTATCCGTAGGGGCCGGGGCAAAAGATATAAAATGCTTCCTAATCCCTTTGACTGCCTGTGGAAGTTATTAATAATGAAATTGGAAAGGGGGTGGGAGGGGAGGTGTCTTACCTGCACGCCGGATCCCCATCAAAAGCCGGTAGGATTAACCCAACTAACTAACTTTGGGAGCTTTCCACCAGCCAACAAACCTCCCCAACCCCTGCGAGCTGCAACCAGAGCCTCTTCAGGATGGGGAGGGACGACTGCCGGCATTCAAATATCCTCCAGCCTCTTAAGAAAACGGAACAAAGAAACTTTATTTTCGAAAAAGAGACAATAGATACGAATGCGAGATGACTTTTTTTTTTTTTTTTTTTTATAGCTATTGCCACTGTAACAGCAGCTAAATGAATGCATGTCTGCAGTGTGAGCAGTTTTGATAAACAGCCTCTGCGGGCCACACAACGGGGATAATGTATCCTTAAGTACTGCCAATGAGCTGCCATTCTGCACAGCCAATTACTTCTGTGCGTCTGTCACTCAAAGGAAAAATGACTGAACCCATTAGATCAAACCTTTGTCACTGTTCCTAATGCACTCTTAGGCCTCATTAATCTGAGGGAGCAGCAACACAGCCGCCGGTGCCTCATTGCCTTCCCCCCACAACAGGACACGTGAATCTTCTCATCTCTCCCCCAAGTGCACCACGTTAATCAAGCTCTCCTTATTACCCCGGTCCCTGTCACGGCGGAGAGCGCTCTCTCTCTTAAATGCTCTCATTATGGTCCATCTTTAGAGCCGGCTGAGTGGGGGGAAAAAAAAAAATAAAAAAAAAATTGGGGAAAAAAAAAAAAAAAAAAGAGCCAGAGAGAAAGAGAAGAGGAAAAAGCAAGTCCGATCACATTAATATTCATGACAATAATTAGTATTCTAGGTCACTGAATATTCATGCTATTAGTTTGGTTTTTTATGGGTTTGCTGGATGTCCTGATTGCTGGAGTGTGGAGGAAAACAGCATGGTTGGGACTTTAGATGTCAACGGCAGTTCAATACTCAAAACACATTTGTGAATTTTTTTTCCCTTTTGGTAAATCAGCTTCAACCCTCCTGATGGCTTTAATATTTTAAAATCACTGGGGGAAAAAGAATGAGCAATTCCGCAAAGGTCTTAACATCCAACCGGTTAGCGTTACAACATGTAACCATCAAAAATCAGCGAGATTGCATCGGGTGGACAAGACAGATCTGTGATTTTATTCAGGATACGGCGCAACGGAGGCATGAAAATCAAGCAGAGTGAAACAGGCGCAGGCTGAGCAGCGACGACTGCATCTTGTCCGGTATCTAGTCATCCGCCTGGAGCTTTATGACACGTTTCTACCCTTTATCTACCTAATCGTCATTAGAGATGGGCACCATTTGCCCACTGGAGGAAAGAATTGTAAGACAGTTTGTTGTTCCCTTCTTTCTCTAACGAGAAAAATCTAAGCAAACTCCCCTCCCTTTTTTTTTCCCCCCAATATTTAACAAATGCAGTGTTTTTATCAAATATTTATTTCGCTAACACTAATATTTGCCCTGCTCCCTTTCCCCCAGTATTAAGGAATACAGGGTACTCGCGGTGAAAGGTTATTTCTCCCTAGTTCTGGAAAGGGCAAATCCTAGACCAAAGGAACTGGAGAAGACGACCTTGAGGGATCCCCCTCTAGTGGGATGAAAGGGAAATCTCCAATGTACTTAAAATTGGGCTTTTTTTGCCTTGGAAACGAGCAAACTGACAACTTCTCCTTTCGTTCGCTACAGCTGTATATCACTGAACTAACAGCAAACCCGACCACATGGAAAATTGACTTGGGTGATTAATGACAAAAGTAAGCCACAAACTTGCATTTGTGATCTGTGGCAAAACCATAAAAACCTCACGCTCAAGTTGAGGCGCGGAAAACATGTCACGTTAAGCCGAGTCATCTCACGTACCACCTCAGACTACAAAATTAGTAGCAGCTAACCACTAACTACCAATCTCTGGTCCGGTGGGAAACTCCACCGGATAAAATCTGGCACTCTCAAGTCAGAGCCACCACGCCGCTCCAGTACGCAACCTCGATCACCTACGAGTAAGGAGTTCAGAGCCAGTGCAAGCGTTTAGGACTCGGTTCTGCGTTTATTTGCACACGCATTCTATAGAGGCTTCGGAGCAACTGCCTATGCTCTTGGCTCGATACGTGTTTTTACTCCCCTCCAGCCTGACGATAACATCTGAATCCTCACAGTGACCTCCAATTAAAAAAAAGATTATCACACGATCTACAAAAATACCAATGAATTCTGTATGCTTTGGATCGAGACTTGAATTCACCACGCGTCACAACCCAGGAGTGACCCCACCCGCGGTTTTCCGTCGTGCTTCCCCTCCTGCCCACAGCATGCCACATGTGGAGGGTGCTGTCTCCCAGTACCGGACCCAGCAGCTATTAAATTCAGATATTGTGGAAAATGGCTTCTCAATGCGACAGGCAGGGCTGTAGATGTAAGTTAGGCTTAAAAAGTAAAAAAAAAAAAAAAAAAAATTAAAAAAATTGCAGTGGTTAAAGAGGAGAATTATTAGCCAGGTACTAGAATGTAAAGACACCATGTCAGAAATCTTACTTTGAAGGTATCCCGGTCTAATTGAAACATCAATTCTCTACCTTTTTAAAAGAAAAATCTGGAAGGCTTTCCATGCCAACTCAGCCTGATTCCAAGCACTTCAGTGTAAAATAAGATTACTTAATGACCACTGCGTTGATTTGATAGATGATCGCAATTAATAACCGATAGAAAACTCACATTTATAAAAACGTGACGATGCCGTTCTTATAACACGTCTGAAGTGTCACATACAGTTAGCGGGTAACAACCTTTAGCATACTTAACGAAGGCTATGTAGCTAACACATTTTAGGATACTTCACATACTGTACGGTCACTACCGTAAGTAAATTTAATAGCACCAAATTATTTAAATGAAGTGTTAATCAGGAAACAATTTATCTCTACACCATAAGCTATTTTTAGATGTGAACTTTCTACATCAGTGGCTCCTGCTGCAGCTCAGGCTTTGGGTTGTTTGTAGAGGAGAAGAAATAAATGACTCCTGGGAGAGATTTCAGGAATAAGTTCACCTTCAGGTCAACCAGCCCAACTTGGGAGTAATTGAAACCCGGACCCACTCCTGCTCCGAAGTCAGCAAGAACTGAGTCAGCTTCTAAAAGGCACGGAGACTTGGCCGGTGGCTGATTTACCGGGCTGCTGGCCCTTATGACATTGCTGCAATGTGCTACCAACTATTAAAGTTGGAACTGAGCAAATCCGCGAGTCACCCTTTCCTGAGGTACTTCCAACTGAGACGCGTCGGCAGAACGATGCTCACTGCCGCGTAAATTTAATTTAAGTTACTTAAGCATCATTCGAAAACTTTAAGATACCACTAAAGCAACATAACTTCAGGTTAAAGGGAATAAACTTCCATTTCCCCCGACTCAGAGATTCCTACCAAGTTAACATACAAGTACAAGCACTTTTCATAAAGTCACAGTTAAAAATCTGTTATTTAAAGCTTATATATACAACACAACTAAACCACCCCCCGGTATTGCCTGGGAGGAGAGGCCACACAACCCCAATTCTTACAGGACGAACCCCAAGCTGCACCTCCAAGAACCCGAGAAAGCCCAGAGACCGACTTTCCACTTTTAATAAGGTGTCATGGCAAAACTTCTAGGAGAGAAAAGTCAACCTTTGTCCAGGTTGGGTGTCTGGCTTTGCAACACCAGAAACAGCCTTACCTTCTACTCGTTTGGTTGCCTTCTGCCAGAGGACAGAAAATATTTCTCTTCCCCACTGCTGTTTCACTTCCAGTTTGGTTATTGTCCTGCTGTGACTGTACACACCAAGGGAAAAGTATTTTTCCCAGCTCTTGTGTCAGTGTGGAAACCCAGCAGGAAAGAGTCATCTTGAGGTTTTTTCTTCAGATATTCTCATATAGGTTTTTTTTTTTTTTTTTCCATCTCTGCAACGGAAACTCTCAAGGAGGACTGGAATTTGGCTTTTGTTGTTAAGATGATTATTTCCCAGAGATATCTGCTTCCAGATGTTTGGGATGTAAACACATTTACAGATTGGGATAAGCTGACACTGAGAGATGGTTATTGCATGTTTATCAAACAGTCTTTAAAACCAGAAAGCCAATCTTGTTCAGGCGAGGAGGAGTGCCACAAAGCACGACCACAGTCAGCGTGCTAGGAACGACATCCTTTAAACTCTTCCTTCTGCACGCGACATCTACGTCAATCGGATCTAACAGACTAAACTTTCACTTACTGCTTGACCGTTATATATGATATTACCAAATAACCGAGTGTACTCCTCTTAAATCCAGGATATCTCCCTATTTAGCCTAACTCCTACTCTTCTCATAGTAAGGCTACGAGAAGCACGCTGGGAGAGATCTTCGCCGGGATTAAACATGCAAGAGAAGGAGACCGAACGTGTTTGATACAAGCGATCGCTCAGGTCCAAGAAGGCTTTAGACAGGGAAGGTGATGAGAAGAAGGAAGAGCTCGAGCTGCCCTACTGCCTCACAGCCCCCGGCGGGGATTACAAGAGAAGCTGAATGAACTTTTGAGCTCTCTTATGGACGGAGCATTACGTCTTCGAGCAGCAAGCGCTGCCTCGCAGAGACACAAGGTCCCAGCAGGAATCAGGCGGGAGCTCGGAGGTAAAAGCTATCCCCAACGCGTCTCTTGTGAGATGACCGCTCCTACTCCCTGACCCGAGCTGTCCTCATGCTGTCCCTGACACCTACCGAAGGGCCCCAATCTCTGCAGATTTTCTAAGCCACCAGTCGACAGGCCAGAGGCTTTGCCTTTGCCTCCCATCAGACCGGCCGATGCGCTGGCATCTACCCCAAATACAAGAAATTCCACTAAAGAGACAGAGAAAACTGTTGGGCACTCGTGAAGGAACAAATTTAAAACGTGTCAGTTATAGGTACTCCAACAGACATCACGTACATCTGTTTATTGGCAAAGCTGGCACTGAAATCCATATTTGTGTTTAGCAACGCACCAGTGATGACTTCAAACGTATAGCACTAGTTGACTGTTTCGACAATAAAAATGCATCGACTTTTTTGCTTTTGATGTTCGAATGAAAATAAGCTCAGACGTTTCTAGGAACACAAGTCAGGGGAAAACAGGTAATTTCAGTTGAGAAACGCTTTCAGCAGGTCTGTGCTATCACCGTGTATAAGCAGAGACAATGAATTCTATTTCCAGGGGCAATCTTAAACGTGACATTTTAATTGACCAGTGGTGGTATTCCAGTATCTTAGCTTTTTCACTAAACTCTGCACAACAGCAGAAGGAAAAGGAGTCTGTTCCTGACCACATCAAACAATTAAATTAAATATTGTCCTCCCCAATATTAAATATTCTAAGCACGGAGAATATCACTCCAGGTACCCAGTCTGCACTGGCGAAAAGCACAGAAGAACAGAAAACGTCACTGTTTTAAGGAAGAGGTAACAAAGGAAGCAGTGAGAACGTAGTGTATTTGCGTGCCTAAAAATAAAAATAGCAAGGGCTGATTCCTTCTGTGCTCGGTCCCAACCTCCTCCGTACAGCAGATCTGTGTACAGAAACCTCCCAACGACAAACCAGGAACAGCCAGTTTCAGCCCCGCGATCAATTTTAAAGCATCACGCAAGATGAAGACAACATTTTGCCAGCGCTAACAACCGAGAAAAAGCCCTGAGACAGCAGCGCAGACTGCAAGGGATAATTTGCAAATGGTTTTAGTTGCACAGCAGCTAACCGCAGAGATACCAGAAGTCCTCCCGGCACTCCAGGAGCTGAGCACCGAGTACCTCCGGGTCTCCCACCCAACGGCAGCCGTGACCCTCTGCATAAAAACCGCTGTCAATATACTTGACCACATGAAAGCTGAGGCTAACGAGCCAGGCACAGATTGTGAGAGCATCTGTTTGTACGATACTAATACTCCCCCAGTATTTTAAAATCACTCTCTGCAATGCAGCTCTTCGGTCTTACCTGACCACAGGAGTGCTGAGAGTGAGACGTGGACTGATGCACAGCTGAGCTGCTGACAGTTATTTCCCACATCCAGTCTGTCCTACTACTATTTTTTTTTTCCATTTTTCTTCCTTTTTTTTTTTTTTTAAAGTAATACTTTACTGGTTAGGAGTTCTGGTTTTTGTTTGTTTTTAACCCAGTAACTACTGCTTGGATCAATCAGCTTTCTTAAAAAAAGCTCCTCTGTGTTGCTGCTGCTGGTCATTCTGTCCACTAATGCAATAACCAGACAGGTCTCAAACGTGGCCTTTAAGTAAGAAAGATTCAACAAAGGCAGCTTCTTCAGAAGAAACTAATTCTGCGAAGAAAAACCCCGACAAAGAGATACCATGGCTGATAATGCACTGAATGTACCAACCTGAAATTCAGAAGCAAGGAAGAATACTACCACTGGTCGTGTACGCAGCTGAACTAATGAAATACAACCTTACAGAGATGTTTGCATCTGCGCTGACCCTCTTCTCCGCCCAAAACCTTAGCCACCCCTCCTTTTATATCCCCGACACCCAAAGTGGGCAGGAGACAGCAGGTATGGAGGTACCAACAGGCTGGCCGGCCACCACGTAGAGCATAAAGCTGTTCAGTCCAGGCTGTCGTCACCTGCTCCCCCCAGCAAGTGATAAAGATGCTTCGAAACTGTTATGCTTCCAGCTAGCTATAGGGATAACGTAATTAAGACATCAATCCTTGCTTTATCTATGGGAAGAGCGCCATGCAAAGATAAGGAGGTCAAGAACTTGCTTAAAATTAAAGAAGCACCAGTGTAGCGTCCCAGCTGCGCGAGAGGGGAAATGAAGGTGTTCCAGCGGGTAACGACAGAGAAATCAGGTTCAACTTCCCTTGGATACAACTCTCTTATACATTAGGAGGGCGTTAATTATTTTAAGATTTAACCACAGTAGATCTCTTGAGCTGTGCTAACCAGGCATCGACAGCAGAAAAGTCTTTCAGTATTTCTAAGCGACACGATAAAGATGCCGAGAGAGAGGACAGAAGCTCCAACTATTCCCACCATGTTATTTGAAAAAGCTCTAAAAGCAGAGCTTTTTCCCAGCATTTGCGCTTTCTAGCAAAACTAACTTTGCTCTTTTAATACGACTGCCGTGCGATAAAATCTCAGGCTAGCCAGGGTCACGCACGGTGGCTGCCCCCACTGCCAGAGAGCTGCCTACTGTACAGCTGCACGTGAAGAAAGCATTGCACGTGCAGAGAGTGCTGAAACAAAATGAGATGTCCAATAGTCACTAAAGTCACGTACAAGCTGTTTCCTTCTGACCTGGTCATCTAAGCATACGCCAGAACATGTAAATTCCATGCTGTAAACTTTACAGTAGTGTGTATCTCTGAATATGTTTTCAGAAACGTACTTCTCTGGAGCAATCAAGCAATTTTTGCCTGTGTTCAAATGTCTTAAAAGCAGAAATCTCTTATTTAAACGTCTTACTACTGGTGTATTGACTCAGTCCAGCACTTTTCTTCCCTAAATTATGAACTACGTTGAAAACCAAAACCACTCCCTGCACCCAGTCATCTGAATTAAACAGCAAAATGGAACAAACCAACCAACCACGAATAATTTTCTCCTACGAACTCTTCCAGTGGCAATGCCAGCTCTGCGCCTCTCGAGGGGTAGGTTACAACTTGGGGAAAAAAAAAAAGTGTCTGATGGCTTCAGACGTTTCAGGTCCCATGCCAAACTAATACACCACGTCACACAAGATTCTCCAGGGATGTCTGCTCTGTGGCACCACTGTAAAGCCACAAGACTTTTTTGTTTTTCCCCTTTTCCTTTTTTAAACCTTCATCTCAATGAGCAGCATCCGCAGTCGGAAGGAAAATCCTCCTCCCTTTTCCCCAAATACAGGGGAATGCGCATGGCAAAACCGCGGGGAATTACGTCTTGATTTGAAGCGTAACTATTACTATCCAAGAGGAGACTCTAGAATAGCAGGGTGACCGAGGTTCTCCCTGCGGTTGCTCATCCTACCTGTGTAGTGTGTATCGCGCAGGGACAAAAGCCCCTTTGGATGGTTTTGTCGGCACATGCTGGAGGCGTCTACGTTCATCACCAATGCAAAAGGCACTCGGGACTTTATGGACATCATCCCAAACATGCTGACAAAACTTCCATACCAACACTATACCGTTATGAGCTTTGTGTAAGCCGTGCGTTTTACAAGATAAATTGTCTTAAATGTTTTTCCTTAATGCAATTTTTTAAATCCACTTAGCTGTATGGACAAACACTTCAGCGAACAATAAACTTCTTTGTTTAGAGCTCACAAGGAGCTGTAAACTACTTCCATAAACGAACTAAAATAGCTTTCTACAGAAGAATCTTTGCTGTTGGAAAGTCCAAAATTGTGCATCCTTCTACAGGTGGAAGAAAAGTGCTGTGGGTCGCACCAGGAAGCCACAAAAAGCCCTTTCAAATGATACATCTCCTGCTTTTCCAAAGCATTACACCTAACAGATCAGTCGTAAGGCAGCATCGATTCTTCACATATGTTAATGTCTGGGAAATTATGTAGGGTTTTGGCAAGTACAAGCTAACAAACATAAAAAGATGGACCTTGAAGGTTACTCACAAACTTAGAATCTCTCGTGGACAACAGGTCAGCAGTCAGGGCTTCAAAAAAAGTTACACGTGAGCGGTCGTGTGGATTTGTAAACGATTAACAGATCCCATCCCCATCCCAGCAGTACATGACAATTGCCTACAGACACTGGAAATGCAGTCTTTCCCCCTTTCTTTCGCCTAGCGTGGTGTTCTCTTACCTGAATTCGGCGAGATGTGTAAACTGCTCATGTCCTTGGAGAGGCCGTTCGTTTTGGGGCTGGAAATGGGTGCGCAAGCTGACGTAGCTCGGGGTGGCCTCTTCCCGGGGACTTTCACAGTGGTTCTCAGCAAGTCGATTTCTTTCCCGTGAACGTTCTGCATGTAGTCCTGGTAAGAGGGGAAAACAAAAAACAAAAACCCAAATCCCAATATCAAACAGGTAGTTCTGTAAGCAATAGAAGTAATGAAACCTGCTTTCATCAGACTTTCGCCCTACATCATCTGCCAGCACCCACCGCACGCTCTTCCCCTTCCATTTTCTTGACAATCCCTTCCGCACTTCTCACTACTAATACTCCCAAAATCACGGAGCTTTCCACTACGTCCTCCAACTACCGGTTGGGTAAGAGGCAATTCACGACGTGGCTGGTTCTGAGCCACACGTAGGAGTCCACCATCTAGCAGGCCCTAAAGAGAAGGAGAAGGCAATGCTGATTGTCCCTCATGAGCACGCTTCCTTGCGTCTCCTCTCTGCCAACGTTTTACGCACTTATCGCTTTCCCCCCTCAAATTTGGCTGAAATTGGTCAGGAGGTGCCAAAATTATGAAAGGGCACCGACTGGTGAGGTTTCCTTCAAACATGATCCTTCCTCCAAACACACACACACACAAAATCACAGAAGGGAAACAATTATGCAAATTGTGTCTGATTAAACGCACTAAAAGCTGGAAGCCAGAAGTGGAAAAGGCATTTCCCAATTCTTGTTTGGAAAGCCCACAAAGAGGAAACGAGCCGACAAACCCAGTCAGCTGTGGACAGACAGTGGTCAACTGACTGGAGCCAAGCCACCGCTTCCCGAGAAATCCATGAGAAAGTTCTGCAAACTGGAAATAGCTTCTGGAAAAACACGCTCTTGAGATTCTGCTTTCCAGCTTCAAAGGCATTCCTGAGATTGTCTGTGGGCTTCTTCGGATGAAAACGGAAAAGCAAACAGATATGGGTGGCTTTATCAAAGGGCGAATGCCAATTCTTTAAGGTGAGACAGCCACGGAGGCTGCAGTCCTGGGATACATCAGAAGAGATATTTCCAGTGGGGATGGTGAACGTTAAAGCCAGTACACAAGACACCAAAGTTTTCATCTCCTGGTACACATGGTGGTGGTTACTGGCGTTCCAGAAAAAAAATAATTGAAACAACTAGGAGGACACTAAAAGAAACAAAGAGACCGTATTTTATGAGAATGCATGCTGGGTGGGTAGCACAGGATAGCAAAATAAAGAGTGAAAAAGGGTAAGAACATTGCACAAGAATACATCTGAGTATATGTACCCCGAGAGGAAAACAGCAATTTGAGCTGAAGAATGGGAAACGATCTGGCCTTAAGCTCTTGAGTTAAGCTGGAAACCAAGGGAACGGTATTGTTGTGCAAACTTCTATGCAGAGCAGCTGGGGCAAAAACCCTAATTCCTTCTCAGATAGAACTCGCTAACTTAGAGAGGCCCGGGCGATGCTATGGGCGTCTGCACGAGCAAAGACTTGCCAGGAAAGACCTAACTCCCTGTTGTCCAAGTGTCCAGGGCAAGATAAAGCCAGATCACGAGGTGTTACGTGACAGACTACCAGTATTTAACCAGCTTGGTTCCAGCCCTGCAGCACACAGACCTGTACACCACCAGAAATTCAATTTTACAAGTAAATACCCAAATGGACTAAAAGCATACCCAAAGTCTACGTCACTGCTGCCACGATACGGGGAGCAATCAGCTCCCTCATAAAAATCCTTCCGCTTTTGAACAGTTTTACAATACAAATTACATATTCCGCTCAAAACACATCAAAAAAATCTACTAAACCCCCAAAACTAAGCCATCACACCAGCTTTTTTTCCCCGCTCTAGCTGTGTGAGAATTATCAACAAAAGGGGGGGGCCCTGAACAATTCGTGGGGTGAGGACACAGAGCTCTGCGGCCAAAAGAAACAAAGGCGATCCATTAATAAAAATTCGCTCACCAGGTGTTAGATAGAAACGAACACAACGGTTCCATCCATAAATTATCAAGTTGGCGTAACTTTCTTGTTCAGTGTCAGTTCTTCACAAATTAAAATACAATAAGCAGAACATAATTGAACGTTTATTGCTTGTGGGCTCTAAAATGAGGCTTAATCAGATGGCGACTAAACCTCAGCGTGCACTCTTTTTAATAGACACGTTTTATTTAAGGTACAACTGCCAGTGTACTCCATTTACGTTTGAGAAGGAGGTGTTTATTCCAAATTCTTCGGGTGAATAACGTGCACGACTTCCCCGCTACCCTGCCAACTCACGAGATGTGACAGGGCATCGTTAAAGCCCTTTTAATTGAGGGTAAGCCAGGCTTAGGTGGGCTATAACCATTTGAGAGAGTCAGCGAACGCTGGCGAACAGGAAATAAATGCGCCGCAGCCGTACCGTTATTACACGAACGCGCCCAAACACAACAGATGCCGCACAGGTATTAACGTCAGCTTAAATATTTATAGGGATATATCAAATGTAAATAATAAAGCCTCTTTCATTGTGTGCAAGATGCATAGCGATAATCTCTGCATTTCCCCGAGGAGGAGAGGCAAGCACCAAGTTTCCAGTCGGCGGAGCATCCGCCCCCACGCGCGCTCCTTCAGATCTGCACTCGGGGAATAAAAGTTAAAACTACAAAATAATGTCGCGGCTTCAGAAGCGCAATGGAGGGTTTGATCAGATTAGAACAGATGAGGGTCTCGCTGTCATCTGGAATATGCTGTGTTAAAGAGAAGACAGCAAGCCTGATTTTGATATGCAAATGTTACAGATATAACTCCCCTAGATGTTAGTTGTAGAAAATGCTGATCCGAGAAAAAAGGGGAAAAAACCCTTTAACAAGGCATGAGGGTAATTCAAAGCCAAGTACTTTTAAACAGCACTTAACAAGTCCCTGGAGCCCACTCAACAGTGGGCCACCCCAGAAGTGCCATCTTCTGCCCCTCAACAGCTTGAAAAAGTAGTAATTGCAAATCCATTTGCATTTTTCTTCTCAACTTGTCCATGTTCATCATTCAGCAATGCAGGGGGAAAAAAAAAAAAAAAGGAAAAAAAAAAGGGGGGGGGGTGAAAGCAAGCAGCAAAGGGAACCCTCCCCAAACGTGTGGCTAGCAGGAGGAGCCAGCGCCCCAGCCCTCCGCACCCCTGCGCTCGCACCTCCGCCATCGCTTGTTTTTTACATTTCGCTCCTAATTATGTTGCATCTATTGCCATACACTTAATTAGCTGCATTAATGTGATTTCTTTTCACATAGTCAAGCAATTAAGAGCTATGATTGAGTTTCATTCAATTAGCCTCAACAAACATGCTAATTGATGTCCCAGATGCAAATGAGGTGCAATGAGAGAAACCTGCTAGCAATTGAGAGTTGCGGCGGGGAGACCCACAGCTCTCAGCTTGCTGACAGCAGCACAGCTTAACATGGCTCCCACCTTCCGCAGAGCCGCCTTCGGAGGCAGAGAGCGGAGGGGGGGGGAGAGACAAGCCGTCAGTGCCTCAGTTGTCCCAAATAGATCCCTGCAGGAATAACGGGCAGCGTTGAATCAAATCAACGTCGTCTCCGATTCTCACGGCAAGGGGCTGGTTACGAGCCGGAGAAGAGCGTAGCGTTTTCCTGCAGCCGGGTGGGTATTACGGACCCGGCGAACACCACCGTGTCTTCAGCTGAGGACTGGAAAAGGTCTCCATCTAATCTCCGAGCTCGTGAAATACTACGCAGGTAATGGCCCGCAGTTATCGGTAACTGGCAACTTCATCTTAGTCAGCTGTGGGGCAATGCCGCCTCTTCAAGTTAAGGCCAGAACGCATCAATCAATCAATAATCCCTAAAAATACGCTCGCTATATTGATTCTCATTGCTTTTCATCCTGAGGTTACCGTTAGCGGTTTGCTCAAATATAGTGCTGCCAAGGTGTTAATTTGACTACTCAAGGCCATTGACCATTATCTAGAGGACTAAATAAACTGTTAAAATATCAGCGAAAATCGTAAAAGCTACATTGACTGAAGATGACACAAAATATTATTTGACAGCACCACAAAATGAATTGCCTTGAGTAAGAAAGAAACGATGTGCCATGACACAGAATAACGTAAAGTAAAATTACTTCAGTTCTGCTCTTAATACAGCTCTCCATTTACAACAGCAGAAATTAATTTAACCAATTAACTGAACAGAGGCCTTTCAGACATGCAAATTGAGCAGACGGGTACGATGATGCTTTCTCAGACCTACCAAAAAGAAACACTGCTATTTTGGGGGACACACACGCATTTTTGTTCTCGAATGCCAGCGGTTGTTAAACTTGGTGCCATACATCTCGATGACTTCTGATTGCCCTCAAAGCCGGAGAAGACACTCCACCAAGGGCCACAAGCTGAACCCAGGCTACGTGATGCTTCCAGCTAGCTGCCTACTTTCTCCCAGCCAAGAGGATGGAAGACAACAGGTAAATGTCTCTTCTCCCACAGCCACGCTTAGGGCTGCTGCTGCCTCCTCGCCCCTTTTTCAGGGGAGGAAGGACATATGGATCAGATCGAGGGAAAGGCAGAAGAAAGCGCTGGCTGCTGCTTCCATGAAGATGGGACTCCACCTCACATCATCCATGTCTACCACAGGTATCTCAAACACTTCAAGGACCACTGAGCACGTGGCAGCACGGTTCCTCCCTAGAACGATCCTTAAGTTAAAGACGTGGCTCGTGTTTGGTATCGTACACTGTGGGTATCAAAGCATTACAGAGTCTGATGATTTTCAAATGTCTCTAATACAAGAGATGGTCATCCTTGTCACACGCACGCACGCAAAAAAGGCCTTTCTACTACCTAGTTTGTATTTCAAACCCATAGTATTTCATCATCAGTGTATTAAGCAAGAAAATGCGTATGAATGCTGAGTTACTGAACGTAATATTTTATTCGTTAGTACCATGCGAGCTAAATCCCCCGTACTCTTCCGTACAGCTGCCTGCGTGCACACCCCTCCGTCCTTAAGGTTGGTGTTTTCCTCTTGATTTGCACAGTTGCACGGTATTTTGCAAGGTAACAGAAAACAAGCCCAGGAAGAACAAGAGCTGCACCGCTGTACTCAGCCAGGTTTCCACCGCACAAAGCACAACAGGCAAGTTCGGTTCTGCTCCGGCAGCAACAGAAGACCGAGTCGGACTCTGATGGAACTTGCTTTGGGCTGTACTTCTGTCCTGGGATTGCAGTGGAATGGCCAATGGCGCTACCTAGACTTCTTGGCCAAGAAACCTCACCAAGAGGACAGAAGGATCAAGCTGTAGAAGCCAACAGTTAGGGCCTCCTGTGGCTGGGCTCAGTTGGGTAGAGAGAAAACCCCCCACTGGAGTTGTATTTTTTACATCCTGGCACTAGGTGAACGGGACTCAAAGCTCACGTCAAAACCGCTCATCTCAGCCTTGCCGCGTGTCATAGCAGGAACATTTTAAAAAACATCGGCTCCCTCCTAGAATCTCCCCGTGTGTTTCTTCCACCACGTACGTGTCCCACTGCCACCCTCTTCCGACGCACAACATACCGAACGAGAGAGACTCAGCGAGCAGTGCCTTTCCACGTCTATAATGGTACACAAGTAAGAATATCACATTTTTCTCATTTTTAGCTATTAAAATCTCTCAGAAGCCGCCTGTTTTTCCAACCCTAGGAACTGGTCCAGGCCCGGGATCCTTCCCAGATCTGTCCCTGGTTTACACTGAGCTTCTGAGAAAAACACCTTCATTTTGCAGCGGTTCCTCCCCACCGTTCAATCGGGCAAAACGCTCCGAAGGCTTAGCTTACTGAGGTCGAGATAGTGTTTCCTGTTCTGAGGTGAAATAAAAATTATTATGGAAAAGAAAGTTTCTGGTTGCACCTCTGGATGGCATTTTAAAGACTGTGTGTGGTATATTTTTTGAAACACAACTCCTGTTTCATGAGCTGACCTATTGGACCCACAAAACCTACTGTTCACCCTCAGCAACAACCGCTTCCGAAAAACAAAACCCAATCCCCTTCCCCCCCAAACCAGACCAAACCACCTCCCCCCAAGCCCCCGGCAGACCGGTAAATGGATGGAGCCTTGACTTTTGTGCCTCTACGTGGCAGTCAGACATTTTTATTGCAAAACGCCGTCTGGAAAAGATGCAAAACAAAATTGCTAAACTGCAAAAAGAAGAAAAGGGCGGGGGGGTGCGGAGAAAAAAAACAAAAGGCCCCCTTCCCTTTGCTTATTGAGTTCAAAGGCATAACATGCAGCACCCTGCAGCAAATGGGAAGCTACACTAATTTTAAAGCCATAAAACGCTATAAAGTGCCCTGCGGGGCAGGACTACACTGAAGCTAGTTGCACCTAAATAAGACATGGTTCATTTACTTCGCAGCTTAGCCTAATGTAATCATCAGCGGATTTCTAGCCTAGAGTTGTAACAGGCAAATAGCCGATACTGCGGAGGCGACACTCCCAGCCATTGAGGGGCCTCAGCTAGATTGCTGTTGATTAGAAAATTTTTCAGTTTTGACAAGCACTTAATGAACATAAATCGCTCCTTGATTGGTTTCCATTTGGGGCCACAGGCACACCTAAGAAGAAACAAAAGTCTCCAACTCCTCTCTCTTCCCCCTCCTCCTCTTCCCGGGAAGGACCTCGACAACAAACCTACCATCAGGTTACGAGCCGCAGCGGAATATATTCATCAAATGTTCCTGTTAAATTAGCCGTCCTCCCCTCTCGCATATAAATACAGGCATAATACCGTTCGGCTTCATAATATATAGTTAATCTTAAGAAAAGCAACGAAATGTTATTTTCTGAGAACACAGGAATGAAAACGCATTCTGGAAAACGCTGATCCCCCTAAAGCGCTCTGTCCTGACAAAAAGAAGGTCATCTCGAATCTGTTTTATTCACATTGGGAATCAAGAACATTAAATTTCAGTCATAAAAAGCATTGGCCGTATCTATACCGTGGTGTTAATCGGTTTGATGAGTGTTGCAGGGGCAGGGGAGGAAGTCAGGGCAACACTTTCAAGAAAAAAGCGGTTTTGCAAAATGTTGGGTTTTTTTTTTTTAAATGGGTCACTCCGTTTTCATAAAGTTTTCACAACATTCTTCCCTCTGCACTTCGCTCCTCATTCAGATTTTGCAGTAAGAACTGCTGTAAAAGACAAATCAGAGTTTTACCATCCTGAGTAATTTATGAAGCATTTATATCCACAGCAGTTAGCTCTGCTGGACAGGAAGCTCTAATTTTATAAAACCCCGCGATTAATTAATAGCTCGGCTTTTGCCATTTCAATTGCAACTCATTCCAATACCAAAATTTTCCCCTGCCTTTCTGGAGAAGGAGTAGACACGACACCGAAACGTACGTTTGCTGCTCCGTACCACAGACCGCAGGTTTGCGGAGCTCTGCAACAGCAGTATTGTGTTCGCTACAATATCCTACGCTAATGACATGATAAATCTTGTCACGCCCTCCGAAATGAATGGACTCCAAACCAAAAACGCTTCCCGTCCGCCTCGTTTGTGCTTGTGGTGACCTGTGAGCATCCGTAACAAGTCGCGGAAGCGATTGTAAGAAGTTACTGTGAATAATCAGTTTTTCTTCCCTTCCCCATCAGCTGGGATTACGTATTTGAGGAGAGTTTCACGGGGTGGCTTGCCGACCGTCACTAACAACAATCTGCTTTTCGGCTGAGCGGAGCAGGTGCAGTGGCGCTTGCAGGCAAGAATATTTCTAGTTTGAAGAGCCACAAAAGCCAGGGGGGTGGAAAATAATTTGCCTTGAAGCTATCCCAAATGGTAGGTCTCACTTAAGGACCGCAAACGCTTTTGAGCTTCTGTTTTCCCCATCCGTTTTTAAGTTTTTCTCCCAAATTGATCTTCACGCCGTGAGATCTTTAAGATAAGAAAGAAGTTTTCCAGGAAGCTATAAAGTGAATGAGTGATCTCTACAGCTATACCACTTTATAAAAACATCTTTTGCTTTAAAAATATCATAGGTTATGTGTTTTATGTTTGGTGTCTTTACCAAAAGAAGTTACAGCAGCATGATTAACACTTATTTTTTCCGTAAAGGTTGGTTAGCCTCTAGCTATCCCTAGAAGCAACGTAAATTCACAGCGAAATGTGTTAGAATTAACGAAGGAAAGCTCTGGGAAGTTTAAGTCAAGACTGTTAGAAAGAAGATTGTTGCTCTGAATGTGGCTTTGATGAAAAGGCTTCCAGAAAGAAGTGCCCGTTGGGGCAAGCGGAAAAAAATACGGCATTGACTCATCAGCTGCAATAAGAAATTAGTATACGCATACTTTGTAACCGTTCCTATCATTCAGTTTTTCTATCTTAACCAATGTTTTAGGCGTATTAATGGATCCAATAACTATAATAAAAACTTACACGTGCTTCAGACAGATTTATCTTCACCACCAGTCAAACGACATCCTCATTTTTGCTCTGCAGGATTTGCTTAGATCACTGCTCGTTCGGGAGGTAGAGCTACATCTTACGTGAAAAACAATTTATGCATATCCTTTTGTTCGTTCAAATACGTATTTACCAAAACCTGATTTGAGGATTAGTTGTTCACAGGAAAGGCCAGCTAGAAGGGCTCTCAGAGCCAGCCAATATCCAGCTTTACATTCCTTTGAAGCAAAAACAGGGCGGGGGGGGGAAACCCCTAACATACACGATGGTATTTTAGAAATATATAAGAGCATGAATATTTCTATTAAAGCAACAGAAACAGCACACTTCGGAGCTATTAAACAGCCTGAGGTAACGCAACCCTGAAAATAAGGCTGAACCGAGACGATGTCCGCAGGCGGTTGGTTATTCCTAACCACAGAGGCGAGCGCTGCTGCCTTAGCTAGAGCAACACCCAGCTCCGCTGCCAGACAACCCCGCCGCCGGCACGTCACGCGCAAAGACCCCACGCGGCCCCGCTAGCACGCTGTCCTCTTAAAAACGAGGATGAAGAGAGACGGAATACTTCATTGGTAAGCACGCTTTGCGTTTTCAAGTTATTCAGGAAAATCTCAAGAATGGATAATGGTCAAAAATTTCAACTGCAGCTCTAAGAAAAACGCTGCATGTTACGGGACCTGGGAAAAGTGCATGGATCTACAATGCTTCCAGATGCCACCACAGAGGACTTCTTCAATAGCTCCTATTTCTCACCAAGTCTGCTTCTCCTGGAGGAAATGGCCAAGCAAGGAGAGCACAACTGAAAGCCCAGTCCCCCAGCCCAAGTCTCAAAGAATTTTACAGACCCATGAATTGGATCTGCTTTGGATCATCTTCCAAGAAGATGTGTCCGTATGATATATCGTTGAAGATCTTGAACAAAATTTAGCCTAGTGTTGGATACAACCCCTTACCAGGCTGAAATTTTGCCTTTTTTTAAAAAAAAAAAAAAAAAAAAGTACATTCACTTTATTTGAGGATAGAACCACACTGCTACTGCTCCCTTCGAGCTAGCTCACATAGGCTGCTTACCCAGTCCACACTGGTTTTAAGGAAGAGTTTTGAAACTGTGGCCACTGTCAGATGAATTGAGCAGACCAGGTGAATCCAGACGCTTCTCAAGGAGATAAAGACAAGTTCCCCTCCCCTCAATCACTGCTACAATCCTACACACCTCAATGCAGGTTATCAACCCGGGCCGGTGAGGATGGGAGCAAGGTTGAAGAGCGGCTGTTCCTGCAATACAGACCTCAGCAAGCAAAAATCAACCTTGCCATGTCAGTACATGGGATTTACATACCATGCGCGTTCTATAGATGGCCATCAGACCTTCCTTCTCCTGTATTTAAGAAGCTGTTCTTCCCCCACAAGGTGCCGCAGCACTGTGCTTTTTTTTGAAATCAAATCTAGAACAGGTGAAATGTAAAAGGGGAAAAAAGCACCCTTCCCTAAAAAAGCTGTTTTCAGGTGGTTTGGTTTTTTCCCTTTCCCCCGCTGCCGCTCTTCATAAACGAGGAGCGGCGATGATGATGGGAATAAAAGAGCAGAAAACGGACATCCACAGCTAAAACTTTGTCATCTGCTGACCCGTGGCATGATGGCAACCTTCTGGCAGACGGACAGTGGTGAAACATCATCAGCCATTCATCGGGATAAGGCTCAGATAAAGAAGCGGCACGTAACGCTGCCCAGCGGGTATCCCGGTGAATACATTTCGGGAGCCCTCGCGCATGGCGTTCTGCCATTAAAAGCCAAGAGATGCCTAGACAAATTCCCCCGGGTCCCTTTGGGGAGGTTGACATTGAATTTGTCGGCCAGAATTTTAGTCATCCACTCAACAGCTATACTCCAGAAGCGTAAGATGAATAGGTAGCTATGGTGAACTTTGAAGCCTGCAGGTCAAAGTTCTCTCTCATTATCCCCACCATTTTCTATCGGCGTAGCTCCTCAGCATCCCAAGGGACGGGAAGGTTTGAGGCTCTTGAAAAAAACCTGACGTGACCAAGTCAGAAAACAGTAGGGTGCTTATGTACATATATTTTTCTTTCCCCATTTTTCTCTCCCCCCACTTTCTTGAAAAGAAAGAATATGAATTTAGCTATTGTGTCAAACATCAACCCGGTGGCATTAGTAGTTACTCATTTAGCTGGCACAATGCAGCAGTCATTTCAACACGCTGCCCCGCCAAACAGGCCTGACCCTTCCAGGGCTACCTCCTCTGTAAGAAAGGTACTAATTTGATTTTCACTCCCCACCCCAAAACCTTTCGTTTTGTAGCCAATCCTTTCAAGGAGGATGACAGTACCAATTTTTCTGCAATACGGACACATTCTCTCTATTAAAAACGCTACCTTTACGCCTGAGCCGCCACTGAACGCGTCTGACAGAGACAACGGATCCACGTTCTGGCCAAATCTCAAGCAATATTTAATACGGTGCTCGCTATCAGCCATTAAATATCATCATAACAGGTTCTTCCAACGCAGGTGTTCTGTTTCGACTCAAAAACCAGTCCAGAAAGACCAAGTTATCTTCTAAATTTACTACTTCTGCCACCACTAGAGGCCAGCCCACCTTTCGCTTCACAGAATTACAACCGCCAAATTTTGGATAACCACACTGACCTGCCTATTTGAGACAACCCAGATCAAACTAACAGGTCAGATTAGAGCCAGGCTTTTCTACGAGTTTAGGAAACTGACTGTAGGTGGTTAACAAAAGTTCTTTTCGTCAATGCTATTTAATGGGAAGGTTGGTAGGAACAAGGTCCTTATTTCTCAAAACAACGTAAGAAATTACCCCAAACAGCAATGTGAGCACAGTATTGAAAGTTCATCAGTTTCTTTTGGTTGCTGTGAAAAAAAGCAACAAGCAGTTAAGAGATAAACAAAACCCAGCAAAACCAAAATTATCAGAGGCCTGTTTGGGGGAAAACCCATTCCCTTGGCAATGTCCAAGAGGAAATTCTGCCTTTCGTGCCTACAAAGTTTTGTACAAGCTGTACTGGGTGTGCAACTAGATTTTGAGTATCTGGTCCTGCCTCTTCCTCCCACCGTGGTTTGCAGAGGGCGCAGAAGATGCTACTCCTATCCTGTTGCCTGATGGATGCCGAATGCTCTGCAGGGTATATTAACAAGAGTTAATTGACAATAAATAGTCCATTGACAGTACGGAAACATACTGCAGAAATTGTAGAAATAAAGCCAGTAGAAAACAAGGCATTAAACCAGCATCATTTGTAACACGAATCGCGTCACAGAAAGATGTTGACACGAATGAGCAGAACCCTAGACACTCCTAGAGAGAGGATGCAGCAAAGGTGTCTCAAGAAGCCCCTGACCGAGGAGGACATTTTCCCCAGCAGCTTCTTGTCAGCTAGGAGCTGAGGACAGTCCCTCACCAGTACCTACCCCCCAACAGCCAAGGGAGAACCTCTCCGATCTCCGCACGGAGGTCTGAGCAAATAGAAATATGGAGCCACGTACCTTTTTCTTGGGGTGGGGGGGCACGGTGGGGGATAGAGGGAAACAATTACAGGCTAGTAATTACTTCTTCTTTAAATGGATTCTCTCTAATCTCCAATGGATTTACCTCTAATCTCAAAGTAATTACCTCTAATCTCAATGGATTCTCACTCTGGGGGAGACTAAGCGGCTCCAGGGAAGCCTACAGAGAAAAACTACTCTATTGTCTGCGAGAGGCAATGAAAAACTAACACGTGCACAGCAACTGCCAGGAACAATAGAGCACCTCCACAAAGGGAGGAAGGGACTTGGGCGCAGACAATGGCAGCTTGTCTCCTCCTTGCTTGATGACCCGGAGTTGGCCAACACAATCTACGGGAAACTCACGTGGGAGCTCCATGGGGGCTGCCTCAAAGGCACGCAGTATCCGTGCTTCCCTTCCGTGAGCAATACCGATACAGAAGCCAAGTATTTCGGGACTACTTCACGGCAGAATTCCCCAAATTTAAAGGCACCAAGAATGGCCAAAGAGGAGTTTCACAAAAAGGAACAGTGAAAACCTTGCTCCAGAACACAAGGGCTGATGGACAACGTTTCTGATGGAAAGCAGCAATGCCTTGAAGCTAATTGTCATCTAACTTATTAAACAGTTATAAGAGACATGGACGCACCATCAGAAACTACAGCAAAGCATTACTAAAGCAGGATCTAAGACTGAAAATCTCACGTCAAGCCAGAGAAAGTGCCAATATTCAGCAAGACAAGGAACATCAAGTTGGCGCAAGCACAGCGTCAGCGTGGCCATGCTCCTCAGACATCACCCACCTACCGCAGAAGTTTCCCGCCAGTTCCACGTGCAGGTCCATAAGCCCCAGAGCGTATCTACAGAAACGCATCTGATCAAAACCTCGTTTTTCACTCCTTAATGAAAAATTGCCCAGGAGCTCAAAATGACACCAACAGGTTTAGAATCAACTGGCCCTAAAACAAGTGGCCACCCTCCGATTTTCATATGTGGTATGATGATAAAATATAAGACCAGATATGACTCTAAAGATCTCGAGGAGGGTCACACCATGTCTTTTGTGTTTTACTGTTGTCTGTACTACAGAGCAAGCGAAGGAGCTGGGAATCCCCCGGGAGCTTCAAGATCTGGAATCTCCACATCGGCTCCGTCTTTTGAACTGCTCTGGCACGGAACGAGCTCTGACAAACACCTCACCTCTCCACCTGCTGGCGTGCCTGGGGTGGGCTAGTTCTGAGTCACATCACCGTGCTCCTTCCACCCCCAAAACCGTCCCTAGGGATGTGCTGCACACACTGAGAGGGACAGACAGGATCCTTGGGCAGAGACAACGAGAAACGCCTTAATGTGAAAGAGTTTTATGGCACATATTTTATTAGCTATGCCATTTTCAAAAGGCTGCTCAGAATCACTTCTGAATAAACCATCACCACTGCACACTGACAAATACCAGAAACTTTCCTCCATCTAGGACACTTTTTCTTATAAAACGCGTCTGGTTTTTTAATCCTGGGATCGACAACAAGTCCATAAAAGCACCAGCACAAAATAAAGGCTTAAACCGTTCCGGTTGCCTCTTGGGATGCATGGGAACCCCAGTTCCAGGGGATTCAAAGGGACTTGACTGTACTCAGACTCGCACCAGGGAGATTTATTTCAGATTACGCCTTTTTGAGAGGGAGGGGAATGAAGAGAGAGAAAGAAGTTCCTCGACCCCAAAAAGGGCTCAACAAAACCGCATCAGGATGGACTTGCTAACGCTGCTTTACCAGGGCCTGGTGCTGCCGGACATACAGAGAGCATGGGGTACTTACGTGTAAACTAGGATGGTAGGTCAGCACGCCGTTGTCGCACAACGTCACGTATTTCTTCTTCCACTCTTTATTCAATGACTTGCCACTTCGCTTTAGCAGCATACCCTGTTAGAGGAAAAGAAAAAAAAAAAGATTAAACATTCTTTTGCCGACGCACAACAATTTAAGACACAGAAAGAGATAAATGTAATTGCCAGCATTTTTAGATATGCTTTCTCCTGCAAGTTACTCATTTTCCCCTGCTTCTCCCATGATGTACGCTTTCTCCATCGGCAGCTTCCGCGCTTGCAGTTGAGGAGGGAAAGCTTTCACAAAGCAAGTCACGTAAACAGAAAAGACTGTATCAGCACTGGCTTTGTCCAACAGGTAGAGAAAACCCTTTTGCACTGAATTCCACACCTCAGGAAAGCACGTTTTAATGTGACACGGAGTAAAGTTACCCATACGCCCTCCCAGTTGATCGAAGCCCTATGCTCAGTGCATTTCCTAGCCCTCTAAAATAAACGACGAAGCCCAGGGCGAGCGAGGATCCTACTGCGTGATCCTGGGGATTCCTTGGTGTCCAGGCTCAGCCTCTCCAACGGCAGGGAAGAGCTTACGTTTACGTCCTCCTTCCCTTTCCAGTACGGTGCCACCGCAACGGAAATCCTCCCAGCCATTCATTCCAGACAAAGAGACACCAATTCCAGGCGAGAGCAGCAAAATGGAAACAAGGCAAATACAAAGTTTCCCCAAATAAATTCCGGGTAACTTAATGTAAGAGGTGTAAGCAGAGAGGAAAGGAGATGGGCAAGGTGACTCACCTTTCCACAGATGGTATTCAACCTAAACAGGAGTGATGAATGCTACCAATCAACAGTTGAGATAAAAAGTCATCATCGTGTTTAACTACTGCCGCATATTAACCCGTTCTCAGCTTAAAAGTAGAAAGTCACTTCGAAAAGCGAAACACAAGAGGCTGTAGCACGCTGAAGGTGGTAAGTCAAGCCGTGCTCTAGCAATGCACCGCCCTAGGAAATTTTCATTTCCAAAGCCAAGTCCCAACGCAGTTCCTGATGAACTCATACAGGATTTTGGTTACGGAAAGCCTTACTGAGATGTCCCAGCAGAGACACCACGTACAGTACCTACCACGGGGACTCACTAGTTCCACAGATCAAGTTCAGGTAAAAGCGGGCGCTTATATTCATTTCATTAAATCATAACCAAGAATACAAAGCGATACGAACTTCAGGCCTCTAATCTCCATTAAAATGACTTTTTCCATTCCCATTTTCCATGGAACTTTAAAAAAATGGGAAAACAGAACGTAGAAAGTTGCGCTATCAAGCACGGCGCTTCCAACTCCCATGGAGCTGTTTTAGTTAAAGCGGGTTAAAACCTCGAGCGGCAAGTTATGTTTGTCTGTGTTCCCATTAAACCCGCAGCTTTCTAAAGCGATCTCTCTGCAGACCCCATCCCAAAGCCGCGAGGGGACAAGGGGCAGTTCTCCACAAGCACGAGTCCTCCAGTAGTAGGCAATTTTTTTTTCTCCCTCCATTCCAGATGTTACAACTTTGGGCTGAAGTCAGCGGCCACAACCCGGCGGAACTAACAACTCCCTCCTTCGGCAACCGGCGACGATCCCGGCGGAAAAACCACCTTCCCAACCGGCTGTTCCCGGACACGCACTTTGAATAAAACTTCAGAGAGCAAACCTTTGCGATTCAAAGCCATTTGCGGACGTCGGGACCATAAAGAAACGCTTGTGTCGGTGACTGAGTTACCCGGCGGTACAAACTCCGAAACTTTCTGACCGTCTGGGGGTCAGATTGCTTTTTCTTTTGGTGCCGTTCCTTGCTACAACTCAAACTTTTACAAGAGAGAATGGGTTTTCTGAAGCGCTTTCTTACAAAAGCTTCTGCGAGTGCGAGTCGCACATCCCAATTACCGTCTTCCAGTGGTTAGAGCCGTTGTTTTCTTCTATTAAAAAATGAAAGCTTATTTCTGCCTTTGACTTGTATGTTTGTCTATAGTAGGTGATCTGTGGCTTCACCTTTCCAATCTTTCATAGCTCACCTGCAGCACGTTCGCTCGCGTTTAGGGGGACCCAAGTCTAGTTATCGCTGCGCTGTGGGGATCAAAAATTACTGTTTCCCTGCACTGGTTTGTTCTTCAGACCTTTTAATGGGGAACAAGCTGTAAAGATCACAACGGTGATTTTCTCCCCACCCCTTGCCTTTTTTTGAACTTTTGAAGAAAGTGAAATATATATATATATATATTTAACACCTTTTTAACTGTCCCTTTGCTATACAGAAAACATGTCATTACTTACGTAATTTTCAATTCAGGACAATTATAAACTCAGTAAATAGTAAACCCCCACACCTTCATGATTTTTACTACATGGGGGTTTTGCTGCTATCTAGGTGTGAATTATGAAATTCTATTTCTGGATCTAAATGAAGAAAATGGGGTTTCACTTTGCTTTTGAAGTAGAATTCCGTGCTTTCATGTAAAATATAATACTCATCATGAAATACGCACCATCTAGCATTTTGTGCTTAACTAACATATCAGACTTCCCAATCTATTTTCTTTAAGCGCTACCTTGGCAAAAAAAAAAGAATAGATTTTTTTTTTTTATTAGATCAGAATTAAAAATATCTTCCGATACCTGCAGAGGAAGCTGCTCTGAATACAACGAGCTAACTTAAAGTGTTATGAAGCACAGAAGCCCATATAAACCACACTTTGTTCCCCCCAAGGCCAGAGACCACCACTTTGTCTGTGGTAATTATATAGAACGGTCTGGAGAAATGCTCTTAGTATCAGAGCACTTTAACTCAACTAAAAAAAAAAAATAAATAAAAAAAATAAATGGCCCGGATAGGGCAAGAAATGTTACTTAACAAAAAAAAAAAAAAAAAAAAAGAAAAGAAAAAAGCCCACTTCAGTCATATTATGGCTACATTTAAGTCACATCGGATACTCTGCCTAGGAAACGAGATACAAGGGTTCCCACTGACCTTTGGTACCTCCGAGACAATTTAGAGGTACCTTGGGCACATCCCCAGCCATGGCCAAACAGGCCCCCATGTACACACAGCACGTCAGAAAAACCACGTTTAGTCTCTAAGCTCTGCAGTAAGGGACTACCTACATCAACTTCTACTTCAAAATACTGATTTCTTTTTTTTTTTTTTTCCTCCAAAAATACTCTCTGCCACAAATTATTATTAATCGGCTACCATTATTTCTCCTAATTCGTATGAAATCTTTGTTACAGTCTTCCATCTGCAATTTTAGCCCCGCAGTTCGGCGTAGCTGACCCAAACCCTCCAGATTCAACACTAAGAATTTAACACCTCCAATTTGCTCACAAACCGAGACGAATTTCACACCTCAAATTACATTTTTTTACCACCTTCCCTCCAAAACTGCAATTCTGCGTGTAAGGGAGGGAACGCTTCTCCGACCAGACCGCGCTGGCTTGTACTTTTAACGAGCCACAGGAAAAAGACTTGAACCGTAGCGCGCGAACTTCGCTTCTCGGGTTTTGCTCGAGGAACCGCGTCGCCGTACAAAGCAAACGGAGCGACCGTCTGTACGTACTGCGAGCTCTTTATTAGTAATGTGTATGCTACGTCTAGTCCCGGGAGGTCATTGCAAGCCAAAAGCAATGTTAAGTGTACAAGCTTTAAATAACTTACAAAGTTAATGTAATGAATGTAAGTGTTATCTGAAATCCATCACTCAGTGGCTTGCTGTAGCCTCGAGCTGTGATAAAACACCACTCATAAATTTATATTAAAACTCTGTTCAATAGCAATTATTTACCAACAAAGATTTATTGATTGCATTTGCTGTTAGAGACCGGGGCC
This sequence comes from Grus americana, assembly GCF_028858705.1. NCBI lineage: Eukaryota > Metazoa > Chordata > Aves > Gruiformes > Gruidae > Grus > Grus americana. The sequence goes on from NC_072857.1 coordinate 40,895,278, forward strand.
CTAACTGAGTCAATCAGCTTATGTTGTTGAGCTTCGGGGCACCAGGAGAAGTTACAGACTGCCATCAGGCTCTGCATCCCCATCGCTACCGGGAGAGCAGGAGCAGCTAATGAAAAGCCGCCAGTGCAGGACTGATTGGACTTAAGGTAAAAAAAAAAAAAAAAAAAAAAGCCACCCACAAAAAAACCCCCACCACAACAAAAACCCAACAAACTACCCAACACCGGTCAGGGGACCACTACGCATAATACGCACAGATCACCTGAATACGCAGTAATCGGCTAAATCTCGCCGGTCCAGACGCCTTCCCGTGAGCTACAAACCTTGCTTGCTTAAACAACAAATGAAGACAAACGGTGAAGCAATTATGAATTTGTTTTATGGAGATATTTCAGGTTTTAAGCAGCAAATTATCAGCATTTAAGAGAGTCACCTCTTGAAGTTGCCTAATAGCGCACTGAAGATGCTGGCAGGTGAGCTGCCTTAACTTTTCAGGCAGGCCGGCCAGACGGTAGCAGAACAGATTTACGCGCTTCCCACAAACAAATGGCATCACAACGCTCCCGCTGACCGTCAGAGAGCTGTCTGCAGCCACCGCTTGGCCCGCCGAATTGATCCTGCGTGGGGACTCACACGCTTGGCGCTCCGTTTTAATTAGCTCCATTTTCGTTTTCCCCGCTTTCCCGCGTATTTCGGGATTTCCGGGGGCCGCGAGGTACGAAGCGTTTCGCAAACAGGACGCCGCCAGTGATCCCAGCTTAACTGACTGCAAGGGGGTGTTCGCATTTGCTCCCCCCTGCAGCACTTGACTGGAGGATTTTTGGGGGTTGTTTTTGTTTGTTTACCAGGATTCGGTACGTTTGACTTTTCGTAGCGTGCCAAGCAAAAGCGGCAGGGCCCTCTGGAAGTCAGCAGAGCCAAGACTAGACCTCTGGGAAAAGAAAATACGGGACTTTGGTTGCTGTTTTCTTTTAGAAACTTACACCACCGCATGGCTGAGGTACTGGCATCAAGCAAGCTTTCCCCCCCCTCCTTAATTTTTAGCCAACCCCATACTGTTACCCTGATGCTGTTTTGACAGAATGAAATATGTAATCTGGCACTTAATCATTAGCAGCATAAATTCTTAATTTTCCACTCAGGTCTTTAGTTCTCCTAACTATGATTAGCAGCTAGCAGTGCTATGAATTTTCTACAGCTCTATCATTTGCATCATGCTCACAAAAGAAAAAAAAAACCAACCCTCACGCTTGTCAAAAACATCCTCCCTCAAACGACTGCAAAGGCAACCATTCGCAGTCAGGATCACCAACTGAATTCTGGTCAATAAAACACCCGCTTCCTTTAAATCCATCAACATGGGGAACAAATGCCGGTAAACCCTCCGGGTTTGCGTGACTAGCCAACTCTAGGTAGTCTGGCCGGTAGCACTGGGACTAGTCTAGCTTGTCCTAATAACAAACAAGAGATTAATTCTTAATTGATAATTTTTTTTTTCCAGATTATTAAACAGTAACAGGTTTCTAGTCTTAAAAGTCCGTTCCTCCAGCATGTGGGAGACACCAACTCAAAATATTTCACCTACACGCAGTACTTGCACGCTACAGGAAGCTTATGGTTGTCGCTGTTCTCTCTTCAACAATTAATTTGAGCAGATAACAAGAGCATGCAGCTAATCTTCTAGGGATCAAACCGCTGAACATGCCCAATGTATTTGGAATCCTTCCATGTGCAAGTAACTTGCTTTCCTGATCTCCCAAATTTAAGTCCTTTCTCCCAGGAGTTTAAGGGAATGCTGCTTGGTCTTTTCGACAATTAGCTATGAAGCTGTTTAACTTTTCACAGTTGCAAACCTGTAGTAAACATCTCGGAGTAACAGGGCACAACTGGGGACCAACTGAACCACAAAACAAAGGCTACACCACAGTGGAGTGCCTCGAAAGAGAGGTGAAAACAGGAGACCTCAAACGTTCTCAGACTTCAGTATCTAACAATAACATTGCGAAACCCCCTAAAAGACCCCGTACAGTCGTACTGCAGGACAGATCCCACATGCCTCCCTCAAAAACCGGCACTACAGCGGTAGCGGAGTTTTGATACCAATTCGAAGATGCTTCCCTACTGAAGAAACTGTTCAAATTTATGTTATACACCAGCTGTACAAGGAAAATGAAATCAGAACATTGAACCCAATTCTATTCTAACATTCCCTAAACACAAGGCAATAACTCAGCGCAGCAGTTAATTACACCATGAATAGTTACCTAATGCTGAGGCTGATCAACCACTACTTCCACCTAGAGTCAAAGAAAAGACAGGATCTAAGATCCGACTCGGAGCAAAAGAGAAGAGCTTTGCTAAAACTTGAAGGACAATCAACCTGCAACCCATTATTTTCCAAGCTCTCAGCATACAAGCAACTAAAAAAAAAAAAATAGATTTACTAAAAAAAAAAATCCTGACGCTGATTAAGCAAGTCTTACAGTTCATTGCAGTACCGGCAAGGAAGATTGCCACCTCCAGCGAAGAACCGCTACCGAATTCCTGCAAGGCACCTCAGCACTAAAGACACGGTAAACGGGAAGAACAAACTTTGTGCTCACTGTTGTGTTTTGATTTTTAATGACTGCTCCAAGAATTCAGCCTCCAGATTTTGACCTTACTTGCCAACTGCGGGTAAGGCACAAGGTTCTCTGAGATGCAGCAAATAATTTTAAGGGAAGCTTTCACAACTCCCCAGCTTGCAGCTGCCGTTTTTTAAAAGGAAGGCTACGTATTTCCAACACGGCACGGACAAGGATTCCTTGGGACCTGGCTGAGCAAAGGAACCTACTAACCTTACTTACAAGCATGACATGGTTGAGAAGAGACAACTGCACCGCAGTCTGGGGACTAGAGGACAGGAAGACATCGTCTAGAATATCACATTCACCCACCTAACGAGCAACTTGCTTAAGAGTCGAAAAGATGATCAAGCACGACCAGTCACCCCGGTGTCCGAAGCGGAATTTGAATGGGAAGCTAAAGACCCTGCTGCAGGACAGAGCAATGAACTCACCGCTCTGGCAGAGCGCTGCAAGTCCAAACCTGCACCCGTCTGTGCGACGGCCGGGGTAACTCTCCAGGCCCCCCAGCAGGCACGTCGAAGGACAACGCCATCACACACGGCTGCAGGACAGAGATGCTGAGCAAAGCGGGAGACTTCCCGAGCTCTCCTTCAATTGACAACTCGGTGGAAGGCGGACACGCTTTCGTTAGCCCTAGTTTATGATTATTTTTAAAATTAGATTTTTATAAAATCTATAGCACGTTGCATACCCTACCGTTACCTATACGTCCTTTCTACAGAGTTTAACGTTCAAGTGCGTTACAAAACGCCATTAGGTATTTACAGGAAGGGCACACCTCTCGCCCGAAGCCCAGTTTACCTCTCCGAAGGAGGCACGGCACCTAGCAAGTCACAACAGTTTTCTGCCTTACACTAGTTTCTGCCTCTGTTGCCTTCCGAGGTTTGTTCCACTTACCCTGGACTGCTAAAAAAAAAATAATAAAAAAAAAAATCACAGCCCTTAATAATCTCAAGTAGTTGGTTTATTAACCCCTTGGCATTGGCAGTTGTGGTTTCCCTGACACCGTCGTCAGCGCTAATGTGAAATGCGCTGCGATGCAAATCATTATCTTCGTGTCGGAGGAACCAGACGGCTGATGCCAAGGGGTCTAAGGCGGCAGCGGAGGAGCCGGCAGCGATCGGCTCCATTTGAACTCTTACCTCTCGCTGCGTCTCCGGCATCGCGCGCCGCGCTCTAACTACGCTGGCCACAAACAAAGTTAGCGTCCGTGCCAATCAGCTTGGCGAAACGCCACTACTCTAGACTAAAATTGAAAGGAAAAACAACGTTGGGGAACTGAGTCGGTGCAAGCAAACGTGACTGCGTGGCACGGTTAATTTGGAAAAGGCTCCGAGAGCGGAAACATTCGCGGCAGTGGAAACGGCTGCGGGGTCAGGCATGAAAAAGAAGTAACAAAACACTTATTTCCCTTAAGAAACAAAGTGGGGGGGGGATGATATAAAAGAAGGAGTCATCGTGCAGACATGACTACTTCTAGGTGGATGAAACTGCTCTCGTTATAGTAGCGTTCCGCTCCCTGAACCCTGAAAATTCTCTTTATCATATTTTATATAAAGTAGGGATTTGGGGGGGAAGGGGGGTTCAGGGGAGAAAAGCCACGAAAAGCTTAAAACCCCATTTTAACTTTCTATCCTGATACTATAGTGTTTCCATAGAAACATCAGGAAGACCACTTAAGAGCAGCTTTTTTTTTTTGCCTTTTTTTTTTTTTTGTAGCCGTGTTTGGCACCATACCCCTCCCCTGGACAACCTATTATTTCACAAATGGATGCTTTTTGCAGCTTGTTCTGTGCGGGCTCCGATGAAGGGTGGGGGAAAAGAAAAAGAATACTGGATCTTTAACCAGTTCCCTTGTGGCCCCCTCCCTTTTTTGTTGGTAATATTTCTGTCATTCTGCCAGGGTATATGGTACAAAGGGTTACACTTTAATTGAGCTGTCAGCATCTCCAACAATCCTATAAAACTCCGATTATGCACGGCGGGGTTAGTGACACACTTGTTATTGTGGATGCCCTATTTGCTAAACCCGAGCCCCCCCCTCGCAGGTCACATCACCCACGCGACCTTCCTGTCATTAGCCGCGTCTATTCCTACCTCACCGCTGTGAAAATCACACAAGCGAAGGCTTCAAAGCCCTTGCCAGGACTGAATTCGACCAGGAGCTAATCACCCACAAATCCAGCTCAAATGGCAATAATTGGCTAAACTGCTCACCTCTCCAGAGCTCAGCAGTAATTTGGGATAATAAAGAAAAGAATTATTCAGCTAACTGCCCTGAAATGTATGCTTTGTGACCGACACACTTCACATTTTAATAATGATGGACACAAAATCCAATTTAATACAGCATCTACTGAATAACAAAACCAAGAACACTGGCAGGAAAAAAAAAAAGTGGTGGGGTTTTTTTGGGGTTTGGTTTTGGTTTTTTTTTTTTTTAAGACTATGTTCCATATTATTGTGCAGAAAGCATTCACACTTCATGTTGTGAAATTCTGGGACCAAAAAGGTCTCCCATGAACAACCCTCAGAAACTCTGCACCGTAATAGGATTTTTTTAAAATTTTTTTTTTTATTTGTTAATCAAAGGGAGTGTCCTGCATTAAAAAATAATTTCGCTGAACAGTTATACCTCTGGTCCTTAAACCTCTGTAGAGGTAAGACAAGAAATATCTTTTTTTCTTCCACAGTAGAAGGGTAACTTCTTTGTTATTCCAGTCAACGGTATTTCCCGATTGCCTGATTTTTCTTTACTTTTCCACCTTGTCCTCTGGTCACAGGATCGCTGGCATCAATGACCTCACCACATACGCTCGCTGGATAGGCAGTGACACTCCCCGGACTGCTTCACGATGGGACCAGCCTCCCAGGACGCACCGAACTCGTTCAACACTGCAAAGACGCTCCATCACTCTTCCTTCCACCCACCCCATTCTCCTTCCTCAAATACCTCCTAAGACCAAGAAAAAAAGAAAATATATATATACGTGTGTGCGTATACTACCCATAGAAACAATAATTGCACGCTCTGACTTGTCATACTGTTTATGTACCTCAGATGCCCAACTCACTCAAGAGGGATAGGAATGGGGATGACTTTTATCGTGAAAATCTCTTTCAGAGATACAGTTAATGTATGTTGGGCAACTAGTATCCTCTCGTCATTACAGGAAAAAAAAAAAAAGAGTAAGGAACCTAATGAGGAAATATTCCTTTGCCCTCTTTAACTGACTCGCCTTACCTGCTAGGGGAAATTGTACATCTTGAATTAGCATCTTCCAGACATAGAGCTGCTTCAGAGTCATTGAAACGTTACAAAATGTACCCATAACTCTCAAACTCAGCGAGTGAAATGGCTCTCCACACCAGGCACGTCTTCGTGCTGGCCTAGCACCCAGCGGTACGTGCGGGTGGATTTTGAGGGAAGATATGTCAACGTCCCTGCGCGTCAACTGCCAAAAAGATCCAAAAATTAAGAGGCAACCATTGTGCTTAGTTTGGAGAGGGATCACAAGTGCTACGTTTGTCTCAAGAAATCAGTTCAGAAATGCTTTATATCTCATTTAAGGCATTCACGTACCTGCGGTTTAACGAGTTACCAGAAGGTGAGTCAGAAGGAGCAGTCACACGAGCAGGTATGTTAACGGGCTAAAACCCCATTAAAATGGTTGAGTCAAAGATGACAGAACTGGGTTTAAGCTAGGTCCTGTTTCCCAAAGTTCACAAAATCATGTCTCATGCTCTTGAAAGAGCTGCAGGAAATGGGAAAACCCACTTAGTCACAACCATATTTCTCCTGATTGTTACAACAAAGATCACTGTGAAAAGGATATTTTAATCAAGTTGTAACACAAATATACACTTTGCTTTCCTTAGAATAGGCACCCCTTTGCTATGTGCTTGACATCTCAATAGACATTGAGCTAAACAAATTGTTTATGAAAAATGATGATATATTTACTAGGGGCAGCAGAGACACATCTTTTTAAGTAATCCTTTTCAGAACATACACAGTTGTCTTTTTTTTCTTGCAATCAAACAACTTCCAATTGTGCTGACGAATCTTCATCATCTGAAAACAAAATAATTCTGGCTTCGGCTTGCAATATATAAAACTGTGTAGCTATTGACCCAAAAACCTTCTAGCACTGGTCAAGGGCCGTGACTTGAGTAGCACTGGTTGGTCCTTTGAGAGAAGAAATGCGTTTTATCGCTCGTAAAATTTCCCTGAAAAAACCCAACACGCGACACACTAGATGACTTCTGCTGATGAACAGAGCTCTAGGAGAAGACAGGAAACAAGGGTCTGTGGGTTTTCGCCTTCCGTCAATGACCAACTCAACGTCTAGTGGAGAAGAAAGGAACCTCCCCAGTTCCCAGAAGCAACGCGCAGCGCAGCAGGGTCAGCGAAGGAGACCGGCACCTCCCTTTAGCACAAATTTGTAATCAAGGTTTCTGAAGCCTCCTCGTTGCCTTCTCTACACTCTGTGTTTGATGACTCTTCTATATCAATGCATCTCCACATGTAGGATGTCTCCCTGAACCCCAGAGAAACCCCCCCAAGGCCATTTCCAGGGATTTAAGGGTACGATCTAAAGACAACTTTCAAACACAGGTTTATTACACCGTGTTCTGAAATTGTTACTATAAAAAGGCAAAGCTACTGCTGTCATTAACAGAAGTAATCAATTTTTACTACAATAGGTGTTATAGAAATTACAGTTAACAAAATATGAGAGACATTGCCAGTGTCAGTCATTTGAAGGAACTTTTCTGAGAAATTATAAATCAATGCTTTTGACAGGGTTATTACTAGGATTCGTGAAGTAAGAACCCGAGCCAACCCAAAATTTATTTGACATGCCTCAAACCAGTACTTCTGAGAAAAAAAAAGGCTAGCTTTGTCTGGGCCTGCTTTGCCTTATATACAGCATACACCCCTCCTCTCCCCCACTTACCAAGCTTAGCATTAATCAGTGCAATTTCAAAATAAAGGATTCTGCAGATTGTGTCAGCAAGTTAAAAATTGTAATATTGTTTTAATGTTAAAATCACTCCAGATACAATACTTCCTATGTAGTATATTTCGTGGCTCATTTGCTTCAACAGATATTAAGCTTCAGTCAACAATTAACTACTGACACCTTTTTTTTTTTTAATTTTTTTTTTTTAAACCAAGAAGATTTAGCAGAAAAGCTAAGGCGCAACTTGCATTTATTAGATGGATGCTAATTCAGTGCCATCAGTTTATTTTCTTTCTATAAAGTATCCATTCTTGACAACGATAGGGTCACTTAATCTACATTTCAGCTGAATTGAAATTCAGATTTGAGCCACGCAGCACATATTTTAGTCAAAAAATTGCTGTAAGTGCATCAGTTTAAAAGACCATTTAAACCGTTAATTGTTTTTCACTTACCATATAAGATCATTCCCAAACACGACCATTTAAGTGAACGTTTAAATGGTGTTTCACACACAGCACTTGCTCTATTTACACCGACAGGAAAACAGTACGGCAGAAGATATTAGCATTTGGAACCGTTTGATGGTTTTCTGCGACGAACCCATCGGTGCTCCCTTACGCTCCAGCCTGGGTTACCTGCGGGTTCGTGGTGCTACTGCTTCAAAGCCTACACACAAGAGGAACCATCTCGCTTCCTACTTTCTGCATAAAAGGATGTTTTTATTGTCCCAACAGCAAAAATAAAGCGTCGACGGAAGACTGCGTCCCACCTCTCTGCCTGCTCCGAAGGACGTTACAGCGCGCTTGGGACGTAAACCCAAGCCACCGCACAGATGTAAACCCAAGCCGTAATTTTCATTTCACGAGGCATTTCCATCTATCAGAAGCCTTAAGAATCAGGAAACAGATGATATGTTTTTGGATCACTGGCTCATGCCCAAATGATGTCAGAAAAGGCACTTTATGTGTGCGCGACACCAGCTAGGGTGGGTTGGTCCACCAGCCCAGAGGAGTATCGTTAACTCAAGACGTCGTAACGAAGGCGGCACTAAGCTCTCTTGGAAATGTCTACCCCTAGAAATGGCTTGTATATAAGGTGGTGGCAAAGTGTGATGCTCCAGAAAGAGCATCCCATTAGTAAAAGCACACAGCTAGACCATGGTCCGCTTCAGGCATTTCTGGCAGCGCGTCCAAGAGACGCTTCTGGCAGCATCAGATTTTTCCACGTGCAGCCTTAAAGTTAGGGTCAACTCCTTAGGTGTGACCTGTGATACAGAATACGGACTGCTTTGATGTGCCTCAGGTAATTTAATGTGTTGGTCACTCAGCTCTTTAATGTTTTAGAACGCTCGGTAGCAAGAGCAGGTATAGCAAAGGCTGGCGTCCAGCGCTGTGCATTTCTACGAATGAAGACTTAGGTCTGAAGGAGTCAATCCAGGACCTCCTAAAGCAGAAAACCAAAAGACGTTTCCAGAAGCAAAGATATTCGCTCCTCCCCAAAATCACGTAAAGATACACACAGCATATTTGCCCTATAAGAGTAGCCCTTCACACGTGTTGATCGCTCCATTTTAAGCACATACGCAACATCGTTCATATTGTAGTTGAACAGGCAACAGAAGAATGCCGTACAGGTGAGCTGCTCTCCTCCAGAGGCTATTACCGTTTTATGAGAGAGTATCCGAGAACCAACGAGCTTCCAGGCGATGCAGAAGAACCCTAGGTTCACAAAAGGTAATTTATAAAGATCATTTACGGATTTCTGCGTGCAGTTACTTGGCTGTAGACTCGGTATGTTGTAACGTGTTGGAGACATCTCCCCCAAAAAATAATATAATCTGTTATTTAGTTAAGTAATCAGTCACGGACAAGATGAAAGACTAATTTTTAACCACCTTTTCCAACTTTCTATAGATAAAGAGCATGTTTGTAAAGACAGAAAAAAAAAAAAATAAAATTATATAAATAAAAATGCAAGGTACCCAGAGTGCGGCTAATGGGATTTGACGCTGGCTTTAATTTTAATGAAGAAAGTTGCCAGTAGCAACAAAACTGTCAGCAGCAGCCAAGCACCATTAATAAAGACCCAGACAACATTAGTGGCACGGCAACAGTACAAAAGGTTCCCCCCCGGTTCATGCTGTGCTAAATTGGCTGCCCAATTTTTCTTAAGTGTCCATACTATTTAGAAGACAATTTATTAATTTTTGTCATCCATTGTCAGTTGACAGGCCATCATTTTGCATCCCGAATTTGAGATGAAAACTAATTGAAAAGCCTGGCAGTATTTATGAGGGGTATTATTTGTCAATTATAGCTGCTGCTGATACTTGGTGCGACCAACTTTAAAACCCCGTGCTCGGGTGTGTCAGCCGGACTTTTTTCTGTCATTTCCACGTTAGTTCTACAAAAGCGACAAAAAGCAACGACCAAATCAATTTAGAAAACTCGTTAGGGAAGAGGGGCTCATCAATCCCCGCTCTGAAATGACCGGATTGGGGAAAAAAGCACCGATATCACCCAGGAAATAACAGCTTTCTCTCAAAAACACCTTCCAGGAAAAAGAAAAAAAAAAAAGCCACTCTCTTATTTCCTATAAACAGAACGGATTTGCAAATATGTCGTAATTTAAATCACCCCTGCGACGTTACGCAGGCTGCCTAGTGCAAGGACCGGAGGTTTTGCTATCTTATCGCTGCCCTTAAACCGCTTCTTGGCAAGCCTGACTGCCTCAAAGGCACTCAAATTCCTAACTGCGAAGTGGTAAACCTTAAGTCCAGCCATTCTAACTTTCCCCTTACCGCACTGTTATTTAAAGAAAATTAAAGGAAAAAAAAAAAAGCTTTCACCATTTGAAAGCTTCCATCACTGCCCCTAGCATCTCTCAGGAGAACACCCTGTGAAACGGCACCGTAAGTCGAGTGTTTAAAAAGCAAAACAAAACGCTATGGACCTCGCGGTGTATCCTAGAGATTTCAAACCGAACAATTAATACTCAGGAAGAGCAGAAATCTGACTGCTACAGGCGATACATCATACCCTTCCAGGACGACAGGATCGCTCGCACGCTGAACTGCCTGTAGCACGGCGGTACCAGCTGCTATCGCTATCTGAAAAGGACGGTTATCTGCATTCAGGCCTCTTGCCCAGTCTTTCAGAAACATCCTCCTACCTTCCAAACTCACCGACGCTTAAACCAAGGGTGATACCGTTACCAGCGATTAGCAAAATAGAACCCAGGAAAATCCCGGCTTTGAAAATAGCAAAGAGAATTAGGTTACATCACCCATCTCTAGGCCTTGTTTTCTGTGTTTTCAACGCAAAGTTCTTCTTTTGGATCGCGGGAGCATCACCCCAACGCTCCTGTGACGTAACAACACGCAGCCAGCGACGCACGGCAGACGTCAGGACCGTGGACACGCACGGGACCAGATGGCATCGAACTGCGGCCGCGAGTTTGCAGCCGGTGTATTAGCGAAGTGCCACAGCACCGGGACGAGACAACTTTGGGTACCGGCGTCATGAAAAATTTAACCGGCATTTCCCACGACTCCAGCAAAACGACGAGGTTGTTACACCGTTGCCCACAGAACGAAGAGTTTTATTCATTCGGCCAGGGCCATGGCTGGCGGCCGAGCCGGTAAGAGTAAAGCACCTCTCAGCTGCAGCCCGCTGCTTTCAACATCCTCCCTGTGATCTCCCTGTAAACCTTCCGAGGTCCTAAGTTTTGCAGGGCTGCAAAATTTTTTATCATCTCTTTCCTCCGTACTTCTCTATTTAGTATATCTCAGTATTGATTTAACACGCGGACGTTTTTTAACGTGTCCTGTAACACACTCCACTTGTTTCTGAAGATTCGAACGTTTGAAGAGGACGGCTAAAACCTCATTTAAACATTCCTTTAGGAACAAAGCGTGTCATTGTCCTTTACCAACAGCAACTAAAAAAGCCTGAAATTGAGTCGATCTACTACTACACACAAAATTTTCTCTAATACCTATAGTAAAAAGGGTATTAGAGAAGAAAATGTGTCCTGTTCAAAAGAAAACACACTTGAAACCACAACTACATTAACTACATTGATACGTAGCTTATTACTAGTTATTATTTATTTTTCATATATGTAATATATATTTAAAATACACTGTTGAAAACAAAAATCCAGTGAAAACTAAAGAAGAAAAATATTCTTCTATCCTAAAACCAACCATGTAAACACTAGTTCAATCCCGACTGAATCCATGCTATTAATCCACACCCGTTTTCCAGAACACAATGTCGGCTTTGCTTTAAAAAAATTCTTCAGGGAGACTATTTCCCAATATCTTACATTTCAGACTCAAATTTAAACCAAAAGCTTTTCCCCCCACTGTTTCCTAGAATTAAGAGTAATGTGCGCTTAGCTACCCTTCTGCATGAGACAGCATAATCCGGGGCTGATATTCATTTGAAGTACAAATTCTCAACCTGGAAAAAAAATTTGGCGCAGTTCTTACATTATAGAGATGATCATTATCTTCTTTTCTTCCCCTGCCTTCATGCTTGGTCTCTCTCACATATAAAACACAACTAAGTGCCTCTTTGGGGGACGAGAAGGCCATTTGCTCCCGTTGATTCACTTCCAGTTGCAAGACGCAAAACCAGCCTTTGTGACCCACAAGCAGGAGCTGCACGTAGGACAATCCACGCGTGCTACAAGAGGCTCCCCTCGCCCTCCTGAAAGAGGGCAGAAAGACTGTTGATGACCAGCAGAAAGATTTTTTTTTCATTGCAGAATGAGTGAAATGAGGCCAGAGAGGTTGGTCAAGGTACTCCAATATCATAGAATGGTTTGGGTTGGATATCACAATATCCCACTGCCAACTTGGTCTCCATATACTACATACAGTCTAAGAATGGAATACATAGGTTTGGGGATGTGGGGGGGTTAAGACTCCCGCACACAGATTATTTTGTGGTCAGGCTTCCTTAGGCATTTGTATTTTTCTCTCTTCCGAGCATTAGTGAAAAGCGCCAGGAAGTTGCCCCCTGCAGCCCTTCAGAATGGCAGCGGTATTCCCACCAGAGATGAGCAGAACCTGCAATGCAGCGGGACTCTGCCACTGAGAACATACCAGGCCACCACTGATTTGCAAAGTGATCCTCCAGAGACCTTTTCTTCCTGTTTGAATGGACCTAAGAGAAGCTAAATTCACCGAAACACAAACACATATGTCACTAGTGTTCCAGAAGCGCCAACGTCAGCCACGTATAAAACATGACTTGGCTCACTAGATTACCTGCACACCATCTAGATCTATACAATCAGAACAACACATGTTGGAAAGACCTCTGGAGGTCATCCTGTCCAGCCCTCTGCTCAGAGCCAGGCCACCGTGGATCAGGTTTTGGGCCTTGTCCAGTTGACTCTTGAGGAGTCATCTCCAAGTCACCCTCGGAGCCATCTCCAGGGATGGAGATTTCACAGCCCCTTTAGGTATCTGCTCCAATATTTGAACGCTCTCTTGGTGGAAAAAAAATATAAATGTTTCTGCACCTCTAACTGGAATTTCTCTTGTCTCAACCCACGACAAAACACAACCCACAGAACTGCTCCCTTTACTCCTCCATTAGATCAATCGGTTAGCAGGGAGGTACACGAAAACTTGCTTTCCCGTGCTCAGATAAAGTACACATCGTGCATAACTGAAGAGCTTCACAAACCGCAAGCATGGCAGCACAGCAGCTGCAGGGCCGTAAGACCCACTAGGACAATTGCTAAGCTATTATTCCAAAATGGAACAGGTTTGTTCTGCCATTGGTAATATCTTTTATGCACTTACGCTGTCATCTTAAATGGAGGTTAACTAATATATTACTGATTTAACTTTCAGTAAGATCTTAGAAAGGCATACGTGTGCCCAGGGAAGCTTCTGCTCCTCGAGTCCAAAAAGAACTCGAGTCAGGCTAAAAACCGCACATTGCTGCTGAAATGACAAGGAAAAAGGAAAGCTTTACCAGTCTACTTGGAAATTAAGGAGACCACAGAAGAATAATGCTTTATATATTTTCAAAAAGAATCAAGCCTTCCTTGCATCAAGCCGCTTAGTTACATTTTCTAGCGCTGCCACTCAGATGAAGGAGAAGCGGTGCTCATCCGAAGCCTGAAGTCAATATCGTGAGACGCGGGAGTCGTCTTCTCTAATTCAAAAACTCCAGATGAAGAAAAACCCCCCAGACTTATTTCTCAACATTTTTCTCTTCCATCAGGTAAACCTGTCTTAAAAAAAAACCCAAACGAACCCAGCTCAATGCCACAAGCCTGCTGTAAACACAGCACGAAAGCTCCTTTTCTCCAGCACATCCAATAAAAGGACGGTGCTTTGACAGAGGATAAATTCGACGTCCAAATCCCCTTAATCTAGCTCAAGAGGCAGAGAGACTGGACGCCTTTTACAATCTTGATGCTTTTAAGATACGTGTCTAATGTTTCTACCCCTACTGCAAGCAAACCAGTTCAACCCACAATATAAGGGAGATAAGGTCACCAAAAGAAACAGCGCAAAATCTAATTTATTTTCTCCGTTATTGTCGCGGTGAATTGCACAGCAGAAGAAATTAAGGCTTCTTTGTAAGCATCCTAACTTTCTGGAGAAACGCACCATTTCCTGTACTAAATCTACCTTTTTAACCTCTTTGTTGCAAAGTGTCAGCGGCGTATCAGCGCCGGGGAGAGTGACTAACGCACAGAAGCTGCTCTGCGAGCTATCGGGACTCCAATCTGGAGTTCACCTACACGTTAACTCCTACCGCTAATTCATCATCCCAGCACCCGACAGCTAGGCTGATTGTGAGCCTTGCAGGACAATGAGGGTCTCGGCTGACCACCAAAAACCGGCCCAAGGGAGGAGGGGTTGATGGGCACAGGCCTGGAGAAGGTCTAAGATAAGTGCTGGCTGTCAGTGCAAGGACAAAGAAGGGCAGGCCCTGGGGAGAGAAAGGAGATAAAAAAAAATCTCGACAACTGCTTTATCTGATGAGGGTTATGGCTAATTAATTATAAACTCAATTACCTAACCCTTACTTCAGCAGTCTCTATTCATTAAGAGATAAAACCTGACTGACTGCTAACTTTCTCTTGCACACATGCACGCACAGCACGCTTGCTTCGGATTTGCACACTTTAGCGCACCAATTTCTTAAAAAAGATCTCCAAAAGCCTTCGTACCTGCCAACTTTGTGCTCGCAGGATGGAAGATTTCTCCTCTTTTTTTTTTTTTTTCCCCCTGCCACCCAAAGCACCCTCTGTTGCACAATGGGAGGGCCAGGCCTCCATGCTGTGCATTGGCATTTAAAAGCAAAAACCAGACATTAAACAATAGACATTACGGACATCAAAGCCCTTTTTTCACAGCCAAGTTTCTGCCTCCGTGGGCTTCTGATCTAGTTTCACATTTTAAATGGAGCTTTTAATTTTGGGTGCTAAAAGTTTGGCTGTGTAGCTCGCCGGTATCAACTAAACATTATTCTTCCAAAGTTCGAAGGTAGCCAGCAAAAAATGAATCGCATTAAGGAATGAACTCTAAACCCCCTTAGCCAAGCTAACGCTTGCTAATAATCCAAACTGAATTTTGCATGTAACGTATTAAAACCGTCTGTTTTATCGCTATTCAGATTCCACCCGCATTCCTGTGGTGCTTGGCCTCTCCTCCAGCTTAAGTTCTTGCCCCCTTGCGTCGCGGCTGACACGAGCTCAAACAGCCTTGCGGAATCAATCCTGGCCATTAAAAGAAAGTTCCTCTTAATCTCTTTCCAAAGACTGCAGACCTGTCTCGCTCTCACCTTTTGAGTACACGGATATTCTCAAATCCCCGTTTCACTCTGGTTGCCCTCTGCTCTAGCTTTTCCACTTCTACAGGATAATATTTTTTACATATTTTTTTTTAGATGGGGGTTTCATATATATATGTACACACGTGTATATATCTGTATCTATGCCGTATATATATGAAATGACAAGGTGATTGCACTCACATCATCTGAGAACTTCTTCAAGGAATAATTTCTTCCGATACGTAGAATGAAGGAACCCAGCTTCGTGTCCATTTCTTACATAAATTCCTATTTCAAATTACTGTCAGGTATATTTACAATACGACTTTTTGGTTCATTCAAGATGTATGGCCCTTTAGGTCATTTTTTCACACTTTGTATACACCAAATGAAATAAGAACAACACAGGAAAATAATCAGGCCGGACTATATGTATATGTCATGCTAGCTCTTCACTGCAAAGACACGATTATATGACGGTATTTAAAACTAGTATTTTGGTCTTGGTTATTATTATTTGGTCTTGGCTATTGCCTTATTTAAAAGGATTTTACTAATGCTTGTGGTTTTGGACTTGAACGTAGTCCAATGGTTCATTTCACTCCTATGGCGCTTAGGTGTGGTAATATTTTTCTGAAACTTCTTCCTGCCTCTGGTTCCCTTCCTCGCTTGTCTTGCTGATACCTGAGACCTTCAGTACATCCTAGCTTGCTCAGTTCAATCTTTGGAGACTATCCTAAGAAGATAAAATCTATTGTTTTACAAACTTAAGACATGCATTTTTTCAATCCATAATTTAAAAACTTTAGTTCAAATTGTGCCTAATGATCTTAAAACGTATCACATGGACAAATTCAACTATAACTAAAGGCTGTCTGCTTTCATTGAGCCTTTAAAAATTTGAGAAGGAAAATTCTTAAACACATTTAGTAGCCAAGTCAACTTTGGCTACCTGTTAGATACACCGTCAAACAATAATAAAGCCTTCTTTCCATCCTGAGCTTCTACGGCTATTGCGAGTATCAATTCCATGCTTTCCCTCACCATAACCAGTTTTAAATCCAATTATTATTTTAGTATTTCATATTACTTCCTTGCTCCCCTTCTGCATTAAGTTCAAAAGCTTATGCCATGCTTTTATGGTCGAGTACTTTCCCCGAAACACGTACATCTTTCTTTTCAGGCAAGAGTTTTAAAGCTTGTCATGTGGATGCTACAGTTGATCAGCTCCTCGTGGGTCTTTTTAACTTCCAGCCTTTTTTTTTACCTGATGGCATATACCACATTTCAAGAACACGCATGTCTGAATACTCTGTATTGTCTCTACTCACTTTGACCAACAATTCTGAGAATATTCCAACATGTTCCGTTAAGGAGTTTTTTAAAGCCACTCCATTCTCTTCAGCTCTCGCTTTATTCTTCACCCACAAATGCAACTACAGGTGATTACTATATATTGAATAAAAATAGAGTTGTCTGTATTCTGAAAGATAAAAAAGGTCTGCATTAGGTTTGTCGCAAGTTATGGATCTCAAGTTGCCTAGGTAGCTGACATCTCTGGTCAAATCCAAAACTCGAGCTGATAGACCCAACATCTTGCTCTTCTCTCCCCTAACTGTAACAAATTCATGAAATCCCTACTCAGCAGAAAGCGAAGGAACGAGCACGCACTAAGCGACAAAACCCAGAACATCTCATCTGCTTCTACACTCCCTTCCATCACATTTCTTCCTCTCTTCTGGGGCCCTACACTCTTCCCCGTTTTGATACGAGCATCTCCAGTACCCGAGTCCAGTTGTGTTCCGAGCTCACTTTTCACTAACGCGTCTGGAGAAGTTCATTGCTCTCTCTTTATTCAGTTTTGCAAGTTGTTGCAAATACCGACCATTTTAAGTCTCCTTCCACATACATATTCACTTTTATATAGGCCTATAACTTTTTATCTGAAGGAAGATGATTGTACTTTGAACAAATTACAGCTTAAAAAAACCCCCACAAAACAGAAACAGTAAAAAAAACCCAACGCCATTTCCCATCAACAATTTCACACAGCTATTTAACTTTAAAATATAAACTATGCTTGAAACAACCACGCGCTCTGTCATCCTGTTCTCCCAATTGCCTTCCCATCACGCCAACAGCATTAGGTAAAAAGGAAGACTTCTCCCATTCATCAATAGAGGAGTTATTCATCCGAAGTTTATTATCTCAGGTAATTTGATCAATACACTTCACCTTTATAGTACAGTTGTCCTTGTGAGCAAAGCATTTTGCGTTTTATAGCGAGATGGTTATTATGAAGGCTATTCATAGGGAAATTCTCTGCAGTTAAAAGTTTTTCCGATTAACTACATTTAACATCATTTAAGCCATAAAATGGCGGTTACATTTCACACCGTGTTGTCTAAGCGTGGCAGTGCTTAGAAAGCAGTTAGCGCACGTGTGGCAAATACATCAACCAATACTTTGGAATGGAAATCAAGAAAACCCTGCCAGCAAAAAGAGAAAAGACCTTTTCGATTCGAAATCATGAGTATGCCCCAAAAAAAGCATGCATCAGAAGAAACCCTTTACAAAACTGTGAAGAACAACCTCAGAGTTTGCACAGCCCTAGGAACGCTCCTCGGTATTAATTCTTCTTTTCCCTTCGTGCAACGTCAACGCTCTTCCATCATATTTCTCTCTGAGTTTTCTCTTTTTGATGGCGGTGTTTGTGTAATTGAGCTGTGATCTTCCAATCAATTATGGCATACGAGAACAAATTGCTTAGTGTCGTCCGGGATGAAGATCTCCAAAACCCACTATCCTCACTCCATACCTGAAGTCTGTAGCATCTGAGCTGCCGCCTCTGTTGCTAGCTTGTTCAGCGTTAAGGCACCACAAAAGATGAGGAAAAAATTCTTTGAAACAGAAGCAAAATAACAAATTCTCATAGATCAGCTGTTCTAAGGAGAGAAACCTCTAAAAACTTGCTCAAAAATAAAAAATTATTATTCCTTGTGAGACATACTCAGAACAAACTAGTTCATTAAAGTCGTATCAGCACTTGTAATTGGCCCTTGTTGGCCAATAGAAGGAGACATTTGCAACTTTTCCCAGGAAATTATATTCTAAATCCTTCATGAGGTGGACCTTGTCCTTTTCTGAGGAAACTTGATAGCAGTCTTTAGTATTCACTGGCATAATTAGGACTGCAGTTAATTTCATTAAATTCTCTTGCTGCTAAATGAAGCAGATTATGAGACATCTTTTATTGCAAGGCATGAAATTACAGCCTGTCAGCTGCCAGTGGTAGAGTAAAACTAATGAATTACAGGGTAAATAACACCAGAATTAACCAGCCAATTTAACATAGCAGAGAACAAAGTCATTTTTACTTAGAGCTCTGGCGAACACCATCACCACCGGGATACCTTTCAACTGGAAGGGAACCGATTCAAAGAGCCTCAGAACGAAATAACCAGGGGAAAAAGCCACATTTATCGTGCAGCAACGTTAAAAAGCCAACGCCGCCAATAAGTTATTAGAAATCGGTCGGATAAGTAGGAGATACCGCATCGGGAAGATATTTAAATGGTGGTCTCTCCAAGTAGTTTGTGCTAATATATCATTCCTTACACACCCTGAGAAAAAGGGCCGACGCGCATTAATTTGTTACTATTATAACTAGTTTAATGGTGACAGCTCTTCACAGACAGTACTAGACACAATCCCCATTAACGAGGGATAGAAACACTACGGAAAGATAATCAAGGAAAACGGTAACTAGCCAGTCCCATTTCCTTCTCCGTCCTTCCAAACCTCTCACACAAGGTGCGGAGGGCGCCTTCTCTCTGCACAGCGCCCCAGGTCACCCTTCCCCGCTAGCAGGGCAGGATGGATGCTCTGCCGAACTCTGACCAGGAGCTTCCAGAAGGTCGGGGGGCAGGACTCTGCCCAGCAGACTCAGGAAGCCTGGAGGGCTGCTGTTGGACATGCACGAGATTTTTTTTTTTTTTTTAAGACTAAGGAAAGACATCTGCTTTTTTTTTTTTTAATTATTTTTAAATTTTATTTAACAATACCCGTACAGGGCACAAACCCCTTCGATGCTCTTGGATGGAAAATTTCTTATAGGGAAAGTGCCACAGGCCCCACAAGTTCGCACAGGGAAAGAATCGCAAGGTACTTATTATCACTTCTGCAAAGAAGGGCAGACATATAGTGCCTGGAAAACAGACAGACTCACTCTTACAAAATCCCGACCCACGCTGGTGAAAGCAGACAATAAAACCAATGTAGATCACGCAGCTGGTCCAAACCGAAACATAAAGACACGCTTCATTTCAAATTCACGCTCTCGCTTTTCTGTGCGTAACCCAAGGATTATTTTGGCTGCTGCCACGCGCGAGAGCACGGAGGGATGTGTTAGCTGGAAAGCAGATTGGCCCAAGTACAGGACGGCACGGCTCTGCACCGGCGTCTCCGTCGACAGGGGACGGAGCTAAGGTCGCAGTAGTACCTGGGGCATGAGCAAGGAAAGGTCCAGGGAGAGGGAAAGCACCGTGTTTATCAAAAGGGCTGATTACTTCCCCATTTTGGCAAGCATGCCGTAACCGTTATCAACCGTACGCAATCCAAAAGCATTTTAAAACGGAGTTTCCAGTTCCATTTTCAGCATGTTTCTAAGAGCCAACACCTGAAGTCTCCCTTCCAGTCCTTCATAACTTTAAGTTCAACGTCAACCGCGTTTGATGGAGGGGCAGGCATACCACAGGGATGTTCTGACCAGTTTTGTGAAATCTCGTATTTGCCTCTAACGCCGAAAGTCCCTAACGCAGGCTGTAGTTAGAGGTCAGTCTATTCTGCTAGGAGGATGGACCGTGAGCCTGCCTGCAGCTCGGTACCAGCCACAACACGTGTTGTTTCTTACCCCCCAACAAGCCTCGGTGAAAAAAAATTATCTGATTTGTGCCTTTTTTTTTTTTAAACAGGAATTTCAGACCACAGTGACAGTGGGTTTAGGGAACACTGTTGGAAGACTAGAGATGCTGTGTAGAGGGTTCAGCTCATGGGAGCTGCTATCAACTTGTTAGAGAGGAACATTGCACAGAAAAAACCTCGTCTTCTGTGATTTCACTGTTACAGAGCATCTTGTTTATTCTCTCATTTGGGGATGCAAGGATTACGACTTGATTGACTTATACTTTTAACAGAAAACCCAAGAGACACTGGTTCACCTTCCAAAAGATTTAAAATTCCAAATGTAAAAGGCATTATCTAGAAAACCTAGAACAATAAAAAACCCCTGCACAGCAGAATTCGTTGGCCTGCAAAATTAGCTACTGACTCGTGACCCACTGTCAGAAAACCCAAGAATTTCTACATCAAGTAGATCCTATTTCTAATAAAATGATGCACTCACTGCTACTTCTTCTGCAACACAAAGCATGCAAACACCTGCGGCACCAAATCATTCAAAATCACGGAAGCAGCTGCAGGATCTTACAAAACATCTTTGCTAAGGCCAGCAGAGAACTTTGCTTCATGTGGCATTCACTAAAATTTGCCTTTAAAATGAGTAAGTACACCTTATCTGGGAGTAAGAGTTCTCCACTACCTGGGTCCGCACAATCTTCTTTGGGATTTCGGATTTAAAAAATTATCCTTATGCACGTCTCAGTGTTGGAGTGGGGAAAAAGTGAGAGTAACAGCCAAGGAACGCAAAGCAGGCACCCAAACGCTGCCGTGTCACAGAAGAGTCCAACTTCCGCGGCATCACCGCCAACGCCGTACAAGAGCTCTTTGGGACCAGGACACCAGCACCATTCAGAAAGTCCAGAGAAGAAATTACCTGCGCAAAAAAAGCATTCCAGCAAAAGAATAAAACTGGAAACAAACCTGATTTTAGAAGTTACGATCCCTGCACTAAGACAGGACCGTATCTGCCGTGAACTCCGAAATGAGATTTCTCTCGCAGACAGACTCTCCAAGCACACGTACGTATTACACAGGAAGAGCTGCTGCTCGCCGAAGCTTTTGCCCGGCACAACCGAACTCACGGAAGCCCTTCGCTCGCTGCAGTACGTTGGTATTTCTGTGAACTGATCTGTGCTCCAGGCTCACTGATGTCGACTCTCTTAAGTCCCTCTTTACTCTCCACAGTTTCAAATTCCCATCATATGTATTTCAGGCAATTCTTTTACCACCACCAGAACTATTCTGGACTGACATTGCTATCTTGCCTTCAGACGGCAACGGCGGAAAAATCAGCGCCCTGACAGCGTGCATGCATCAACTCCAACGCGTTCGTTACCGAAATCTACGGACTGAAAGCTCTTAAGACTGTTCGACTGGAAACAGCTCGGAGGCATGGATGAGGTGCCGAAGCAGCAAGAGCACCAGAGGCACCGATGCATCGCTGCAAGCCAGCCATCGATCACCATGCTTCATGCTTAAAGGCATCGGCACCTCCAGAACCAGACGCCTCTAGGGACTGGTGAGCCACTCTCGGAAAGACACTCGAGATTTTTAATGTTAGTGAAAACGTCACCCGTTTTTTACTCTCACTTCCCATCTCCTTCAAAGTCTTTGTTCAATATTTGCCCTCCTTCCTCTCACCTCTTTAATACAGGTTTTGCTTCTCCTTGGTTCTCACCTGGCTTCTCAGAGCAGCATAATTTTCCACGTGAGTTCTGTCTGTCCCTCTAATTCTGTCGTCTTGGCATTCTTTCCCCCCTTCTCCTCCCTTTGAAGCCCCTTGCTTTTGTCCGCGTCCTCACCTTCTGCAGAAGCGGGGAGCTTGCAATCTTTGTGCGCCATAAACACGCGAGAAACCCCTTGCTTCGCTACACCGCATCGACAGTAAGAAGTGTCACTTAGTTTGAATTAACCGTGACTTAATCTGTATCAGGAATTCCTTACAGAAATCCCCGTGCTGCCAGATTAAAGCACTAACAACAGTCATCACGCACGTATTATTTCTCACCTACAAACAGAGTATTGCCACGAATTACAAACTGACAGCACCGTTTGCTGTACAAAGGGCCAATTCATAACGCACTCGGAAGAAGTTCTTAGCCGTGCCATCAGCTTAAACAAAACTGACACGTCAATCTTCAAAACGTTGAGTGCGCTTCAGCAACGGAGGGACGCGCGTGCTCTTACTGCAGCAGAAAGGGTTTGCGCCGCTCATCTGCCAGACGTGGGGCTGGAAATGTGAAAATCGATGCGCTGGAGGAGACTTTGCTCACACGCAAAAAACAAACACACACATATAACTTAAGAATCAGGCTTGAGTAGTTATTTTACATGAAGCACACCAGCCATACGCATTTCTATGCTTACTCAGTCTGTATCCTGAGAGCAATTTGTTTTCACCCAGTTTGCTCAAAGCTCGCTACTCTGCGTTTAGTCCAGGATTTACAGGACATCTCTCTCCCCACCAAAAAACCCTTTTTGTTTTTTGTTTGGCCGTGAAACGGCTTGTAAAATTTCGATTCCTAAAGCGACGATACCTGCCTTCTTAAACAGTCCCCGTTCTCCTCCGTTCCGATGTATTGCTGACTTTCAGACGGTAGAATTTCTAAACAATTCAACCACTTTCTTTGCTATTTTAATTGATTTTTCTTTCCAATACCTCCCGCGCTTGAAGATTTCTTAATTTTTCCCCCCTGAAAAATTCACACGAGAAGAGAACATTAGATGTTAATCTAGCTACTTGATTTGTAGCAGTTCTCCAGTTCTCTACCCAACCATTTAAATACTGTCATTCATAATAGGGTGATATACTGTACTATAAACCCTTTTGCAAATGGTACGTCTTGGTATTTTTCTTTTGTGACAAAGAATCATATTCGTTATAGAGGGGAAAGAAACGTACTCAGTGCTCAGACTTACCTACAGAATCTCACTGTCTCAACAGTTTCCCCTCCTTTTTAAAGGAAATCCTCCCCCTTTTTTTAAAGAAAATCCAACTCACTAAGCTTATCTTGTGTCCTTCTAGAGAACATGATACAGTCTGATAGCCCCCGAAGTCCAGAAGCTTTCTCGTAGTATTAAGCCTGAAATCATCTCCTCCTCCTCACCCCACGCCTCTGCACGTCCGTCTCGGAGCGTAGCAGCACTTTTTCCTGGCAAACACACTGTAGATTCCCAGGTATAATTACAACTGCTCTGTAATTAGCCCTCTAATCTTATGAGCAGTGATCTGATGGGGAACTCGCATCACTACTGCAAACGTGCCGTGGTTACCACGATGGAAAACACCTTTAGCCAGAGACCGAGCTGGCTTTAGAGCCGCAGAGGTGGGATTCTCTCCCCAGCACTGCCTTGAACCCTTCGCCTCGTCAGTGTGTCTTTAATGAGCCTGTGTGCACCTTGCAGCGTACGACTCTCAAATGGCCCACGTGTCCCGCCCAACGCTCAAGTTGGATCTCCTTTACATCGCGATGCAACGGCTTGTTACCCTCAAAGCACATCCACCATTCGCATTCCCTTCTCAAGCAGAAACCCAAGTCCAACTCACGGGCGCTTGTCACCTCCAGGTCTATCTCGGCAAGAGCACCAGAGAGAAACCAGACACGGGCTTCGGAAGGAAAGCCGCCCAGTTGCCCCACGCGGCAGCCTACTGCAACGGCGAGCGCCTGTTCTAAACCCACACACGTCTTCCTGTCGCCGCGGGTCGTTGGAGAAGTCTCTTGGCGAGATATTGTAAGCGTATAAAAGCAGAATACCTTCCAAACTTGGGTCGAACCAGCAGAAGGTCAGGCAGCTGGGTTTTGAGTCAGGCTAGCCTGAGTTCACCTCCCATTCTAGCCGATTCTACCGCATCGCCTTTGTTTTCACGGCTATTTTAAACAAGTCTGAAAACACACATACCGAAGCAGGGACACAGCACTGGCAAGGGACGACACCCAGCGCTTGGTCAAGAATTTGCTATCAATAGCGAACGCGGAGGAACGAGCAAAGTCTGGTACGTGCAAGTAGGCAGGACAGACCGGGATGATTTGGCATCTATTGAGTGACTTGCGCCTTTACAAGTCAAATCTCATTTCATTTTGTCACCAGCTCTCGTCCTTGTCCCCTTCCTGATGTGCCCCTCTCTACTGGCGTTTCAGCTTTATCCTGGGGACGGCCGACGCGATCGCTGCGCGTTTGCTCGCGCTTCCAACGCCATCGTTAACGGCGATGCCGAATGGCACCAGCCCTAGAGCTGAACAAAGCTCGGTCCTTCCAGCCAGCTCAAGCCATGGGCTGGCTTTAGCGTTTGTTTACGATCTTACGGACCGTTTTCAATCCACGCCACGGTTTTCAGCCAAACGCATTTGGATAAACTCTCAATTAAGATGTAGCGAGGCGGTATCAAAATGCTTTACTAAAATCCAAATATTTTACATCTGTTACGTTTGCTTCGTGCGCTTATTTTGAAATTCTATCAAAAAAGCAATCGAGTTTTTCTGGCAAGTTTTAGTCTATATAAACCACTCACAGTTATATTAAGCTGCTCAGCAAAACTAAATCCCGCAGCTGTGTGTTCGCATTACTTTTGTCTTCGCCCTAATACTAGTTACGAGGCTCGTTTCAAGCTTTACAGCTCTAGGACAACTGTAAGTGAAATATGTTCATGTCATCTAATCGTATCACTCATCTCCAGTTTATCGTGACGGGAAGGAGCCTTTATAATGAACACGACATTCGGTCATATGATTTTTCTCCTTGTTTTATCTCACGCAAAATAAACTAAGATTTGATTTTAGTTTTTACGAATTGCACTACTGAATTATTCCCTTTAAATTCAAAATATTTAAGTGCCAACATCTGGCCTGTCTGC
This sequence comes from Grus americana, assembly GCF_028858705.1. Classification (NCBI taxonomy): domain Eukaryota; kingdom Metazoa; phylum Chordata; class Aves; order Gruiformes; family Gruidae; genus Grus; species Grus americana. The sequence goes on from NC_072857.1 coordinate 40,920,497, forward strand.
TGAGACTGCTCTAAAGATGTGTTGATAATTACTGCAGTCAGAAGGTTTTTAAAGAATAAAAGCAGGATTAGAGAAAACAGTATTTTAATTAAATTGCACGGACTTCCATAGCGGGTATTTCAAAGATCAGTAACAAAGCAGTTAGAGTACCAACATTTCAAAGAACCCTTGCTCCCCCCCAAGCAATATTCCTTCTTCATGCCATTTACTATTTTTCTATTTTTAATATTCCATTGCTAGTTATACTCTGGATAAATGCCTGATCACACGTGTTAAATATTAACAGTGCCAATGCTTTTCTTTTTTTTTTTTTAAATAATAAAACAAAACAAGAAACAAGGGATGTTCGACCAACACCCCTGATCCAGATTCACATGCAATTACCACACAATTAAAAGGTAGCAAAAGAATTATGAAAATATTTAGAACGCCCAAAGTTTGCCTCGTTCAAAAAATTAGGCTAAAGGGCTTTAAATGCGTGCTGTTCAGTTTACTCTTTTGATTGCTTTACCACTATGTAAATCAATTTGTTAATGTTCCTTACAAAATGCATGAGCCAGTTATACTGACAAACACACAAAGCTCATTCGTAATTAGCAGTTAATTAGTAAGAAGGAACAGATGCTGTTAGAGTTTCAGCAGGCGAACAGGTTCTGTAAACAATGCTTATAAATCTAAATGAATTTATTAACCACAATGCAACTGTCAACATTTCGCTGGCAACCATACAAATATGGTGGAATCCCCAAAACATCTTTACAACGTATTAATAATCATTGTGTCAACCGAAGTCTATCAGGCCGTCTCACTTGCTAACTGTCATAAGCTTTCTACTCAATCTTGTTATGTCACTTCTCCGGCCTCGTTCCTCGTGCCCTCGGAGGAGGAGCTCCACTCACCCAAGTTAGCCCAGATGCACGCGGACTCACCTCCGATACACCGCGGCCCCTCGAAACAACGGCGTTTTTGCAAGAGGAACGTTTGTTTTGCACCGACACCTTGAAGAAGCTTCTACAAACAGTACGCGTGGCTTAGTCCTGAACAGTTTCCAGTCGTTTTCTTTACAACCGTTATCGCCCGATGAGAGATCGCTAGTATGAAGGCATCTCCAGATCTCACCCACTAAAAATAACTAAAGGTCAATTATTTCCACTCGCCATTTATAAACCGCACGCTCAATAAGCCACTGAGTGATGCCGTAGGTTGTTTTTTGGCTTCGGTTTGGTTTAATTGTCTGGGTAGATGTAGGTGGCTCAAATAAAAAGAACGCCTCTTGCGAGCGTTTTGCAGATGCACCTATGAAAGCAGCATCTAGACACAACCACCTTGAATCAAAGGCTTTTGGCCAGAGGCCAGCTCTTAGCCTGAGGGCAACAGTGAAGATGCCTTAGTGACCTCATTGCTGTCAATCTCTGCATGTCACATTGAGATGCCACCTTGATATATTACACCGTTTCAGCACTGGAAAATTCTAATAAATTTTTTAAAGTCGTATTATGGCTTTCTTTATTGATGTTCTCTTTTATACCCACATTGCTTTCGATCATTCCCTCCTCCTCTCCCCCAAAGTATTCTGACACCTTTTTGCCACGTTCTGTACGTGGATTTGCAATACACGGGCACGCAGAAGAGGATGAGAACACCCCAAGTCGATTAAATTCTCCAAAGCTTCACAGGAGAGACCGCTTGGCTTGCTTTCCGCAGGCTCCAGTCCTCCTCGCGGCACCGTTAGAGGGACCGAAAGCGTGGAGGTTGGGGGAACCCATTCTCTGCTGGCATCAAGCACTGGGCAAAAGAAGATGACGATGCAGCACCTGATCAGCAATATGCAGGTTGCTCTGCCAGGCTGGTGGGTGAGAAATCTTTCTTCTGCACACAAGAATGTCCCATAAATCCAAGCTGAGACTTTCAGAGTGTGTTTATATTTGTTAGAGGGGACAGAGGAGAGGAAACGTGCTCCAAAGACCTCCCTTCAGAGAAGACTATTTATCTCAAATCTATAGACCCACGCTAGGGCCACTAAGCTCTTACAAGATGACGCCCTGAGCGTCTGTAGCGTTGAGTCCAGGGCAGGTTTTGGTCTCACTTCCACAAGAGGTGACTTCCCAGCTGCCGCACTGAAGCCACTGTGTCTACCAGTAACACCAGTACATCTCAGGAGAGAGCCCGAGCACAAAGGAGAAGTTCTGCTTCCAGGGCCTCACCAAGCTGCAGTCCCTCTGGCCAACAAGCTGATCTCGGAATGCGGTCGCTTGAAAACAGGGGTGGACTCAGCAGCGTTAGGTTTAGGGTTGGACACGATGGTCTTAAGGGTCTTTTCCAACCTACGTGATTCTACACTTGTGGTAGAGCCTCAGAAAAAACAAATACTCTCTTTCGTCTCTTAAGAGCACAGCAGTGGAAAACAGATCCTTGACTGCTTTATCCTAAAGAGCAGCATCCGTTCCTTTTGTACAGACAGAGGTGGATTTTCTGGGTGCCTTTTTTTTTTTTTAACTGATTTTTTAAATACGAGAAGCTCCTGCCTTACTACTTCTGCAGAGGCTGATGGCTCTTCTAGCAGTCTTCTCCTCCCTATTTCCACTCCCTCCCCCCCGTCTCTCAAAGGTTGCTTAACCTGATCAACACACTATTCCAACCAAAACCTGGAGTATCTCCTCTTGAATCGTAACGATGTGCAAGAGCTACCATCATACTTGACGTGTCAACTAGGAAATCATTAGCTAATACTCGAACCCCGAAGTTTTTCCTTTATCTCTTTTAAGAAACAAGTACGAGGATAACATTTGGATAGGGTTTAAAAATAATAAAATAAAAATAGTAAGATGACAAAGTTGAACACCTCGTACTGGCAACGATAAGCAGTCTATGAGCTCTTATGGCATTAACATGGATATCAAAACATTAAGCAAACAACAAGCTTTCATGGTTTTTTCCTGAAGCTGTTTTATACTACGACCTTCCGTCGCTGCCCTAAAAGGCAGCATTCTCTTTCCGCTCACTTTGGAGCTTGTTTTATACAGACAAATAGAACACTATTTTAAAAATTGCGTGCTCCCTGCCAAAATCAACACTAATAAACATTTAAATACACTTCTTTATTAAGTAAAACTCAGTAAAAAAATAGTATTCTATGTTTACTATCACATGCCTTATAGCACAAGGCCACATTTTTGAGCTGGGAAGAGTTATGAAGCAAGTCACCCTGAAATGAAACTGGTTAATTCATTCACAAACCACCAGCTTGTCTCCATTACAAGGACCAGAGGCTCCCATCAGCTTCAGGTCACAGCTGTAGGCAGCCAAAAAAATTACAGAAAGTTAATTTTTCTGAAAAGTTTATTATTAATATCTCATTTATAGATCTTTAAATATACCTGTGGAGCAGCTGTAGGCTGCTCACCTCGGTCTTGGCATACTTGGGACTATCGCTGCACAATGTTCGCAGGTATTTCGAGATAAAATAAGGACAATTTATAGGACGAGGAAGAGAAAACTCGTATTTTAGGGACTCTGAAATACTAGGAGACCAATTGAAAGAAAGATAGTAGAAATCCAATCCTTATAACCCGAAGATCCAAATTCCACTTTCTCCTGCAACCCTCGAGACGTCTGGGGAAGGGAGACCAGGAGGAAGCAGATGACCCAGAGGGACAGACAGACAGACAGGGAAGAAAGAGGAATTGGCTCGGTCTGAGAGATGCTGAGGTTCTCGCCCAGAGCTGCCCGCTTTGGGCAGAGGGGGCCGTTCCAGGGGCTGGCAGGGAGAAGCCGTAACCTTGGGCAGGGGAGGGCTGGGCGCCCGGAGCCGAACCACGCGATATTCTCATCTCCTGCCACTGTTTGCAATCAGAGGGGTATACATTAAAAGCTTCCTGAGACTGCAAAAAAAAAAAAAATTTCCATTACATCCAAGAACTTTTTATGCTGTTTTATTCCAAACACTTAGGGCTCCTGCTTTTCTTGGGACGGTACCTGAAAATCATCAACAGTAAAACACGCAAAACCAGCTTTCGCAGTCAAAGGAAACATTATTCCAGGCAGGTGCGTGTAGCTGTAGCCGTTCCTCTGATGTAAGGGCACATTTGATCTAATTGGAAAAAATATTTCAAGTGCACTGGGAATAGTCACTGTTAACTGAATGCAACAACGAAAAAGGAAAAAAGAGCATGCAGACCCGAGGGAATTACCAAATCAATTAACAACTAATTCAGGAACTAATTTCTGTATTGCCTCTTAGCACAAAACTGTATCTTTAATTTCTCCTGCAATAAGCATCACCATGATAGTCCTAACACACTCTGACGCTTTAAATGAGTTTACAAGTATCTCTTTTTGATTGGCTATATAACATTATTTCTTCACAGTTCAATGCAACCATAGCCAAGCGCTCTGAAATATTTAATTATACTGGTAGCTACCAGTTAACAATTTACAGAACCACCGCGAGTACAAAACATTTTATAACTAGTAATCAGCTAATTAAAACCACAGCAAAATGTGTATGTTCTGATTATAAACAATTGCGGAGGAATTACACAGAAGATTTCAGCACTAAGAGTATTTGGCTAAAAACCATACCCTCGTTGTTTGTACAAGCAGATCTGGATACTGATTACCGCGATTAGACAGAAGTGTGACAGAGGAAATTACACCTCACGCTAGATATAAAGAAATACAACTACGTCATCTGCCAGTTCCTTGTAAATCACGTAATTCCTGAGTTTTGGAAAGCCACTCTCCGGAGACGCCGATGCCGCCTTGCAAGAAACTATCTGGAAGCCTACGCGTAAAGAGGAAAGCAGCAGCAGTTTTGGTGGCTGCTTTGGCGTAGAAGATGGAGCAGAAGCGGCACCGCGCTGGTCTGGGTGTCTGTGCCAGCGGAAGAGGGTGCAGGAGCTCTGCAGGTAGCACCTCTGCAGAAAGACGAGTTACAGAAGACACGCGTGTAACCAAGGCAAGTAAACCCTAGGGTTGTGCGCCTCCTCCAGATGTTGGCTGCCATCCTTCTTTTGCAGTGTTTTTGGTCGTTAGCTGCATTAGCCACGTTTATTTCAGAACGTAAGCCGATGCTGAGTGCAGACAGAAGAGAGGAGCCACAGGATAAGCCCCAGCGCTCCGCGACGGGTCGCGGGTTCTGCTATCGCACTAGTTGGAGCATCGTGTGTCCGTCCTGCTCCTCCTACACCGAGTTGGTTTTGTGGGGTTTTTTTCACCCTGTCGAGTCAGATGAATTAAGCTAGAATAGACGCCAAGATGGTTGCTTATCTGTTCTCTCTTTTGGTAGGCTCAAAGTAAACATTTACATTCGGGAAACCTGCTGCAAAAAAGCATTCATTGTTTATGACGATGGCGGGTCTTGGGTCTGACACTTGCCCGAAGCGTCACAGTGCTCTCCTGCTAGCGAGGAGGACTAAGGACATCACTTTGACTAGACGTGGCAGACGATCTCTTTTCAAAACCTATTTCCGAGACGCTGCCACGCTTGGTGAAACGCTCTAACAGCGTGGACAGACAGCCCTGGGTATTTCAGGGGAGAACGGCCTTCAGGTGCGATGTTCTTTCTGGTTCGATGGAAGGACCAAGATAACGCAGGGCTGCGCGTTATTCCGCACAAGAATCGTGTAACTGTTACCGTACGCGTAAACGCCCCAGCTAGAGCTAAAAATTAACGAAGGCAAAGGAGGTCAGGAAGAGGAAAGGCCGACCTGCACCCGTAGGGAACCGAAGAGGAGGCGGCGGCTGAGCAGCACGTGGCAGTGGGCAGAGAGGAGGTCAGAAAGGCAATGCGGGGGCAAAGGCCGTTAAAATCCAAATGAAGCTTTAAACCCCTCGGTTTTTTTGAAGGCTGACGGGGAATAAATGCGTTACGGTCCCACCTATTTGGGCTAAAAGGTTAGAAAAAGACAACTGTGGAAATTTAGCGATCGGAAATAAATGCAAAGGGACGGCCTAAGCTTGGGCACGCCGAAGGGTAGGAACCAGGAGAGCCTGCCTCACCCCGCAGCCGCCCTCCTCATCCTCCGCAGTGCAGACAGCCGCTGCAAAGCGTTGGCTTGGTCGGGCTGGAAGAGGCACGCCGCTCGAGTTTATTAGCAAAGCTTCTCCCCAGCCACGTATCGAGGGTGACTGCTAAGGCTAATAAAAACAAAGTTTGAGAAAAACTCCGCTGAAATCCTCCTCTTTCTTTCAGAAAAAAAACTCAACAGGGAATTGTCGGGAATGCACAACTCGATTTAAAAGTTACTTGAAAAAGATTGCTGATAAGGGATCCTAAGTTGCAACAGCTCAAGCATTTCAGAAGCTATTTAACCAAAGTGGCATTTTTTTCCACGCAAAGTTTGACATTTGTTGAAAGCATCTTCAAACAGTTATCTTTGCCAAATTTAATGCTATTTTTTATAAAATTCAGATGTACGTTGTGAAATTCCAGTTTTCTTTATGCCCCCTTAAGGAAAAACTGCAGCTTCTGCATCCAAGAACCGAACTTTGTACGTACATAATTTGCTTTATGAAGAGCACATCGGTGATGCCACCCCCCGTTTGCTGACAAAGCCCTGACCTAAAAAACATTTACCGATTTTAGTTCAGAGTAAAAAAAAAAAAGAAAAAAACAACAAGAAAAGGACAAAATAGCTAATTTCATTAAGATTACTTCAATGTACTTAAATGTGCCAACCTGGCAGGCAAAGAAGGTTGTTTGAAATATCACCTAAAAGTAAAGCCCGAGTAAGATATTTGACTTTCTCCGTTAATGCAGCCATTTGCAAACCGAGAGAAGCGAATGGATTCTGAAGTTCACCTTTGCAAGTCATGGATGGCAAATTTTTCACTATGTCATCAGCGGAGCATTAACCGTACGTTGAGTTTTTAGCCACGCTTCAAGTTTGCTGTTCCTAAACGATGCAGGAATTTGGGGGCACGAGAGGTGCAGCACCTCCCCGGGTAAGGCAAGGGTTGAGGCGACCTGTCAACATCTATTTTGACCGCTTTTTGGCAAAAGAACACTCAAGGTTACGTAGTTGGGCCATATAATAATACGGGCATCTGTGATTAGAAGGTCTGAGAGCACAAAGTCAAGGCCAGCCCTTACGTATTTATTTACGCTCTGATCTGGGGGGGATGGGGGCAGGAGGGAGGGGGAGGAAGAAAAAAAAGAAAGAGCACACAGCTGCCATCCCAAAACCAGACCTCCCATCTGCCACCCACGATTTGCATGTCACCTTCTCCAGGCTCATTTGTACTTCATTAACTGCCATTGACTTAACAAGATTTATGCAAATGACACCATAGGAGCTCGCTAACTCCCACTGCAATCAAGTGATTATGTATGTACAATTCTCCACAGCAATGAAAAATTAATACATGACAAGCCCACTCACCGCTGAGCTGAGCTGCTTGCTTTTATTTTTCTTGTTGTGCTTTTTTTTTTTTTTTTTTGGTATTCGAATATGCCCTACTGATAAAGATTTAGCGAGACTGCAGAAAACAAAGTAATCTTCCCAAAATACTACAAAAAACACCCCTCTATCCTCGAAAGCTCCCCTAAACCGGATGGCCTAACACGTGCTTCCAAATATTCACTCAGGCTACCAGGAACACGGCTTCATTTTCGGAATAAGTGGTTGTGAGCAGAGGATGCTCCAAACAGAGTAAGCCGGTCAGTCACCCTGAGTTTGCTTTAAGGGCAGTATGAGCAACGCTACGGAAGACACCTTCAATATTTTTAGTTTAAGCCCCTCTTTCGCAGAAGTACAGAACTTGCTATGGATTTTAACTTTGGGCTAATGTTGTTGAGCCGTTTTCTGAGTCCATCTGATTAACAGAAGCTATTTAAATAGCACGCAAGTGAGACTTGGTTTTTTTCTTCTTTTTGGAAAACCATGGCATTCGCAGTTCTCAAGGGATGCTAAAAGCACTGGATTTGAGGCATGCTGGTACCGCTACGCGTGTGGACGGGTTTGTACCTCCCCGGGAAGTCGGCCTTCCCCAAATTTCACTCACCTTCGAGTATTCTTAGAGTATTTTGGCAGAAGTTAGCAGCCACGTTTTAGAACCATGCCTGCTTTTCACTGCCTCCTTTTTGGGAGCAAGAAGGTTCGTCAGAACAGTTTTATATGGCTTAGCCCAATAAATCCATATTTAGCACTGCAGTGAAAAGGGATTTTTAACACTTAGAAAGGACAGGAAGAACAAGAACATCAACTCTTTTTGACCAGATTGCTGTGAATTAAGGATAAAGCCCTGAGGAATGAGGTATTTCCTTGGAAGGAAACATGCCATTTATAAATTTTACCTATTTCCCCTAAACCATCAGGGATTCAGGGACCGAGAACAGGAATTCGGGAACAGTTTGCAACTCTTGGCTTCTTTATCTGGGTCCCAGAAAGGCTGCGATCCAGAATTCTAAGCAACTCTTTACGCCAGCGTTGATGACTTCGCAAGACGTGTATGTGCATTTAGAGAAACCAGTTGGGAAATGAAATGCCCCTACAAAAGCCCCGCTCCTCTACCAGTTTAAACTGTCTCCAAGTACACAAAAGCATCGGCTGGGTGACAGACGTCAACCACAGCTATGTTGGTTCAACGGCTGCAATGCAGACCTGGTCTAGGAAAAAATACGGTAGTTGAGATGAATGACAAACTCCTCGTCATCACATTTTCTACACTTTCTAGAGAGCCGATTGATTTTTTCCATACATTTATTCTGTGCTCTGCCCACCACACACAAACATACTTGACTAATATCAGCTCTTCCTCCTCCCTTTCATGTGCCCCTTTAGTGCCAGATTTTATTTTTTTTTTCTTTCCAAAACCAGGACATTTCCGATTTGGTTTTGTTTGGGTTTTTTGCTGCTGTTTTGTAAGGGTTTTTTTGTTCCTTTGTTTTTTGGTTTTGGGGTTTTTTTTAAGTTGGGAAATAGTATTTCTGATTTTTGGGAGACCCTGGGTAGATAAGAACAATCACAAGCACCACAAAATACACTGGATAACCAAGTCATTGATTTCAATATCTTAGTAAGACTTTTCTTTTTTCCATTCACTTTTTTTTTATAATTACCTTTTTTTCCCCAAGTAGCAGTGAACTGAGAACACAAAATCCACTGCAATGGAGTTTCAACCATAACTTTTTTTTTTGGGGGGGGGGGGGGGGGGGGGAAGCTACGTGTAAATCTGCTAATAAGCTCAACCAACACAACCGAAGTGCTGATCTGCACGTACGAGCTTAGACTTCTGCCTTGCAGCAGCAGCAGCGTCTTGCCAGCAGCCCTTATAAAGTATCGCTGCCGTACACACAGAGTAAGAACCCACAGAGAAGAAAACAAAGTTCTGACGACAGATATTAAAAAGGCCTGGTCACTACGTGTTTTATGAAGACGTCCCAAAGACATAAGAGGAGAAGAATATGTGCGTGAAGCTGGCAAAGGCATTTTGCTCAACAGCAGCTTAAAGAAGTCTGAGGATGTTTAACATAACTGGAGGTTACTCTTGATTTACTACACGGGGTAGTGCAGCAATGTGACTTTTGGGCTAACAGGAGGACAAACACTGGAAAACACGGTGACAAAAAGATTAAAAAGAAAAATCTTAACGATCTAAGAAGATAAGTCTCCCACAGCAATACTGTGAACGCTACTATCTGCACCCCGCTTCCTGAAAAGTGAGTTCTCGTCCTTCCCTGGCCACGCGTCACAGAAACGTCTCATGGTGGAAGGGGTTCCTCACTGCAAGAAGCACACTAGCACGATGTACTAAAGCTTGTAGGTCATAAAGTTCTTTTTCACATCCCTCTGCCTTATTCACAGTTGATGCACAAAATAAAAGAGACACCATCTTTTCTAGCAGGAATTTCTACTTCCCTCGAGCGAGGTCCAGAGCCCACCACGAACACGGTTGTATCGGCAGTTTAACTCACTACCACCTCTACTGATAGGAGCTCGCCATCTGAACAGTGGGTGGACAAAAAGCCGGTCAAACTTCAGGAGCCGTTTCTGCTTCAAATAGTGTACTTTGCAATCAAAGACCGCTTCAAACTAATGTATGTTTTTGAACACTAATGAAACGTCGCCAGTATGAATATACGCGTTGTGTATCAATTTCTAATTAAACGTTTCCACATGAAAAAAGTGGGTTTTTTCCTACTCCATCCTTTTTTTGCTTCAATGACTAGGTGACGCTGGTCTCCTATGCTTTACTGAAGACTGTCGATAAAATAGAAAACCAATGAACTCCAAAATCCACTCTCTTGACACACAAAGAGGATGTGAAATACCGCTGACAGCGGCCATCCTACAACGCTACGTGCCGTCCAACCTCCCTTCTTCCAGCACCCCGATGAACAGGATGTATCTGCTGACTACAGACCTGCTCAGCTATTTGCTGAGAATCGCTTGTATGTGTCCAAATGAAATTACCATAATTGGGATTAATAACAAAAAAAAGTACGCATTCCCAAAAGATCGGTCGCCTTCAGTATACGAGCAGGGGTTGTGGAGAGAATTTTTCAGTGCAGAAACTCAAGAGATGGTAGGGGCTATTTCGTTACAACATGGTACGGTGCAATCACGCTTAAAATGCTTATCTTACAATACTCTTCCGACAAGTGCATTTTTAATCAAATTAATTTCATACAACAGCATTTTAGAAGAGAACAGCATGTATGCCTTGAATAAAAATCGAAAAGTATATTCCTCAGCTTTTCATTCTCAGCTGCATTCGCAGACACTTTTGTTTAATTAGCATTACCCAAAAGAATTCCAGCTGGTCTAACCCATCTCATACCATACAAAAGCTGTAGGAAAAAAAAAAAAAAAAAGGTAATTGTAGCTTGTTTTAAATGCCTGGAATCTTCTCCGCTGAACGCAGAGCCAAATACTGAGCTTATCTGGTTTCAAACTGCTCTTCTGAATTGCAGTGTGTTTGATTAAAATTTGTCTACTAGAGATTCACAGACACGACAGCACTTTTGCTGCCTGATGGTCCCAAAAGGTCTTTTTACCTGCCTTTAAGAAAGAAAAATCACTGCAAATAGTTAAGGGTACAAAACCACCTCTCCCCTCGCCCCCCAAAAAGAAAAAAAACCACCCAAAAAAGCCCCAAAACACATAAAGCCCTCCCCAAAAGGGAGACCCAGGGCTACCTGGCCAGACGAAGCACGGACTGAGGAAAGATTAGAAGAGGCAAAGGGAAGGAAAACCACCAAAAGAAACTGGAAACAACCACGTGGGAAGAAATTAAGCTCCCTTCCCTCGGCGCTTTTGCTGTCTCCAGCGCAGTTACTCACAGAAAGTAAATACTCGCACCCACTAGCACAGCAACTATCCGTAAAGCATCCCGTACAGACGCTTAGCGTGGCGTTCCGAACCGTGCGAGTTCAGCGTGATTTAATTTGAGCAAGTAAATGATCTCATTCGCCCAAACACTTCGCATCAGATGCCGGTACTGCTTTTTGCCTTTCAAAGGAGCGTTCACAGCTACAATTTAGCATTGAGTTTCCGGGCTAATGAAAGTGCATCTAGGCTAGTAAAACAGACCAAAACAAATCCTTGAATTCAAGTCCTGTTGTGTAATGAGGAAGTTTAATTAAGGCCACACATTACAGCTGTAAACGTTCTCTTATATAACAAGGTCTAAATGAAACTGAACCTAATCAAAGTTACAATTCCTTCATTAGCAAATTACAAACAAGAGCGCGCAGCTGACACACCGGCTATGATTATCACAACTAATTGCCTCGTTGTTACAAACCAGCCTGAAACCGCGTTCAGATGTCCGTCTGCAGTAGCAAATTAGGGCCACATCAGGCTATTTCTGCGATCACAAGGGGCTCTTGTAGAGCGATCTGATTTACCCCGCCGACTGGCAGCACACGGCCAAATCAAAGCCCCCTCTACAAAGGCAGCTTTGAAGCCAGCACAGCCTAGAAACCCGCTCCATATGCAGGCCGGCAGACTGCACTTCATTAGGCCTGTTGTCACATTTTCCCTCTTCTTATTCTAATGATCCTATTTTAATACACATAGGAACCTCTCCTAATTGATGTCAAGTGAGTGACTTCCACATTCATCACCGGAGCACATCAAACGCGTCTTGGCGCACGGGCCCGCCATCAGAGTGCTTAAGACCCGAGGTGTGTCTCCAACTACGGAAAGCAAAAAAAAAAAAAAAAAAAAAAAAAAAAAGTATTTCGGCATTACCTGTTTAATTGGGATTGCGCGACCGCTTCCAATGCTATCCGTTCTGCTCTCCAGGACCTTCTTCTCTTTGTCTGGGTCACTCCCTTTCCGAGACTGCAGAGCAAAAAGAAAGTTTGTGCTCCATTAAATACAGCGGTTCACACAGAGGATGCTTTTTTTTTCCTTTTTCTTTTTTAAAGCAATTAAAAAAAAGTGTTTTGATACATAAATATAGACTCAAAGGCCGCGGGTTAGAATCTATAAAAGTACACGACCGTCCCGAAATCTGAATACTGAATTACCGCCTGTAATTTTCAGCCATCCACTTGTTTGAAATGGCGTTTGGGTTTAAAGAGTTACAGTTTCACTGCCTGAAGACCCAGCAAATCAGAGGACACGTTTCTGAAGTCTCCAATAGTAGCTCCAAAGACGAATGAAGGTTCCAGCTTCTCATTTTAAAAAAAAAAAAAAAAATCTGATATATACATGCATACATTTAACTTACACCTGCATGGTTTTTCCAATTGTTATCAACTACTTAGAAATGCATTTTTACGATGCCAGTTTTGATCATGTTCTTTTTATTTTTTCTACTTTTGGATGGTTAGAAAGTTGGAATCGCAAGAAAAGGTAGCTATTGACGCTGAAAAAAAGTTATCTGAACACAATGAAGAAAAATCAGCATGGGGAAAATTTAGGTTTAAAACCTGAATTGCCTGATCTTGGCGTTTCGTAACGCTAGACCTGCCCTAGGAGTAAGCTCACAGTGCTGACTTCGTGACTTTATAAAGTTATAAAGGAATTTTAAGAAGTTATTCGGATTGCAGTCCATTATTGTGAAAGAACGCACGAGCATAATGATTGTGACAGATTTATTTTATTACAAAAAGAAGACCTGAGAGTCATCCTCCTTAATAACTGAACTGACAAGTGACAACTTCACTCCATTACTTTTCAATAGGAACATTACTCACACAATATCGGAAACGGGAAAACATTTTCATGTGCTTTTCAAATCAGAGATGATATATGAAACGAATACATTCGCCGCGTCCAGCACCACAACGGGAAGTTAACGCAAACCAGGGCGACACGAGATCCCGCTTTTTATTTTCGGCAGCAAGAGATGTTTGGAAGACATCGAAATTAGGAGAAGGATTAGGATCGCGGGTAGCTGCCGCCCATTTTCCACGTTATAGGAAGGGGTGGAAGGAAGGAAAATCCCCAAAGCGGTTGCCTTCGGGGCGAGAGGAGGGAAGGGGAGGGAGAAAACCCACGGAGGAGGACTTGAAGTAACACCATTCTAAGCAACGCATTTACCCAGCGGGGATCCTGCGCTGCCTTCCCCGCTCCGCCGGGAACGGGCTCCTCTCGCTAGTTACTATGGTTCGGGGCGATGGAATGACGTGCCGGGGAATTAAACAAAGAATAAATGAAAGAAAGCAAAACAAGTGGGAGGGATGAAATCCAACGTTCGGGATAACTATTGTTCCTCGTCCTTCAAGACAGATTTCTGAATCTGAAAGTGCCACTTCCCAATAATACAAGGCAAAACAAAGCTTCAATGGCGCAAAGCGCCCGTCAGGGACATTTTAAAGAAACTCGGTGAAGGTAGCCAAATCCTTGGGAGGGAAGTTGTCAACTTGAATGTTTCTTTTTTATTTGACTTTTTTTTTCTTAAGAAAGGATCCTGCCTCTGAAAAGCAAGCTAAATAACTACGCCCTATTTCTCATCTTTATTTTTAAATCATCGCGTCTTCCATTCCGCGAAAGTAGCTGCATCTGGAAAGAATACATTGCACGTAGAAGGGAAACATCTCCATGCAAAATACTGTCAAATGCCAAAAGTATAGACATGTAGGAATTTACGTTAGGCAAATTCTATTCTATTTGCTTGTAATCACAGAATACATGAAGTTTTCAGGGGAGAATCTTAGCAGGCTCTGCTATTTATAAAGACAAATCGTGCAGTGAAACAGAGATATATTGTGATCTTTTATGTTTTTGTACCTATGACACACACACAATGCGTCTTACATCCTATAGCGTAAAAAAAAAAAAAAATAGACTCTAAACCATACCGGCACAACATTTGCTAGGACTTTCTCTGATGTCACATCTACACATTACGTCATTCCATTTAAAACTTCATTCAAGCAAACCAGAAAAAAGTAAAAAAAAAAAACCAAACGCCTGCACGAATATCATTTGACTCATTTCCCCTTTGCATTGGAAGTCACACGTAGACTTATGTCCACATAAAACCTTACCCGAGCTAGGTCTGTGAAATAAGATTTCATCCCAGAGGGACAGGGCACCTGAGTTTGGGCACAACCAGAATCCAGCGTCAGCAGCCCAGTAAGAAAACTGATCTCGAATAGTAGATACCGAGGCAGAGAGGTCATGTGAACTTTTAAAAAAGTCTGGCTTGCAATTCTGCAAAGATGTACGCTAGGTAATAGTGAGCATGGGAAAGGAGATGGATCTCACTGGACAGACCTCCATCCACCCCCCACGGGACGGGACACAGTTACCATCAGTTCCTCAGGTGCACCTTAAACCCCCACCGGCGCTACACACCGTTCTTTACTCGTCCCTGTCAATACGCTGCACAAAACAAAGGACATTTACCCTTCTGCTAATATTTGATCTATTTTATCATCTAAGTAGGAAGTCAGCTATTGCAACACTAGCTTTACGGCAAATATTACCAAAGTCAAAAAGATCAGATGCTGCATTTAATGCCCTTAAACATGAACGTGCTTAAAATTCTCAACCCTATTCTGAATCAAAAGCTGTAATCGATTTAAGAAAAACCGCATCTGTTTTCTGCTTAACCCAATTGTCTTCCAACACTAAAGGATCTTCATGTAGGAAACTAAACATATTACCTATGCTAGATAACAAGAGGTAATTTGCAATTAAACAGAAATATATTCCATTCTGTAAGCGATAAAGGCGTAAGCAAGTAACAGGCTAGGAAAGAAGCACAGTGAGAAACCCAGAGCTACACAGTAAAATATTTTGATTACGTACTCTGTTCGTAACTAGACAGAAAATACTGGTCATCTATTTATTCGGTTAAATAATCCCAGGTTCTAACTCGGCCGATACGGCATGAAACCTGGGTTACAGCAGAGTCAGTGTTAAACACTTCGGGACACGGATTACAGGGCAACTCATTACACAGCACGTAATACGCCCAGATCTTACAGACAGAACTAGTTCTGAAAAGTCAAATTAATAGTATTTCTTTTCTGTAGGACTTGTTTTCCCCCAAAATTTTTCCCCCAGTTATTAGACATTAAGACAACTACCCTCTCATATTAGCAAATTTGCTTTTTCATACGCTGTTCTCGCAATCCAGAGCTTTAGTCTGTTTGTTTCCAGCAAACACGGCTGACAATGTTCTTCTCAAACCTCTTCCACGCTCGTAGATGGGAATACGTTTCTTTTTATTCACTTTCTCAAATTTACACCCTACTCCAATTTCAAACATCCCCGGTTTCCCAAATGTCAGAGACATCTGTACAGCCCTTCTAGCATTTTATGCATCTCTCAGACCAGAAATGGTCGGCGAATGCTTTTGAGGGATGCTGTAGCGTCCCAGCTCTGTTTCCAGAGGTATTACTCCGCTCTGCTGACAGTTTCTGGGCTGACACTGACACCTAGTGGGGTTTGTAACTCCTGAGTACGCCCCAACAACCGCGAGTATTCCCACCAACAGGAGGAAATCCACGCGATTGCCGTAAAATAATCAGCGTCAAAATTGGACGCTTTTTTTCACATGCCACTCGTTTTACTGTTTTGCACCTAAAGACAAACACAGGATTTTCATTCCTTTGGAGGTGTTTGAAGACCTACGGTTTTTAAATTCAAACAGCGCTGTCGGGGCGGACGCGTGAAATACGGGACTCTGCCGTCACTCAGCGCTCCAAAACTACGACAAAACTTTCTAAAGGCCAGATTTTGCCTAGAGTACAAAGAAATGGGTTTACGCCTTTTTTGTACGTGGTTCCCCGGATACGACCAAGGAGTGAGCTAGCTTTGGGAAGTGAACATGAAGTCAGCTCTGGAATACAAAATATAAACTATTCATGATGACAGGGAAGAGGTGGCTTTCTACACGTGACTAACGTGTCGCTACAATCACCATAGAGCTTACGTGCAAGCCCACAGGGATTCTGAGTTTGCTATAGAGCACATTAAGAGCGTCAAAAAGCTGCCTACAAAACCACAATTACGCACACAATACAATCCCAAAGCTTTCAGCAAGATTGCTAAACTAAGGAAATCATCACTCAAGGCTTCATTATCATCTCCCAGACCACTCGTGCATAACAAAGACCTATCGTATCGGACCCGTCACACCTTCTATTTAGTACATTTTTTTTTTTGGACTCTCAATGAAGGAAAAAAAAGGTGGATTGGGAAGAAAAAAAAAAAAGTCGTTTTAATCTCCATCATCTCTCTTAACCCTGGAAAAGAAAAGTGAGTTGAGACTGTATAGTGATAAAAGTGACATGGAGTAGTTATTTTGCAGTACCGCACGGTATTCCCATGGTAAACCCCGAGATGTCTCTACAAACACAGGAGCCCTCACAAGGGAGCCCGGAGTCAGCGGCATCATTCAGAGTAGGGACACGACTGGGGAGCAGAGACCCGGCTTTCCCTTTGACTATTGCCAAACCAGGGAATCTGGACGGGTCTGAGAATTTAAATTGGACAAAGGCTCCAAAACTCAACTGCGGATTCCCTTGTTTCACTGCAATTCCCAAGAGGGTAACTTCACCGTATTTAGTTTCTCTTGAAGTCCTCAAACAGAACCGCCCCACGGCAATTCTAAGGTGGTTTTGTTTTTGAGCCTACAGATCCATCTCAACGCTCCTGCCTGGATTAGAGCAGCTCAGCTCAAAGAGGGCTGAAGTTCAGGCCGTCACCGCAGAGCGCTACGTGAAATACAGCAATAGTCTCTTCCTTGGCTCACTCACCGTGAAGAGGTTGGATCGGCGCTTGGACTGTTTACGGACAGGAGTTGGTGTGTTGGCAGTGGGAGGAACATCAATCCGTAGCTCCTTCTGGCTGGTGCTTGGAGTTGATGGGACAGAGGAGGAATAATCACTTAAACTCCCTCCTCCATTACTGGTCTGCAAGGATTAAAGTTAGTTTTAAACAGTGATACACTGCTTTCAAGAAATTACAATCCACAGCTGTATCTTATTTAGTCCTGACATGCGAGAACAGCAGCCTAGGCTGAGGAACACGGTGGGACTGCCCTACGTTTCCACAAATTGCTACTCCAAATACCAATGTATTGATATTCTCCCTGCCGTGATTTTTTGAAAACGTTGATAGTTCTGTCGATGTGGCAGGCACATTTTCACTCCACACAATATAACCCTAACTGGATAGAAACAGTTTCATTTGTTTTACTAGTGTACGAGTAAGCAAAACGTTGGGGAAAGTCTGTAAATTCTGGTTTTCTACTTCAAAATTGCTAAACCAAATTCTGCCTCAAACCTCAGAAAAAAAAAAACCAAACCAAAACCTAATGCCATAGAACTGCATAGCTGGACTTAATCCTAGCCTAGAGACATCAGTTCACTGAGAGCTGATCAAGAAAATGAAAATAATTCGACCTCGTAAAAGAGCTACTATGGTGACAGAGAGTTCCCAACACATTTGCTGAAACTGTTGGTACAGAGACACAAAACTTTAAAGGAAGATATTCCAATTTATTCAAAGTAGCCAAAAATGTAAAGTTACATCATAGTCTTGAAAGATATAAAGCAGTCACTTCATCAGCCTAATAAAACGATTAAAGAATTGAGGTAACAAGTTACTAATAGCAGGAAGGTGAGGAAACAGAATGGAATGGACCAAAGGGTGATTAAAAGCAAAGTCTTGAGTTTTGGTGGTTTGTAGTTGGGTGGTTTGTTTTTTTTTTCTTATTACACACAACATAAATGAGTAGTAAAAACATCAATAAAAAGGCTGTGGAAGTAGTCTGGAAAGACAAAAGGACAGCTTTTTTTCCTATCAGATCCAAGCGTACCCTTTGAGGATATACTGAATATGCTGAGGGGGGACTGGGGCAGGGCAAAGGCAGACAGTTCTGTGCGCTTTGAAGAGAAGCTCAGCGGAAGAGGTGGTGAAGGGTCTGGACAACAACAACTCACACGTAGCTTATGAGTGGGGGGAAAAACGGTCTGTGATGCACACAAAAGGGTGAGAGAATATCTTTAAAGCAGCCAAGTTTCCTAAAGAAGTGAGGGAAGAGGGTAAGAGGGTATTTTCCAGGATGCCCGAGGAGAAGGCTTCTCCCATGACACTTGACCCGCCACTTGGTCTCATCTTAATTGCTGTAGGTGGGAATTCACCAGGTAAAGCTGCTCAACAGGCAAAGAAAGGCACTCCAGTGTCTGCCCTTCGGTGTCATTCCTGCACCAGCGACTGGTCTTACACGCGCACAAAGCTGCCATAGAGGGAAGGCACCAGTGGCACGATGGGACTTCTCGCACGCTCCTTGGAGGCCAGCGTACGGACCAGGATCTCAAGTAGTCAAGAGAAAACCTCTGAAGGAGAACCAAGCAGGAGACAAACCTTGATATCATCCAGTTGAAGTCTCTTTCAATGATTTAAAGCCGTCTTCTGATTCTTCCAGCTTTTCCAAATTGCTTTTTTTTTTTAAATTCAAGCAGCAAAGGATAAAAAGGAAGAGGTGTGAGACAAGCAGCTCATATTTGGGCTGAAGGAACAATCAATGCAGATAAAAATCCAGGAACACCACTTTCGAAAGTCCCTGTTTCTCTGTAAATAACAACATGTTCCTCAGCTCATTTCTGTGTGACAAGATAGGACTGACAATACTGCAAATGAGCTTTTTGATGGAGAAAGTTGTTCTCCTCTTCCCCTCTTTAAATATAAATAAATAGATATGCAATTAAATTTCATCGTCTCTTCCTTCTGCCTGAATTGGCGAAGCGTGGCTGTCAGGAAGCCAGAGGTAAGGTACGGAAAGTAACAGAGGATCTCGAGAGACTTTTTTTACGTTTTCAAGTGCCCAGAGGAAGTAACAAGCACAATTTGGAAACGACCCAAGCGTATAAAACAAAGGAGATGAAAAGAACATGAGCTGAAATGATCATTTTTACTGTCTTAACAGAAAATGGTAACACCAGAGAGATGAGCAGGACAACCTGGGAAGAAGTGACCTTAATTTACGCTGCATTCGCTTTTCCCTTTCTCTGTGACATCCTGCTGAGACACCAAGTACCACACCAAACGTAGAGGAGAGGAAATGGCCTGAGTGAAGACACACTGAGCCTGTGGAAGTCGGAGATTACCTCTCCAAAGAAACACAGGGAAGACTCTTGCATAAAAAGTCATGAAAAAATACGTACCTAGGACACTCAAAGTGATCGCCAGAAGTTTGCCAAACTCCAAACAGCCAAAGACTTTGAAAATGAGCGCTCAGACCACTGGACACGTCAGAGATGAGGGTGATATGGAAGCTTTAAAACGTGGCTGATAAAAGAAGGTACGTAAGGAGAACATCTGGAAACTCAACAACTGTAAAACAGCATTAGGGAAGGAGACCAAAGACGCTGGTGTCAAGGAACGGCGACCACCTACTGTCCACTCTGCCGTGACTGAACCAAACTGGGACGGAGAAAACGAGAGAGAAGGACATCTAAGGAAGCAACCATTAATGGGAAAAGGCACTGAACACATTTAAGATTAAAACTACGCAGCTGCAAGGCTCACCCGAGGAGAAGGTAACAATAAGCGATGAAGATGGTGGAGAAAAAGATCACAAGAGGGTTATGCCTCAACACACTTACAAGAAGTCTCTTCTACAGAAAGGAGAGGAGCAAGGCAAGAAGGAAAGATTCAGATGTTGTACACTGATGACAGGATTTGAACCACAAGCTGTTCGAAGTGAAAGGATGCAGCTATGTTTTGCTTCATAATATTGAGCAACTTGATAACTATCCACCACCACCTTTTTTTTAGTTAACTAAAATTAACAGATTTCTACCCTAAGTGCCTATTTCCCAGACAGAGAACATAAAAGATTCCCTAAATATTTACCTTTTTAATCCTTTGACATATTTTTTGACATCATTTTATACTTTTTGCAGTGAGGCACGATTTCCTGGATTTGTAAGTGATTTATTTTCCAGGAGTGAGTAACTCCTAAAGGAAAACACGTACATGTTGGGCACTCTGGTCCCCAAACACAAACGTTCCTATACAGACGACTTCTATAAAAGAAGTCCTGCAGGCAATGTTTCCCTTCACACATACTAACCCCACTGGGTTTCCAACTTCCTAAATAATATTCTGAGGTGGTTTCAAAATAAGCCACATCAAATCCACTGGCTGGCAAAAATAATTAAAATCTATTTCAAGAAAAGACTTAAAAGTGGAAAACTTCAACATTTCCACAGAATAAAAGCACGGCTACCAATACCGAACGAGCTCCAGCTCCTACTGAAAGTGCCAATAATTAGCAAACATATAAAATTATATGGCTGCTCTGAAACACCTCAATGGAGAGAATGGGTTTGACAAGAAAGCTCAGACGTGACTTCCAAGTTATAGCCTGCACAGACAAGAGCAATGAAAAATGCCACCAGACGAGCACCTGGAAACCACGGTCTTGGTAACATCTGAACCTAATGCACCGTGGAAGGAAACCAAAAGGCGGTGAGTGGTCTCTGTTGGGTTGTTTGCTTGCACCAAATAAAGGTCGAGGGATTTTGCCATCTCAAGATCGTAGAGAGCAGTTTCCTGCCATCAGTATGCAAGCATTTAGTAACAAGTTCACTGAAGTACAGAATTTAGGACACGTGGCAATAACTGTAATTCACAGAACTTAATGTTTGTCCCAAGCCGTAAAAATCAAGTCAGTGAACCTGAAGAACAGCCCTCCTTACAGCACCTGTAACCCAACGTGTATCAAATATAAACCCAGCTGCTGAGTGTAGACACCCTGGTCAAATTTGTGGCAGTCAAAGCCAATCAAATAAGCACTCTAATACCCTCTGGGACATTGCATAGCTTAGCATTACCTTTTCAACCAAGTTTTTCCACCAAGCTGCTCTCAAGACTTGGACGTACCCAAGATGTCATCCTAAGGGGCCATTTCTGAGCCACCGCTCTGACCAGAGCCATGGCAACAGGGACCGAGACCAACACAGTGACCCTGGGTAGGGAAACCAGGAGCTCCAGTAGAACCGTTCACACGGACACATCCCTGTTGGGCTTTCTGAGGGGACAGATTTCCCCGTCCTCGTTAAGGCAGCGTGCCCATTAAATGTTCTGGACATAGACAGTACGACCTTGTCCTTCCTTCCTGCTAGGAAGGTACACAGCCTGACGGTGGTAAATGAACTTCAGCACGTCGTTAGAGAAAACCCTGGAAGTCTTTCATTTCGGGAACGTGTTACTTCTAGAACGGCCAATACTCCGTTCACAGACACGTATGCCTGCAGTACCTACGCAGGCTTCTAGCTTTGTTGCCACATAGACCGATGCTGTAAAAAACTCAAGGTCGTGGCGGCAAGCACAAATTTAGCACAAAATTGCCACCACGCTGTTACCAGAGAAGAACACCTCAGATGAAGCTATCAACCTGGCATAACGTGACCAGATAGGTCTGTTCAATGCTGTTTACCTCAAAGGCAGACACTGCCGATGAAAGCATTAAAGCCGGTAGCGAGATTCCTGCTGGTACCTCATATAAAAAAAAATAAAACTGTGCATACAACGTCCACAGTTCTGTGCAGGAAAAGGATTGGAACGAGTCAAATCCCACACTTTCAAAGCTTTTACGTATTTCAGATTTCCTTAGTAAAGAAACCAGTGAGTCATTTACAGGAGCTCAGCAGTGACCCGCATCAAGAAAAGGTTGGACTTACCCTCGGATTTGCAAGGGGCGTGATCCTGACTGGCCGCTTATCCAAAGGTGGCAAAACAGTCACTTCATCTCTCCTATAAATTATCTGGTATTGCCAAACGATTCATAAAGCTTACAGAGTACAAGTGTCAGGCCAAGCCACTAAACGAGAGCACAGGAAGAACAAAGCTGAATTTTTTTCTTCTTGACAAGTAACCCGATACAGAACCGATTATTTTTTTCTGCTCTCTGGATGTACCAGGATGCCCTCCAGAAAAGTCATCTCTAACCACTGCTGGAGGAGAAAACGAAGGCAGCAGGTCCTGCTTCTAAAACAGGCGAGAGATTGCCAGAGCTTCGGGGAGCCTGGGAACAGTTGGAATAAAGCGAGCCTTGATGAGAAACCCAGATTACGTACCCTGTGACAGAGCGCTCTCGGTATCTGCACCTTCTGTTCTTGGGTGAAGCAGGAAAAAAAAAGCGTATTTCTGTAGAAATACAGAAGCCTCGTGGAAAATTCTTTAGTCGGGAGACGTTTTTCTTTGCCCGCTTGTGTACGATTGCTCTCTTGAAAGTCACACTATCTCAGCCTTTCATCTGAAAACACCATAGGTGGGAGTCCAGTTTATTCCAGGGATTTTGGTGATATACAGCCACACAGCCGCAGACAGAGCAAGGAGGAAACTGTTTAGTCCTTGCCTCAGCAAAAGCCAGAAAGCTTTGAGCACGCCACTGCAGAATATAAATTTGACAGCAGATTTCAAACCTAGGTCCGGATAAACGATTCTGGAGATTTCAGTAAGTCTAGCCCTCCACAGTTAAGACCAAACTGTCAGGTAATAGTTGTATTTTTTCCCCCGTATTTAACAGTTGAACCTCGTCCTTTGGGACATATTAGAACTTGTCCAACTCGGGAGCTTTTGCCTTTTCTCATCGTAACAGCAAGGTAGAGGAAAGAGCAGATTTGTCCTATCTGACAGACCAAAGAGCACCAAGAGAATCTGAAGACAACTTCTGAAGACAAAGTAAGCTGGCACATTCAAAAAAAGTCATCTCAGCAAAATCGCTAATAACATTTAATTAACCAAATGTGACAACCGGCTTCAATACTCCAGTGGCAGCAACTGCAATGTGAACTGGAAAAGCTAAAAGAAGATCAAGTCTGAGTCTGAAGTTTAAGAGAACTTGGAAAAGGTCACGATGGGCATAGCAAAACCTAATTAGGAACGTAACTGCGGTCCTGTGAAGACAAAGGAGGAAAAATTACACCTACAGATGCACTGAGTTTTAACATTCGAGTCCTGGAGAATGCACTTGCATATACATGTGTACTGTGCGTCAAACTATGCACGTGAACGAAGGGGAATATATACACATACACACGTATATAGAAAATGCTTATTTTAAATGTTGGAGATTACTTAGAAATAACTCTAACTACAAAAGGATCGTGATGTATGTTGCAATGGTTTTAAATAGTGTTTTCACTTCTCTTAGATGCCGTTTTGCAATTAGATGAAAAAGCAGAAGGAAAAGCTAGTTAAGCTCTTCGTTATTCAAGTGCCAAAATACTACAAAATATTTTATCCCAAATGACCTCCACTATAAATAATTGTACCCTACTGTTTAGTGTTTATCCATAATCAGGTCTCATATACAGTAAAACAATGGATGATTACGCTGACTGCACTTTTAATAGTTTAATTTACATATTTAGACAATCACGCTGTAGTAAAAACTTTATGGAGGCATAGTCCGAGCATAAATAATGCATCTTTACCGATTTGCAGCAGGCAGTAGGGAGCAAGCTGGCGTGTTAGCCATACCTGAGCTGCAGTTTAGAAAAACGCGTGTTAAGCTCCGTACCTTTCTCGGGTATAACGCAGATCTCCTAGGAGAGCGACACTGCTGACCAGTAAACACATTTCCTTGCACTGCAGTCCATAGGTGTAACGATTTTATGGGTGACGTTACACGGCAGACTACGGATTTCAAGGAAGTGTAGTCATTGGTAAATAATCTTTTGATTTTACTTTCAAAACTGTAGCCCACCAGTAAGCTCACGCTGCTGGGGACTCCTGGCTGGAATCCTCACATCATCAGTTTGTCCGAACGGGGACCTGAAGTCCTTCACGCAAACAGACACTCAAGGTGTCGTGGCACGGGATTTTCAGGTGTTTTTACAACAGCGTAAACTTAAAAATAGGCACAGCTCCAGGTAACTACTCATCAGGTTATCCAGGACAGCGCTGCTTCACACACATTTCTGATGCATCTTGAGCTCAGATGGAATGCACTGAGGACCAAAGATGGTGCCCACCTGAGCAGCCTCATGGTTTTTGGAACAAGATGATCTCCACTTTCAGAGGCAGGGCAGAGAAAAGAGCCCCTTGGAACTGATGGATATTAGCACTATTCTTGTAGCTTAAGTATCTTCAACTGTATCACAGGATACGCCAGGTGTAAAGGACAAGCAGCTCCATCAGTGCAGGAATGAGTAGGGAAAGGGAATGCCTATACGGTTTTGTGATGTAAGGGGAACTCGTGCTCTTTTGAAATAAGATTTGGCATGGTCTACAGGCATATCACGTCTAGAAGGACTGGCAAGGGCTGGGGTGGAGGGAAAGGAAAGGTGGGATAGAGATGGGGAGGACACGAGATACTGGTCTGTACTCCTCCACTGTGCGTTTCTTGTTGACGGCCAAAGTAGAGAGACCTACCCTGAGATGCCCTGTGGGCACTAAGAGGCCTTCAATACACCAAACAACACTTCTTCCTCTCTGAACAACTCAGTCTACCTCTTGAAGCATTCAGAAAAACCAGCAGATGAGCAGGACTGAAACACTCCTCAATGCATCACACAGATTAATTGTTTCCTAGCAGAATATAAGCAATATTGCTCCACCCTTCTTGCTGACAGAGCATACAATAGTTCTGTCCATCACGAATCATGACTGATATCCCTGGATTTGAGAATAAGGTTCTTCGCATGCATTCTGTGCTGCCCTGAAAGCCAACATAGCTACGTGAAGTACTAGCACCAAGGGTTGTTGACTCTGGCTATCAAAGGTTTCAAGTAAAACCCTCGCCTTGACCGACATCCGTCCATTATAAACAAAAAGTCAGAGACAGAACACAGAAGCAGCACCTTCTGCAAAAACAAATGGATGTTGTCATTGGAATGGGAAGCGTGCCATTCGGTGAAACAGGTCTCTGGAAATATGTAAGTGCATGAGCGTAGACATATCTGACAGCATTTTCTGCAAGGGGACGTTACCTAGGCGTTCACCACCTAGAGCTACTGGACATGGGTACAGATATGCATCCAAACACGCAAACAAGTCTTTCACAGTTTGAAAACTGAAACTACTGGGTGGAGAAGCCCTTGCTGGTATTAAACCTTAGGATTTCCCCCAAGGTATGCTAAGGACTAGACTGGGTAAGGTGACACTTTTTTTCTTTTTCCTTCTCTAAAGCCTAAGCTTGTGACTGCAGAGTCATCTGGAGAGTTTGCAAGAGTTAGATCACCAGAGTGATCCAACCAGAGAAGGAACAGTATCTCGCTTTATCTGAAGGGATCTGTGTAACCACCACTTCTGAAAGCCTTCCCTGCCGTGGAGAACGCAAGTGGCAGGGCACTGTTACGTTAACATGTTTTGATTCATGGAGGAAATCTTCAGTGAAACATTGTTACGTCGAAAGAGATGTTCTAAAGGCCAAGACACCAGCCAGCCTTCCAGTCAAGATCAGAGATGGTAAATCTTCCCCCAGATCATCCTAAACTTGGAATTGCATTTGCAAAGTTCTTTTAAGTGAAGGAAAGGAAGGTGAATCCTTACCCTAAACCAAGGTCGTACTGCCTTTAAGTGTAGCACAAAGGCGATAAGACGTGAAACGGATTTATGGCCTATACTCTTAAGCATGACAGTCTGAGAAGACAGACATCTTTGGTGTTGCAATTGCCCTGTTAGGTAATGACGCTAGCTGGTAAAGAAAGGCTATTTCATGTTTACTGGTCTTGTGCAGGAAACTGGTGATAACCTAGGTATTTGATGTTCTTTAATCAAAGAAACTTCATTAACAAGAAAGGCGACCTCAGCTGCTTTAAGAAAATGCGGAACAGAGATGCGTCTGGCTAAAACTAGGTTGTACAAAGCATCACCTATCCTCTTTAGGAACACTTGAAAAACTATACAGTCATCATCACACCTAGTAAATTAGGTCCTTCTTGGATCCAAGAGTAAGATCAGTACTGGCAATGGTGCCATTTGATCTCCATGTTTCTGTGACAGCCCATTTCCTCTTCCACCACTGAATAGGATGGGTCTTGGTACCACAGATAGCCCCCACAGGCAGCATAATTCCTCTTGCTCTAGAAGTATGAGCACACATACACAACCGTCTGGAGGAAATTGTTTGGAAGAAAAGCATTTCACATAGAGGATTAGTTCCAAGTGCTTGTGGCAATCACCTGAGAGTGGTTGAGGAAACTCGGTCAAGGTCACGTAGGACAAGAAAGAGGATTCTCTTTCATATGAGGAACCTGTACTTCACCAGAAGGCGCCAGGGTTCTTCAGAAGAGCCGTACACTTCAGCACTTGCTTTAGAAAGGGGGATCTGAACTTCAGCATTTTCTTTTGGCGTAATCAGCAGAAGCAAGAGTCACAGCCTGAGGCTGGTACCTGGCTCAGCTCAAGGCAGAACATCTCACAGCAAAGAACTCTGAGACCAAGCTGGCATCTGCATCTTTAGAGTTAACCTAATGGTGGAAATTTCAAGTAGGGCACAGAAAGAGACCATTCACTATGAGCACAGAAGAACCACAGCCTTCATCCTGTGGTATATTGCTTTCAGAAGACAATAACATGTCAAATGAAAGAAAAAAAAAACCAAATCAAAACAGAAAAACTTTTCCCTAAAGATAGAACACATCTTCGCTATACTGCTTTTTGCCCGAAAGCAGACGTTCTCAGTGTGGGAGAAAGATCCACAGGTAAAACAAAACCTCACATGGGTGGCTCAAGACTGCAACATAACACGAGAAGACATTACTGGTGTATTATTGAGTTTAGACTGAAAAACGTGCCAGGAAAGCTGGTGGGTATCGGACATTTCAGACCGCTGTAGTGGAAATCGGGAACCCAGGCCACAGATCTGGCCACAGACCGTAAGGGTCGATACGATGGCCCTATCCATCCATCTGCCAAGAGAACACCATTCCCCTGGCTGCAAAGGTCTTGGATCTGAGTGACAGAGCTTCTATACATCCTACCTGTGCATCTACACAGAGATTATCACTTGGCACTAGAAAACAAAGACACTGAGGAAGGGTATCGCAAGGGAAATACAGGAGAGTGTATGAATGCATGCGGGTAAAAATTGTGCAAGTCAGAAAATTTTTATATTAACTATATTTTTCCAAAAATACTGTATCTATGGCATCAAGGCCACCAGACTTTCCTGCCATACATTAAAGGTAGCATATTGTTTTGTTTTTATGCATAGTATCTACAAGTCAATAGCAATATACATTGCTATGGCATTAAAGGGGAATGATTTCAATTGAGCATAACAGAGACAGGCAATTACAACTGTGCACAGTGCTCACAAATGTAAAATTCTAGCACGCTAACCACTGAGATACACCAGCTATTACCGCTCAGCACACAGCTGAATGCGAACAATAACCAAAAACAGAGCGAGGTAATTTTAAAACACAGTACAGCGAATGCTGCTGTTGTAACAACTGGTCTACTCAAAACAGCAGGTTGCTGGGCATAAATCAGTATGATCAAAGATGGCTTTAAAGCCAAACTATTTTATTGCAGCAGTTTCTTGAAACAAAGTCAAGCCAATTAAATAAAAAAAAAAAAAATTGCTTCAAACTTGAGATCACTGATACCTTTCAAAAAAAAGAAAAAAAAAAAAAAAGAAAAAGCCCACTACCTATCAGGCAGCAAAAAGAGCGCTGGCATTAAACACATCAGATGAAAAGCGCCCTATCAGTTCCTTTTTCAAGCAAGCATTCATTGTAGTCTGTACCTGGCTGATATGTACGGCAGAAACCTGGGCAGAACACACCGATGAGTGGCTTGGAGAGTTTGGTAGAGATTTGCAGGGTCCAATTGAGAGTTGCTGTTTCTTCCTTGTCGCAACGATCTTCTGAGCAACTAAAGAAAAACAAAACGTACAGGTGGGTAAGCTACGGTACAGAACGCACAGTACACAAAACAGAGGTTTCCATTGCCAAAGCCAGCTCCAAAAATTGATTGCAATACATCCAATTAAGAGGATAGATGCTGTTTTTTCACAATATGCTCCACGTGAGACTCAGCTCTGCTCTCCACGTGGATGAAATCGCCCCAGAACTCTCACCCCACCAGGTGAGCACCGGAGAACCAGCACCATCCAAGCAGAAGGGGAAAGGCAGGCGTACGAGTTACAAACTGCAGCACCAGGAACGCTGTAACGAATCCACTACGCGCTTACAATCCCACCCTAACGAACCTATGGTAGTACACGTCTTCCTTTCTTCTTTGGGATGTGCTCCTTGCAGAGAGGAGATAAGTACGAGCAACGCTTGACTAAACAATCCGGTTCAAGCGCATCTCTGTGCTATTTGCTAAAACCACAAGTTTAAGGGGTTAGAAACAAACGATAATCAGAATAATAAAACT
This sequence comes from Grus americana, assembly GCF_028858705.1. Taxonomy (NCBI): domain Eukaryota; kingdom Metazoa; phylum Chordata; class Aves; order Gruiformes; family Gruidae; genus Grus; species Grus americana. The sequence continues at coordinate 40,949,254 of NC_072857.1, forward strand.
GATAAAGGGTCCCCGACGTAGAATACCTGGATTCGTGGTGCTACACATCACACCCCATTCAAATTCATTATGGAAAGAAGCTGCATCATGATTTCTAGTTTTAGCTTTTATTACTTAGCAGCACTAGCCCAGCTGGAAAAATGCCAAATTTATTTTGCAATTTATGAAGAAATCTTCTACAGCATGTAAAGAATAGAAGCGTTTACCAAATGGATGCAGGCATCAAAGCCATTAACATCTCTATATACAGCTTAGCAGACTCAAAATAAAAAACGGGAACAGAGTTGATCTGAAATGCAGCAACTCGCATACCTCTCCTATAATTTTTCAATTTTAAAAAGTCAAACTATTTCAGAAATTTGTTCTGTGATACACTGGAATTTCAGTTCGTTCCGCTATTCAGCTAAGGCCTTTGGAAAGAGCTCTTTTTAGGTCATAAATACTTACAAATAAAATCCTTCACACTACATTTGTCGCCTACCTTTTGGGTCACAAATTAAAAAGTAAACAAAATTTCAGTCTTCAGAGACTAGTCAAGTGGCTAATCAAAAATACCACTAACTAAATTTAGCTTCCTCGCATGCAGTAACCTTCATGAAGTGAAGCACTTGCTGAAACTTGTGCAAGGAAATCCATAGTCACTCACGCCGTCTCCACCGAAACCGCTCAGAGAGGCAGAACGGCAACAATTAGCGGCATCTTAAAAAGTCACACGAACTTGTTGTAATTAGACTAACAGCGTTCAATCTGTCTCGTTCAGAAAATATAAAAAGCTTGTACATAAATTCCCCGACCATTTTTTCCTCAATACACCGTAACGCAGGCAGAGATATTGTTGAGCAGAGTAAGCATACGATTTCTTCTCAAATGAATGGAATTTTAATAAGAAACTGGTCGGTGGCTTATGTTTTTCATGGAAATGAATGATGGCATAACCATGATTTAGCGAGAATACATTGTGTAAAAAATGGCTCATATATACGAAGAAGCAGCTTCATTAGTTACATCCCACCTCCAATAGGCCTCTTATCATCCTGAAAGGATGGTATCAATTAATTTATCTTCCCCTGGCATATTGATCATAACCTTCATCAGCTAATCATGTTTAAATTACAGAGGAATATCGTAGCACTCTGTCATTTCAGACCCATTGGTTTATTGATCTGGTGCCTGGAAAGCCATACATTAAAATATTTTAAAACACATTAGTGAATGCAGAGAGCAAACCGAAGGTCAGATTTTAACATATGCACGTAGATTTGTCTTCATCATATGCAGTAAAGACCTAAATTAAGACCAAAACTGAATTAAAACCACACATGAATGAAAACTACCTTCTCAGCAAAAGCTTCCTCTCTCACATGGGAGAGGTAATTAGTCAAGGAAAATATTTACCTCTTTCCTTCAATCTGAATCTAGGTGTGTTTGTAGCTTGACGTTAACACACATAATGCAGTCTGGCCAAATTATCACTCTGGCAAGGCACAAAGAAAAAAAAACCCAACAAAACTCAAAATCAAACCCAAGCCAGCCTGAACTCACCTACTCAAACGCACGACCTGAAAGGTCTTTTGTCTGCTACAAAAGCAGGCTTTTAAAAAAATAAACAAACTTTAAAAAGCAAAAAAGAAAAAAGCACGAATTGTTACTCTAGAAACGTGAAGAGTAATCCACAAAGCAGCTGGAAACCAAACCTTGCACAGAGCAGCACAAAGAGCAATTTATCCCGTGCACTGTAAAACTGGTACAATCTCAGCAGAAGATCTAGCGTTACCTCCTTAAAACTGTGCCACGAATTCTAGACTACACCGTTCTTAGCCTCAAACGTCTCCGCTCTTCCCTCCGTTAGACAAACGACGTGCCCCCTAATGGAAATCCCCTTCCGAGCTGCCAAACCTTCCCAATTCCCCCTCCGTTTCGGCAACAAGCCTAACATCCCCCGGCAGAGCACGGTTCCTCCTGCCTCTCGCCTCTCTTCATTAGCAACCCGCTCTCCTTTGAGACACCAAACGGGTTTTTGCTTCTTTCATTGCAGTCATGGAGCCGTCACTCCGTAATTAGATTGCATTCAATATTCAAGTGCTCAGGGCTACTTGCCCTTGGATACGATGGTGATACGAGCTTCAGAAGTACCTAAAGGAGTACCCTGACCCTTCAAAGTTTGCAACATATGAAAGACGTGACTGATCATCTGTGGGGCAATCGCTGGACTGTCAAAAAGACCTACTGTGCTCTTTCTAAAGCTACCTTGTGAGAAGAGATGAAACCTAAATCTTGCCCATCAGAAGTCAATAAAAGGGGTTCAGCACACATCTCCTCAGCAGTGCTGCTGCAAATTCACGTTTTCTACATCTTCTATTCCAGAGAAGAAAGCCCTGAAATACACAAAACTTAAAATGGTTAGCACTGAAAACCCCACAGATCTGCTAACTCCTGCTGCTGACATCTTCAGACACAGTAGTTAGGGAGGGAAAAAACCCCACAGTTCAATGGTTGTGTAGCAAGAGAGAAATACACCATAATTATAAGAACTACCACCAGACCCAGAGAACAGCCGTGCCATGTTGCTTGTTCAGCCCAAACCCCAGTTCTGTTACTACATCTTTGTTAGGACTCAAGGTGATCGCTCATTAGCAGCTTGGCGGTGGCAGGAAAAATCCTTAAACCAACACGTTTTGTTTCCCCGGCTACAACTATATACAAGTTCACACTGGATTCACGAGCGACTTTGGCAGGGTATATCAAAACACACGCAAAAGCGTAAATTTCTTCCCCAAAAGGTGGTATCCATCGCCCAACAGCGGCTAGGTGGGACCTCAACTGAAAGACGTACACCAATAAATATTGCTCTTCACGAACGTCTGATGTAAGCTGTGACCATAAACATCTTCGTGCCATTAATGAAAGCCAACTAGTGTACTTTGTTAACCAACTGAAGACTACTCAGAGTCAAGATCTTCAGCTTAATATTGAAGTGCCCGTCATCGCAATGTCAGTCCAGAGGAAGCCATACAATTAAAACAAACGTCGTTCTATAAACTGAATAGAGAATGCAAGAAAGCAGAAATATTTCTGCCCCAGAGCTTTCAGGTTCCGTCTCATCCAAAAGACGATTCAGTGCTTCTGAATTTAATGTAAATGTACTTGCTAAGATCCATTTCTAAAACAGATGAATGCTGACAATCTGTGGCAGATATCAAAAATAATCGAGATATTGATTTTTAAAAATAGTTGAAATGCTTGTCACTTGCGCCCTCTCTACTTTTATATCCTCAATTAAGCTATCAATTTCAGAGAGCTTTTTATTGTCAGCCATCTAGCTGTAGTATGAAAAGCTAAACAATTTATTTGCAAAGTCAAGAACTCTTCTGCAAATAAACAGGGATATACCAAGGATATTTAGAGTTATAAACCAGGAGAATTGATGATTAGCAAGTATTTGGAGAAGACATGCTTATTTACATTTAAACTTCATTTCACAAGCCAGAATGACTAGAAGCTGTATTTCGCTTTAAGGCCTCGTTAATTAAAAGCATGTAAAATTCCTGGCTCCGCAAGATGAATAAAACGTCCAAGTTTGGCGAGAAAGCTCTTGACTTGAATGCCTCTTCTTCCATGCCTGACCTAGCTCACCAAAATAAAATTAACCTTCCCACCCCCTGCAGTTTTTTCATCTCAAAAACGCTACTTTTTGTGAGTCAAACTACCCGCTCGCCAGCAGCCCCTCCTAACTTCTGGCTGGCTGGTTTAGTGGAAGGACCACGCAGCAGAAAGCTCGGTGGTCCAGCAGCCTCGGAGCTGTAAAACAAGGTTTCGGCGCTCCCACTCAGCGGATCCGCGTCGCACGTCACCGCCGTTTCCGTCCGCACCTAGGGAGGAAGTTACCCGTACTCTAACTTTGGCCAAAGAAAGCTCTCCTGTTCCACTCTCGACAGCGTGGGGCTGACTATCGGAGGGCTAAAAATTCACTCGTGGGAGAGGAACAGCAGGTCACCTCCTCTCCCCGAAACCCAGAGCTGCGCCTCCATAATGAACCGACTCCTCTTTGTGCTGCGTTTCGGGGCTAATCACCATGAGAAATACTGTTGCCAGAGTAACTGCTCTGACAGAGTTGTCTTTCCTCAGTTCAAAGGGCTGTTCGCACGTCAACTTCTTGTGCAGCGTGAGGTTGCTTTGGCGGGGGCAGCCGGGTCTCCAAAATCTCATTAGCGCAGCTTCATTCAAGAATAAGGACAAGAAAGGCAGAGACCCGGGGGGAAAATACTCCTTACGAGAAGTTCGAGACACAAGGTAAGACTGTCTTCATCTAGCTCCGCACCTCTTAAAACCGACCGCGCAAAGGTCCCTCTGCATCACACAGTGGATGGGTTTAGGGAAACCTCGTCCAGCCCGAGACCTCGTCCCTCCCCGTTTTAAGACGGGACCCGGAAAACATCCGGAGGCATCAACAATCTGATCGCCGCTCTCTTTCCCAAAAGGCAGCGAACAGAGTTACCGCTGCGCCCTTTACGTTGCTTTTTTTACCAAGGAACGCTTGAAATAATAAAAGGGAAGACTCCGGGCACGCGATACCTGTAACTTCTGGCGGTATTTCTCTTCTCAGTTATCGCCGGCCTGAGAGCATTGTGTATTTAGGAGACGCAAACAGTCTTCTCGAATTGCCACTCATTTAAACCAAAATTGGTTTCTCAAAAGCACATATAAGACCATTTATCTCCGCTGCGTGTCCAAGTGCGAGTAAACACCGGGTTTGGTTAAAACCTGCCACTTTGTGCAAAAGATGGGAACGCAAGAAGCGTGCGGTAAACTTTCTTTTACTTATTGGCAGACAGAAAATAGGTTTCAGCTGAAGTCGGAATGCTCAAGGCTGACTGAAAAACAACAGAAGGGATGAACACTCATGAACATCTATTTTAACTGCTGTGGGAAAAAAAAATAATCTGAAAGTTTACGCAAAGATTACTTTTCATCTTAAAGTCACACCGCCCCCCTGCCCCATACTCACAGACCACTTTGAAGGACAAACAACATCGCATCTCTGCGGAAAGTCTCTGTTCAATTCACATCACCCATCGGCGATTTGTAAAAGTTGAAGAATTAGTTTCAAATGAAACTCAAATGCTTTTGCTGACGGGGACAGCCAGACCTCTGAAAATGAACGTTGGCTTTTTGAACTTTTACGACAAATTTTAATTCTTTTGGCAAACTTGTGGGTTGGAGTAACATTCCTGGCAATTACCGATTTGACTGCTTTTACAGACCATCAAGAGATCCCTGCCTACAAAAAGCAGGAATATTAACCTTCCTGCAACTGGTGCTAAGCAAGAAGCTCGATAAGACGATGATTTATACGGAAGGCTAAACAATATACGCACTATACTGCACCTTTGATAAGGGAGTGCTCTGACTGTATGGCCAAAGGCTGCGGCGGTATTTTTAAGTGTGAGAAAATTAACATTTTATTGCAAGGCTTACAAGAGAAATCTCATTCTCTGTTTAATTGATAAAAATTGTGAAAAAAAATAATTTTACATGAGCGCGAGGTCAAAATAGTTGCTTAGTGCTTAAAATTCCAGGGCTTCAGAAACACCACAAAATTTGTCACTCTCCATTTCCGAACCGTGAACTCCATCATCCAGCCTGGCCCTGCACCGCGAGCATCCCTTCGGAGCCGAGGTGCTCGCCTGTTGCTCCGTCCCCAGCTGGGTTTCGGGTTTGGTCAGCAGAGGCATCGCCCCGAGGCTGCCGCTACCCGTCCCAGCGCCCAGCGTCTGCATGCACGCCGTCCGGGAGAGAACGTGCGCACTCTTTCCTCGTCACTGCCTCATTCTTGTTGATAAGCTAACGCTTCCACGGAACAATCCTTCCTTTTCAAAAAGTATTTTACGGTATCAGCGGCGGTCACCATACTTTACTACTGTAATTCCTACAGAATAAACCGATACAGCAGAAAATATCCCAGCTAGCAGCTCCAGCCAACAATACGAACACCGGGGCACAAATACGATTCAAAATTCCTTAACTAGTTCCTGCGTAAGTCCTGGTTCCCAAAAAATCCCACTAACCTCAACAGAGCCCATCAGGGAGCAAAAGAGGGGAAGTGGAAGAAGCATAACTAGTATGACTGATACCTCAACAAAATCATGTTTCCATCAGACGAACAAAAATAATTTGTTTCTGCCCATACGCCCCGCTGACGACCGTTTTACTTCTTTCATGTGAAAAGCCCTGCCTAAGGAAAACACACGGTGGGAAGTTAAGATATATAGCAACTTAACATTTTTACAGCAGCTGCATTTTAGCCTCACATTCCATGTTTACAATAAATAAGTGTTCAAGAAAAATAAATTTATTCCACAATTACATATTATAAGCGAAGCAGTAATAACTACAAGAGCAAGCGCTAACCACGAATGCTTCTGAATGGGAAACATTAATGTAAGTATCCACTATTAAGGCCATTGTGCCTGTTATTTTAAATTCAATGCATCTTTTAGGCTAAACAACTTTTATACTTCTCCCTTTAAAAAGGAGAGCTTGGCATACCATGTGTGAGCTGTAAGACAGAAATAAATACTAGACTCCTGCAGCTTTTGGGCTCGGGTGTAGCCATTTGAGATACTTTCTGGGGGAGGAAAAAAACCCCAGTATGTATTTGCACGTGTCCTAAATGTGTTGCTAGTACAAATTGAGTACCGCGACAGACGTACACATCCCTGTCCTGCCGAGGGACCTTTCCTTTCATGTCAATATATAAAAAAACCCCAAGTCTCATCCTCAGAGTTCTTACCCGTTTCAGTTCTTCCCAACAATGATTAATCTGTTCCATGGAACATTATTAGCAGTCAATGTAACACAATATTCTTGTGTGCAAGCACGTCATATATAAAACCGAGGCAAACAAACGCACAAGGTACACACATCGTAGTATGTCGTTGCATGAGACGCCACTTCTAGCAGGAAAAGCAGCTTAAGAACTTTTAAACCCAGGTCTTTCCAGTCATCCAGTTTAAACCAGTGTCCAACGATCAGCACAACATACGGCCGGCAATTTCTTAGGCGACTTTTCCGTGTAGAAGCAGCGTGCTGTAAAGCCATACCTGTCGAGACGAGCCCTTATCCTGCACTCACAAATCCGCTTAAAGCTCTAACAGAAGACTAGGGTGGTACTCGCGGGGATGACCTCTATTTCCCATCGCAGCGGGGCCAACAAGGGTGGGAAAGCGAAGCGTGCAGGTACCTCTGACCCTGCACAGCAAGAAGAGTCAAACTGCCTGACAAAAAAATAGTATCTATAGTCATACCAAAAGCATTAGGAAGTTTTAGAGGACAAAGCGCTTGGTTCGCAAATCTTTACTTCTTAAAACAGTTTGATTACATACGTACACGATACCTGCATTGTTACTGCTTGACTAAAACACACGTTGAAGCGCTGGGTAGTCGTATTAACCAGAGAGCTCTCACTCTTGTATTATTTCCCCGTACTTCTCGAGCTCCTAGGCACAATCCAGCAGGAAAAGCGTCTCCACGCAGCCTCCCGGTCAGCAGGGCAGCAGGGCATTTCGCGGGAGACGTGCCTCTCCCCCGCCGGGAACGAGGTAAGCAGGTAGGTGGTTAAACCACCCCAGGCATTTCCAGTGCCGTTATCCTATTTCTGCTATGTGAAACCACCTGCTTCTGCGGGTTCAGAAGAGTCAAAAAAACCCCAAAACAAAACAGGGATTTCGAGGAAGACAAGATAGAGGAGACATGATATTAAACAGTGCCAATGCCAAAGCAAATGCCACGATCTGAGCTGGCCAGTCAAAAGGTAATTGCTGCTTAAGTGGTTGGCTGAGAACAAGGGCATCTCCACCACAATTTCACACCACGGAAAGGCAAACGGCAAACGTCGCTGCCTTCCCTTCCCAGACACGTACCGCCAAGGGCGGCGTGCTTGGTCCCTGCACCTCTGTTATCGGGACATGGAAGAAACGTCAAAGGCTCTGAGCTTTATTTCTGGAGACTCGGTAACTCTTGGTTTCCCCTCACTTCTCTCGTTGTTAAATACTGAATTTCTGCATCGCTTCTGAAATCGCACTAACACTGGATACTGCTTTCCAAAACCTTTAAAAAGCTGCGTTACCTTGATAATGCTAAATAAACCCACTTAGAAAACCAAGGTGGAGAGAAGCTATCGCTCCTACACTAGGCAGGTAAAATTACGCAAATAAATGAATCTTTTAGAAGTGTTGCCCTATGTCCGTTGTCACGAGTTTCTAACAAGCAGCACGCTGAGGGAGAAGACTGCCTTCTCCCATTAACACCTTGTCTTCCTTGTGGTATCTATTTTAATATAAAGCTATAACGTAGACAAAAGCTTATTTAAGATTAATCCAGTGAGAGCTTCGAAGTTGCTCCCAAACCAGGAAAATAAGTTTTAATATAGGATCCAATTCTTACCTGAATTCCCTTTATCTCATTAGAATAAACCAAACTTATCTTCGTTTATGTCTCAATTACCTTGTCGGGCTGTTAATTTGCTGGAAATGAAGGTATTGTGCGATTGCTCCTGTACTTGGGGGATCTAAATGCCAACTGTAATAAACAGTTACCTTCGGCGTGGAACAAAGTCAAGGCCACTCATGTTTATTTTGGAATGAAAAAAAAATTGCCAAGACAGCCAAGTACGCAGCTACAGAGCTAGAAAAATAGCTCCTGCGAAAGATGAACAAAGCAGGGTAAGTAACGATATTTATTTTGCTTGTCTGTACTAGTCTTCACCTTCTCTAACGTGGGATAGTTACGACTTTAAGCTATACGTAATTGTTTGATATACTCGTTTATATTCTTCTGGGAAGGATGGACTAATACGCTGCTCAGCAGCAAGCCTACCTGTAGTAGAGCAGGCTCTTCGAAGCTCAAGCTCAAGTTCATCCTGCCTGGAGTTAACCGACAGAAGAAACGTATACCCAAACATAACATACATTACAAAGAAAAGTCGGTGGTTTTATTGTATTATAGTTTTCCTATACTATAGTTTTATTTTCTTATAGTTTTCTTATATTATGACACAGGCTCCTCAAGAGAGCTTGAAGTTGCATCTTATTACTAAAATGCACAACTCTCTCACCCTACTAAACCAGTTTTATGACTCCTCAGATAGCCTCATAGTTCTTGGAAATTATCTGTATTTCATAATACAGGTAAATAGGAAATGTATGTATGAACGCACAAATTTTGTGCTGAAAAATACTGGTTCATGATCACCACAGTTAATAATCAAGTTCAGCTACAATGGGCTAGTTCAGTGTTCGTCTTCCTCAAAGAAAGCCTCCTTAAAATAAATTTAAAACCACACCTTACTGGCACCTTTGGGGTTTTGTGCTGCTTTCATTGAAACACACACTTCAGCTCTGGCTCTCAGAAATAACAACTGTTCTTGTTTTACCAGATACAAAACCACAGTTATAAGTAAGACTCAGTATGAAATGGCTCTAATCAATGCCAATATGGGTTTTTTTCCTCCACAGGTAGTTATGATTAACACTGCATATCACTTATTCCCAACTTTGATGCGAATCACTGTCTCCCAAGATTAGGTAAGCAAATACGTCAATAAATCTGCTAAACAGTCGGGAAAGCATCTGGCATCTAAAGAAATTTAAAAAATAAACCTGTTTTCTTCACTGCTCAAACTGTTTTGCAAGTAGAAGCAGCAGCTTTAGGATTTATAAGGCAAACACTGTGTCAGAGACACAGGTAAAGACTTTTGCACGTGGATTTACCTAACCAGTAAATCACGAAGCTCTGTTGGTCTTTCCATTACAACGGAATCAAGTCATAAATCCTGTCATTTCCCCTACAAACGTACAATTTTAACAAGGAAGTTTAAAAAACTGTTGGAATGAGAAAAACCCAAATGAGCAGAAAACAGCACACTCAAATAGAATGATGACAAATTGATGTACTTCCTAAAGTGCCCATAAATAAAACAATTGGGTTTTTAACTATCCCTTAAGAATAAAATTCTTAAGCATAGTACGTCGCACGTTATTTAATTCTATGTCATAACACAGATTTATTAATCATATTAATCATGTCAAAACATAGAATTAAATAACATACAACCATACCACGCTTAAGAATTTTACCACCTGGCAAGCAATTTCACATTGACATTTTGAAGTAGCTTCATGGACAGGCTATTTTGTAGGGCATGCCGTTGAATTTCAGTCTTCATAGACAATATTTATACTTTCTAAAGATTTAGGCACATCCAATAAGCTCCCCAATAGCACACAAAATGATAGAAAGCTTCTGATTACATTAGTGAGAATCAGACATATCCATCTTGTAGAAACAAACTTATTCATATTCACCAGATTAAATTCAACTTAACTTCCGCCTCATTCAGAGAGTTCTATTAATTCACCTGTGAAGAAAAGGTTTTGTTACCAAAAAAACGCCCAATAAGGCCTTTCATTAGAATAATCAAGGCAAGTTCGGATGCCCTAAGGGCAGGGTTTAGCACCCCCTTCACGGAGGATGAAAAGCACAGTGCAGAGTCAACGATGACTGCAAGCACGGGCAACCCAACCTACGATCTTGCTCCATCTCAAGATGGTCCACGAACTTTCGACATACCCTCCCCTTCCAGCCTGAACTGGCAGAAAGCAGACAGATTGCTAATCTCTGAAGTCACAAGACAAGCACGAGGTGGCTGGAAGGTAGGATAAAAACTAGATTGTGGTTGGAAGGCGCTCCAAGCACAGGCTACACCATCCACCTTTCTGATGCTCTGCTAATGGTTAATTGTCCCAGTGGAAAACGACCTGATTTTAGTTAGCATTGAAATATCCAGCCTCACTTACGCTCTGTTACACCTAGGCATTAACTGCTCCACCGACAAATACTCAAGACTTTACATTGGTATTTTGTAGCAATTTCATAACACTCTTAAAAATTCATTTTCAGGCACTATCTATTTGAAACAATCCATAGAGGTGGCTCTGCCATTGAGAAGCTGGTTATCTTTTATTTCCATGTTTTTAATACCAAACTTCACCCAGGCAGAGAAGCTGTAATGCATACGTTTAATCAAACCCAGCATTTTGTCCCCTAAACAAAATTATTTTATCCCATTTTCCCTCTCACTCTATGATGCAAGCATGATGATATTGCTCCAAACCACAGCTTGATTAACCAACCCATACGACGAAGGCACACAAAAATTAATGGTGAGCTACTTCTGTCCTTCCCTGCCCTCCTGGCACACCTGGTAGGCACATTCATATGGCAGGCCAAATATTACAAAACAGACAATTTACACATCGAGGAGTCATCCACGCTCTGATGAGAAGTATCTGGGCTTAGCAGAGGTCCAGAGGACCAGCAAAACCCCCAACAGCTCTATCCATTTTTTACCTGATTCCCAGGATACACCAAAAATGTTATGTTCACTACACAATTTGAACAAATATTACTTCCCTTACTTTACATACGGGTATTATTCCTCAAGATGTGAATATTGTCCTCAGGGGAAAAAAAAAAAAAAAAAAAGGAGAAAAAACCACCCCAAAAACCTCAAACGAAAAAAAATTGGGTATTGTGTCTCATGCAGAATATTTCCAGCCTCCTGACGATCTGCCTCAAACATCGAGAAAAGCACCTTGATGGCTTTTGAGCACTATCTATACACCACGCATTTGTTATCCCTCCCTCGCAAAATTTTTGAGGTACTCTTAAGACACTCAAAACTTCACTGTTACAATCCTGATGCAGCTGCGCCCAAAGGTGACAATCTCCTGTATAAAACTGAGTTACAGTATAAGAACATACAGGGGCCAAAGCAAAAGTAAGAAGGTGAATACAATTATAGCAAGATCCGAAAGATGCAGAAACACTCACTTGTTCTGAAGCGTAAGTTACATGTGTCGTTCACCACCAAAATCAGGAAATATAACAACGTTCTTGTGCTTTAAAGAAAAACCTTCCTCAAAACAAACTAAATAAGATTAAATAAAACGCCTCAGCCGATGAGCTTGCTGTCCGCCAAGCCATCAAAATCCAGGCTAATTCCCATGAGGAAAACTGTTAAGCTTATTGTCACCCAGACTGCTGCTTCACTCGCAGGTGAAATAAATCCCACTCCAAAAAGCCATCTCCACATATCCAACAGCAGATATAAAGTCATCTACTCTATCACTAAAGGCGAAATTCTTTATTTGTTTTTGTGGCTTTTATGCACGTTCAGCCGTCGTAAAAGCAGTAACCTGCCGGAGTAGGAGCATCATATGGCATTTAACATAAATCTCACAAAACATTTAAGTGTGTCCCCCCCCTTTGCACTTTAATCATTTGCTAACAGTTACAATAAGATTGTATTAAAAATTTAAACTGCCCTACTTAACGCAATTTACCTTCAAAGGTCCATTTCCAGAGAATGAATTCGAATGATATAAATGTCGAACACTTGATCAGATTTATTGCACTGAAGAATATTTCTCTTGATACAGATCTGACTAGTGAAGGCTAATGGCTTTAGTTTTATTACTTTTTAAGCACTTAATGGGAAAATTTAGACATTTTCACAAGACTGAGCTCCAGCAAGAATGGTACATTTACAGAATGACAGCACAGAAGAAAGCTGTGCCATCTCTTCAGACGGCGTTATTAATGGAGAGATTAATGTAAAGTATTTATCCAGATAATTTGGCACACAACAGTTAGGCCTGAGTGCCTCTCTGCTAAACAGGGACAGGGAAGGTAAGCAGAAAGTGCTGACCCCAGCCAAAACTGGGGCCAAAACGCACAGTCCCGGGGGAAGAGAACTGAAGTCACACCGAGATTGTAAAATAAGGAGCTAAGTGATACAGCTTTAGGTACAAATTCGTCAGTTCCTGCAGGTGATCAGGGGACACACTAGTTACCCAAGCACTGGCAAATTACAAAATAACCCCCAAACCTACCAGCCTCCCACCTTCCCATTCCAACCATGTTCTCCATAAAGAGAATTACAAAAAAACCCCAAACCTACCAGCCTCCCACCTTCCCATTCCAACCACGCTCTCCATAAAGAGAAGTATTATTTCCAAAATACTACGAAGCAATAGTTTTGCTTGTCCAAACAGATTTTTTTTTTTTTTTTTTAAAACTGAAAGACAGCTGGGAATCCTCAGATTTCAATTAATGTCTAGGTACTTATCCAATCAATCATCAAGTGCTATAAATTTCCTATATTTCTCATTAGTTACACCATTGCACAGCTTAAATCTAAACATACCTTTCCCTGAGACTGTAAATTATGACGCATAAGACACAAGCAACCATATCAGCCATCAGAAGAAGCATAAATGATGAGAGCAAGTCAATTGTATGTATGCTAAACTGAAGCTGATTTACTCCTCACAATTTTCTTTTTTCCTACAAAAGTATCACCAACAGAACCACCACTAACACACTACATCTCCTGGAGTCTGCATATATGACTTGAAACCAGTAATGACCTGTCTTTATTAATATTAACAAGTTTTATGCACAAAATCCAATTTTCTATGGAAAAAATATTTCTTCAGCATCTGCCAATAACATTCCTTCATTAAGTGCAGATAGACAAAGGTTTGTTTTTCTTCAAGCTCTGAAGTTAAAATTGGTTTTGTGACTCTGAAAATCGTCAGCCTTTTCAAGTGGCACAGCAGTATCTCGTGTGCCTAGAAATCTTGGGGTCTATTATACTGAAACCAAAAAGAACAGGCATTCAGACAGTTATTAACAAAACTATTAGCTTTTTAGTCCTATACCAGGTTTATCATCATTCTTCTAGAGTCCTAGATGCTGCGTTTAATTTCCAAAATAAATGATATTTATTGCACAAACAATTTGCCAATTAATCATAAATGCGTCACCACCACGTGAAACCAAATTTCCGTTTTCCTACCGCATCTGCTTTGTACCTATTTACATGAATTGTCAATTTTAATCCCATCGCAAAGGGAGCACGCCGGCTTCCCCAGAAGGCAGGACAACTCCTGTGCCCACGGCAGCACCCGGCAGCACCCTCGCCTCGTCGGATCTCACCAGGACAAAGATGACCGTCTCCCTTGGAAGAAGCTCTACTGGAAATTAAGGATCATGCATGTACACGTAAAGCGCAAAAGAAATTAATCCCAGCGAGAAGACTGTAAATAATTTGGACAATGCAAGGACTTTTGGTTAAGGAGCTGAGTAACGAATGCAAAAGACTCACGGACTGGCACGGAGCGGCTGGTGAAGATTTTTCCTTTTCTCCGCTGAGCGATGCAGCGTTTGCTACCAAGCAGAACAGACATGGATAACTGAAACATGCTCAAAAAACCTGCCTTCTGTTTCTATCTGTGTAAGGTTTCTTAAAAAGTTAATTCAAAGTGTGGCAAGCTACAGGAAACTTTCAGTCAAGGGCTGCAAATCAGCAGCCAAAAGAGAGAAGAAAAACAACCCCCCAAAAAACCCAAACGAAACCAAAACCAGCACGAAACCACCAAACAGCAGCAAATTGAGGGCCAAAGCGCGCAGCTTGGCCACGCCACGTTAGTTACCAATTATCAGCAGTTAAAGTGAAGTCAGACCCATCAAAACACCACTTGTCGCCCTGCCGCAGCCCCTCTCCAAACCACCGATGCTGGGCAGTTCAAACGAGCCAGAAAAAGCTCTTCGCGGCAACGTGCGCGTACCGCGCCTGAAATTTTAGTCGTCTCTTCCGTACACATCCATGACACCTTGAAGTCTAAGAGCGGTGGAGGCCAGCTCATCGACGCGACGTTTGCAGGACCGCGAGCGCAGGCCACAGCAAGAAAAGGACAAACACGTTACATGAACCGGTTGTCAGAATTGAGGCTGGCAATAACAGCCAAGAAAACACAGCGTAGGTATTTTAACCCAAAACCTCTCAAAACGCTTTATTAACCCAGGGCGTGCACAGGGAGCAACCAGGTGACACCAAACAAGTTTGCCAGAGCCCTCAATTTCCGTAATTCCTTAATAAACTTAGTTGAGCCCCTGTGCCCAACAGTCGCACTTAACGGCGGGGATAATTTCCCATCCATTTGCCGACTAACTTTCCAGGTTACCTCTTAAACCCAAACGGAGCACGCATTGCTAAAGCAAGTCGACACGGATCACAGGGAAGATTGTTACCTCTGGAAAGACAAAAGTAATGAAACACCAAAATATGTAAAAGAGAGGCTATTCAAAAGGTAGTTCTATATTCTACAGGCTTATCCGTGAGTTGTCCAATACTAAGCTGTATTTTCCGTTTTCCACAAAATACTAACTAGATCCTACGATGGACAGAGTCTGGGCACGCACGCATACGCAACTCAACTCAGGAAAAGGAACAAAAGAGCTCCATGTAAGTGAATGACACCGATATACAAAATACACGTTAAAGACTGCAATGCCCCGAGAATCTAGGCATCATTAAATAACCACATGAACAGGACAAGCTTCCCTATGTTCAAGGGATATTTTTACCCTTGGCAAAGGGTTTGGGATGCCCAGATGCCATCCTCACCCACTGCTGCATCCAGCTAAGGTGTACATCCCTCAACAAACACCTTGGAACACCCCGACCTGGCGCCCTGGCCACCCACCGGCAGCTCTAACGACTGGCAGCAAATGAAGGCACCCGTTAAGCAACTCACTGCTTAAAACTGGTCCAACGGGCCAATCCCACCTTCTCTAAAAACTGAAATGAGCCGCTTACAGACAAAACTCACCGTGCGTTTACTGTTGATGAATGCTTTTTTCCTAAGCGGGAAGAGGGAAAAGTTCCGCCTTTAAGGGGCACAATTTCCTTCTGCGACACCAGGGACTTGGCACAGCAAGCAACCTCAGCAGATCAAAGGTAAATTATAAGCAATTAGTTTAAGGATTCTCTAGCTTACAGAGAACGAGGGGAAAAAAAACCCCACGTATTTTCAACTCGGTAGCAGTGTTGGATGTTTTTTTCTGGCGCGGAATTCAGAAGAGGGACGCCCGGAGTCCCTCTGGCTTACTACACACGCAGGCTTTGAAACTCTGAAGACGGGAGTGCTAATCCCAGAGAAGCAAACAGTTTCAAGAGGATTTGCATATGCATATGGATTAGTTGAAAGGGAACCATCTGCAATGCATTTCGGAAAAGGCTTTTGAAGGAACAATCTATGCTAATAATAAACTTTGATGTTTAAAATGCGTTTGTTACACAACAGAGAACGTTACAAAAGGATTATGGTTATTACACCACTTTTAAATGTTTGATAGCTCAGACAAAAGCACCTCCTTATTGTAAGAGGAAAAAGCGAGCTATTCTCTTTAATAAATGTTACTAAATACACCGCAAACGCACCCAGGCACAGAGAAAACTTATAGAAATTAAGGAATACAGATGTAATGTCAGCATTTTGACAGAGTTTCTTGTTTGAAAACTCAGATGAAAGAGCTTCAGTACGCTGTATGCGAGAAATAATGAATACGTAAGGGCAACAACTATTCTCTGGAACCTCAAGGGACGCCTAGAAATACCACGGCATGACGCGGCGACAGAACAGCGCACACCACGGCTGCTTCTCAGGGCGAAGACGGATTTTCCCTCGAGCCCCCCCCGGGCTTGGTGTTGCCTCCTACCTTTGCTCTGACAGCCTCTACTTCCCACCCCGAGCGTGGGTTTTGTTTCCAGGCGTTCCAAAACTCTCCGGTGATGCTCTGAGCAGGCTGGTGCTATTCTCAGTTGATGTTATAGCAAGGGGCAGGGGACATTTTTCCCTCACATCGGTCTCGAGACAGGACACCTTCAATGTTACCTCTTATTCTTTCCTTCAGCAATGCTAAGCCAGCAAAGTCATCTTGGGCCAAAAATCGGAAGTTAAACCCCAAAAAGACAGTTAAAACCAATGACCAAGGGACAAGATATTAGGGATAATTAAAGAAATCAAGCTGTAGACGTTTCACACTGCCCTCTGTATTTGAGAGCTTGCTGGACAAGCTGTAAAGAACGCATGGCAGCAGATGAGGTGTTAACACATTTTAAGACCTGTCAATAAAAAATTAAGGAAAAAAAATTATCAGATTAAGGTATCATACCATAATAAAGAGCAGTGCAGTAGGAAGAGCAACAAAGACCAGCTAGCGAGACAGACGATCCCCCAAAAGGCAACAAATGAGCCACAGCTTAGACAGACCTCCTAGAAATAAGCCAGACGCCAGAAAAGGGTTGTCGCTGTAATAAAGCCACCGTAAACTGGCACGTTAAGGAGCTCGTGTTCTGCTGAAGCCCTTTTTGGCCCTTCTCTAACCCTGTGGTCAGCTCCGCCAGTACAGCATCATTAGCAACTGCAAAAGCAGGGCTAAAGAACCATCTAGCTAACAGATACTACTGAGCGGTGTGTGTGTCTATAGAGAGAGAGAGATATATATATATATATTTTTAATCCTCGCATCTGGATCCTTCCCCAGCAATTGAGCCCTGTTAGCAGCCGTGCTGTTACCACGTTACTCGCTATGCAATCAGTTTGCTGCTCAGGTCACTTGGCTCAAAAAGAATCGCAGAAATTGTCACTGCTCTTTTCAGCTTCTGTCACCAGCTCCGCCAGGAACTGCAGCACGACACAATTTAGCAGAAGGATGCTTTTCCATAATTCAACCTCTGTCAAGCTGACAGGATATCTGACTTATTTCTATTCTGGTTTTTCTTTTTTTTTTTTCTTCCTTCTATTAGGAATAAAAGGCACTGTGAGATGCAAGACAATTTAGCAGCAGAGTTATTGTCCCAAGGTACTAAATGCAACAGCAACGCAAACGCGTAACAGACTGTAAAGTGAGAAAGCAGGGATAGTTTAGAGATTAAAATCGAAGCATAAAAATTTGAAAGCATGTTTCTGCGAGATATAAAAAAATGCCATGTATTCAAAGAGGCTTATATCTACAATGCCCTGCATTTTAAAAAAGCACTACTTGATTGCTATAGATTGGAAATGATAGTCGATTCTTAACCAAACAAAAAAAAAGGGGGGGAAACCAGGTACTGTCATCTTTTCAGATATGCTTACAGAACTGAACGCTACCTCCATCTCTGGAGAAAGAACAATCACATTCCTTCAGATTAGCGCTTATGTCCACATCAGCACACAGAACTAAAATTTAATCTAGGCTACAACGCAGACATTACTGACACATACATGTCCAATAGCAATATTTAATATTTGATGGAGGACAAATTAATACATGTGGTGGGGACAACAACAACAATCACATTTTATTCGTGGTACTGAATGCAGTTGACCACCAAACCACTTACCATGCTGCCCGCCCCGGGATTTCTCTTCAACTTTGCATTAAGGAATATAAACCTACTGGACTATTTCTGAATTTCAATACTGAAAAATTTATTCTGCCACATTTTCATGAACTGTATCAACGTTCTGGTTTCCATTTAGTGAAGAATTTGCACGTGATGAACTAGGTGTGTTCACCTACTCCATGACATCAGTAGCTCTGCATCACTGTTGTCTTCTAGGTTTCACATAACGTGCCTTACTGCATAGACTTCCAGTTAAGACTTAAAGAAAGTGCCACGAAACTAACCCTATAGAATTTGTAAGTCACATCAGAAGTTCTGCAGAGATTACTGTTTCTTGCAAGTAACCTAGTGAATGACACACCACAGCTAAAAAGTAAACCTCCCCGGAACTTTTATTAGCAAGGCATCATTCAACTCCTCTGTACAAATTTCAGCACTTCTTAAATGCCGTACCCTGGAACCTCCTCTTCCCATCATTTAATTCCAAGAACGAGAAAAACGGATGCAGACATGTCATCGGAAGATCTCTTTCTCTTCTTTCCTCCACTCGTTTTTCAATCTGGGTGCAGATTTGAAGAAATCTGGTGGAGCAGTACAAGGCTCAAAGTCCCCGACGCCTGCAAAGTCCTGCAAATTTTCATGAAAAGTGGCAGCCAGGCCAAGGACGCGTGAGAGTCCCAACAAACAGCGGGGCTCTAACACCAAACAACTGCCCAGTATGAGGGAAACCACATACAAAAGACCTCGTAAGTCCCCAGGGACAACAGAAACAAAGCTTGAACCATCACGTATAAAAAGTGTGCATTTCAGTTAATGAGAAAATATAAATCCAAGGAAAAGGGAGTCGCGGGATAGTTTGTCACCTTGCTTGCACAAATACCTGCCACTCTCCAGCCCGGCCCTGCTGATGCTGACTGGATGAAGGTTTCTTCACGTTGTTTCTCCAGGAAGAGCTCAATTCGTAGAGCTCATTGTGAGACTTTCTACATCGAATAATTTCCTCCAACCAATTAACTTGGGACCCTCCCGTAACAGCGTAAAGTCTGATGTACGATATCAGACCCGGTGGAGAACACGAGGGTATGGTCTGAAAGATGAAATGGAAATCGGTATGCCTGGGAGATGTTCTGGACAAACATAAAAGGAGCCACTACAAAACCACTGATGAAGTGACATTCTTGTTTCCAGAACCGCACAGACAAAATCTTCTCATTTATTAATGGTGCATAAGATTTAAGGGCAGGTAGGAATAAGGGCAAAGTTTCATACTAAAATAACATCAAGTTCAGAATAAGATGTATGCAGAAACAGACTCTGCAAGACAAACCGTATCAGATTTCTGTATTTATATCTTTTTTTTTTCCTACCGACTTTCATTACTAAATCCTTTGAATTTTCTGATTCCTCTATACAAAGCTCAGAAGAAAACTCTCTAAAGACAGCTTATAAGATACATTAACACCTACTAAAAATTTGGTCTATCTTCCCCCAAGCAATACAAAACGAGTAAAGAAAGAATACCACACGGTGGTATTCAAGCAAAGAATTTACTGAAGTAGAGAATTACTGCTTCTGCGCTCAGCTATGGCATGTTCCTGGAGAGACGGACAGCAAACCAAAGAGGTTCATAGACAAGCAAGGTCTTGGAAAGGGCTGTTCCACTGCATGTGGACCTAATGTCCTACCGCCATCAAAGGGTAGGGGTTCTTCTGGGTGGGTTGGTTGTGGGGTTTTAAAATCAGGAAGTATGCAAGACATCTAAAAAAACCATAAAAATAAATACTTCTGTCACATGGAATGAAGAAAAATTGAAATTTGGAAACCTTTGTTGAACACTAACAGCTTAAATGCCACTGATGTTCAAATTTAAGAGCCAGGCTGATCCAGTCCATCTTTGACTAGCCTAATTAATGAGTAATCAGAGCAGCACGTCCCTTCGGATGCCACGCCGCAGCTGTGAGCGCTCTCCGAAAGGTCAATGCTGCGCCTTACCGAAACCAAAGGGATTCCGGGAGCCAGAGGACCTGCTCCCCAGCTCCGCACCGCACGCGGGTCCCCACCGCTCCAGCATCCCACTCCCAGACAGAAGCAGCCTTCGGGCCATAACTAGCGCAAGAGTGAAAATTGCCTCTTCCTAAAATAGCTGTCAGCAGAACGGGACTGAGACTTTATTTACTTCCCATTAGACTGATTAACATTTCCTAATGAAAATACATCTATAAAAGCTGACTTGGTAATACTGATAGCAAGTGACAGCCTTTCCCCACAATCCAGCTGTACGAGGATTAATTTGTCATCTTCCATCCCTTAATGGAATTTGTACTTCAAGGTACCCCTTTCAGACACAGTTGTTCAACCCAACATCAGAAATATTATTTGCATTTGGAACTACAATATTTCTGGTAAATGTTTACACACAACAGACACACTCCATAACAAAAGATTAGTTTAATTTGCAAATAAAGCATCCAAAAACCAACGGCA
Organism: Grus americana; assembly: GCF_028858705.1. NCBI lineage: Eukaryota > Metazoa > Chordata > Aves > Gruiformes > Gruidae > Grus > Grus americana. The sequence continues at coordinate 40,970,033 of NC_072857.1, forward strand.
ACAGCACAGCACCAGAGCTAGAAGTGCAAGCTGTGAGGCGGCAGCGGCCTCTGCCATTACATACCTGCAACTCCTGCCTCAATGTTCACACGTTTATTGCTATTTGGGGCACTTTGATTTCAAAATGTGTGTGTTACAGCCACCCATACAGGGTAAAACCTCCCAAATCTGTGTTTGCTGACCCGTGTAACGTATATCCTACCGCATGCACAACAGATTGGGGCATGTGAGTTCTCACCGTCTCCTTTGTTTAGGACACGTGCCAGAGTACCAAACCCCAGCCCTACATAAACCCCAACCCCATCCAACACATTTTTCCTAAGACAGACGTGGCAGCAGCGATGCCATCCGTGGCAGCCGAGATGAGGAAGTTGCGTCAAAAATTTTTCACCACGCGCACCTTCGCAGGATGCGATTTGTCTAACAGCACCTTAAGAGGGGGGCTCTAAACTCCGACCCTGCAGAAATCCCTTCCCAACAAGGTTCATCAGTAATGTGTGTGTCTATATATATCTTCATACACACACACACACGAGATACAGTTCTACGTATTCCTGCTACCTACACAAGTGGGTCAGACTGCAAGCCCTTAAGATTGGCTTAATCTCCCCCAAATTAAGAAATTTTCAAGTTTGTAATACTAACATGACTAACCCGTAGGTTTTCAGCATTTTGCCGTACCCGTACAAAGTTACAGGAGTAAGTCACGGCAATATAAAGGATCTCCACGCTGAAAGTTTATGCTGGGAGATGTAAATATGTAAATATATCAATGCTTTGATCACTAGCAAATGCACGACCGAAGTCATAAGCTACAGTAACAGCCTCAACCCTGAATCAGAATTAGATTCAAACTCTTTTGTTTCACACCCAGTGATGCAAGCTACACTGATGGTAAACCTTTATCCTCTCGATATTTGAACGTTTGTTTTCTTTTTGCGATGTCAGAGAATTGCATCGCACGCAGTTAAATGGGTCAAAGAAAACGTGAACATAAAGCAGGGAAAGACACGCAATTATGAATACATCATGAACAAAAATAAAAGCAATTCTTATGCATTAATGGTACATCGAGCTAATTCAAGAAGGCTAAAATCATTAAAAAGGCATCCTGGGGCAGTACACAGTCATTACAATACTGTGCTGACAAGAAATATTAAAATAATCATTTCCAATGTCATTGATAAAATCCATTCTGATAAGCAGGACAATCCCCCCCCCCCCCAATCCTTAATTGGGAAATCTAAAGTAAAATGGCTCTTACTAGCATTTGAGCTTATTCTTAAAACCCTTGACAATTCCAAGTATCAAAAGCTAAAAAAGAATTTATTACCCTCCATCGTTGGGCATGTTATTCAGCTAATTCCCCCAGAACTTGGAATTCTTTTTTTTTTTTTTTTAAATTTCAGACTGAAATTCAGGGCCTGCTCGTGCAGCTCTGACTTCAAACAGCATCGGAGATTAGACCCAAGTGGGATAATGCTGACGGTTAAAAAAACCCCTCTCAAATGTTCAAAATCCCGCTTCACTTTAGAGTACAAACTTTTAGATGAACCAGCTGATGGGCCCATCACAGCCTGCCTGAATACTTAGCACGCTTAGGAAATTACAAGCTTTATCACACTATTGCAACAGTTCGATTCGTAAATTATTATTAGGCACTGAGAAAATGAGTAATTTTTAAAGCATTAAAACCCAGTTATCTAAAAATGCATAAATGTACAGTAACTACACATCAGCCTTCATAAAAAGTTTCTGCAGAAAAAAGTGAAATATTATTGCAAAGCAGCGTTCGTATTACAAAACATGAACCCACGAACTTGATGATCTTCGAGGTCTTCTCCAACCTAACTGATTCTAAACAATCACTTCTCAACCGTAATAAAGCATGGTCAACGACGCATTTGGATTTGACTGAAGAATAAAGTAGCATTTCCACAATAATAATAATCATTCAAGTTAAATTATTCTACCACTCAACTGTGGGGAAAATAGGAAATGAGTTATGATAGATGACCACTAAACAGAGGTCAGTGAATGCTTGCAGGGGAAAAATTAGGAATTTGATTTCTAATGCGTGCGCAATCAAGGAATAAAAGACCCTTCGATGCCACTTCCAATTCCTTCACCTGAACGGTAGGTCTATGTGACACCAAGGCAGAAAACAGAAGCAAAAACCTAGATTTTAGAAACAGCTTGTAAAACAGCACCTGTAGTGACAAAACTAATAACCGGTACGTTAAAGGAAAGCGTGCCATAACTGGGACTGGAACAGGAGTTTGGACAATGGAAGTTTACAGCCGGCTTCAGATTTACCAACTCACTGGCAATTCAAAGCTCCTGAAAAAGAGAAGGGGGAGAGGAAGAACAGGGCGCATTTGGGCCATAAATTACGTATGTAAATCCCAGCTGATGCAAACCATTGTCTAATGTTTGACTTGATTAAAACAGGAGTCGGTGCGTGCGAAGTGAGAGCACCAAAGCTAACGTGACTAAACCCAACCCAGTCTCGCCCATTCCATCCACTACAGTATCTACATTCAAAAAAACCCAAAACTCAAAAGAAACCCCAAACCACCACCCATCACAATCAACATTATCCTAAAAATACAAAAAAAGTGAAGCGTTTTGCTTGCAACAAGCCAGCAAAAGCTGCGGAACTTGGTTACCATAATGAAATACCCTCACAGAACTACCAAAGCAAACACTTGGAGCATCTAAACACAGAGCACAACCTACCCTGGAACATAATAAACAGTCATTACATCCTACACTTAAATCCAAGAAAGGATGTTCATCCAGCAAAGAAGAAACAATTTCAATACACAAAAAGTGGTCTTAATAGGTATAGTAGCTCCACGCCTTGCACGCAGCTACTAACTTGTCAGCAAACTGTTTTTCCTCAGCTACAAACAATAAAAAAAACCCGTCTTACCCATTCACCTATTAATGAAATGCAATAATTGGTCTGTACCCCTTTCATGTTAGCTGAAAAATGCAGTTAATTTATGTAGGCTGCTGGCACTGACTCAGGGATTCCTCAAAATAGTAAGAAATGCTGAAGAGCATGCTATGTGAAGACCTCTACTTAGCCTGTCCCTCCTTTTCCTTCTTCACTGACAATATTTACAGTTGACGTGCCAGCGATGTCAAGTCACAAGCCATTCCAGGCCATTTTATTAAGTTATATCAGGTACGGTTACATACATTTTATATTCCATGCCTGTGTGTTGGGTTTGCGTGGCAGGGTTTTGGTGGCGGGGGGGCTACAGGGGTGGCTTCTGTGAGAAGCTGCTAGAAGCTCCCCCGGTGTCTGACAGAGCCAATGCCAGCCGGCTCTAAGACGGGCCCGCCGCTGGCCAAGGCCAAGCCAATCAGCGCCTCTGTGATAACATAGTTAAGAAGGGAAAAAAACCAAGTTAGAGCTTTTGCAGCCGGAGAGAGGAGTGAGAAGATGTGAGAAACTCTGCAGACACCAAGGTCAGTGCAGATGGAGGGGGAGGAGGAGCTCCAGGCGCCGGAGCAGAGATCCCCCTGCAGCCTGTGGTGAAGGCCATGGTGAAGCAGGCTGTCCCCCTGCAGCCCATGGAGGAAGGATGAGGGGATGTAGAGATTCCACCTGCAGCCCGTGGAGGACCCCACGCCGGAGCAGGTGGAGGCACCTGAAGGAGGCTGTGGCCCGTGGGAAGCCCACGCTGGAGCAAGCTCCTGGCAGGAGCTGTGGACCCATGGAGAGAGGAACCCACACCAGAGCAGGTTTGCTGGCAGGACTTGTGACCCTGTGGGGGACCCACGCTGGAGCAGTTTGCTCCTGAAGGTCTGCACCCCGTGGGAGAGAATCACGTTGGAGCAGTTTGTGAAGAACTGTCTCCCATGAGAGGGACTCCATGCTGGAGCAGGGGAACAATGAGAGGAGTCCTCCCCTTGAGGATGAAGAAGTGGCAGAAACACCATGAGATGAACTGACCATAACCCCCACTCCCCGTCCGGGGAGGAGGTTGAAGCCGGGAGTGAAGTTGAGCCCGGGAAGATGGGAGGGGTGGGGGGAGGTGTTTTAAGAGTTGATTTTATTTTCTCATTCCTCCACTCTGTTTTGCTTAGTAATAAATTAGATGAATTCCCTCTCTCAGTTCAGTCTGTTTTGCTCGTGCCGATAATTAGTGAGTGATCTCTCCCTGTCCTTATCTCGACCCACAAGCATTTCGTTGTGCCTTTTCTCCCCTGTCTGGTGAAGGAGGGGAGTGAGAGAGCGGCTCTGGTGGGCACCTGGCCCCCAGCCAGGGTCAACCCACCACAGCCTGTCAACACACAAAGAAGTTGGAACAAAACTGGAGTGCGTGTGTAAAACTAGTGTACGTTTCTTCATGCTAGCTTTTATTTCCTATCAAACACAATTTCACTGCGGAAGTAATCTATGTTTTTTTGCCAAAAACGCCAAGTTCTTGTCCTCAGTCAAAGGCTTTCACATCATTAATGGTCATTAAAGCAACGGTGCCAAGTGACGGCCCTTCCCACCACACCACCCATCTCCCAGTGAGTCAGCCTGCTGGTACAATGATATTTCACATCCTCTTTCAAGAGAAAAGATCATTTAAAAGTTTTCTTCGAGCTTCTACACTTCTACGCCTTGCCTTTCAGAGGTCCGCACGCAGACTACATGGTCCCTCTGAAGAAGCCGCTAAAACCCGTTGTTAACGTGCACAAACCAAGTGGTTCAATCAAGCGCTCCCTAACTTGCACTGTTCGATCGCTCCCCTCCTTTCGCGGGGTTAAGAAGCCACTTTGGTTCCTGCCGAAACAAACAGCAAAAATTATCAGGAATTGGATTTGGTCCCAGACACGTCTGGCAACTGTAAGGCATTTATACAGAAGCATTCCTAATCCTGTTAGTCGGCAAATATTAAATAGTTGGTTGACTGCCAGGTAGGTAAAACAAAACCTTGATATAACTTAAAACACATGGTGTTTGTCAGTTCTTTCTACTTCTTACCGAAATTTAGCAGAGACACAAATAACCTCACAGGAAGCTTAGACGTTTCTCACACAGCTTTTCCAAGAAACTTCGCTCACCAAAGATCCCCGACAAAGAAAAATCAAAACAAACGAAAGTAGACTGTACAAAGATCCACAAACACCACAACTCAAAATATGTAATTAAAAAAAATCTAACTATAGCTAGCACTCAAAAATAAATGTACTAACAAGAAACCCTAATGGTTCTTTGAAACTCTCATTCAAAACAGAAAACGTAGGCAGTGAAAAGTCATTTCTGCAACTAGCTCAAGTGAAAACAGTGAGCAAAGCAGGAAGAGACAGCTTCAAATGCTCTTCTCTGAAATCCTACCAACAGGATGGGTAAACCCACCCTTAATTAGAATTACACCTAGTACAGCGCAGGTCAGTATTTTCCCTTTAAAAATCTCCATCTTTTGCATTTTCTCCCATTTAAAAAAACTGAATGTTTTCCTTTTTTTTTTAATTTTAGCTCGCTCTGCACACATTTCTGCCACGTACTGATGTGACGCTGTCTCACATAACCCCAGACGGTGCAGGTCTTTCCAACGAAAAGCTGGCAACACAAAACCCCGCAGAACTAAGGAGCTCTGAGACGTATTTCAACGTAATTAAGAAGATTTTTAAAGGCAGAAGAAGTGCTGGGACAAAGGGCCGACACGTTCGGCCACCATACAACCCTGGTTGAATGAGAAGACGGCAAAGCCCCAAGACACCCGGTTGAATTTCCACTAGAGGGTGCACAGAGTCCATCTCATACAGCAAAGACCAAGTTCAGCATCACTTCTCCAGCCACAGAAGTTCTTCCAAGGCGTAACTGTTCCAAAATAGTTACAGATGGTCAGAAAGAACTTTTGTTATTCTGTTTTGTGACGGTACCCAAGTACCTCCTACAAGGCAAACTAGAATGTTGCTAATGATGTCTTAAATCACCATTAAGCAGGTGACTTTACTTCTAAACCCCACGCGTGACCGTCAACTTCTAACGCTCAATAATGCCATGAGTTACTTCTCACGATTACCCTAGTCCTCTCAATTTTTTCAATTTATTCTCACTTTCTCAAACATGGAACAGAGAAAGAAAAGGAAAGAAAGAAAAGTTTTCTTTAGCAAAGAAAACTTTGCTAACATAAAGCAAGCACCAAAGAAAACAGACCAAAAAAAAAAATCAACAAAGACTAAGTAAAGTAGGTTAAGATGCTTAAGACTGAAGGTGCTGGTAAAGAACACACCACCTCGCACGTGCCAGGTTCAGCGTAATGAAGCCTCTATTTCACATAAGACAGTGTAACAAAATAAATCTCTAAAAACGAGCATTTTCTTAAACTGAACGTTAACGAACACTTGCAAAAAAAGGCCAAGTACCTGAGCAACCAGACATCGGTGGTTATTTAAAAAAAACCCAAACCAACAGCTATATAGTATTGTGTGATATGCCAGATGAAAAAAGTAATCTTTACCGTCTTGGAAGACTCTCTCCACGTTCAGTCCGTAAGTGGCACACGTCTCGTAGTAAGTGCATCTCTTGAGATCATTTGATAACTTCCTCGCTCTGGCATCGTCTATGACACGTGGATTACTGGAACTTATAGCATCTATAGCAACAACAGGGGGAAAAAAATATGCATTTAAATATAATTTGAAAGCATCGCCTTACAATTATCTGTACCCAAGCAGTGAATTTAAGTACAAACCATGAGACTTTTAGAATTTTTAGAAAACAATGGGGGCGCGCATCGCTCCAGTTTTAGACTTTGTTGCTAATACCACCAGCACGCGGATTGATTCTGAAAACCAGGAAAACCCAAGATGCTTTTTGGCTACCTTAAAACAGATTTAGGTCACCAGCTGCAAAAAATACAGAAGCACATGAAAGAACATGAGCTCTGATGTAAAACATACTTAGAAAAACAAGTGGCTGATGATTATAAACACATCAAATGATTTTAGGCCTCGTATAAATATCAGCACTGACGTACAAACCTCCACCTGTAGAGCGTGAAGCACAAAACCCGACACGTTTGTAAGGACAAGAAACATTTTCAGTAGAGAAACAATGGGACAGGGGGAGAAATGGTACCAGGTACTACTGCAACACTCGGGGACAGCGTTTTGCACCTCAGAGATGCTCTTCCTAAAAACCAAACCAACCTAGCCAACACTAGGACACCTGGGTTAAAAAAAATATCCAATCACGATGGCAGATAAGAAACAACAAAGCTGTGCAGGACTGCAGTTATCAACGTTGCCAAAAAAATTAAAAATCTAGAGTCCAGCCGTCCCCTCAGTTCCTCACATGTGCTTTTTTGGGTTCTTCCCATTTCTTTAGGCTAGTTCTCTCTGCATTTTGCTTAGGCACACAACGTGGTAGTGAGGCCGGGCTGGAAGCGAAGCTCGCTGCTCAACCCCAGCCCAAACCCATGGCAGACACTACGCCTCGGTCGAGGCAGACACTTGCCACTTTAACCTGAAAGAGAGAGTTTTTCATATATTCACAGGTTGCATTGCTGACCCGACTTTTAAGTCACAGCCGAGACTGGATCTGGGAAACTCATCGTAAATAGGACTGAGTCTCAAACCTTGATTTAAAGGCACCCATGAGACATTGTGCGAGCACACTACACAGCCAATAAAAATAATAGTTTTCTAAACAAATAATAATACTTCGTACCTCTCTGCAAGAGCTACTTTCCATGTGCGCTTTTTAACTCCCATTTCTAGAGCTCATCCACCAAAAAAACCCTTTACACCAGAGGGAGGGGGAAAAAAAATTTAAAAAAACCCTGCTAACCAATGAAGGAGACGTTTCTTCATTGCTACTCCATCATAGTGAAGAACTCTACAAAAGTCATAGTGCTGGACTCTTTAGAAAAAGTGAGAATACTACGAGGAAATCTTAAAAACCAACTTATTTTAACAGGAGTATCACGGAAATCGATGAGCTCTAGCAAAAAAAGTCGTAAGGTGAGATGGCAACAACAACCTGTTCTACAAAATTCTGCAGCTACCACCTCGCCACCACGACAGGCACCGATTTCAGCAGTTAGAGCTGCTTGGAAAGTTTGCCTAAAAATCTGCTGCTTTCCATGGCAGCAAAACTACCTTAATTCTTCGTGGAAAAAAAAGCATCGCTTTAACGTGAGCACGATGTCAGTGACCGTTGCGATGCTGTATTTGAGGCATCAACTGACGTTATCGCTACGTTCTCACAAGAGCTAATTAATAAAAATGGAGCGGTTATTTGGAAAGCCAAAGGCAGATTTGATTTGATTTTTTGTAATCAGCAGAGGGCGCTGAAAACATTTAACCAGAAAGGAATAGATAAGCAATACCACGGCTTCAAAAAAATTGGGTTTCCGAAGCAAATTCCATGCTACAGCCTGGCCCACAGCGGAACAATGGGGCGGAGGAAGCATCAGGCACGTGCTACCTAACCTTTTGGGAGAGATTTCATTTCACAGCTCATTTCAAGAATAGCCGGTCAAAACCAACACGCTGGATGTCACACAGGTATATTTCAAATGTATTTTTAACAGATATATTCATATATTTCATTTCACTGCACTGACAGTCACTGTAGTGGAAAAGTTGTATTTTTTTCTCTGATGCTTCCTCCCAGAACGAGCAGTATTTCCATCTCTAGTCGCATTTTTAAAAAAATCCCCTTTGCATCCGTGCTGCAACAGAAAATGAACTTTGAAAAACAAAATTCCTTTCTGGTAGTAACTGGAATGAGATTGAAAACTGTACTCCAACATGTCAGAAATACAGAAAGAAAAGCAGCTCAGGGAAACGTTTCCCCTTCTTCAACGCAGTTCATTTCTGCTTTTTGGCTGTAGTTTCTGCTACCCTAGGACTTTTTGTGTACCTACTTCCCTTTTCATTTTTATCATCTGCTTCCGCCCTACAGCCCGGTTGCGATTCCTCCTTCCACACTGCCCACGCTTCCCCTGCCTTCACATGGCAGCGCTGGCAGCACAGCTCTGCAAAGCAAATGGCTCTGACCACAAGACTGACAAAAAAAAAAGCTGAAAAACCAGTGAAAAGCTTCAACATCACCAAAACCAGTGGCATACGCTAAAAGGGAACGTGTCCAAAATCAAATCTACAAGAGCAACGTGCGACCCTTGTGTTATCCCTGTAATGCAGCGCAGTAACCTCCAGAAGAGGTTTTGGAAAAACAGAATTTGGGGTGCGTGTGTGTGTTTCAGGCAGCAAAAAGCTGCATTTCTATCTGATTGAGCAGCGGCCGACCCGAGAGACTGCACAGGGGCACAGTTCAGTTCTGCTTCTTAACGCGCTGCTGGAGGATTTCCATCTCTGATCCCTCTGCCTCTTGGGAATGCCAGCGTAGACCGCCAAGCTAAAGGAAACCGGTCTGACTTCAGAACTTTGTTACGCAACTGATTCACCTGCCCAAATTCAACATTAGCATCTCCCTGCTGATCTATAACGGTCACAGAAATCCACTCGGAAATCAAGATTGCACTTACCCTGGGTTCCCACTAGTACCATTGGAATTTCACTAGTGTTACGATAGTTAGCCATACGGCTGTAGTAGTGGTAAACAGTCTGGAAGCTAATTTCATCTTCCAAGCTGAAGACAAATATAACAGCATCCACCCACATGGCAAACTGCGGAACAGAAATGGAAAAGGAACAGTGTGAGCAAAACAGTGAAGAGGGGGGGAAAAAAAAAAAAAAAGAGAAACATTCTTACCTTACCTGGAGGGAAATACATCAGAGAAACTTTGTTAGTGATGATAACCCAGGCCTTAAAAGAGGCGTATCATTACTAAAATGATGGATCACCATTCATCACTCTGCAAGTGATGGGGACCTGGGGCACACAAAGGTTTTTCCCCACGCTCACAACCGCGTCTCTTCTTCACCGGTATACGATATTACAAGCCCAACTACTAGCAGAGTGCACGCTGGTTTTGATTCACAGAAAAAAAAGACAACATCACCGCCCCAGATTCCTGCATTTGTGAATTATAAATAAAAAACACGTATCTCTAGGCACTCGAGTGCCCCATTTAGCGTGTCATTTCCCCAGCCTGTGCTTCACAAGCATGCACGCGTGCTGACGTGTCTGTTAATGCCAGGGCAAGTATTACGGTTGTGGTTTTAGAAGCATCGCTAGTAATTCTCACATCTTAATGTCCAAAAACATTGCATTTCAAATTTCCAATTTGTCACTATACAGACACCGTAACCAAGCAAACAGTACCAAATGTCTCGTTCAGCTTTCGGTGTGAACGCAAACTATTCTCTCTCACATCAGAAATCTGCTACGAGACATGCATATAGGCAGGCTGAGGCAAGGTGCTGCTCAAGTGACCATGCAAGTGAAAAAGTTTTAGCTCACAAGTGAAATAAGATTGTTTAAACACGCTTGACTTGAGTAAACATACACAGGACATCAAAAAAAAAAAAAAAAAAAAGACTGAAGTTAAGCTTACCTCACTGCCTTTATTTTTTCCTAAGTGACTCCATTCCTACCCAAATTTAAACCAGTGGAAAAAAGTTTCAGCCATCAGTGTTCGTGCTCGTCGCTATATTACTACTACAATATGCCAGGTAGATTGGGCACACGCTGACCATACACAGAGCTACGAGAAGGTTCAGTTGGGAAACACTTATATACGTGTTGCTGAGTTTTAGAAGACTAGCCTAGGTTTGTAAGCGCTTACTTCAGCCCTACCGACTCCTGCAGTTTTGTTTCTGCTCCTGCAGTATTTAAAACTGCTTCAATCACTGGTCTGGAGCTTCAGCATTTCAGCTTTTAGCAAGGCATCCCAAGCTGGCATATGCAGAGGGAAGAAAAAAAAAAAAAGAGCCAGCAGTATGAAGTTACACACTGAAGTTGCTGAGCTCATTAAATTTTCCTTTTTCAGAAGCAGAAGCTAGTAGTACTTCTTGCCTATTTTTCATACAGCGTATTAGTGAATAATTTAAGTTAAAGTGCATATTCATGACCGTATTGCACTGGAAACCAAACGCGTCTCTTATGGTTACAGAGAAAAAAATAGCCAAAAATGTTTTGAGGTTTTCAAGACAGTCAGGAGGAGAGTCATCTAGATGTCAGGGACAGAACTACCTACACACAGCACAGTTACTGCCGGAATGAGGTCAACTACCACGCTATTAAATTTGAACTATTCAAACCAGAAGCTCTAACCAAAGGAACCAGAGACAGCGTCATTGCTGCGGACTTGGGTTTGGGTCGTCGTATGAAACGGTTCTCACCGACCAGACCTGGCAACATCATGCCAGGAACTCTTCCTTACAGCTACAACGTCCTTACAGCATCAGTTTGGAAGCTAACGGTCTCTCTAAATTTTCTTAATGTTTCATCAGTGTGTAGCAGCAGCCTTCTAATGAAGATTATTTCAAAAAATCCAGAGGGTGGTTGTTCAATGCAGTTCCTCCAGACACAAAATATTTCCAGTAATTCCTTATTTCTCTTTTTATATTACAATCAGTTTAAGCATGCACAAAGTCTGGAAAGCCAGGATGCCTTATCCACAGCAGTGTGCAGGGAATGGCTCAAAATAAGAAGGATCGCTCAGCTGCTGATAGACAAATCCGTCTTCAGACTTACTACTGTGATTGAGCAGATCTGTCAGTTCAGGATAAGCCCAAACAAAATCAAATTATTAAAAAAAAAGTTCTAAATTTAAAAAAAAAAAAAAAGCAAGTGATGGCTCGTAATAGCTCAGATGCTATGTTAGTCGGGTTTTACAATAGGAGACTACTACATTTGTAATAGATCAGAGCAAGAGTAAAATCAAGCCTGGTGAGCAAAAGCCAGCGGTGAATATTCACAAACCAAAGCAGCACCAGCTAATGCACCTCACCATCACCTCGTTCTATGAAATGGGCCTTTTTTTTTTTTTTTGAATTATTTTCATCTTTGAACAATCTTATGTTACACAGGAGAGAGAGAACACGCAGATCCAGAAAGCAAGCCTTCAGGTGCGTTGGTTTTCCCTCCCTTCCTGCCAAAAAGAAGGGGACCGTAAACTGAAGCCTGAGCTGCAGCCTTTGCCCGGGAGCAAAGAAGCCATCGTCCCCTGGGCACCTCTCCCCGACCCAGTGCCACGGAGACCACAGTTCAGCTCGTTACTTAGTGAAGCTATAATTCTGTCCCAATTACCCACAGAAATACACCCTACCGTTGCAAAAAGCAGAACCTTAAAGCTAAATTAACCAACTCTTTCTATATTATAAGCAAATAGCGGGACATAAACATCTTTCTTCCGATAGCATTCCATTTTCATTCTACAGTTATAAATATTCATAAGCCCAGAAGTAAACTTTTTATTCTGGGAATTGATAAACAGATTAAAGATCTTTAATAGACATGTGACTTGAAATTATATCCAAAAAATCCAAAGAGAATTTACACGTGACACGTCTTCTGAAAGGTAAAATAACATGAACACCTTAAACCTTGCCATCCCCGTGCTTTGCTGAAGAACAATTCTCAGCCACAACAGTAATTAAACCCTCCCCAATTTACCTAGCAGAGATCAAAAGCAAAACACCGTGCCTGTTCGTTAGTTTGCAGTTAGCTCAAACGAACTCTGCAAAACCAATTCTTCGGGTAGCAAAACATTCAGATTGCTGTGTGTACCTTTACAACTCCGGTATTTACGTTATGTGAGTGAATGTTCTCTGAGGATCAGGGCCTGGAAACTGCTGTCTGCTTCAGCCAAATTATTCCCAGCCTCAAACAGAGCATGCTTTTAGGCTCCTGCCTCACACGGCTGCAGATGTGTCAGCGACACTAATTTTTTTGTTTTTATTTTAACTTCCTTCCAGGATGTGTCTCTCCGTCTCCGTTTCCTCCACCTCCTTTCTCTCCTCCTTTGTCCGGGCACCTTCCCCCACGCTCTCATCCTCCTGCAGCTAACGAGCAATAGTGGAGCATTGAAACACAAGCTGCTCCTGCTGGCACCGCTCCCGTTCAGCTGTTTGGCGATAGCACAGTTCCTGCTGCTAGATTTAAATTTTATTTTAATGGGGTTTGGTTTTTTGGGGTTTTTTTGAAGCTGATCCACCACCGAACAGCCGAGCAAAGCAAGGCCAGCGGCAGCCAACACACTTGAGAAACCCCGCGAGTGCCCAGGTAAGAAGAGCTAGAGGGGAGACGAGGAGGATGCTCCAAGGATGCTGCCCGCTGGCAGAGTGATTTAAGTGTCACTGCACATCACTCGAGAGGAACCACAAATGTCTTCTCGAAGGCAAACCCCCACAAGTCACCTTCTGCAGGACAAGGAGGTAACTCGCCGTACGCGGAAAGCACGTCAGGAATCTGACAACACGCCGGTGCCGAACTGACACTCGCCAAGTCGAGTCTCACATAGCGCAGGGAGCAAAATGTGGAAGCAATAGGGAATGCAAAAATTTGCACGGAAATATGCGTCACTGTGCACACCTCCACTTTGCATTTTAACAACTTGGAGATTCTAACTCAGAAGAAAACTTACGACTATCCAGTGGAAGCACACTAATTAGGTATTCAATGTAAGTTCATCGTATATCTTTACTCCACAGCTTCACATTGTAATTGAAATCCCAAATGTTTTCTAAACAGCATATATCTCGCTCGAAGGCGATGGATAGATTTTCCCAGCAGAAAGATGAGAAGGACCCAGGAAAGAGGAAACCGAAGGCAGTTCTCTTAAAAGCAGGTTTTTTACAAGAAAGGGAAGCGTTAGGCAGATCAAGCTCTATATGCAATGCTCACCTGTGCCTCTGGAGGGCCCCCTTCATCTCTAATCAGCAGCAGATAGCTTTGTCCATCAACCACTATCTCCTTCTTGAATCTCCCACCTGTCACACAAAGTAACTCATTACGGAACAGAAAAGGTACAAAATACAAAATAGAAAAAGGCTTCGCTTGTGGAAAAAAAAAAAGTTGTCCTTAAGATCTTTTGCGCATTAATGAACTACTGTGAATATAAGTTCATATGCATATACATAGAAATTATTTTAAAATAAGTAAAGTCATGTACTTTAAGAATAAGGCTAATGTGCAACACAGCCGACAGCTGCACTACCAACGCTAACTCCCACGTTAGGTGTACCGGGGTTTGGTTCATACAGTTGAAAGAGTCCCCTTTTATTTTATATAATGGTGCGAAACGCATCTCTGGGGAAGGCAAACATGGGCCAGTTGCATACAAACAGTACCGTGTATCGGAACTACAATTTCTTGTGTGAATTAGCATTTCCTCAAGAGAAGCCCAGTTCTTACAGCGCACATGTAATGTTATGAAAATGATACTTCTATATCCACAAACCACAGTTAGGGGAAAATACTAGACACATGTTAGACAAAAAACTACAATGATGGTACCTCTGTAGAGATGCACGAAACTAACAGAGAATGTTGTGCCACTTCCTAGCGTGATGAATTAAAGACCTGTTTTGGAGATCTAGATAAAAAAAAAGTGGAGTCGCAGCCTTCAGCCCAGTTCTATTCCTGATCCTCTTATTTCCGGGAGAACAGCGAGTGGTTGTGAAGACCGCAGAGCTGGCAGGGAAGCCAAGGGACCCAACCGGGGCGTGCAGCTGCCCTGCGACCTCCTCTCCCCGCCGGCCTCGCAGGGACTTCAAGCCTGACCCAAGGGCAGAATCGGGATTGCTTTCCTTTGGGGTTCAGCATATTTCGGGCATCCCGCTGCGTCTCATGACAGACTTCAGATAACGACAAATCGCATTTCAGGTTTCTGGTGTGACCGAGCCTAAGCCAGGATTAGCAAAATTTGGCCTGCCTAAGTATTTGGGTTGCATTTAGGCTCCTCTCCTGGAAGCAAAAGCACTCTGATCTCCCCCCCAAAGCCACAAAGGCCTCCACGCTTAGCCTCATCCAACCGCCTCCCATCTGAACTTGCCATGCTACGATAAAACAGATCTACTGACACACGCTAAACTTCGTTCTTCACCCCCCTTCTTTAAACTGGAATTATTTCCAACGTGAATCCTATTTCCCAACTACGCCTACTTCCAAACTTGTCGTACTATCGAAATCAAACACACGATAGGTGAGTGAACAGCTCTGACTTGTTCTCCCAACGAGCTCTCTGAGCAAATAAATCAGCACATACAGGCTAACGCTGATCCTCAAAACATTTGTGCAAAAATCGCTCGCCTTAGGGAAACAACAAACTGGCTTAGACCCACCATTCCCCCAGCCCAACCGTGACAGCAGGTTTCAAATCAACGTCGCTCCACAGGTCGGCTATATGCGCCATCTAAGCACGTTTAAACACACTCCATGTTTAATAAAAGATATAAGAACAGGGGCGTTTTGTTTGTGCTTTTGTTGCTGCTGTTGTTGTGTTGATTTTTCTTTTTTTTTTTTCATTTTCTTTATGAACCTACCCTATTATGAACAGCTTAGCAGCACCAAACATGCAACAATTCGAGAGTCACATTTCCAGTTGTTTAACTGGAGAGAAGGAGTAGGAGAGTTATGTATAGATTGACATTATCTTGCTCACAAACTGGATTTCAATTTTCCCTCTGAAGATCGAGTGGCAGATAAATGTATATCATCAGTGAACTTGAATAATCAAAACCAAGCGTGAAACTTTGAAAGGAAACTTGTCTCAGCTCTCAGGAACTGAATTTCTATTAACCTGATCATTATTTCTATACATCGTCAATTAATTGTATACACTTCATAACGAAGTGTTAAATAAGATGAATTACTTAATATACAGCCCTCCAGAGAGGCTCTTTAAAGCTGTAAGTAGCAATGGAAATGCAGTATATATGTGATTGAAGAGTGAAAGTTCTGCATAATTGCCATTTGCTATTTTCTTTTTTTTTCAACCACTGCAAATTCACACAACTAATTATAAAATATCATGAGCTGAACGCATTTAAAAGCCAACTCATTATTCCCTCTTGCCAACAGGATGCCTTTCAAGTCTCACTGCAGCTTCAAACAGTCCTCAGAGGTATAAAGAAGGTACAGAAAAGGTGAAATAAAAAGCTTAAGTAGAGAATTGGGAAAAAAAAAATATAAAATCCATGGATGTAGTATTAAAATGTATATACACAGACCGCAGATGCGAGCACTACGAGGTTTATTCCTGAGAGCCACTTCAGGGTCACTAAAGGTTTTGTCTGTGGGAGCCGGTTTGAGAAGCATCCCTTATTTCATAAATACAATATAGAGTTATCCAACAGCTCTCTTCCTAACGAATCCACATTAAGCGACCAGCCTGTATACCTGTTCCTTGCCCTCTCCAAAAACACTGTGCTTGGAGCTCAGTAGAATGATGCCGTATTTTTATTTCCGGAATTAAATTCAAATCTTGACGTGCTGTACCACTTCACCACCGTCTGTCACGGCGGAAGAGCAGTGCAGCAGTCAAGAAGCATACAGTCAATTTAAATCTATTCAAGTGGCTTCTTTACCCTTAAAAGCCGAGTATGCTCATTATCTGGAATATGCACTAGTTCCTTGCACACCCTCATGCGTTCATTTATTTTTGTTTGGGTTTAGGTTATTTCACAATAAATAGTTTAATAACCCCCAGAACCAAAACGTTTAAAAGAATGCCCTGTATTTCCAACCTGTAATAAGCATTTCAAATCAAATCTGAAAATCCAGAAACGTAACAGCAGACTTAACGCTCCCTTCCCCAAAGAAGAATTAATTTATGCAAATTTGAGGTCAAAGCAGGATGCATCCCCATTAACTTATTTTTCTACACCGGTAGAGAGCCTTTATCACAAGCACATCATAACATTAGATACTACACGGGACAGAGATTGAGAAAACCTACCTCAGTATCAAGAATTTATACAAACAAAACTATAACCACTGAAGAATATACAGATTTCTGCCAGCGTATGAAACCAAGACTATGTGGTTGTCCTGCAGATATCTGCGGCCATCAGATTGAGGCAAAAAATAGACTGATTCTGCCTTTGGCTTGCTGAGCCCCGACGTGACCCATCTCCAGGCCGGGCAAGTGAAAGCAGTGCAAGGGCAGCGATTTTGGGACAGTGAGACTTGGACAGCACTGCACTAGTGATTTTTAAAAAAAAAATAAATAAAATACATCTTTGGAGTTTGTAAAGCATCACAGGGCTATCGGGACAGAAGAATTAGACAGATGAGCCAGTCCAAATACTGCACTACTGCTACCTGTCAAAGAAGTCAAGAAGTCTCCCATGCCTAGAACATACCACTGTATTTTTCTAAATATCTATATATATGATGGAGCCACGTGACATTGTCTAAGCTAATGACACTGAAAACAAAGAAATGACCTTCTTAATTTAAAGAATGAGCTCAAAAACCACAGCGCTAGTCCCAAGGGAGGTAGCTAGCTTTGTTCTAGTCCCATCAGTATTATGACACACGCAGCTTTTTAATGAGGGAATTTCTCAACTCCCATATGTACCTGCCAAGGGAGGTCATCGAAAGAGCAAGACTGGCAGCCTGGACCACGGCTCTGAAGGACGGAGTGATCGCTCCTGCTACGTCCTAACAGGCACGTCAAAGCACAAAGATGCTCGAGTGCAAGGCGTGCAGTCAACAGCTGAACGACATTTACTTGCAGCCCCAATCCCATCTCTAAAGCCATATAAAAGACATGCCAGCGAATACCTAAATAACTCTCTACAGCCAGACAGATGGAGCCGGAAACTGTTTTCATGAAATATCACGGCAATTTTATAAAAACAAATCAGTGAAACCATGTGGAAGCTTTAATTTGGGAGGATTTTATAGTATGTGGTTTATTTTCTCTAAAACTCTGTATTTATAAATCGCTGCATTATTCCCAGTTTTCCAGGGCAAGATTGTTATCAATTCACACAGACTCATTTTCAGACACGTCCGACATTTCACATAAGGAGGGAAATATTACTCCTGCATACAAACCAGAAGAGCGGTGCTTCTGACGCAACCTATAAAAAACCCACCTAGTCTCTTATGTACATCCAGCCAGGTTCCTACTATAAAATGCTCCAGATAAAAATACAGCTTTGATCAATATAAAGCTAAATAAATTCTGTGTGTCAGCGATTTACAACCACGGTTAAAGACCCAGCACAAGTCAGAATACCAGGCTGAGGGAATCAAGAAAAGCTTCCTAATCTCATTTCTACGCACGCCATTCCACAAGGTTGGTGCTTTGAATCAGCAGCGGTACGAAACTGTCCTCCAGTAAAAATTAATTTCAATTTTAAATACCGCACACATTTGTAACCAAAGGTGCTCTATAGTGCAAAAGCTTTATATTACATAGGGAATTCCACTGATTTTTTTTTCACCCGGCTATGAAAGCCCGGCCGCCTCTTCTCTAGCTGATAGCTGTTTTCACTGCGTAATTGCTCACTGAAGCAACCGCTGATTTTCATCCTGTATCCCCAGGCTCGACTGCATTCGCCCAGGCTCTTTATTCAAGCAAATTGCCACGGGGCTGAAGTTATTTGGCCATATGAGAAAGATAAATTCGGGGGGCTGGCCACATGACAAACCCACGCAGCAGCTGAATGTCTGCCATAACCATGGGGCTGGGCAGGCAGGAGCGGGGAGACGAAAATAAGACCGAAGTAGCCGTAAAAGCCTGTATTTTCTATTCCCAATGACAGGTGAATTTTGACAACAGCGGTCAGTTGTCTTAAAGAGATTGTTTCCTTTTTTCCGTAAGACAGAAAAGTGCAAGAATCTGGCTCCTCTTCTGAGTAACACGTTAAAAAGTCATTTATGCTCTGTACATACATCCATCATTTCAGGGCCAAATACATGAAAATGGTTGGTTAAGCTCAGGGAAAAAAAAATGCTCACAAGATCTTCTGCAACTGCAGAAGCACTAAAGAATGACTGCTACAGCCCCATAAACCAATGTCAGTGTTGCAGTTCATCGTTACCCCAAATTTTTATTTAAATAAACAACTTTAAAAACATTTTTCTCAGCATTTCCCAAGAAACCATATTATTACACGAGAAGGACTAAAACTAAATTTTCACCAAGTCGAGCATATTATCACAGAAGCAGCATTAAAACTAAATTTTCACCAAGTCGGGTTGTGCTCAGTACTTGATGCCAATTCATATTGGTATTAGCAGCAGAGAAGCCATCACAAACTATCATTCAGCCACACGTAAAAGTTAGCTTTTGGGTATTTCCTTAATGCAAATATTGTGCTAGACAATACTTCAGAAACCAAATGTGGTTGAGTTGGGTTGAGCGTGTAACCACGAAGTGCAAAGATTGGGGAACCACTGCTCTCACACAAGACCACAGCCGCAAGCAGATAACTGCACCGGCTTCCCAACAAAGTACCTGGGTTAAAAACCAAAACTCAAAAAACCAACAATGCAACCAAGACTGAGCTTTTCAAACACCACCATCTGCTTCTCGACAGGTAGGTTTAGGATATATTTTAGGAAATACACGGATAGAATCATGGACTAGTGTCTCTTCCCCCAAGTAAGGGGACAGGATGAGAGGAAGTGGCCTCAAGTTGTGCCAGGGGATGTTTAGATTAGATATTAGGAAATACTTCTTCACCAAAAGGGTTGTCAATCCCTGGGACAGGCTGCCCAGGGAAGTGGTGGAGTCCCCATCCCTGGAGGGATTTAAAAGATGTGTAGATGTGGCGCCTGGGGACATGGGTTAGTGGTGGCCTTGGCAGCATTAGACTTACAGCTGGACTCAATCTTAAATGTCTTTTCCACCTTAAATGATTCTGTGATTCTACAGCTAGGCTGTTAGAGTTCTCCCTGAAGTATCAAGCAATATTCAATTAAAGCAAAATACACCCACAGGCATGGAACACCTATGATGTAACAATATTACATCATATAGATAATCTTATCGTTAGATAAAAACTGCCAAAGAAGCACTAATATATCATCTCGTAATTCCATGAAAAGAAGGGTGAGAGGCCTTTACTGCTGGAATTTTGGTAGCAGCCGCAATGACATTTAACAACTTAATTTTGAGATACATCCATTGGCATATTTGCAGTGCTGCTACAGAAGGTCAGATCTGATGGGTCCACAAAACCCAGTGGTGATTTGAATGGAGATCAACTGAATTTTAAGTTTTTAAGCATTCAGGAAAATACAGCTTACAATTCAAGACAGCATTAGATACTCAAGTTGCATAGAACCAGAGACCATAATTAATGTTTAGACAGAAAACAGGGAGTGTGCGTGTTCATCTTGAGGACATATCATGGCAAATGATGTTGAATGACATTTCTGCAAAGATATTGGTTTCATTTCCAAGAGGTATAAAATCATTTAACAGATCAAGTAACACAGTCCTGAACTGCCTGGCTGGGACTGCAGACTAAGCAAATGAAGAGGAGCCATCAGAGGGTGACATCAGTTGCTTCTATTAACTTTAAGCAATTGTCAGAGTCTAAAGAAAACAAAAAACCCCAATTGTGGTGCTTCACAGACCAGTCTGGAAAGAGCATTTATTTGAGCCAACCACATGTTATTACACACAAATGCAGTTGTTAGAAATTTTGGTGCAGGGAACACTTCCACAGCAGATTCTCTGTTAGAAGAACACGGAGAAAGGAAAAGGAGAAGCCAGAAGCGCAGTAAACAGGCTGGGATTCCCATCCAATATTGTGTTTCAGACAGAAGAAAAGAAAATGATGGATTAACCACCAAGATAAACGAGTAAAAAAAGAGCCAGCCTCTGAGCAATTAAGTTTCCTTCCCTACATGGAGACAGGACTTCAGAGAGGAGCAGTGCATGTTATATTTTCACCATAAAGCTTCTGACAGTCAGTGGCATACTGCTTGTAAGGCAATTAGAGAAGTCCTGTCTGAAAAAAAATTACTGTGAGTGCAGAAGGAGAGGTAAGCTGCACTTGGTACTCATCAAATGGCTCGTCTTGACAAAAAAGTATCAGACCAACGCAAGTTTCTGCAGGAGTTTCAAGCCTCACGCAAGTATTTTATTAATAACCTGGAAGATGGAAGTAACAGGCTATTTAATTTCTAGATAATGAAGCAGGAGGGACTGCAATTATATTAGAAAACTAGATTGTACTTCAACATGACCATAACAAGGTAGAAAAATAGAGTGGAAAAACCAAAAGCAGCATCATAAGGACAAATAGAGAGTCCTCTACCTAAGCAGGACCAACCAGCTGCAGAAAGACGGGGTGGGATGGCAAACCGCCAGCACTGCGGATGAGCTGAGAGCTTGTCCCAGCCCCCACGTCGCCAGTGGCTTGCAAAGCCTCAGCCAGAACTCCCTGCATCGCCCAAGGTGGTGCATTACGCGGCAGGTAAGGACCCAACAGAAAGGGGTCATAAGTACTTGGGAAAAAAAAAAATCTGCCTAGAAAATACACAGTAAGAAAAATAAGCCTATGAATTGTGGTTATTCAAGAGAACAGACTAGGAAGAGAGAAGAAGGGAGGGTTCGTACTAAGAAATAATCTTCTAGTCCCATTTTAGGCCAAGGAACAGACCTTTACCATTTTCTCAGTTCCTGTTTTATTATGATTCCAGATAAACAGGTAGAAGTATCAAGTGGAAGTAGACATACATAACTCTACTCAAGAGTCACCAAAATCCTAAGTATAAACCTTGGGATCTCTAGTCCGGCAGCAAAGCTGAGAAGCAGAATGGGATTCTGGAAAGCAGATGCTGCCAACGGGCATGTGAAACCAGTTTGCCCTCAGAGCATTTAAAATCTTGTATGGTTTGAGTCTCCTGGCTGGAAGCATCCCTGCACCTCAGGGCATCCCGCTTACAATGTAATCAGTGCCTGATTATCCACTTGACAAAGCGGAGACTCTACTCAACTATTAAACCAGGCTGGTTTAGTACTAGTACTCGATTCTCCCACCCGCAGAAGTCATACGGGTAGTGACCTGCTCAAAAACAGCGTAAAAAAACCATGTTTAGGTAATACTGAGTTACATGACACAGCAGAAATAGTACCATGTGGACTTAACATTTAGCATGATAGACAAAACTATTCACATTTAAAGCACCACATTGATTTTTAGCAAGTACACCAGAATGCTACCTATCATTCAAGACCTGCCTAGAAGAAAAAAAAAAATATCTATGGTTGTCTTTCCTCGTCAGAAAGGCACACATCAACCTATATATGATTTTTAAATACAATAAACAGGTTTGAGTTTTCAGTCCTGTTAAAGGTTCTAGCTTGAATTTGCGAAACTCTGAAACATTTTCTGCACAGCGATAAAGCCCCTGTGCCCTGCACGCGAGTGCTCACATCTCCAAAATGACTCCACAAACGAGATATTAGATGCCCATCAATCCAACGTGAGGAAGTAACACGTTTTCATCTGACATCTACCGCACATAAATACACAAAAATTTTGGCACTGAGCAAAGAAAAGCTGAATACATTCCATGTTGTGAGTACGCCCTTTTTCATAGCTCGTTCACATGAAAAAAAAATATTTCTGACAGTTTAAAGGGGAGGAAAAATAACCAGTAGGAACCTGCGAGGAACCTCCCCCTCCACCGGTCACCCCAATCCCTTGGGTTCGCCCCAAGATCCCAAGTGCCAGGAGCCTCTTTGAGCCACACTCTGGACTTGCTGCGTACGCCGAATCCTGCGATCACTATTTAAAATTATTTTAAGATTCCTGCACTCCTGCTTTTGTTCCTTGTATTTAGCATTCTCGCCAGCACCATATTCTCACCACTTCGCGTGGCTGTATTTAAATTTCATCAGGGTACGGCGATGGATGTCAGATGTTCCAGCTTAATCAGACAGTAAAACTCATCTGATGAACACGTCCAAGCACTTTAAAAGCTATGCCTTAAGTAGTAAAATGGAAGAGGGGAAAGGGAAAGGTATTGGTACGTTTATAGGGGTGTGACCAGGACCCCTGCTCAGTATAACTGACTCCATCTCAGAAGGCAAGCAGCCGCATGTAACGCTGTCACCATCCTGCCCAGGACCCCCAGAAGAACCTGTCTGGCCCCACAGTGTCGGGTGACAAGGGCCTGCAGTTAAATCAACGGTTCTGTTTCTGCTCATAAGATAGGAAATCAGGCATATATGATAGCTTTTTTCCTTTATTACTTGGTTTTTTACTTTTTTTTCATTTATTTTATGGACAGCAGGTGCAGACAGTTGCTTACAGACGTCACACCCACTAATTGTATATATGCCACAAGACTAATTTTAAAAGCTTATTTTTATCAAGTCAGCAGGAGACAAACACAAGCCAACCAGCAGCAATCCACTCCTTTGGGCAGGATGTGATACTACTTTAGTACACTCCTACCTGTTTCCATCACCGCTCTTTTCAAGTTTAAAAAGTTTACACCCCAAAACACCACTTTCCAAACAAAGCTCCTTACGAAGTCAGCCCCGTGACTTAAAATACCAGAGCTCTATTTTTTTTTTTTGCCGCAGTTCCTTAAAAGTTGGCTTATCGCACACTTCAACTTCCAGACGTGAACCCGTTCTACGTTTCAATCTAAGATCTGCATTATTTCCTGCCAACAACTGCTCCAAATTTCTGTACACGAGTTCAATTTTACAAGATCTTAACATAGGCACTAACAAACCCTAAGCGGCATAACCAAGATAAGCCAAAAACGCAACTTCTATAAGCACTGAAACATGGATTTCAGGCTTTTTTCCCCCCCCTCTCTATTCTTTTAAGATCCCTTTGCTTTTTATACTTAGTTTATAGCTGGCTTCTATAATATCTGTCCTTTCATTACAGCATTACATTACAAATCGTAACTTTGAAGTTAAAACTGGACTGAGCTAGCTGTGATTATACTATAATCTGTCTGAACACACACACAAAAAATAAATCATACTGAGATCAGCTAAGGAAATCCAGACAAAGAAACTGTCATCATCCCAGGTTTTGGTGTTTGTTGGTGGTTTGTTTTTTTTTTTAAATTACCTCCCCAAATATTCCAATTCAAATATGAGAACAGAAGGGTCACTACATAACAGCACACTGTATCTTACAGGTACGAAAATCTATTTTCCATCTGTATTTCACTGAACACCTTTCGTATTAACATCACTCCAAACCAAGGGGGAGTGGGAGGGAGAAAAGAGAACGACATCCCTTAGTCGAGATGTAGTAATCTTGCCAATCTGCAAGGTAGAAGGCCCTTGTCATTCCCCAAACGGGTAGAAAATCTAGTGACAGCCTGCTATAGCAGTAAACTAAAAAAAAAAAAAAAAAAAAACCTGTTGAGAATTAAACATATTGTGAATAAAATCAGCTAACTGCTACACCCTACTTTCTGATACAACTTCCCCAAACAACAAAACATTAAATGCAAGGGGAAGAAAAAAAAAGCCCACCATAAGAAATCAAATACCAGCTGAAAGAGAAACATGTTCAAAGAACACGTTAAAATTTTGCTTAAAGATCAAGAGCTAAACATTAGCTATGCTTTACTAACACATCCAGAAGTACTATTTGAAAAAGCAAGCGGCAGGCAGGCCCCTCTTCCAGCAACAGAAACTCCAAACTGGTGCAGAGAGCCCCGCAGACCCAGGAGTCACTTTTATTACTATGAAGAGCCCAAAGTTGCAATAGCGGCTAGAAATCTGAATTACGGCTTTATACGTGGGATGCAACCTTCAGAGGAGCCTGCTACGAGGAGGGCACAGCTCTTCCAGACCCCAAACCTTTGAACATTCGAGGTGCGATACATTAAAAACATCTTAAAGATCAGTTGACCCTCAAGACACACAACCTAAAAGAGAAGTCCCTTCTAGGAAACTGCTTCTTCAGCACCTTCTCCCCAGGAAAAGAGCAAATACTGAACCGCTTCCTTTAATTAACGTAGTTCCTTATTTGTGCAACGCTTTAAACGGTCGCCAACGTGACGGCTAGAACAGAGAGGTTTATCAAAGAATTCGCTAACCCGCACAGGCGGTCTCGGGGGGACGAGGAGAGGGAAGAGCTGGAGAGGGGAGATTGCAGAATACATAAACACGCTTTTTTATGCTAAGCCTGAAAGGCTCCCAAAACCCAGGAGAGCCAACTGCAGCAATGCTTTAAAATGATCAAAAAAAAAAAAATATAGACAAGTGTTATCTTACATCTGGATGTCAGCATGAAATGCCAAATAAAAATAATCAGCTGATACTATAAGGAAAAAGAAGATGAAGAACTGAAAGGAGATAATTTTGAAACACGCCTAAAGTCATCGTCTGTCTGCGGTTTTACAGGCAGAAAAAAAAAATATAGTCTGGTGGCTTCAGCTGCCCCACGGAGCGCTGCGTAAGCTTGGGAAACCTGCACCCAGGATTTGAACTCAGCATGGAAAATGTCAGCTCCCCACCACAAAGTGGGACTCCAAGGTTAATGTGGCTTTTTTGAACTCGTATGCACTTGGAATTCTTGCAAAATCTCTCCATATAAGCTATGCATAAGTTTTTACACGTATGATGAAGATTTTATGGAATCCCAAGAAATCACAAGTGAAAAAGCATGAAAGTTTCCTTCAGGAAAAGCACCTAAGTACATATCCAGAGGACAAATTTCTCTGCTCTTCATTTACACTGCAGCCCGCCTGCTCACCGAGAACAGAACACACAGATGAGCCTGGGACACATCCTCTTTTTACTCAGGAAAGATAAAATTTGGTGGTTGTAAATATGGCCTTCGGATTCCTATATATTTGAAAAAAAATTAACTAGCTAATAAATAGCTCACAGTTTCTGTGAAGCGATTTGCAACCTTAGGAACCTGATCGTTCACAGAAGGAAGAATTACACTTCTAACCTGCACGATGACTGAATCGCGGGCAGAAGGGGACCAGAATCACTGTGCTACAGAAGGAAGAAGTTGTCCAATTCTGCTGCAGCTCCCCTGTTCTATTCAACCTGAAACCCCCAACTCTGATTCCCGTTGCACTATTAAACCTCCCAGCACAACCAGGTATAAAGAATGTCAAAACACAGTATTCCTTTCCTGCCTGGCTTGTCTGAACATTTCATTTGACATAATGCAAGCAAATAATGATATTTTTCTTTTTTTTTTTCTTTTTTTCCCCAGGAGAACAAGCTCCATTCTTGGTTTCATCCCAGAGCCCAGCAAGTGAAGCATTAGACCTTTTCCATGAATGAAGCCAACTGGAAGGTTATCCAGGCTAAAGATTCATGCCTGAACTTTTTGTATACATATTTTGTAAGAGTCTGTGGCCAGATGAAAATCTCGTGAGGGGATGCTGAACAAAAGCAGCTGAAATTTTCAAGTAGTCTTTCTCAACTCTCCTTGCATAATTACACTCTGCTGAAGTAGCAGGATACGGAAATAAGTTACTAGAGATAATAAATCGAAAAATATAAACATTTGTCCCCCAATATGAAATTCCTACAGGTTTTGGTAACTGGCTAGCAACTTCCTTTCCTGACAGTCTCATTACAGTCATTCTTCTTTATAGGGAAGGCTGAAGTTGACACTTTGTTTAGTATTTTAATAATAAATGTGAAGTTTCAGGACCATTCCTGTTACTCATATGATACACTGTTCATTGTAGGTACTGAAAAGATTTACTCAGTGAAAGTTTCTATAGTCTAAAAATTATTTTTAAGTCAAGTTTTGAAAGGAAGTAAATGATCACAGCTTTCTGGAAAGCACATTAAGGCTTTACTCTATCACGCTTACTGGGGGGAACATATTCATCGTAGCCCTTAACACATCAGAAACCTCTAACTGTAATTAATTGGTACTTGAAATTTGATGCATCTTCTCCTTCAGGGACAGGCTGAGGGTCCCCGTGCGGTGGTACTGTGCTGAGCTTGTAGCTCACCTGGGACGCGGCAGAGGCAGCACCACAAGATCGAAGTGGCAGGCAAATCTCTGCACCCCACTCACACTACAGCGTGGTCACACTCGCAATACGCCAACGGGAATAAGAATGGCTTCCCACCCATTCTGCCAATGAGAAAAACAACTAAAACAGCCTACAGTTACAAAAAGGAAATGGGAAAGGAGAAATCAAAGGCAATTAAATAGCCTTCTATTACGTAAGGAATAAAAAAAATCCATAGATAAAAAAATTAGAGAGATAAAAAAAGATAGCTATTAGTGGCTAAAATCACCTTCTGTAAAAGCTTCCAATGCCTTTCTTTAGTACTGTGTACTACAAGGGAAGCCTAGAGATCATCAACCTAGAAGGCAGGAAATAGACTTGCGAAGATTCACATCCTACATTTTCATTTTTATTATATTGATAAGTCCCTCCACACACAGATACTTGAAATCTCCACTGACTGCAACAGCTATTTGTTCCCACAAGTCGGGGTGCTGGACTGCCTTTATGCTTTTGAGAGAAAAAAAAAGTTTTGCTCCATCGGGGAGGGAAAAACAGGGGAAAAAAATAAATATACCCAAACACTTAGTTATTAACCCACTTACAACATTTGTCCCTCATTTGAATGCCAGAGCAGATTGCCAATAGATGATCATCAACTCTCCAAAAACTAGCAGCAAGAGAGGTAATTACCAATTTCAGGAAAGAAGTTATGCTTTAAGTTTCTTCAAAGGCAGTCTCCAAAGCATACACTACACTGGAGACCTTCAAACTTTTGCAAAAGTTACCAAAGATCGAGCCAAACGAGTTGTGCCACCTCTTTCTTGCACTGGGCTTTCCCCATACAGTGGTACCGCACAGGTACCACCACCTTAATTCTGTTTCCTCAGCAGGGAACCTGCTTCCTTCTTAACTCTCACTTCAACTATTCTGCAAATTTAAGGGCATTTTGTTAACGTGACCTCGGCTCCCCTTCTTGCTTTTCTTAAGCAGAAGATATACTGGACAGATTTAGTAGTTCATGCTGACATCAGTCGTCTGTTCTAGCATCTCACTTGACTGTGGCAGTGGAGTGGGGACAAAAGAAAATCCAAATTCCTTTTTCCTCATCCCAGCTGAGACACCTTGGATCACAACTTAACGGCTTTATTTTAATTTTTACTAGGCTCACTGGAAAAAAAAAAAACCACCCTGAAATAATCATGACATAAGTTCGGGTGTGCACAGACAAACCAGAGATGTGGCAAAAGCCTTGAAGTCATGTTTCACGCCTCTGGGGCTTTTTGGAAACAAAACCCCCAACAGTAACAGAATACTCCCGACACTCGCTATTCCTGTCAACTTCAATTCACCTTGGTCTGCAAAGTGCTTGGGCTCAAATTCCATGCACACCACGCTTCATTTTGTCCCTACAGGTGGAATTAAATTTTTGACAGGGCAAAAAAGATACCGGGTTGCACGTACCTTACTTGTTTCAGCTATGTATAAAACCCAGCACGCTGCTTAATAGTAGCTTTTCTTCCAATCACTTGGAAGGTTCTTAGAAGATCACCAATCACTAAAATATCCTATTTCCCATCACTTCCTTGTGGTATCATTACAGCAGAAAACTGCAAGTCCCAGACTACTGAAATTCCCACTTGTTACAGTAATACATCATTTCTTTTCTGACATCAAAATACACCCGATTTAAAAACGCGTCACGAGTATAGCTACGTGCCTGTTAAATACGCAAAGGAAGAGTCTCAAAGTCAATTTTCTTCCCAAGACAAAAACTTATTCTTCGGGAAAACAAAGGTTTTCATACTATAGCAACACTAGAGACCAAAATTAATTCTAAACAGAAATAAAAGTTGGGCCAGAGAATGAGAGAAAACTGCTTTACACTTCAATGTGATGGATCCCTCGTCTTGGCAGGGAGGTGGTGTCAGGCAGTGAGAGGAAAATCTCATCTTAAAGAAAAGAGTGAAGGAAACATGAAACCATCTTTATGTACTTCAGATTCATTTACCGGAAAGCTGAAGCTACCTTAAAGGTCTACAGGAGCTCTGGCACTTGTCTAATTCGGGGCAGGTTTCATGGTAATTGTAGCAATTTAGAAGGCAAAGGATAGCAGAAATAGCCATCCCTGCTTGTAATCACCATTTTCGCATGAAGTATGCATCCATCATTTTACCAATTAGATACTAATTATATGATGCCTGACAAATTTTGCTGTTAGTAAGCCATTCAAAGTCAGTAAACTTTGGTTTTTTTCTTAACTAGTCAAGCATGTGACACCTTAACGTCTGATACACACGCTATTCTTTATCCAATTTAACAATCCGGCACATTTACAATACCTCAGAAAAGGAGAAGAGGAAGATCCGTGTTGGTCTCCGACATAAAGGCTAACGCTTAGCCTCCATTTTTTAAAAGTCGTGTGCCCATGCAGAATGTAAAAGTCAAAAGTCCCGCACCGCAATGCAACAGAACCATCTGCCCTGCTGCTGTATTTCTATAGAACGGCAGCCTACGGACTTTGCTCGGATGAGAAAGAAAGAAAACACTAACAAATCACTACTACAGATGTTTACTAAGGATAGTTTATATGGGCTGAATTTCCTTTAATACTAACTTGATTAGAAATCTTGACCCTACTCCTTACAAGGTGAATTAGAGCTCTTAATTATTCCAGTTTTTCTACTGTTAATGAAATGGAATGGTGTCATTAGCGAGGCTTGTCAGCTACGCTTATGTGCGAAGAAATGATTTGACGCTGCTTTTGGAATCTAACCCTTTCAGGAAAAACAGTCGGAACGTCACTCAAGCATTGTAAATAAAAATCCTTCAAGACAAAGAGGACAGATGGCAACACTCTCAAGGAACAGCATCTAAAATATTCATCATTTAGGAGGAGATGGCTGTTCACCCTGTGAATAATCAATACATTTCAATCTTGCAAGAAAAATAACCCAAAATATTTTCTGTTCCTGAAATGAGGAAAGAGATCTGTAGAGACACTCATTTTTGCTGAAGATTTCTTGTATTCTGTGGATCCACATAGTAGATAACCATTTCTCCATCAGCATCCAGAAGCAGCAGGCGTCAATGTGATCTACACCCAGTTTTGTTGCAAGGCTCAATTATCACCCCATCAGTCCTAGCTACAAAGCAGCAAAACATCTAAGGCAAGCTTATAAACTGGAAGACTTCACTGTTACTGCAATTACACAAGAAAAAGCCTCGTCCATCCCTCCCCTTCCCTCTCCTCCCATTTTAACTGCAATTAAAGACTGTTAAAATGTCAAGTACTATGCTTAATAGCTTCCAAGAGTTAATTTGAAACAAATGTTATCGTAGATGCATGAAGCTACAAACTATTGCTGAAAAGACAACTACAGCAAGAGACAAAAACAGTGAGATGTACTAAAGACTTGAAATCAAAAGGAAACAAATCAAAATGATACACAAAACAAGGGGAAAACGCTATAGTACAGAAACTGCCGTCTGTCTCTTCAAAACAAGAGCTGCCATGAAGACAATGTATAGTTACCTGCATCCATATCTGCAAAGAATGGAACAGCCAGTAAGGAAAAGAAGGAACCAGAAATTCAGTGTCTCAGAGTTGGATTTAAAAGTTCATAAGGAGAATAGATAAAAAAAAATATCAAAAAAGTGTTTAGTGTAAGATACACCTCTATAAGGTACTACGATATTTTTGATTTCAAGCTATAAACTTGGATTAATGTTAAACACTACAATGTTGTCACATATAAGTTAATTTTCTATGGCATAAGAACATTTTTTTTTTTAAAAAAAAAGCTTCAAGACAAAAGATTTAATATATTAAACAAGGAACAAGTTACATCTTTAGTTTTGGCTTGTGAAGTGTTTTGGTTTTTTTTTTATTCTCCCAAACCAAGGGGCTCGATTTTGCAGAAATCCAGTACTAGATACAGTAACTGTGGCTTTCAACAGCCAAACTGAAAGCAGCAGCGCTACTCAGAGCCGTCAACTCTTCTCAACACAGGACCAGACGTTTCCCATATGGGCACATACTGGGTGCCAAAGTATTTAAGGATACTAAGTAATTATGAAAAAGCTACAATTATACTCATCGTATATATTATCTCAGCCTGGAGAAGGTTCAAGGAAAAATCTCCATAAACATTGAAATAGCAAATTAGGTTCTTTACCGATTCATTTCTGCATGATTAAAAATGAATAAAGATGTAGTTTGTGGAAAAAAATAAATAGTGACATTTGCATATGCACATACCTTCTGGTGATTCCTCTTGGACATACGTGCCAGTCAGGTACCGATGTACAAGTGCAGACTTGCCACTTGCTAAGTTACCCACGATCCCCTGGACAAAAAAGGGAAAAAAAAGTTGAATTGCAATTAATCCCTGTAAAAACCAGAATATTCAAGCAAAATCTTAATGCAGAAATAACTTCTCTGCGCTTGAGGAGAAAGCCCACGCGATAGAAACACTCCAAAATACGTCGACAGATAAAGTAACTGTCAAAAAACCTAAGGCTACAGCAGAGCATATACATGACAAAATGTTTAAACCAAAATCAGTTTATATCAGTAGCGCTCCTTGATTCAGCTCGCCACTGATGTTAAGTGCCAACATCAGGCAGTATATAGACTTCAGGGAAGACGCCTGAAGCTCAGAGCAAGCTTGTCACCTCTTTACTGAAAAATATGAAAATATCACTGAATTCTCATGCTGGAAAATATCTCTGTAGGCTATTCACTATGTGATTCGCATTGACTCGCTACTGAAGCGCACATATGATATATATGACTATAGACAGACAGATTTGTGCTTGCTGAAGTTCCCTGACTTTACCAAGAAGTTTACAACTCAAACTGTCCGTGCCCAAACATCTGCATTGGGAACATCAGACAACCAAACAGAAGCAACTCAATCTCAAAGCAAATATGATTTTTTGGCTGTTAAGCTGGTTAGCTAGCATTTGTTTTTTAAAAACCAGGCAGAAGTAATAGAATGCAGCCCAACACCAAAAGCGTTTTCTTCCCAGAGGTGCTCAAATACCAAGACCTTGAAGATTTGCCTTTTTTTTGTTGTTGCTCTACAAGGGCTGCGAGGGAGTTACGGAGCCTGCCTGCATTGCTCCCACAATTCCAAAAAGCCACCCCTTTCCAGCTGCAGCCTTGCGGTGCTGCCCAATACAGGTCCTGCCGACCCGTCCCTGGGCCCGGCCATCAACCCAAAGCGGACCGAGAGACACAGCAAGGTCCAAGCCTGGCTGCCTGCCCTGCTCTGCACAGGCTGGGGGACAGGCGGGGCTGGAGAACATACCTTCTCTATCTTTCAAATAAATGTCTTTTTTTAATATCTTGCTCACTTGTCATCTGCTTATTCAGATCTCCCTGTTGAACACAACTCTGAGGTCATCGTGCTTACTCAGTTTTTGGGGGAGGAGATGGGAACTTATGTCATCCTTTACAACAAAGCTAAGCCTACTCTGTTCTTACGTGTTGATCTTGACTCTAACCAAAAGGTTCAGAACATGAGATCCCTGGAGAGAGGATGAACTCTGCTGATCTGCCCGAGTTTGCCAAATCGGCACAGGCAGCACGAACAAGTTACACAATGCACATTCTCTACTCCATCTTCTTAATCCTAATTGGTAAGAAACTACCCTCTTGATCAAAAATTGCTTAAACCAAGAGTGGTGCCACCTTAAACTAACCCAACGACAGTTCTGGAGTTCAAGGGGGAAGGGACGAACAGTTATTTATTCTTTACAACCCTGAACAACTTTCAGTTAAGAGAAGGGTAACGGTGCTGCAAAGGATGCCCACTTTCCCTCTACAACTGATGTGCAAGAACAGCTCAGATTAAAGCAGCAACTTAGGCCGAGAGTAAACGGCAGGCAGTCTTGCATCGCCCTTCAGCATGACCAACGGTGTGGGCTACAGTGGAGGGGAAAAAACCCCCCCAAGAACCCCAAAACAGATTTCAAAAGTAATAGCGAACAAGAATAAACCATGACGTAACTTGGGTGTGAGGGGCAGGATAGGCAGGGAAAAGACGACACCAGATCCCACGCTGGCCTAGTGCTACGGTTTCAATTAAGAAACTACTTCACTAACTCATATAGTATAAACTAGAACCTTCTGCCCTTAAGATACTTTATTAAAAACCATGCACGATCCTCAAAGAAAGCCAGTGCGTTTCCTCCCTCTTTCTCCTCTTATTTATTTCCATGCGTTGTCTCAAGATTGAGAGCAAAAAATTATTAAAGATAATGCAGGACTGATTTTCTTGATCAGAATATTTGTTTCTTAATAGAGAAGTTCCTGGATTTCTATTATAAATCAGTTTCAAACTACTCACTGAACTGACAAAAGTTCTTTAAGAGCTTAAACGGTGAAAAAAGTGAACATGCAAAAAGCATTAACACAGTTTTCTGTTTGAGTACTACTATTAACTTCTCAAACATCACAGGAACCCAAAGCAAGGGTCCTCAAACCTGACTATAAAATCTGCATTTGCAGCACGGCTTTATTTTCTCCCTAGACAATTACTGCAGAAATCCTTCAGGAGACATCTGCATCCTCCTCCTCATCTGGTACGAGAGAGGATTCCTTCAGATCTCACCTCAGCGCCTGATTTGAAGAGACAAGGCACCCATCTCTTCTACCAGACACAAAACCAGGACATGAAATTAAAATCTAGCAGGATCAGCCTTCTGTTGTTCGTTGCAGTGCTTGGCATTACTGCTCCGGGTCTCTGCACACTACTAACCTCTGAAAACCAGGAGCAACAAACCTTAGACTGGAAAAATCTGCCTTTTAATACAATTTCTGTCTTCATCAGGATTAGTACTTGTTTTAAGGAATGATCCCCCACAGTATGACAAGTATGCCAGCATGTTTTTACAGTAGTCATATTCCTGTCTCCCGTATTTTATAAACAAACAAATGTGAGTCATTTCTATTTATTTATGGATACGTATGAAATGCATAAAGCTATGCCAAGCATGTTACGGAACAAAAATACCACCCTACCCCAGATCAGAAACAAGAAAATTCAGCTAACAAGGCTACAACACAATGCTCTGTCAGTTATGATTTGTGCAACACTGAATCACGTATTTGCATGTGCCAGCCACTCTGTAAAATAAATCCAAACCACTATGCCCATGTCCTACTAAAGCCTGTTTGTAAAAACGCGTAAAGGTATTGACGGCGTTTGGCATTTTAAAGCTGTCCAGCACAGAAGCCTGACTGCGCTTTGCATATTTTTTTTGGAACAAATTATTTTGTCCAAAAAGATCTCATATTTATCCTGCCTAACGCATCCTTATTTTACATTTGGATAACGGGATCAAGGAACACCACCATCGCTCGGGAAAGGAACTGGTCTCACCAGCTGGCCAAGCACTCTCTTGGCCATAACAGAAGCATCAACATCCGTAAGTGGTGGTGTCTGATCAGCAGAAAGCGACATCCTTCTGAAAACGGGAAAGAAATCAAGCCCAGCGTGTATCGTTAAAAAAGGAGGCAGAGGGAAAGACCGGTATTCTTTCCTCAGAAGTATGTTGAAAAATACATCCATCGGCTTTTCTTTACGGCAGCCTTGCGTGCCTCCTCTGCTCTCCCGGAGTCCATTCCTATTGCCCTTAAACTTCTGTAGGGTCTAAGGTTATAACAACAGCTGCTATAAAAAGATAAATTAAAAAAGATAAAAAAAAAATCAAACCACCACCTCAATTTGAGGACATCCCAGCCTTTACAGAGAGGACAATCTCTCCCAGGGAGCTACTAACCATCCTCTCCTGCACACCACATCCACAGTCATCCTTAGTGGTGAACGGAGCGATGGTGCTGTGGCGGAAGAGGCAGGTTTGGCTTTTAACGTCGCCCTTCCCTTCCTCAGCCATAAGCGAGAGCCGACGCTGAGGCTGGAAGCAGGGGACCGACACAGGGACTCGTCCCTGCACCAGCTCCATCCCAGGGCACACGCGTAGGAAAGGCAGAGCAGGTTTCAGACGGAGCTCCTAATTTGCCCTTTCTGCTGGAACACAAGTTCACAGCCACAGCTGGTCCTGCTAGCTTCAGTAATTTGCAGTGGTATAATCAAATTATTATTTCTGTAATGGTAAGAGTTCTGCTTTTAGCCAGGATTATACAAACTGAAGCCTTGGACAGCTCACTCGTGCTGACCACTTAAATTCAATTCTCTACAGCAGCCACACAGCAGGAATTTATTTTCCTACCACTGGTTCAGACAACACGGGGGCAAGATACCCCAGGCACGTATCCACAAAACGCAGCCGTGGTACCACAGAAACACCCATACCCCGAGACCATCACCCAACGCTCGGCAATTACATTCTGCCTTATAACACGTAGTAATTGCAGCTTCAGCCTCACCCGCAAGCCCGAAGTTTATTGGTGGGTGTTGTGAATTAGTAGGGCTAAGAGGAAGGGATGAGCATGGAAACCCTCTGTAGATCCTCCCCAGCATAAGCTAGCTAATGCCACAGTGGACTGGACTCCTATCCAACCAACACCTTCCAGTCCTAAATTCTTAGTATTTTATTCTGCAAGGTATTTAGGGAGATACTTGTCTTCCAAATCACACCATCAGTTAAACTGAATCTGGTGATCCTCTGCAGGCCCTTCTTGTATTATAGTTACATCCACTGACTACTGTATTTCTTTCGCTTACCTTGTGCGTTGCTGAAACCAAAACAGAAACATAACTGTAGTCACGGGGAAGCTGTTTCAATTAAAATGTCATTTTGAGTAAGTGCATTTCTCATGCTAAGTCTGACCTATGCTTTCTCTCACACCCGTAAACACTACTATCAAATCAGATTTGGAAAAAGGCATTTACCGCACAAGAAGCGGGCTAGTGAAGCACGGCCCCAGCCACCCATTCTCAAGTTCAGATGCTTTTGCCCGATTCACTTCGCCACTCACCAAACGGGTGTTCGGATTGGAGCAGCTCGCCCAGTTACAGCCAGACAACGGGAGCTGAGCACAGACCATAACAACACCAAAGGCATTATACCAAGTTCTGCATCTGGGGTACCACACTCATTTCGTAGGGTTTGAGAAATTGATTGTGTTTAATTAAATCTGGACTTCCAACGTGGTAAACATCGCAGCGATCCGGCCTCAACAACTCCGTGCTGCTGGTTTGATACCCACTACGAGGAGGTTTCAGCCTTCATCTCCAGCCTCCATCTTCGTAACGCCTAAAGGGCAAATCTGGGAAATTTCCCCAATCTGCCTCTGTGTTATTTTTGCCTTTTCTTCCACCTATATGGAAAATGCCTCAGCCAAGGGAAAACTTACCGTAAGCAGCTGTTAAATCACTGTTCATTCTTATAGTAAAAGGTAGGTTTTGATTCACTATATGAACATCCAAAATTTTTTTTTGTGGTTTTTTTTTTTTTTAATTCAATATAAAGTTAGTTAAATTCTTTTGAGGGAGAAAAGACCTTTGGTCCTTTAAGAAATTGTGGAAAAAATATTATAGTGAGATAAAAGGAGCTTTACATATCGCCTGCTAAGTTCCACTTCTCCTCTTAAAGAAGCGTAAGGCTTCCCTACCAAGAAGGTCACCCTAGGTTGCTGGTTCATGCAGCCAAACAAGCCCAAACAGCAATAAAATACAAATAGATCTTTGAAACATGATTATAAAAATAGAAGATAAACAAACTTCATAAAGATAGTTTGTTGAAGAAAAATGCTTTACTTCTTAAAATTGCTTTCTGTGCGTTTTTTTCCCCCAACAGTAGATTTAATGAAGCTTCGAAGATTTTTCACTTAACATTGTCGCAAAACATTGTCAGGATGTTTTTCAGAGACAGAAATAAATATAAACTCACCACTTTCAGTTCTGGTACAGATCGGCTTAGTGTCCATTCCTGGCTATTTACAAAGGCATCTGCAAAAGTGGACAACATTCAGAAAATCAGTACAACGACGTTTCACAGTCTGCCACACAGAATTTCATGCTAAGGCTTTGGGTACATGAGGCCAAAAGTCACACTCATTCTTACAAGACTGACAGTCCAACATGAAAAACATAGGGGTTTGGATAAATTAGACAAAAATCCAAGAATACCAGAAATTATCATTCTCCAGAACGGATGCACTCTCTGTAGCATAGACTGGCTCTGTCATCTCCACTGGCATTACCAAGCTCAAACCAACACCAGACCTTCGGCGTCATGAAAAGACTCTTCCAGCCTGTACGGGGTTAAACTGCTTCCCATCCACCACCGCACATTTCTTCTCTATGAGAAAACCCTTGGACCGCTCATCATGCTCAACGTCAACAACTGCGGTTGACTGCCACCATCGGCACTAACTTCTCCACCCAGGTAAACGAGAACATTTGCCTGTTCTAAAAACATGCTATTTTTTTCACTGCACATCATACTTCATGTCAACAACTGCAACTACCAGCGTCGGTGGTAACATCCCTGCCCAGGTAAGGGAGAATATCTGTTTATTCTAGAAACGTGCTATTTTTTAGTAGCACATTCTAGACAGAAATAAACCACAGAACCATTTACTATCAAATTAAATAAGAACAACTGAGGGCAGGAGGGGGTTGATTTTTGGGAACGCTGCCGAGTTATGTTCATCGTTGTTCCCAAAAGACATGAAGTCCTTAGGGCTGCACCCGGGTCCAACCTCGTTAACAATTCCATACCCAAAAAAAAGAGAAATAAGGCTCCATTTTTCAACCTCCAAAAACATTTATCACGTCGTTCCTTCTGTAAAGGTCTAGTCAACTGAAAGCAAACAGATCGTGACGTTTCTGTTACAAATCCAAGCAGCATTACTCTGAATCCTGATTTAAATCTCTCCAAAACCATGCAAACCATTCTGTCGCACGCACAGAATACTCCTACCAAGCAGATTCGATGCAACTCCACAGTAATTAAACAACGCTGAGGTAGTCCCGGTGTTACAGAGCCAATTCCCAGCGCTGCAGGAAATAACAGGTGAAAAGTTACGCCTGACCACGCTGTCCATAAGCAAGCAAAGGTTTTGCAAGTCATTGCTTCCCCTCCGACACACCAGTCCAGAAAAGGAGAAGGCTATTTCATTGTAGCTTTTGATCCAGAAAATAAAAAAAACCTGGAAGTAATTTACCACCCCAGGTGGTATCTTCACTAACTTAAGAAACTGTCAGCTGTAAGCAAGCTTTCCCAGTGCCTAACTAAAAACTACCTCAAAGCAAACTCGTATTTTGCATTGTATCTCTAGTCCTCACTAAATGCATTAATTTTCCTCAATATCGCAAAGATATATTAGCCGTGAGTTTGGAAGCTTTCTCCATCTTTATTTATCACATCGCTTTACATTTCAGCTACAAATAGAAGCTTGTGTGTACTAGCAGGACGTGTATTTACAGGAAAACGCTTTGAAAAAAATAAGTGGTTGGGTTCACTACAATCTTGAGCTGCCTCCCACTCGCTCACTGCAAGGAAGAGGAAAATCAAAGGCTTAGATTAAGATGATCTGAAGACTTGGGTTAACCTTTTGGTATTCCAGCTGCAAGAGAAGACATTATGGTCATTAGGCTCCTGTTGCACAATTTGAAGTCATCGGAGATGATCAGACCCTGAAAGCCCAGGTTTACACCTACATCGGATGGGGCGGTACATCAGTTAAAACAAGTCTCTTGTGGCAGTCAGGCCTGACCGCGAAGCAGCATACAAATCATTTTCCACCAACCCAATGCTTGTCAATTCTGGTTTACCTAGTAAAGGTTTAAGAAAGCAAAAACTGCTTATAAGTATTTTTCTTTTTTCCTCCATGATCATCTCAGCATTTCTTACCATAGAAGGAAACCCAAGGATTACTAAACATGCTTGGGAAAAGCAAACTAAGCGTTTTGGAGCTAAACATTACACTTCAACAGGTAACAATGACTTGAAGTACCACGAAGTGGTGAAAATGAACAGCACCTCATCCTGAGCTTGGAAAGAGCTGCTTACACTGAAGGAGCAGGCAAGCATTTGTCAGACATCATCAGTCTCAGACCAAACAACAGCTCCAAGCCAAGAAGGGGAAAGATGAAGACAGAGAGGATGGCAAAGGATGAACTGTGCTTTGAGACTCTGGGCGAAGAGAAAAAAATGCATGTCTCAAGAGCTGTTGCAATCCTCTTCTCCAAAAACATTCCTCCTTTTTAAGTAATTCAGTGCAGCCGTAATACACATTATTTACCGCATTGCTTAGAAACTACCTCATCAGCCTATAAAAAAGGCTGCCCCAGGTCAAGCCAAAGATTCAGCTATGGCAGCGCCTTTTTACTACAGCAGAGACCAGTAGATGACACTTACTAAAGAAGAGGAGACACTTGCAGAAGAATATATTTTTCCTGCAGACCAACAGCAATTGAGTTCAATGACTTCCTGAGTCAAAAGCGTCCCTCCATTTACACGGGACACAGGATTCACCCAGGGCAGATACACCTGACCTGAGCAGTCGCTGCCCTGTTTCCTTGCCTCCAGCCAGAAGACAATCTGGAAACCAGGAGCACATGAAAACGCAAGTCTCAGACCAGGGGAGTCAGGAAGATGTGTCTGCAGCACGCCCAGCCAAAAATAACCAGAGGTGCAGACAATGCAATTTCAATTTAGGAATGCTGCATGAGACCTTCTGGTTAAGGCACTCAAAAGGGACCACAGCTTGGTCTAGATGCTTTCCTACCTTCCTGCAGGAGGGAAAATTTTCCCTTACGGCGAGCAATGGAAGGTATCGATCGGATCACAACGATGCAGATATGAGCGCCCGAACTGAGCTGACAAGCTGTGCCTCGGGCTTGGGCTCCTCGCCCGCTGCCGAGAGCAGAGTCGAACATACAACGCGGCTCTGACTGCCTCGGACCAGGTCCCCGAGCTTCTCCAACAGCCCCTGGAAAGCCTGTGGAACAACAAAACTGCAGGAATCAAAATGCCACCAGAAACCTGCAATAGCCTTTAGCACAAGAGGAATCCTTCCCTAACTTGTCCTGACAGTAAACTACCAATTCTCGTGGGTTTGCTTTGGACTTATTGTTGATTTGGGAAGCAGTAGAAAAGGCGAAGAAATTGCCCAACTGTGATAGGGAAGAACTGACCGTAATGACAAGCCAACAAACCAAAGAGTTCCTTTCCACACAAACCTCTTTCTTCAGGGCATAAAGTACAGATTTCCTGCGTGATATTTCTGTGACTTAACATACTCATTTCGTTCATTGCTTGTGGAACAGTAATAAGGATTCACAATTATTTCAAGTGTATGAAAACTTGCAAGTGCTGATTTAAATTATATCACTGCACATTTAACCATTACTCCCTGCCCAGTAAAGATAATTAACTTGCATCTGATGCTTCAGATTATCACTTTTTTTTTCTTCTCTAAACAAAACTCATTAGTCAGCCTATAATTTCACCAACAGTCTTCATATCATAGCAGGATTACATCATAGCTAACAAATAAAATTCACATTTTACCATGCCAAGACTTGGATATCAGATCAAGAAAGACGACTCCAGTTAAGCCTGAGTCCATGAACAGTTTTTACCTGGTATTAATTACATGTAACTGCATGACAGACCTAAGTTACCCTTCATTACTATTTGCAAAAAATGGATAAACAGATGAAAATTAAACTTGCCATTTTACCTGCAAGACTCATCAGCAGGAAGAACTAGCCAAGGCTGTACAACGGTTGGACTTGATGATCTTAAAGGTTTTTTCCAACCTAAACGATTCTATGAACACAAGGAAGTTTCAGCTGATCTCCAGACTTGCAGGTGTCAAGGAAAACCATCGGTCTCAGGCAAGTATTATACCTGACGGGGGGTGTATGTGTGTGAAACAAAATGTTAGAACTCTCCATTAATGTCAACAAGCTTCAATAAAAAAGCAGCATTGGACTTTATCACCACAGAAGATTAAAAAAAGATGAGCGAGCAGATCACTGCTACTGCTGCCGACCTGGAGAACTGCAAAAAATCTACTGTTTAAGCCAAGGGGTAGACTCACAAGGGTAACAAGAACATCAGAAGCCCTGTCATTCTTTTTAATTTTTTTTAAAATAACCCTAAATATTTATTATTTTGTAAGATCTGTACATTCCAGAAGCAGAAGCGAGGTAGGAGAGGCAGTGAAAGGAAAATTTCCAAAAAGCCACGAGGCCAAAAGACAAAGCAGAAAGACAGCAGTTACCCAAGGGCATGGATTTATTCGCCCTCCTTGGTCCTTCGTTCACTGAACTGCATCAAGAACCCTCCCAACGACCTTCCAAAACAAACTGCCTCAGACATCCAGTACCCTCAGTACAGGAAAGACGTGCATTTGAATTCTGATCAGCTATAGGGTAAAGGAGATATAACTACACTAACTTGACACGGTGCTGGACTTCTTGACACAGCTACCTTCTCTTTTTTGTTAAGTACCTGGTTATTGCTAGGTACAGGTGTTTCCAGTGTCCAAAATACTTGAGAATATTTGAAACACCATTTTATTGCAAAAATATGCTTATTAAAAAAAAAAGCTTGACCTCAACCCAACTAATTTAAACTAAAACTTCAAAATACTATTATCTTCACTTTGCAGTTAAATTACAGAAGGTCCTCCACTGCCCTTTTAAAAACCGCAACCAAAATCCCCCCAAAACTCCCCAAACCTTCATTAGGAGATCTACGAGATAATCTTCCCTTCCCAGTATAATTTACACTGGCACGTTGACAAGGAGTAACGACAGTTAAAACCAGAACATGTCATGAAACAGCACCTGGTCTCTTCAGCAAAAAGAGGTTAACGTACCATCATCTGTATGGACGTTCAAGTACCCAGCTAACCAATGTATCTCTGGTATGAATGCCTCAGAAAGGAGCGATTTATTCCAAATTAATCCCAAGACCCTTGGAAGTTAAGGTGAAAAGGTCAAATACTTGCAGATAGAACATGACAAATAAGCTTGGGGATTTGGTTTTTTTAATAAAAAATAAACTAACTCACAGCTACAGCATGACTAAAACATGGGATGCATCGGACTGCAGCATGCAAAGCACAAATTGGGTAGTCCACAAATACACTCTGCTGAAGAAACAAAAACCCCCCCACCACATGTTGATTTAAACATATTGGAAGAGATTTGCATAATAAATAGAACCACATGTATGAAGTTGATCAACTGGAGTCTTGTTTGCATTACTTTCCAACTTTGGAATTCAAGTGAACTCAACCTTCATATCTAACTACAGACTATACATATGAAAGGAATGGCTTTTGTCAATAATTAATCATAGTTGTATGTCCTATTCATTTAACTTCTGCATCAATGATCAAAAGCTTCAAATATGCATGGTGTCAATCATTTATTTTTAAAACGTGCACCAAGAAGATAGTTTAAGTTCCATTTTCTTCACCAAGTGTACTTTTCTACAAAATAGCCTTTTTTCATATTTCTTCTCCCCCTCCTCTTTTTTTTTTTTTTTTAATTTTCACCACTACATTTAGAGTTTCTCAGTTCCACTTACACATCATTACGCCAAAGCGCAATCTACAATAAGGTCATCGGCTATTTTAAAACCTCAGTTCAGTAACTCAGCTCCAGCCAGAGGAACCTTCTCTGTTCGTTCCAATATTAAGACTCAGGTGGACATGCTTATTTTGGTTCTCCATTAACAGAACACTGCGATGAAATCTTGGGACTCGATGGCCATTGTTGGTGAGATCCATGTATGCCATGGCGTAGCACAGCAGCAGACTTCCAAGAAGGTCCAACTGCTTCAACGTTCTGTATGTAAGAGTCCTGCTTAGAATAACTTTTCAAATAGAAAAACAAATTTCCTTCTTCAAAACCAGTAACGACCACTAAAAAATAAATATTACCAAAACTATGTTATTGAGAGACAACAGGTTCAAGGTCAATTCAACTGTCCGCGATTCAGAAGGGGGGTGGGAAGTCACATATGAAAACCTTAGAAGTTTGTAGCAATTATAGAACTAGGCAGAGGAACAGCCTCTCTCAGGTGCTCAGCAGTCCGTTTCACCCCATACTTGACTTTTACCACTGGAGGCCCTCTGCTAACCTAACTGAACTCCATTTACTGCCACGGGCAACAGCAGCAAGGCAGCTAATCAGGCCACAGGGTAAATACTTTTAACCAGGGCTGATTAGATTTACACCACCCTCCCCCATCCTGTGTGTCCCTCCTGCTTAAAAATTCCCCAGAAGCCAACAAAGTCTCTCTATCGATTAACGCTTTGGGAGAACCCAAGGTGCCCCAGTACCATCCCGGTAGTCCACAGCCCACCACCGTCAGCAGTGCCAGCATGGGAACCTCTGCTTCATCCCTTCTACTGCACCACTCCTCGCGCCACTAACCTTGTTTTGTCCTTTATTGGCACCGAAATGTCTCACCCTTGACTAGCGATTTAATCCAAAGCCTGAGAAGCTCACAGATTTCTTTTTGTCTGATTGAGATGAAAACCTAACGGCAAACCTGTTCCAAAAGGAGGGATGAGCGAAGAGCAGGCAGATGTCTCTGCAGTATGACATGAAAAGACTTAAATCTTCCATGATTCTTGGAAAGCTTCTTAGTAAGAGCTTCCCTCAGGCTATCCCAAAGTCCCTTTGCTGTCCTTTTAAATGAGGAAAAGGTATTAAAAAAAAAAAAAGCCAAGGGATTTCTCTGGATACCCTCAGCAAAAGATCCTTTTCTTTTTGATAAGAACAGGAGCCCTGAACCACACATGAATGAAATTAAAGTACCAATAACTGCATCACATCCTGTTTCCCCCTCAATAATTTCTGCATTACAAGCAATATTTAGAGTTACTTCTGGCTTTGAAATAAAACCCTGAGAGCGACCAGGTACAGAAAACATTCCTACGAGTTCCCACTTGTCCGCAAAGATGCAGATAAAGCCATGCATCTCTCTCTTGGAGCCATATCAAAGGACCGCTTTCGGAACGTATTTCCCAATGCTTGCGTGCTAATTTTCTCAGCAAAAAGGGAAACATGCAACTTTTGGGTTGAGACTTGCGATACTAATAAAACATGCATTTTTCGGAGGAGGGGTAATCTCTCAGCACACATTCTCTCCAACTCAGCCCCCAGCATTTCAAGTCAAAGCACCAACTCAATTCCAACAGAGCATAACAGGAAAATATTCTGATATACTTATTTTTAAGCTTTGCCTATAATATTTAGAAGAGTGTGTCATTTGTGTTTGTACATTAATTTTCTCATTCATCTTATACCTGTATAAAAAAAAAAATCAGTCAGCTTTTGATACGGATCCTCTGCTTATACATTCAATTCTGTACACAATTACAAACAATTACTATGAAGCAATAACAAATTTAAGTTTTAGAAAGCCATCTGTATCAGAATCAGGAATAGTTAATTTTTTTCCTCCCCAGACCCTCAGTTTGACAGAATTACAGATTATACAGCTTTCCCCCTACGCCACACAGAAATTACCACTGCAACCACATAACTCCAAACAGTTCCCTTTTCTCCTGAGTGGCAGAAGTGTCAGGGGGGTTTTTTGTTGTTTTTTTTGGTGCAGTTGAACCCAGAAACAGAATTGCAGCGTGGCCCTGTCCCCTCCCAGCCCCCCTCTGTGCAGCTTCGGTTGCAAACACCATCCAGGCTCCGGTCAGAGTGCTGGGAATCACGTCCCATCCCACACAACACCGTATTTACACTTTGTTAATAGGATTAATACATACATTGCAGAAGTCACGAAAAATTGCCACAAAGTATACAATCCTAAAACAAGAGGGGGTTTTGTGAGCTGTCAGTTTAAGACTCCTCCATTCCTCCCAGTGTTGTCAGAAAGCATAAAATCCCAAGAGCTCTTACAGTTCCAACATAAATGTTTGATATTGGTCAGATTTATCGCTGGCTACCTATCGCTAATTATAAGAGGAAAACTGCTCTAAGCTCAGCTTCTTTAAGGCATCGGGCACCTCCGCCGAAACTCATTAGAACCGCACATACATTTGGCGTCTGAAAAGCCATGCCTTGTTACCGAGATCTGTATTAAACA
The DNA here is from genome assembly GCF_028858705.1 of Grus americana. NCBI lineage: Eukaryota > Metazoa > Chordata > Aves > Gruiformes > Gruidae > Grus > Grus americana. The sequence continues at coordinate 41,014,899 of NC_072857.1, forward strand.
GATATTTAGGTCAAACCCAAAATCTATTTTCCAATAGCAACTGGCAGCTGCAGCAGCGTTATCCTTTGCGCTGCCATGGAAACAAAAGGAGGACCGGTGATGGAAAGAGCTGTGCAATCTTAACAGTCAACGAGTCAGCCTTTCCTACAATACGCCTTTGGGCTGGGGAATTTGAGAGCGCTTCTCTGTCACCACGGCTCTTTGGTTTTCTCTTGATTTTTTAAATTGTAGAAATTGAAAAGTATTCTGTTGCTGCTCCCACAGCTGGAAAAAGTCCCATGCTTCCTACAACAGGACCGAGATGATGTATGGCGTTTCTAAGAATATTCCCCAAACCAGTTTCACGCTTGAAGTTTTACATCTAACACCACCACAGTATTTGTTTTGTCCTTAAATGTAACATAGCTCCAAACCAAGACTAGTCATCTTAACCCCCCCACCAAAAAAAAAACCCCAAAAAACCAAAACCAAACCACAAACAAACACAGAAGATATTTTTCCTTGTAAACAGCTTGCTTAAATGACATAATCAACAAGAAAAACTTCACATTCCCTGTATTTTCACAGTGGATCAGGTTCCGGAGCTGACACATCGTTAGTTTAAGAGAAATTAAAATCCCACAGATAAAACCACTATATAAACCCACTATTTTCTCTTGAGGCGACTCTGCCATCGAACAAGTGCGCTTCAAAGAGGGATGTTCTGAGCGAGGACCGTCGGGATTACAACTTAATTCCAACAAAATACACGTTCCTCAGCAGCAGCCCTCGGAGAAACGCGACACTGAACAACACGGGTCCCGGCTGGCCCCTTTTACAACAGGGTGAGGATGGCCACAACAAGAAGTGGAAAGGAATATAAAAAACAGACAAAGAGAAAATGAAAGTATCGTTATAGTAAAGCTGCTCCCTGTCCCAGTAAAACTGGGAAAGCGAATGATCACTTTGAAATTCAGGATATCTTAATAGCTTCCTAATTTTTTTTTTTAAAAAAATCTTATCTTTTTTTTTTTTAAATGAAACGTACTACCTAAGCACAACAGAAAAACCATCCCTGCCAGAGTGGATTCATACAAACCAGCCAACCTCCACCAAGCTGGCTGTGCCGCCCCATCCATCCCACCCCCCAGCATCACCCCATCCATCCCACCCACCCGGTGCCGCCCCCTCCATCCCATCCCACCCCACATCCCCCCTTGCCTCTCCCAGGCACGCCGAGACAGCCTCTTCTTTTCCCAAGCACGTGCACTGGGCAAACCCAGAGATACTGCTGCTCTCACATTCAACAGAGGAGGGGAATGGAACACATCCTTGGCTTAAATTGTTTCTACAATTACATCAGCAATCCTATCAAATACACACGGCTAAAGTCTACTATATTGCTTCATATTGTTGCAGCAGGAGAAGCACCAGAAAGCAGCACTGCTCACATCCTAGGGCTCTGGGCTGTCCTGACGCCTCAAGTTATGTCTGCGTCTTGTGATAAAATAATATCCTTTTTTTTCAGGCAATACACAGTATTCCTGTAAGCACCAAAGCCTCAGAGACTGCAGCTAAACAAGTAACGACAGTAGCATTCGACTCCAGGAAGAAAAAGAAGCCACTGGAGATGAAATGTTTGGTAAATGTCTTATTTTGTTGGGTCTCACTAGAAAGCAGGTCAGTGTCAAAGGTGAGGTCTGTTTTATACCATCTCCTGTCTCAAGGGAAAGGATAGAGCCAGCACAGGAAAGATTACCCCAAATGTAACTAAGTGAAAATCTGGCGATAAGATTTTGAGCTGTAACAAGCAACACTTGAGACACCAAGGGAGTGATGTGCTGCTTGAAAACTGCTGAATACCAGCGGTGAAAATACAGGACTAAACCCATGTCCGAGCAAAGATGTCCAAAGCACCCAAACGAGACACTTCAAAAATCACAGCCTGTGTTGCCTCTCCTGACTACAGACATGAACGAGGAATTAGCCACCCTTATTCAAACCTGACTATTAATGAGAAACCTTCCTACAGCGCATCAAAGCTGAAGAGGGACAGCTGATATAGTCGGCAAAAGAAGAATCAATGTCAAAGTATCAATAAAAAAAGATGAAGCGGGGGAAATGAGAAGGACATTCTAAATGAATATAAAAAAAGATTTTATTTGGCAAGCTGGAGAGAGGAAAGTCACAATAGAGATGCAAAAAAAAAAAAAAGTGAGATACATTGCTTGGCAGGCTGAAAATACTCTTAGCTTCTCAGATAGATAAGAATGGTTGTAACTCAACAAAAAAGCAAAAAATAAACAAGAGGAACTTGGTGACTACTTGGTAGAGGAGAAAACAATTATTTTATAGGTAAAACTGCAACAATACTCAGTGAAAACGAAGCATGCAGTGAAAAGTCCGGCTAGCCAAAGGATTTCCACCACTGGGATGCCACAGAAGAGATTATACCGGGCAACATCTGAGCATCACCAAAACCTAAGCAGCAAAATGCAGAGTAAATAGCAGTAAACGAGCAAAATCAGTAACACTGGGGGGAAAAAAAAGGCATAGGAGGAAGGAGATAAAGGAACTATCGAGTTGTGCTTAATAAAACAGTGACAAAAGCACAAACCCAGACTAATCGCTCACCTGCCTTCCTGCTCCGGCACAGGTCAGCAGTGGACAAGAACGGACAGGGTGGTGTCACACACCTCGCCCCTGCTCTCCCCCAACTCAACTCAACATGCAGTTCAGATAGAAGTAGCCTCTACGTATCAATACAGCCCTTCACTCCGTCAGCTAATAGCTGTGCAGCTCTGCTATGGACTGACGCTCCCATGGTCCTCAGGGACTCACAGCTCAATTATCTCTTGGTTTATAACAAAAGAAAAATTTCTTGGGTTGCTTTTTAATCTGCCTCTTACTAGTTTCACAAGACACTTCTTCATTCTTGTGTAAGGAGGATAATCGAGACCAATTCCATCTTTAGCCCCCTCCTCTCTTGCCTTCCCCATCCCAGGCTGCACCATTCCGCCTAGCAGGACCGGCTCTTGCCTGGAACAGACCTACTGCCTTTCTAGTGCACCTTTTTGTTCTCCTACACTTATTTCCAGATGCGAGGACCACAACCACCCCCCAAAGCCTCCAGAGATGGGCATGCTACGCCCTTTTCATAGAGGCATGACAACTTGCTCTGTTTTCTGTCCTTAACACTCTTTGCTTTGAGCCCTGCAGAGCACTTTGTTTGCAATTTCCACAAAGCTCTTACAGATGCCAGGATCTCCACGGAGACTTACAGCTCGTTCAGAGCTGCGATACATGGGTTAGGGCTGCCCTCTCCCCGTGCGACTCTTTGCACTCGTCCACATTAAGTTTAATCCGCCAGTACGTCAACCGCTAACCATCACGAGATTTTCCTGCAAGTCTGCACAACAGGCTCCTGGGTTTTTTTACTACCTTGAATGAAGAGTAAATTCTTCACCCTATTTCATCCCCTTTCTCAGGGCACTTAGCAATATCTTAACTAGAAGAGGCTGCAGCACAGATTCCTCCAAGACTTGCTGCTGGTTTTTTTCAATGTATTCCTATACATTATTTCCTACTTTTAAAAAAGGTATATACACAAGGGGATCCTCCCTCTTATTTGATGGCAGCTCAGCTCGAGTGTCTAGCGACAGCAATTCTTTCAGCCATCAAAATAAACAGATTTCCCTCGTCCTGCCCTGAAGAACTCCCGTAAATGTGAGGCAAGATTTCCCCCATAAGGGCCAAGTCCGCCCTTCCCCAATACATCATCTATCCATCCATCCATCCATCCATCCATCGAGTTTATTCTCAATTCCTCAGCTTGGCGGTTGCATGCTGTTAAGTGTGATTAATGTAGATAAATTCTACCCCTGGTCACAGCCACGATGAAGTCAATACGGTTAAGTGGGTGTGATCCAGTAACTCAGTTTGCAAACCAAGACTCCTCTACATGCCTAGTTAGCAAAACGCTCTTCCCTCTCGAGTAACCTGCGAGCAAGCAGCGCTAGACAAGACTGAAAAGTGAGCGATGGCGTGATCGAGGACGCTTTATTCTTCTGTTGCCCTGTACCATCTGGTGCAGTCACAGCATGCAGATGCAAAAAATATGCAGTATCAAAGTTCGAACGCTTAAAAATTGACTTATGGCCCAACCTCCTCGCTTGTCAGCCAAAATCTGGGCTCTGGCATCATACAGTCATTCAGATTTACTTTTTCATGTCTCTAAATTGCGGCTACAGAAAATAGGTCCAGCGTGTTTGTACAGAAATACATCTAGAAAAACATTTCCCCTCTCCACAAGGGAAATTATGACTTGTTTATGCAACACATTTCTGAAAACATTTTTTAGAACTCGAGTCATGTCTCCAAGATTGCTATGCTGGTTGTCAAAACAGAGCTTTTTTTTCCCTGACTATACCATATGTAATACTAAGTCCACTTTCCCTAACTTGATATCACCCATGCAAGATTTGGAGATGATTAGTGGAAAACATACAAATGAGACACTGTTCTCCAGAGAACAAGCAAGGCAGGAATAATCTGCTATTTTTTTTTTTAATTATTTATTAGCCTGATGCACATCTAACTTGTTTAAACAAGGCTTTTGTCAAATGTCAAAAAAAAATGTTAATGCAATCCAAGGCATGCTCTCAAAGGGAATTAATGCTGAGCTGGAACCAACGCGAAAGCCTTGGTTACAGCAACAAGGAAACAGTGAAAAGGGGCCCCTTTTTATTTCAATTGCAAATAGATCCGCTAAGATAGAAAGGTTTATTTCCTAATAGCTGAGAGGCAGAACCTACAGCAAGAAACTGGGGTGGGGGCAGGTATTGGAAACCCCCGGTGTGTCCTGGTTTGGGGGACTCTGTGTCCCTAACCTCGTGGGACAAGGAGAGGGGCTCCCCTGAAGGCAGCTCGGGGACGGGCGGGCGCCCTGGGTGCTCTCCCGTGCCCTCCGTCCCCTTCCCCGCGACTGCACGGGGACACCAGGACTGGGTTCAGCAGAGCATCTGTGCCGCTTACGTGTGCATCTCAGGTGCTCTGTCAGATGCACAATTAGTTTTTATTTTCCTGTAATAAGGATAATGCCCACTTCCTCAATTTCATTTCCATTTAGCCAAAGAGGCTGTTAAACCACCAAAACATCAAACCATCACAGAACCACCAAAGCATCGCTAAAAACCTGTGTCTTAACACACTGCACAGCCGAACAAGAGACAGGGTCCTGAAGCAGAGAGAAAAGCAAAGAACAGAGGGAAGGACTCAGGGCTGCCGTTATCTTCTGCCTTAAAATTACTTGCAACATAACAGTGAAAAAAGGTAAAATGTGACCAAAGGCTCCATTAGGAAAGCGGCTTCCTTCCCCAGCTTCCTATTTAAAAAGCACCTGCTATTACAAGGCACTTCAGAAAACAGCAGACCTATACAAGTAGAAAATATTTATTTTGGAAACTCGAAACATTTGTCAGATGAACTTTAGACTCGGTGACTAACTATAACACAAAGCCTCTTTCAACTTCCATTCGCAGATAAAAACTGCAAGTTTGTATGGAGCTGAAAGCAAGCAAATCAATCACCGTAATCCAAAGATCTGCAACCATCCGCTATCACTCCTTCGCCTCCTCCTCCCAGGAGCCTTGTCCCGCCTCACCCTTGGCTTGTTCAGCTCTCTTGGAGCGGCAGCAAGAGAGTCGGGCAAAAAGGATGCTGCAAACCACACACGAGTTCACGTTAAATTCAACTCTTCCCAAATCTCAGCAGTTACCGCAAAGTTTGAAAGGTCTGACATGTCACATCAGGTCTGCAAGGAGAGAGGGAGAGAACAAGAACGATTGTCATCATTGCTACATCGATTACCAGTATTATGCGAGCCTTGCTCACACCCCTTCTTCCCACATCACGTGAAGAATTAGTGCCGTACCTCGAATCGCTGGGAGCGAAATCAAGGCAGAACTAGACGTGCCGCTGAGGCTGCCATGACATTTTATTGGAAGCAACAAAATCCAGGCTATACACAAATATCAATTTACTAATGCTTCTCCACTTGAGGTTTATAGAGCTGAATTTTTAGCTTTGCTAAAACTGGTAATATTACATTTTTTTAAAAACATTCACCCAGGATAAAACTGTTCTCGGTCTTTGCAAAAATCTTGCCCTCCGGCTATATTCTCATTTGTGTTTCCTGGGTGAAGCCAAGTATGTTTTCAGAGCTTCATCAGGTTCCCATCACCTCAGGCGCGTACTTTAAACTCAGATGACTGTACTAGAAATGATATCTTTAAAGAACCCCATGCAGAGTTCGGGAATCAGAAAACCATTTAGCTACACACCTAAGAGACCTGCACCTCCTTACTTACAAACCTGCTTTAATGCTCTTTGTACCCACTATTTTTACAACACGCAAGCGAGCCCCATTGAAAGGGGAATTGGGAAAAAGAATCCATTTTTGCAAAAGTCCTCTTGCTGTTATCTCCACGCTGTTCTGGCTTGACCTATGACATAACCGTGTTGTAAATCCACTCCTTGCTAAACTCCTGCATCCTAACACTGAAGAAATAACACTCTCTTCGTATTCTGTTCCCTATTAATGCCAGAACCTCCTATTGCCTTCTCACAAGCTCAGAAAAGAAAGCTGGAAGCCACTTGTCGCATCGTGGCTTTTATTCTTTTTCACCTTTGTACCACTTCCTAAGGTAAACTCAACCACATCAGCGACTGAAATTCATTATGAGGAATTTACTTTATGTTTGGAAAAAACCTGAAAGTCAAAACCACATAAAGATCTAAAACGTACTTCAAAGCTAACAAGGAGGGTGTCAGCCTCTACTCTAGCAACACCACCAGCACATGCTATTAAAAAAAATAATTAACACGATCAAGTGCGGCCTTAAACTCATAATAAAAGGCAGCCATTTGGAAGCAGTACAATGGAAAAAACCAGAAAGTAAACAGCTACAGTTTATGTATCCAAAAAAAACCCAACCCACCACCCAAAAAGCAGCAGCAGAACACGCTACGCTAGATGCACGCTTCCAACATCTTGGAAATCATCAGAGGGACCAGCTCTACCCCTGCGTAAAGCTGCTCTCTTGGAGCCTGGAGACAGGTCAGTGCCATCGTGCACGCTGCCACTCCCACCCGACGCAGTGCAACCTTCATCTTCAGGGTGAAAAAATGGCAAGTTCTACATTTTTTCCGTTTGGGGGCTTGCCCTCTGATTCTGCAAAACAAGACTGTGCTAGGAGAATCCTCTGGCCTCCCCCCATCACCCTCTGTTAGACCGGAGAGCGGTACCAGGAGAGGGCAAACCAAAGGACGCATCTCATATCTGGACAATCCTGTTCTCAGGGACAGCAGTGACGAGACTGGATTCTGACATATTTACCTGACTAATGCGTGCTGATTGTTTTTTGCAGTTAAAAACACGTTTGACAAATTCCATTCAACCTTCCACGGCACTACCGAAAGCTGCACTTGCATGAAGAATTAGGAACTGAAACTGTCTTTAGGATAGCATGTACGGAGACAACATGTGGTTAGCACATCAAGTCAGCTACTGGTGCAGATCAAAACAATTTTTGGCTCCTCCTCCTCCCCGTTTAAACGGATTTCTTTTTTTCCCCACGCAAAGGCAGGCACCAGGATGAGCACAGTGCACGCTGCAGCTGCTGCCAACAGCTGTAGCGGGCCCCGTCATAGCTACAGGATTTTATTTTATCATTTATTTTTTAAGCTACAGTGCATAAGAGTTCACATCCCAAAATGAAAAGAAAGCAAACCCCAAAATAAACTTCACTGTCTTCCTAATTAAAGGGATTCATTCCTTCAGGAAGGCTGACATAAACCACTGCTGTGGGGTTAAGAACATTTTTAGCACTCAGTCCTTCCAACATTTTTACTGAGACTGTGCGAGCAAGCCAGAGCCCGATTACCCATGCAGCATCATTAAAAGCTCTATCTAGGAAGTGGGTTTTTCACATAACTTGATTTGAAATGCCACAGGACAGTCACATAAACTAAATCTCAACAATACAGGAATTTCTTCTCCAGCACCCAAGTTTTCATTCCTCGCACAGCAGCCAGTAAGTGTTCGTGGTTGTCTTCAACTTGCCTTACCATGCTGGGTCAGACACGGACACCCTACGTGACAAGAAACTTAACGAGCACAAACGGATATCACCGATAATCTAAAAAAGTTTTTTGCCTAATAATTTTTTCAGCTGGAGGTTTAGTGCTGTGCAACGAGCGTGCACTGCTGCGTCTGCCACACGGGACGCATCCGAAACACAAGTTCTGCAAACTCCAGCTTTCTCCCACAATGGCCTGTGTGGAACATATCACTCACTGCCTAGCGTCTTGCCAGAGCAATAGTCTTTCTTATCAGAACTGAAATATTCTAGCTGAATTCAACTCCAATTGTAATAGACACACCTGTTCTTATTTTAAGAAATCTGATGTGGTATTAAAACCAGACATTTTTAATTGCCATTGCTGACCTTTCCACTTACTTCATAGAAGCGAGGGGGTTTTTACCATCCTGCAGATTACGTTGTGAATTAATGGTATAATTTATAAGACAACAAAAGCCTGAACTCAACAGTGAAAAGTGTAGGGAGAAAGGAAGGGGTTTGAAACCGAACCAAACCCAGGTATTTCCAAGTCAAGTGTCTTCACTTTGCTCTAGGAAATTGTGTTCCCAAACGTCGAAGGTTTCACCTCCCCGATGACAGTTCTGAGTGCCGCAGCATTAACTGCAAGCCCCCACGCTAGGAAGGCTGGAAGGCGTTCCCACCAAGTGGCGGGCTCCACGGAAGCCAGGCTGCTTTACAACGCAGCTTCCTTCCACCGGGCTAAAGGCACAGCTCCGGGCTGATCCGTGACACAGATCATTCTGCATTCAGTCTGCTTTTAAAGCTTACAACCGAGGCGAAAACACCCGGCCAAATTGCAAATCCAGAGCACAAATTACACTTGAGGATGAGAGTAACAACTGCCTTAACCAGCGCACCTAAACGGCAGCATCGTGTACTGCCGCTGCCGTCGTAGAGATCGGCTCTTCTAAGGAGGCAACAAGTTCCCACTTGAAACTTGGTCCCAAGTGATGCTTGTAAGGTTGTTCCAACCACATTCCAGATTTCGTAAGAGCTCAAGTCACCTAACCCTGCAATGAGTAAAATAGCATCGAGTTGTACCTCACAGAGAGGAGAGCTGGAAAAGCAATGTGCCTCCTGCTCGGTATGTGTTGTTCAGGGAAATCTAAAGCTAGTATAACACAGAAGTCTTCAAATGGAGCAGCTGTGATTATTAACCACACGTACAGGAGAATAAAAGGGCAGGCCTTTGTCTCCAATTATAACTCTAAAATTGAGATATTCCCAGTAGTGAAATCTTTCCATTCCACACACTTGTAATGTTCTTCCATATTTGTGGAGAAATAAAACATTTTATATCCTAAATACCAACAAGAGCCAGCCAAGAAAACCCAACTCATTTGTATAATAGGTGGTTTGGGTGATTCACAACATCTGAACTAAGTCTCCAGACCGTTTAATACAAGGCAGAGGTAAGGCAGTACATATCAGCCGCTTTCAATTAACACTTCACCTTTATCACTTGCGAAAGTATTTCCTTATGGGCTGAGAACCACCCATTACTCATGTCTCCGCTGACTCACAGAAATACTAATCAGCCTTTAAAAGAGGTGGTGTTCCACCATGTTATGCAAATCACTGCCAACTGCTGGAGAAAGGGAGACCACAGTTAACGTTAAGGAATTGACAAGATATATTTGGGGATGTAACTGAATATCCACTATAAAATCAGAATGAACAGCTCTAGGCACTTGTACTTATGTTAAAACGCAGTTCTTCCAGTTAGTAAGATGTGCAGTAAAAATGGCAAAAGAATATGGTTTTCAGGTAGTCCATACTGTCCACCTCACTTTCCTCCTATTCAGACACGAGGATGAATATCTCATGGCAATTTGCTCACCTTATCTGCTTTGGTGCCAGCACCCAGTGCAAGCGCGTAATATTTACATATCGTTTGGGACTGCCCAGTTCCCTGGGGCTGCAGGTTATCAGGAAACCTAATGGAGTAAGAATATCCAATCATGCTGCCATTTCCTCTGCAGAAACTGTACGATCTATATAAAGCTAAGAAAAAGGTGGAAAGAACACACAGCAATTTTATGCTGGATCATCTTGCTAGGCTGCATAACAAAATTAAACACTGGGCACGAGCCTACTGTTTTTATAGATGTTTACAATCTTGAAAAATTACCTTCCACTCGGGTCAGACTGCCCTCCTCCATCCAGCCCTTGCAGAGGATGCTGCCTCCATGCCAGCCAGATGCTTCTTGTAAGATAATTTTAATTAACTCTGCTCATCATTACAGCTGATGTACCTGTTCAACGTGCCCTGTTCTACCCCATACACAATGTATACGTATCAGAAATTGTTTGCATCCCAGCTTATAAGCAGCTAAGCAAGGTTATCTGCAGAAATTAAACCAGCAAACTCAATCCTGCCCGGCTGACGAACGGGAGGAAGGTCTTGGGGGCACATCTTAACATGATTTATAGTCATCCCAACATACACATATTCATGCCAGTCAGGAGCACCTGTGACTGCTGACTTAATTTGCCCAATCCACTTCTAAATAATTCAAGCTGTTACAACTTTTTCCCCATTAAAGAAAAGAGCAGGCAGTCACAGAGGGCTCTCGAAGAATCACTGAACAATGAAGTCTCTGTCCAGACACATCTCAGATAAATGCAATGAATAAAAAACCCACTATGGATTTTAGGCTAAAAATTGTGCCTCTGAATTAAACACCTACTCAAGATCACGTCCAACACCTGGAGAACTGAAAATCTACCAACCATTAGTACCATACAGTACTGTACCACTGCACCTGAACGTATCCATTACTTGCCTGTTCACAAGGTTTTGATATACTATTCAGGTCATCCCAAGCTTTACCACCTATGCAGATAACCTGTTTCACAAAGCCTGTCCTCCATCCTTCCCACACATTCATTATCTGCCATGCTAATTCAGACCAGCAACAAAGCTTACTTTCCTGCAACAACAGTTTACTAGAAGACTTATCTGAGCATGTCAGTAGTCGATAAATTCGTAAATACAAAGTCACTCTACTTTCCTATTATTTTTCAGATCTCATCATCACCTGCTGCCCACAGCCCAAAATGTGCCATGCTGAGGAAGCCGAGCTGAAGTTCTCATTTTTTTTCCTTGTTAAAAAACACATCCACCCACACCAGCTCGCATTTGATCTAAAAGCTATTGCCAAGGGGAGAAGGAAAAGTACCACCACTCCTAGTGCACTTGTCACATCAAACAGACACCACCTTCGAAATTCATTTAGCTGTCTCCTCAAAGTGTAAAATACTGTAGAAGTCTCACTACTCCTGAAACTAAGCAAAACATGAGTGGAAGTTACTGCAAAATACAAGGAGAAAACCCAACAAAACAATGTAAAAAGACTGGTTCTGCTGCTTATCCAAATGGACGACTACCTTCCCATGCATCCCAAAGGATGCTACGAGAAAAATTTGCCTCCAAAATGCCGGGGGACCTGGCCAACTGCAGCCCAGGAGCAGATAATACAACTAAAGAAGGGGGCATCTTCATACAGAGAAATGTAAGCTTAAGAAAGTCGAAAGGCGAATTCAGATAGCTGAACAGTCCATCTGCAGAGTCATGCACTTTATCTTTCATATTAAATAGAAAAGTCACTACAACCCTTATTATACCCCATTTAAAAAAAAATTAAAAAAGGAATTATGCTGAATTTCAAAAGGAACTGTTGGAAAACACGTTTCAAAAAATGGAAAGCTGACATCACCCAATTCAAATTTTGGGAATAAAATGTCAAAGATTAATCAGATTAGGAATTATAAAATTTTCTGCATAAGGGAAAGAATAGGCAATGCAAGTTCTCAATACTTTGATGCAGACACTGCATTTGAAAGCCAGTATCTTAGCCTGTTACACAATACAAACACACAGTAAGCACCGAGTATTTTGAGGTTACCATGAAAGCATTTGCCAATTAGATCCTCAGAAAGTCTGTCATCTATTGCAGAATACAAACAAGACATCTACTGGCATTATGGACAAACATTCACGCCACCCAGGCCAAAAATCATAGCATCGCTTGAGGGGTTCAACCCACCTAAAGCAGACTATCAAAAGAGCAATACCTAAGCCCAAGCCAAGCTACTCCAAACCTCACAAATCCCCCACCTCCCCCTCAACATAAAATCAACAATAAAGGAGAAATATGATGCCATTCTTTCAAGGCTCCTTCAGCACAGGATGTTTTCTCCTTGCAGCAATTCAAAGGCTGTTGAAGTTCTTTTCAGTAATTTCCAAATTATTTCCAGAAGTGATTTATAACATGCCCAGGGACAAAAACTACAAACAGGACAAGAATCTACTGAAACCTTGAACTTTGTGTTTCGTTTTTCACGTATGCTGTCCTAATAGCAGGCAGGGAATGTGCCGAACACATCCGTACAACTCCAGCCAGAGGCCTGAGACATCAATGAGAAGACCTCAACTGGGCTGCCGACCTTCTGTAGGTTCAGAAACCGCAGTTCAGCAGAATTACGATGCAATCGCTGCAATTCTCAAGAATATCCTACACTTAGATAACCTCTCACTTTACATGAAGTTAAACTTCATTTCTAAAGTAGATTGTTGAGCTAGAAACTAAGTGGCACGCTCATTCCTGAAGATTCAGGTGAACAGAAACTCAAAGACTTCAAAAAGCTATGCTGTAATTCAAACTGTATTTACGTGAATTGTCTCCACTTCATGTACTAGTTACAGTGTCCTAGAGACATTCCTCAGGTGTGCTTCCACCATCTCTGACAGAAGCCCTCAAAAAAAAAAAAAAAAAAAACCAACAAAACCCCAACCCTAAACCCCCAAAAAACTCCAAAGAAAACAAAGACAACAAAAAAAAGCCTCACAACCACCTTGAGGCTCAAGGTTTTAAGCTCAAGTCATCTACTGGAAAAAATAAGACATCAAAATGAAAAAAAATGAAAGTACTAAAAGACTGCTTATTTCAGCACCCATGAATCTTGAGCTAATTTTATTGGTTCCGCAATCATATTTTCCTAGGTTTGGCCTGTTGGGTCCACATTCTACTAAGCAAACATGACGAAGAAATGATGGTGGTAAAACTGAGTATAAGTGATTTCATGAGCTGGCATTTAACAGAAGTGCTTTTATAACTCAAAACTTCCCTGCCTCCTAAGCCCAGACAGAGAACGCACAGGAATGGAGAGAAACAGAATGCACTGACTCCAAAACCCTATCAGAGAGCTCACCAGCCTGCACACAGCCATAGGACTGTTAAATATGCACCGGAATGTGGCTGAAATAAAGACATTGCAACCAGACTTTTAATATATGTATTGATATATTATGGAAAAATTAGTGTGTAAAAGATATTATTTGTAAATAAGTTATATGTAACATCCCCAAAAAACACTAAGCCGTGGAAACAAGGAATTTAAAAGAAACCCAAACTCATCTGAGATTGGCAGAAAAGGTTACAAGAGCTAACAGATAAGCTAAATCCTAGTGGTCTGAGCGCAAGCGTAGCCTTGGTATACCAGGGAAGCCCTTTCTGGAAGTTACATGAAGTTCCTTGAGCTCTCATCCAACACTCATGGCTTGTTAGTCAAATATTTATTAGAGGTAGTCCTATGAATGACTCCAAGAACATACAGAACTCCATTTTTACTAACCTTAACAGGAAAAATAATTATATATGTTATGGTTTTACTGTAATTTCTGTTCAGTTTTTACTGCACAGTTCTGCAAGAAATACTTCCAGCATCCTCCCCCGGGGAACGGATGGTGCTGCCAGAGCTGTTTGTCACGCTGGTACAACTGTGGAGGACAAGGGACAGCACATGTAAACAGAAAAGGCCAGCAGTGTTTGTGAGGACTGCAGTGACACATTCCTAGGATTATTCTGCAAGAAAGGAACTCAGATCGGGTCCAAAAAGAAATGAACTTTTTACTTTGAGTCTGAACCGTGGAATCCTGCTGTAACAGAGTGCGTGCGCTACGCAAGAACAGTGGGACTGGGAATTTTACGTACTGAAGGACTTTGCAAAACTCACTCGGGTTTCACTGGGTAACACTTTGCAAAACTCACTCTCCTGCAGACAGAGCGAAGGAACAGCTAAATTCCTTCCCCCCCAGCTGCATCAGTGGCAGCCGTGTGAGTGGGCTGGTGAAGGAGATGGTATGCAGACATGAGAGCAGATAGGGCTGGAAAAGCCAACACAGAGTGAGAGACGGTCCTACATACACTTCAGATACTACCAGCAAAACACTTGTAGCACAACTGCGCGAGCAGCAAAGTATTTTGGGACAGGATACTGACTTTGAAAACAACTGAAACCAAAGGAAGACTGTATTAAAATCTTGTGCTTGTGGAAACAGAATTACATGCATTTTTGTAAGTCAGTAGTACGTAGTACCCAGCTCCATCACCGTCAAGCCCCCAACGTCGAACTGTTCTCAGCAGCAGTACTTTCACACAAAATGGGTACTGTGGCTCTTTCATATTTTATCCATGCTATGTATGGGCAATGTTAGATTAACTACAGTTGATGTCTCTACCTGGGGGCCCTAAAAATACAAGCTAGCACGCATTCTCAGATCACACTCGATTTCTTCTTTATTTGGGGATGGAAAGGGATTTGTTATCAGTCAATTCCTTACATACTTTGCGAGGGTAGAGGTTAAGGCAAGCTGTGACAGGAACGCACTCTGCAAGTATAAAGAAGAGGAGCCTCATCCCGACACCGCTTCTTACAGGAAAGAAGGGATAAGGGGTTACTGCAGAAAACCTCGGTGCACGTTGCCTACGCTTCGGCCAAAGCAACGTCCAGGAGTGCCTCGAAGAACAATTTCCTTCGGTCCTTTCCAAGTCACCTGAACAAAAGGATTCCTAGGTGAAAGCCCACGATGTGCCCACATGCATGTTAAGGACCTACAGGGATTTCTTAGTTAAGTTTCAATGATATAGTGTGCTTAAATTAAATACTAACAGAACTGGAAGTCCATAATCCACAAGCACAATCGAAGCTCTGTTTTGATGGGGAAAGGCACATAATCGTAGGAGGGGACTAACATAGTATCGCTTAACAGTTACCTAGAGTAAACCCATAATTAACACAGCAACTAAATCCCACTTCATTCCGGAATCTCTTATTTTAAATGCAGGTTTCTGTTTCTCCTACCACACTAATTCCAGAAAAGTCCTACTTCCCAGATGCTCCCGTGTACCACCTGGAGCCCTGAGGACAGTAACAATTATATTTGTTCTGCAGATGTTCCAGTGGTTGTGGGAAGCAGAGACAGGTGTTGGAAGACTGACAGTCGCATCACCTTCTTCCTCCCACCAACAGGGATGAACAGCCAAGTTAAGGAATTGGGCTGTGAATTAATTTCTGTAGCAAGAGAGCAGAAGAAAAGGGTTAATGAAAAGAACAAATAGGCTTTCCAGCCTCCAGGTGAAACATCACCACCAGTTCCTCATTCCCTTCAGACTTGATTCAGAACTTTAAAAAAAAAAATTAAAAAAATCAAGCAGTGGTATTTTGCTGCACCCAAATCAGGAAGTTTCAAATGCATCAAATGAAAACTGCCCATAGACTGCTCTGGTAAAATCCATCCCACAGAAAGTTTCTCCTCGTTAAACAAAGCATCTAGTGCAGATAATAAGAATACTGGTGCTACTCTGGCTGAGATGTATGGGGGAGATTCTGGAAAAAATCATGAGCGGTACTGCAAGAAGCATCTATGCACATCAAGAAGCAGCTATTTGAAAGATGACCACTTCTGAAAGACGCACCGACAGCTGAACAACAAAACCAGACCTGTACTTTAATCCTCACTGTCCTTCAAGGTAAGATGATTTGTTTCTGCTGGTAAGCTGCAAGAACGAATAGGGCATTTTGGGTTATAAACTGTTCTTAACGCAGACAGAGAACTAATAAAAAGATCTCTTTATTTCAATTTTGGCTCAGTTACAGTCTAGGCTCCTCAAAGTCCTTGTTGGAAAGTGCTTTAGGCAGAAGGCCACAGCAGGGCTTTAGCTGTCCCTTGCCACCCAGCCCCATGGCTGGCGTTGGGAGTGGGAATTCCCGTCGGCTCCCAGGCGGAGCCAGCTGCAGGACTGGTACCACGCGGTGCCAGCCGCATGTCTCCCCTGCCCGGCTTCCATCCTTCGCTGTGTATTTGCTAAGGAGTTAAGAGGGAGAAGAAATTCAGCGCCACGCCAAACTTAACCACAAAAGTGTGACTTGGCAAATCGCAGCAGAACTACACAGAACTGAGGACAAGGACAAGGCAATGCAGCGTAACCATGTTATGGCAGAAAACAGCACATCTGTCTAGGACCTCTAAACCACTTAAACTGAATGACACTGCCTGTCAAACTATAAACTCTACAGCCTTACAGCATCGTTATACAACAGCAGCCAGTCTACTTTTATCTTACAGGCACCACTGAACGCAAAAACATTCAGATTCCACAACAGTAATTTTTTTTTTTTTTTTTTTTTTTTTTTGAGATTCTGGATTTGGGATTGTCTCAAAATGCTTTTCAGAGAAAGTTCTTCCATTATATCAATTCTGTTCACTGGGGGAAGATGGCAGTTAGAGTTATAACAAGTCTTAAGATGACTGCAATGCCCTCTGATCAGCCTCTACTTATCATTAAGTCTCCTCCCTGCTTCGGGTTAAAAATAGTCAGTTCAAAGGGCTGAAGGTCAGCTGCATTAGCAGGTAATTCACCCGCACACAGAAATCAGAAGGCACACCTCCATCTCTGCTGCTGCAGAGCTTCCACAAACCCAAGGTGCCTGACCAGAGAGGTAAAGCAGGTTGCAATATCAGAAGGCGGTAATATCCTCAGGAACACTCAAATCTGAACATAAAGCAAACCAACTATCTGATTTTGCTACTCACTCCCCACCCGTTGTGTTCACAAGACGAGGAGATAAGAAGGGGCAAGAAAAGGGAAGGATTCCCACAACCAAGTTTGCAACGCAGCTGAACCTATTCACAGCATGCCATGCTTATGGTACATACATACAGTAATAATCAAGTCTGCTCACACATCTTTATACACCGTCAAGGCGCCAAACACAGATCCTGCTTATCTGATTTCAGCCTACTCTTTTCATAGCCTATTATTCTCACACAACTCCGCAACAACTTTACCTTGAGTCACCCAGGAACCTTTGCGGATATCTAACGTGAAAATCAAGAATTTCTTCAGAGAACTTCACGTCCCCTCCCAGAGGGCCCCATCCCCACCTAACCCGGCACCCGAAGTTCATCTGTAATCTCAAAATACCATCACCTGCACTAAGCACTGATTTTTCAGCCAACGTAAAAATATCTAAGAATTTCTCAAACATGAATGATGCTCGGATATTTTTAAGAAATTCAAAATGAACACAAGAATAAAGGTTATTTTACATGGAACCTCTCATATTGAATGGCATTTAGCTAATGCTTTGAGAGCTACAGGCCAACAGCAACATTTACTACCCCAGACCCATGCCTGCCATCAGCAAGAAAGCCCCAAGACCCACTCACCGAGAAGAGCCAGCGCTATTTTGTTTAAAGACAGTTCCCGTGTTGCACTCTTTTCTTGCATTAGCACAGACCACGTGAACAGCACAGAAAACTAACTGCTTCTCACGTGCCCAAGCTTCTGCTTTCTCCCCGAACAAGGAGATACGTTATCAATTTGATTTCTGGAAGGTGGGTGTGAATGGCTGAGGTGACTTTAGCCAACAGCCGCCTGGCACAGCTACAGCCGAGCAGAGACAGCACTCTGTGACAGCACTGTGGGCGTGAGCTGGAAGAGGCCGTTCGCTCCCATGTGCTTTTAACCACTGCTTTCAAAATGGCTTTTTCAGAAAAAGCCTTTTAGCGTTGTCTTCTTCCCTTGACACTTGGGAAACAATCCCGCCATGCACAACTCTACTTGGAAATGAAAGCTCCTCTAGTGCTGCACCTTAACTCTTGACTATCACAAGGCTACCCAACACAATGCTGTGATTCTGAGGAACTTCAGCACCAACAGGACAAAATAAAAAAAAAAACCCAACACGTTCTCCTGAGGATAAAAATTAGCCTCTTTTTATTAAAACAAACTTTTCATTGAGAAGTTTAACAACCAAGGACATTTTTGATACTAGGAAACTGGCAGTGGACATGCAAGGAATACTGAAGGCACTGAACCAAGCCCCCTTTATAATCAAAAAATATAGTTATTTCATGGCTGTCACTTCTCTGAAGTAACCACATGAAGTAACAGCTTGGAAAAAAAACCCCTCACTTGAAAACAGATTTGACTGAATTACCTCGGCAGAAACACAGGACTATTGGGTGTCCAACTACGGATCAAATCCATAGTTTCTTAAGCAGTGGTGTGAGTCCATAGCACCATAGCACGAGGCTCATGTCTCACTCGAGACAATGAGAGAAGTCATCAGGACTTTGCCTATAGCACAAAACTGCCATCAGAAGGCAGAGGCGTTCGCCTGGCCAGCCACCATAGGGAAGGAAGAAAAAACCACCACCAAACCACCCCAAAACACACAAGAGCAGCAGAGCAGTTGCATTTCTCCAAACAACTGCAGTGGAGCTGGGCAACCTGAACACACTTCTAGCTACACTTGGAGATCTAAAGTAGGCAGAAGGAAGCTTTCAAGTCCTTCTGACCCAGTATTTCAAATACCTCCTGAACTCTACCTAAATAAAATAAGGCCTGCGTTTTTCTTCAGCAAAAGCCTTCCCCAGCAAAGAGCAATCCCCATTTACAAAGCAGGGGCAGACGTTCAACAGCTGAGGTTCGGTTTTGAGAACACTCACTCCTCACTTGTGGTTGCCAACCTGAGAGCCTGCCTGTATGACTTTTTAAAGATGGGAAATACAAAGATTAAGGACTAGCAAAGCCATACGAACGAGCTCAAGAAGGTTTACCTACAGAAGATGACACACTTGTACCTCTACCTATGCTATGTGGCACCACCAACACCTGCTTCCACGTGTTCTGAAGCGTATTACAGACACCCTGCCAATACACAAAATCATACCTGTTTGGAAATAAATCTAGTTGCTTAGTTTAGCTTCAAACTGACTCTAATCAAAAAGGTTAAAGCAGAATAACTTTTTCAGCAGGGAAAGCATTCATATTGAGATTTTCCTTGTCCAGCATCTGGAGTCACAAAAGTCCGACGCCAACTCTAGAAACAGGCAGAATAACTCACTGTCCCTTTGCAGGAAAATTAACAACAGACACAGACGGGTTTGCCTCTCACCTGAGCATTGTTGCTGCATAACAAGGGTTTGCTTCTTTCAGCTATTCAGTGAAAAACACTACCTTCATCTTCAAGGAACGAGGAATGAAAGAGGGGAGCTGGTGTGCAAAATCATGGACTGACTAGGAAAAGTTACTTGTGTGTGTTTGTTTTCTATCAAGACAATACTTGGGGCTTCAGAGGTTTGGGGAGATTGGCAACAAGGATCTCTGTAGAGGAAGGACCAGAAAGGGACCTAGAAGTAAATGAAGAAATAAACTTTAAGATGGGAATTACAGCAAACTACTTTAATGGAGATACAGGACAGCCAAAAAGGAGGGGACAAGAGGATATACACAGCGAAAGGGATACCAGTGACAGCCAGTAAAGATCTGCCATGCTGGACTGCGAGGAAGAGCAGCCTGAGCAAGGAAACCAACAACCTGCTGCCGAAGATGTGACAAAATGGGTCATTTTCAACCCAAAGTCAGGTTAGGAAAAATAAAAAAAAATCCAATTTCTCTCCAAGCCCTGAGCACAATCCCCTGAAAGTTGTGAAAAGCAACATGCATTCAATTTTAACAGCTTTTTAATAATTAAAACCACAGAGAAGTTAAACCTTGTATCCTCCATGAGCACAAAATAAGATTTTTCCCTGCAGGATGCAGAGACTGAGACAGAAAAACTGTTGCCTTGCCAACATAAATATTTCTGTATCGCTGAACAGAAGAGCTTCTGAACTAGGATGTTGCATAAGGAACAGTGAGGTCAACATCCCAGTTTCCCAGGCAGTCTGCCCCTGACACAAATGCAGTAACAGCCCTGGAAGAGCAGGAGATGTTTCGGGCACTATGTCATTCTGACGCTCATCCCAAAGAAGGCTTTGGTTTTCAGGAGCTACAGGGAGACCATCATGTCTGCAAAAATGCCCCATAACAGCAACAGGAATGATGTTAAGGGCTACCGATTTTTCAGGGTTCAGTCTAAAAATGAAAAGTGCTGCTTCATAGGGAGAATAAGCAGTAACTGGGTAATTTCACATCAAGACAAAGATAAAACGTCACGCTCTTAAGACCCAAGTGATGCACGCACCCACGGAAAGCAGCAGAGAGGCTGCTGAGTGCAACGCATCTCGATAGATGCATTACATACCCTTACAATCACAAATACAACTGCATTAAGTGGGTTAGCACCTGCTTTTTAAAATAGTTTTCCCTCATGTTTAATACATAAACACTGACAGTAAGTGACTGTTTGCGCAGGAATAAGATTAAAAAATATTGCATCAGTGTTACAGAATCCTCTTCTCAAAATCCACGCATGTATAACTATATACACACACCAAGTCAAACACAAGTGAAAACAGTATTTTTAGGAATCCAGATTCTCTATCAAACCAGCCAGACACGCTGACTGACAAAAACATGCAAACAAATAAAGAGTTATTATAAATAACTGGAAGTGCCAGGAGCTGGCAGCAGTCAGCACAGTATTTGAGCTCCCCTTCGTATCTAAGTTGCAAACACCAGGCTCTAACGCTTCCAAGGAGGACAGATCTGCTGTGGGGCTTCATTCACAACATGGAAGCGTAGCTCACAGGCGTTCAAACCATGCCGTGATTTGGGTGCTCTGAAGAACAAGAACCCTTTGCTAACACTAGGATCTTTACAGGAAACTTCCGCATTATTTCTTATTAAATACCTCCAAGGCTGAAATTATCTCCACCAAGCTCAGGAGTTGAGACATATCATCGATTCATCTAAAAATAAAAGTTGTTTGATGCAACTAGAGCTGACCTTGCGGAATTTTGATATTTATAGTTCTATCTATAAGCTAGTAAAAATAAAGTTACAAATAATGGTTCTCAGGTAATTCACACATAATGTCTCCTATATCAATGAGATAATAACTGTATACCACCCAAGTGGAATATTTACAGCCAGGAAATACAGATGTGCCTACCTCATAAATCACCGTTACTGTATCTGACATTATGGTCAGATCCCAAGGGGGTTCCTCATAAAGACCTTTCTGGAATGTCTTAATACACTTGGAGATTTACTCTGTATTATAACTTCAGACAAGTGACCTTTACATCTTTGTCTGCATAACCTCAAAGCAAGGAAGCCAAAAACATATGAAAAACGAGTTCCATGAAGTTAAATGTAAACTTAAGTGAATCCACGCCACGAATATTCCTTCAAATCAGATCAATTAAGATTTTCAAGACTATTAACCAACGCAGAAACCAATCCTATGACAAACGCCTTGCCTCGGGTCCCAAACCGGTTACAGCTGTTACTGAAGACAGACAGCTGCAGCAGGGAAAGCCAGGTCTCTGCCTTGCTTGTCATCTTATCCCCAAAGAAAACCTCGATAAATAACAAGGCCCGCCATTTACGGTTTATTAACATCTTTTATCATTAGTTAAAAAAAAAAAAACCCAAAAACTGTAGGAAGCTACATTGCACTGTATGCTTATTTTCTGGATGGTATTTGTCACAAGAAAACATTTGGTACTATTTTGTCAATAAAGCAGAAGTATTTGTCAAACACTGTCATTATATACCAGTCTGAAACATCAAAATCATCAAACGGCCTATTTTAAACTTCCATCAAGATAATAGCTTTATGTTGGATGCTTTTCATGAACAGAATACATGATAGTTTCTCAAGTTCAATATACTGACATTTCTTTTTCCTCACACATGAAAAAGCCCATTCTGTATTTTTTGGCAGAAACTGCTTTTCACTGTGTGTTTACTGCAGTTGCCTAGGGGAAATCCTAACACCAATTATCAAAAGCAACACTATTACATTAATAGTCTGCATTAATGACTTTTTTTTTTAACCCTGCGCAGCTCAAAGTGAAAATGAATATGCAGGCATTTGAAAGAGATTTGCACTCGCTCTCCGCTTTCCAGATATCTATTTCTAAGGTTATAACCGTGCCAAAGAAAACAATAGTTACGTGCTATTCCAGCTATCATCTTACACAACTCATTTGGTAACTGGATACTTGTACTTCGGCGATCAGTATTAAACTACCGGTGGTCATTAGCACAGTAGTATCAAAATTAGCTTGGCTCTGCGAAAAAGAGCCAAACTGTTCATTCAAAATACACCCGAGTAATTCCTGATCCAAGAATCCAAGGTCTGAACGCAACACTACCAACAAGCTTACGCTGCGGAGCACCTGAAGGACTGCTCTGAAACTACATTTTGTCAAATGGAGCAAATGAAACTTCTGGCTGCTTAGCTACTAACGAGAGTAAAGGTTCAGCATCTGGTACAAGTGATGCAAAATGACCATTACATCCAGTAAAGTATTGCTGCTAATGGTGGAAGCAGCAAAGTTTGAAGTACCCCTCTATTTGCAGCAACTAGGAGCAACTTAAACCCTTCCTCCGGCCTCAGAAAAGAGCTCGCATGCTGCTCCACTTCTGGAAAAAACGAATGCTCCGTATTAACTCTAGACTCACTAGGATTAGGAAACAGTTCCAGAGTAACCTTATCCTTCTTGTCACACTGAGCACTCTCAAGTTCAGGGCAAGTAACTAGGAGGAAAGGAACAAGAATATCATGTTTTAAATGTTCCTTTTCCTTGTGCAAATTATGTTTTGGTCATTTACGTGAGCTTTATTAGATCAACACAACATCTTTACCTACAGCAGTAAACCAAACAAGAGGCAGATCTCTGGCAAAACAAGAAGTATGCTAATTTAATTTACAGAGCTTGGTTTGCAAGGGAATGGAGATGAATGCCTGCACACCGCTCTTACAGAAGTATTCAGTGATCTGTCCCAAGAAAGTTACCCATTACTGCCACTAGGCATTTAACTGTCGAGTTAATACAGAGCAACACTGAAATTCTACATTTCAATCTTAACAGAAAAACAAAGACCATGACTGCTAGCATCTGGCATAGACTTCAATATTGTGCAAACATTAATCCATCTCATTCTCTAATTCAGCCAGTGACCTTAATACCAGTTCAGTTCTTAATCATCTGGCTGTATCAGTGCAGCTGGCATTCATTTTGCTTGACACAAGACCTACCCAATAAATAACAATAAAAAACCCTCTTAGACGATGCTTGACAATACTTAACCCCAATTGCAATCGATTTAACTGCTAGATTTTATTTTCGTAACATCATCTAGACAACAGTCACTCACAATAACTGAGACAGCTAAAAGAAAAGCCCTAGAAGACTTTTTAGCCCGTTACAGAAGAGGACTCTCCAGTGTTGAAAAAGAACGCGCTTTACCAGCACGTCACCAAAAACCTGCAGCTACAAGATGGGGAACCTCGCGGGACCAGTTCCAATACATTTACATCACGTTGCCCAAATTTCACGTGCTCCAAAGCTTTGCCTGCTCACCCACGTGAGTGCACAGGAAATGCCAGCGGCGCAGAAGCGTAGCCACCGTGCCAGGGTAGCAACCAAGAGATGACACAGAACTAATAAGAATTATCTCAAGTTTTGCAAGAAGGACTGGAGGCCTCCAACAGAGATCACTTGTCAGCTGCCCTCTACTTCCCATGACTATAAACTGTAGAGAATTTGAGATAAGAGCTTAAAACTAACTCCTCTAAAACCTCAGGGGAAAAAAAAAACCAACAAAAACCAACCAAAAAACCCCCCACAACCCCTCAAAAGAGCAGTTTAATATAATGATACCCCTTTTGAGGGTCTACCATTTTGATTCACAAATCTGCTTAATATATCCTAAAGACTGGTTATTCAAACAAAGTTATCTCAAAACAAAAGCAACAAGTGAGAACCACTGAAAAAGAAACTGCTATTTTAAAACCCCACTGCCCCGAGCCATCCTCCTCCTCTGGAGCAGCAAGAGTTCCTCTCTTTATTGAAGTACTATGAAGACTTCAAGGGGAAAAATAGTTTAGACAAGGAACAACATTTCCCTTGACAAGTTCCCCTAAATAGTTTTAAAGCAAAAATAGCTTCTCTTCCTTGATATTCATGGAAGTTTCTCTTCCCCCCCCCCCCCTTTAGGGGTAGTGGGGGTGAATATGTAAGAATTTTTCTTGCTACAAATAAATGAATTTGCAGGTTGAATATCATAACATAAAACTATTTAAATCAGGGACAAGTGAACTTCAAAACTAATAATTTGACGTGTAGATGGAAAAATAATCCACTATTAGAATAGCAGCATTGGTACAGGGTTAGCCTGAAATGGACACCACCACTTACATATTCTTAACACAAATGGAGCCTTGAAGAAGGCAACTTGCTAACATCACCTCCGTAGTCTGTAAGATGTGATATTAACACGTTGCAATCCTTGCAAAAAAGTGGAGGCCGTGAACAATATCCGAAAGATGGGCACCAGCCTGGCTGGCAGATAGGCCGCTTCATCTTCCCCACCCGCACCTTCAGCTCTTCTTTCCAAAGGCAGCTTGTAGGTGTTGGTCAAATTTCTTTCCTAAGTGGCCTGGAACTCTAGCTCACCTTAGCTGGGAAGCAAGTGTTTGTACCTCCTGGCCCCCCGCTGCTAACAGAACTTTTGGGAACTGTTGCTTGCGTGGGACTTGAGGCCAACAATGCCAGGGAAAATGGGGCTTGCAAATAGGAAAGGAAAATTCTTGATGCCCAAAGAGAGTTTACTGACAGTGTGAAGAATAATCCTCCCTTCCAAAAAAAATTAAAATAAAAAATAAAATTAAAAAAAATCAACCTTTACCTACTTCACAGCATAAAACTCAGTAACATCAAAAATATGTAGATTTACATATTCTTTACTCTTTGCTTTTAAAATTCCGTAACTTCAGCTTGTTCAACAGTATATTACCTGACCAAGGTAGTTAGAAACAGATGTTCACGAAATATCATCAGCTAGATATTGCAGAACAGATTATATATATACACACACACATATATCAGTATCTGGGTGATGGTATTTTGTGAACATCTGTTCCTAACCACCCTGGTCAGGTAATATGTATATATTGCAACATCTGGGTGATTATTTCAAGTTGAAAATGCCAACAAGTACAGGGTTTAAAACTTGTACTTTCTCTGCAGACCTTAGGCAGGCTTTGTATAGAAAGTCCAAAGTCAAGTAACTTGCGTGCAGCGCCAAACACGCTGAATACCAACGGCACAAGGGAAGCAAGATTCACGTAATACAACTTCTTTTTGCAACTGGTTATGCGGGGAGAAAAAACAAACCACCACACACATTAAAAATGGAGATTCCACCTGTCTCCCTGTCGTACCCTAAAATCTAGGCACAGCATTGTCAAGAGCACACCCATTTCACATCCACTAAAGAAGCAAAATGCGCAAGTCCTGGCTGAACAGCAGCTAGTTCCAATCTTGTAATATAAAAATATATTTGGCACACTAATCATAACATGTCACAAAGCTTTTCTTCCTAAGAAATAATAGGGTAAATTAAGGACAAATTAGTTTAAACTTACACTTTCTGGAGGACACCAATAAGCAACAGCTGAAATTATGCACAGACTGGTGGTTTTTTTTTTTCTGATAGCAAAAGCCTTAACTGCTTCTCTGGAAAAAAGGAGAGAGTGGCAGAGCACACCGGACCTGCTAACGCGTAACACAAGCCTGCAACACCAACACCGCTACCAACCTGTAACCACATCGCTGGTCCCAGGATGCATTTTCTGGAAAACAAGAAGCCTCAAGGCTTACTTTCACCAGATAAATTTGATACTAGGACGTACAAGAAAAACCTCTCTGGAAGATCTTAATGCTGTGTAGCAATGGTTACTGATTAACTAAAAATCTTCAACTTATCTGGGGCTGAAAGGACTGTGCTCCAAGTATACAACTGTACGCTGTTAAAATAGAGTAGCAGTTTAAGCATATTGGCACAGGACAGGCATAAATAGTTGTATGAAGTAACTCTCTGTTGTGGTTACCTCAAACTTCAACCAAGGTCAGACCACAATTTCCGTCAAGATTATTAGAAGCCCACATGAATGCCTCTACATCAATAAAATACTACAGTTCTCAGTTACTAGGTCTAAATATTTGGCTTTCCTCCTCGTGCCTCAAACTCCGGGCATACTCCACTCACAGCAGGACGTCTGGATCTGCAAGGGGCTGGCAGCACCACGCAGCATCTCCTGCTATTGCTTCCCCAGCATAAACCACCCCGGCCCAATTCTACAACATCCTCTGCCCTACCCGTGCCTTACAGAAAGCCTAACTTTTCTAATTGAGAACTGTATTTTTAGAAAAGCAACGACTTACAGATTATTTGCCACTTTGATAAGCACTTAGTGCTCAAAGGCTATTGTAATTACTAGTTAAATGTTTCACCACAGATACCTATTACAGATTTGAAAGGCACAGGTACGAAGAAAAGCATGCCATCTTACAACGAAGCACCACAACCAGCATTTCTGGTTTAACGCGTCCCAGGGAAGGATACCGGGATCCTTTCAGATCCTCAGAGAGCAGCTAGTCAGCTCTTGACTTCCATCCCACAGTAAAGCTAATTTTCAAGTTTTTCTTGTACCCTAGGTATTCGCAAACCCCAGAATTCCCAATCTGATTTCCATCTAGCGTTAGCCACGCTTTGGCTAGTTAAAGATTTGTACAGTTAGATAAAATAATTCAAGGAGCACGGCTTCTGAGTTTTTCAAAAATATCAAACTCAGTTGAAGTTCTTCTGTGACAGAAGATGTTAGCATTTGCATCAATAGATGCTAGCATTTACATCAATGTTCACCCACTTCTCCAAAGCGAGCAGGCCTATTTCTGACCGCCATAACCCATCTTTAGGATTACAAAACTCTCTCCAAAAGGGGAGAGTCCCAGTGCTGCGCAGCACTGGGCCACCCAGTGACCTATATACAGCAGCACTGGAGTTTAGCTTCCACTCCATAATTAAACGAGCTACACTCGCCTCACTCAGCTGTCCTAGAAAGCACAGTCAATCAAGCCAGAGAGTGGTTTTTGGTTCAGGAGGCACACAGCTTAACCCACCCCCGTCAGAGCTGCTGCTACGTGATGCACCTGAGAAGAAAGCACTAGCACACACTTAAAAAAACCCCCGTATCCACTACTGCATACGACCATCACATATCCCCTCTCCTCACACATAAAGGCCGCTTTACCCCACCATCCCTTACCACCGTTTCAGAGCTTTGGAGCAAATACACACACACACACACACACACACGCATCCCCCCGAGATGAGACAAGGAAGGGCACCTTTGTGGGGGGACCCATTGATGCTCTCGGAGCTAGACTGCATGTCCACGGTGGTTCTCCTGAGGCTGCTAAAATAAGCCCTGGACCTGGAGAAGCTGCTGCGTGGGGACCGCCCGTGGGGGCTGCCGAAGAGGGCGGAGGTGCCGTCCTTGCGGGCGAAGATGCCGCTGAAGAAGCGCAGCAGCCGGTGCTCCTGGGCGGCGGCGGGGCCCTCCCGGCCCAGCCGCTCCGAGAGCCGCTGCAGATCGCTGTTATCCAGAGTCCGGTTCTTGCTCTTGCTCCGCTCCCAGCGCTCCAGCTGGGAGAGCGGGTCCGCCTGGCTCAGCACCTCGCCCACGTCCAGCGTGTTGCGTTTCTCGGGGGGAACGACGGGGACGACGGTGGTGGGGGTGGCGGCAGGCGGCGAGCCCCGCGCCCCGGCCCCCTGGCTCGGCGGCGGCCCAGGGAGGCAGCCGGAGCTGCTGTGCCGCCGCACCCGGCTCAGCGCCCGCATCCGCGGCAGCTCTGCCCCGCCGCTCCAGTGCCTGAAGCTGAAGCTCCGCCGCAGCAGGCCCGGCTGCCGCCAGGGGCTCTGCCCCCGCTCCCCCGCCTGCGGGGCCTCGCCCGAGCGGCCTGACGGCGGGCCGCGGGTCCCCGGAGCCCCTTCCTCCTCATCATCATCATCGTCGCCCTCCTCGGGGGAGGCTCCGGCTCCGGCTTCGGCCCCGCCACAGGTGGCTGCCGGCTCCCCGCCGCTCCCCTCCGGGGAAGGGCTGCCCCGCGGCCCCCCGAGGGCGAGCTCGGCAGGGAAGGGCTGCCCCGCTCTCCGCGGCACCTTGAGGCGGCCCAGCTCCAGCTGCCCGGTGCTGAGGGTCCTGAAGTTGCGGAAGCCGCAGGGGCTGGGGACTCGGTCCCGCTCCTCGCCCTCCTCCTCGCCCTCCTCCTCCTCCACCAGCAGCAGCCCGGCCCTGGTGAGGCTGGAGGAGCCCGGCGCCCGGCTCCCCCCCCGCCGCCCGTGGCGGGGCAGCTCCGGGCCGGGATGGCCGCTCTCGGGCCCCAGCAACTCCTTCTTCACCATGGTCACGGAGATGCGGTAGACGGTTTTCCTCTGGGGGGTCCCCCTCTGCATCCTCTCCGGAGAGGAGGCGGCGGCCGGCGGCTCGCTGCTGTCCAGAAGATACATGTCTCCCCCCGCCGCTCTCCTCCCCTCAGGCAGCAGCATCCAGCCCGGGCATCGCGGCGTGCCCGCCGCCGGAGATGGAGCTGCGAGACGGATGTGGGTTTCTGGAACCGCGAATCGAAAATGCAGAACCACAAACCACTGCAACCCAATAAAAAAAAATAATAAATTAAAAAATGCGCCCGTGTCACACCCCGCTCGGGGAGTCACTCCGCTGCACACCGCGGGGCTAGGCGGCCCCCGCTTCAGCCGCTCCGCTCCGGCATCGCTCCCCGCCGCCGGACGGCGTCCATGTAAGCGGCATCCAGCCCTGCCGGCCCCTGCCGAGGAGACATCCAGGGACGAGTTAAATCCATGCAGCAACCGCACGCATCCTCCTGCGGATCCCAAAATGCATTGCTGGGGAGAAGCGCGGTCCGGTATTCAGGGGATTAGAGCAGCAGCAGCCTTCAATTTCATTGTTTACAGCAAGGCTGCACGTTTGCGGATCTTGCGTCTTTTTTTTTTTTTTTTTTTTCCCCCCTGCTTCCCCCCCCTCCGCCGGGTAAATCCGATTAATATCCGTCCTCGGGATAGAGGAGAGGCGGGCAGCGTCAGCCCGCTGCCCCGGCTGGGCTGGAAGGGGGCCCGTTTGGAAACGAAAACGCCGCCGTTCCCAACCGCAGCGGGTGCAGGAGCGCCCGGCCCCGAGGCGCACGCCCCTGGGCGGGCAGCGCGGCGCAGCGCCGGGGCGGGCAGGCAGGCAGGCAGGAGGGCGGGCAGGCAGGCAGCGCTCGGCCGCGGCAGCCGGGGCTCTCCCAAGCGCCGGACTGGAGTTCCGCCCGCCGAGGAGCGGGAGGAAAGCGGCGAGGCACGATGCGGAGGTGGGGGAAGGCGGGGGAAAGCAACCGGGCTCGCCCGGGAGGAAGAGCGGACTCTCATGCAGCACTTGTTTTCCCTCTCCCCAATCTACTCTCTGAAAAGGAGTGGTGTAGCTACACCTCATGCTTCCTATCCAACAGTCTCAGGATTTATCCAGGCCCACGCAAGGGCAAGGCCAGCATCACCCATGAACTTGGACCAAGGCTTAGACCCTGAGTCCGCTGTGCATCCTGAGACCTTAACAGTCTTGCCTTCTTAACAATGAAGAGTCAAAATTACCCAGAATTGACTTATTTTCCACCTGTGACAACTGCAATTGTCCTTAATAAATGTTTGTTAACCCTAACACTTCACATAATTAAAAAGCCACATTACGACATGGTTTAGTCATGCAAAAATCTGACCTACTGTATCCTTCACAACCATTGGTTTCAACAGAACCTGGATCTTCTACAGGGCTGGAAGAGAGTGCGATACGCACTCCTTTCACACCCAGCTTGCCAGGTCTCAAGCAGTCCACATCAGAGATCAGTCGTTAACAACCAACAGATGCCACATTAAAAAAGTCATTAGTAAACCATGATTGCAGACACCAGAAGTTAAACAGCATTAGGAGTAAGGTTTCTAGGTTCCACGCATAACATGCTTTTAAGGGTCAAGCTTCAAAAACTACCTTCAACCGCCTTTCCAATTCTACACTCAAACATCTTTTATCAATGCCAGTAAGATTCAAAACCAGTAAACATGTAAAAGTGAAAATATAACTCAAACAGAAGAACACCCCAAAGCTGTCAAGGCAGGTTACCCCAGGATGGCTTCAAAAATCAGAGAGAAGAGAGCAGAGAAGACAAAAGCTTTTACTTGGGTGTTCCCCCCAACCAGTACCGCAGTTCCAGATGGCAGGACACAGTGGGACAGACGTGGGATGAGCTGGGCAGGACATGCCCACAGGAGCATTTCCAGGTGGGAGGTTGTGTTCTCACCCAAGAATAAAGGACGCTCTGGGTTACAGCTATTACACACATTAGTTTATTGGTGACACTGGGATCCTGCGACACGCTGCAGATCGATTACCAGTTGGAACACAGTGAATTGCTGATTTAACTCACTTCTTCAGATATGACAGATGCTGTTGTCTTTAACACTGAATAATCAACATTTATTATTCATCTTGGCTCTATTCATCACAGAATAGATGTTCAGATACCTGATGTTCAGCAGATACCTGATTAAGACCAACTGCAAACACTGTCCTAAGAACAACCCAACACGAGCTCACGCTTGACCACCCTGAAAACAGTTTCCAGTTGCTTTTAAATGCCTGTTCACCAGCAGAGAAGGGTAGTAGATTTTTCCATTTCTCTGACATCTGAACTTCCAGTATGTATTTCTAAAAAAGGGGGGCAGAACCTGTTATGAAAAATGGGTCTAATGAGAAATACAGAAATAAGAATTAAACATACACGCGTCACTAAATGCCAAACACCTAAACCCACTGGACTTCAGCCACCACAACGCAGTGTAGCACACCGACATTGCAACTCGCCGATCGCATCCTCCACCCAGCTCCGGGCCGCACTTTCCAGTGCGCCGCTCCAGGAAAGCGGGCTTCTTACCCGGGGTGGAATCAACCATTTTTCATCCTCCCGGGATGACAGACCCCTTCAGAGGAACCACTTTTAAGCGCAGACAAATAGCCGGCACATTCCTTCAACCCTCTCCAGAGCATCCTCCCCCCCCCCTCCCCGGCGGCGGGCCGTGCCGTGCCGAGCCGAGCCGTGCCTCTCCCCGGCAGGCAGCTGCCTGGGAGCCTGCCCGCGTTCGCTGCCGGCCCCCCCGAGGCCGTGCTCCGGTCCCTGGGCTACAGTCACAGGGATGGTGCAAGTATTTATATGGATCATGGGTTCGGGATGCTGCAACAGCTCTTCTACAGGTAGTAGTACGTCATAGCTAGAGGTTGCTCTGATTGATTGCTCATCACAACTTGCCACCCTGCAACTTCTTGTAAGACTTCTTGTAACACAACCGACTTGGCTGGCAGTCCAAAGACCATCATCTGCGGGTCCTGTCATCTCTCTTCACCATCAGACAGAGAAACTACCCCAGCTTTAAGAACTCTGCCGTTAGCTGGCCATACAATATCAGCTATCTCAGAGCAGGGGCATAATTCACAGAACAAGGCATTTCATTTCTTATATTCTGTAAGAGGTCCAAAATCACCGCGGAGGCCCTATGCAATACCTTAACTTGAGGGTTTCTACCCATAGCCCGCTGCACTCACCCCAATCGGGCTGAGATCCAGGCGACTTGAGCAGCAACAGCACATTCCCCCCTGCCCTACTGCTCCTCCCGTCGTGCAATTAGCACAGATCCGGTCCCAGAACAGGAGAAGTCCCTCAGGCCCTGGGACGAGAGCAGCCAGAAGCCACGGCAGCCAACCCAAACAACTCATTTGGCTCAAAGCCTACGCCGTGTGTCCTGAAGGGCCCTCGGCAGCAGCTCCCGCTTACCTTTCATTCTGCGGGCAGCCGGAAGCACGGAGCATCACGTACACGCACGATAAATATGGGGCTTCGCCAACAAGCTCTGATGACGCAGGAGGTTATATCCCTTTTTTATCCCACCTAACTCAAAAATTGCAAATTGCTATGCTACCTCCAAAACACCGTGCCTGACGAAGTCTTACTCTCCCTCCAAGATATCCACACGGAAAAGCAGTGCCATGTAAATCCCCCATTCAACGTGCCATTAAAGGGTCATATTCATCATTTTTCATTCTACTGCCAAGGTCACACCTATCTATACTACTTTGAAGATCTTCATCAGCGACAAAACCAACTCCCAGTGCATCTGCAGAGGCAACGTAAAGCCGTTTGAATATGCGGAATATAATATTTTGATTTTTCACACAAGAAGTTGGCTCATGTCACAACACTGCCAGCAAACAAGAGAAGCACTCTACTGTAGAGTCTCACAATTTCCAGCAACAAAACCAAATCATTTATTTTAAATCGACACAGTGAAACATGGGTGTCTCAAATACATCTTTAAAATGCTTCGAGCAATCTTCACGTGGACTTCTGCCTTGCACAGCCTGCTTCACTTTAAAACCGCAGTGCTGCAGTACCAGCTGCATCTGTAGCGAGACACTGTGCAGCACTAAAAGGCGGCCACAAATTAAATACTACAGATTTTAAAAAGGACAAAAAATAAAATGATCAGAAAAAGTGTAAAGGGGACCCCATGAATACAGCATCCATTGCTTCCCAATCTGAATTATATTCTGAGTTGAGTTTTGCATCATTGCTGATGGGGTCACCGGCACACAACACTGACTGCTGAACATGAACAACTGTGGGGACGACCATGCTGGGAGGACAAGCCTTATTACCCTCCAACAACTGTAAAGCAAATTCACTGTAACCATCTAATATCACTGGTACTGACTTTATAAAACAAAGAATTATTAAATCATGAAGTGATGTAAAATAGGCTTTGCATTTTCTCTTTTCCCAAGAGCTCTTTGCAAAAAGACTCTTAAATAATTCTTAAATTCCTTATTCTCAATTCCTTACAAGTATTTCACATTCTGCCAGCAGATCCAAGACAACCAACACTCAAATGTAAAAGCCCAGACAAGGAGAAACATATGGCTCATATACATCTCTAGCATTTGAGCATTAAAATTTCAATCCTGAGACAGCCTTGACAGGTCAGCCTGTTTTGCTGACAGCTTTAGGGGTGCACGACCCTTGTGATGCTGCTTGATTAATATGCCTGTTTTGCTTTTTATTGGACAACTGCTAGTCATTCAAATCTTCACTGCTCTCATCGTCAGTTATTAAGGAAAAGCAGACCTAAATTTAATGGTTTTGCACAGTGCAGGTTAAACTCTAGACACACAGTATCATTCTAAGTAGTTATTCCTTTAACAAATTGATTGTGGAAGACGAAATTAGGTCACCTGAACAATTCTTGCAATAATTCAGATGCAATTTCACTTTTCTAGAGCTACTGTGCTCCATCCGCTGTTTGTCATTACAGATCAGTGTTCAACGAGGAAACAAGAGAAGACATCTGGCCGAGAACAACATTGTGCTGGAGGGTACCAGCAATACAGAGACCAAACTCGAGGTCTCTCTCAAGCCACAGGGTTTACATTAAGGCACTGATCTGTGTTCTTCTGTCACTATGCACTTGTCCGTTAAAATAGGCCTGAACTCACTGTAGGCAATTCTTTACTAAGACAAAGAACGGAGACAATCTCACAACAATACACAGAATAGGAGCTACCAGCGAGAAGTCAGCATTTGCTATCAATAATGGTCCTACTGTCAATGAAATCACATTCCTGTCCTTAAAACACGGGATGCAGGAAAGTGAACAAGGGTGATGGGATGCGCAGTAAAAATGCAACTCAATCATTTGTCTTTCACCAAAAGAGAAATAAAGTGTTTACGTGTCTGTATTTAATGGAAAGTGAGGTTGCAGCAAGCCCATTCAAAGCCCAAAGGCTTAAAAATGCCTCCACGCATTGCCTAGGTCTCCGAGGTGGGTCACGGGACACCAGGAATCGGCTTCACCTGGTCAACAGCTTCAAGAAAAGCCAAGACAGAACAAACATACATGTAAGAAGCACTCAGCCTGCAAACCTACGGCGGTTCTCAGGCAAAGGTCTCGGCACCGAAACAGAAATCCTGCCAGCGGCCGCAGCGGTTCATCGCAAAACAACTCAGGGTGCTTTCAAACTCCAACGGGTGCCAACCCTGCTCCAGGAAGGTGATGTGTCTCATTGCCAGGTTGATTGCGCCAGATGGGATAATACAGTCTACAATACTTTTCCTTTTAATTAAGTGCGGATTTTAGTACTTCCTTTCATATAAATTATGCTTATTTATGCACTTGATAGCCTAGAAGGCTCGTGCTTCGTGAGAATATTTTATAATATAAATACAATAATGAAAGATCTTTGGCTCCTACCCATTCATGAAAGATGAGTGAAGGGGAAATGGGAAAAATAAGTTAAATCAATTATGATCTTTTTACACCATGATACACACAAAAATATGGTTTTTAAAAAAATCTGTTCTTGGACAGCTTCAAGCAAATTCCAAATTCCATATAATTTCTCATGCCCAAGTGCGGCAGATTTCATCACTGAAATTTACTTAAAAGACCAGAACAAACCCCATTTTTTAAAAGGGAAAAAACCACAAAAAGTCTTCAGTTTTTCTGCATGACTAAGATTATCCTTCTGATTTCTGCCCTCAAGCTGCTGGAGCCATTACAATTAATATATGTTGCCTATCCATCTGCTTCTCTTCAGCTTAAAAACGAAACAAAATACCTGCCTGCAGTTAGATTTCTACTGAATTAAACAGGATAGTCCTAAACAAACAGGCATCCAGAGAATTAAGTCTGCAAGATTCATCTTCCCATTTTAAGTAAAGTTTTTTTTAGATCACATCATCTGACAGAAGAGTCACAGCCTTTTGCTGCTATAGAACTTAATTGAAGCAGCAGAGCAGGCAAAAAATAAAACAAATTGTAGAAACAACTTTTTTTTTTTCCTTCATTAATACTTTAAGCTAAGACACTAAAGCTTGCAGTACCTGTCCTGACAGCTACACGGTGAATCCTCACATGGTGAATCTGCCCGGTGAAGGTGGCACAGTTAACTTGGTTTACAATTCTGTTGTTCCCCCGAAGCCTTTGATATGGAACGAAAACCGTCCCCATTTTGTGCTCTGCTGTATCACAGCATTTTAGCGTGCGGGTAGTAAAAGCTCACGTAATCTTGTCAGCAAACTCCAGTAAAAGGCCGTAGGTGAACCAGACCAGTGTACAAAACCAAATCACTACGGGACTTTATATGCAAACATTAAATGTTAAAACTGAGGCAGCGGGCAGTAACACTATAGATTATCATCATCATCCTCCTGGGACACTCAGAGCTGCTCGAAGTTGTCCCTGCCCCTGCAGTGCTAATATTGAGTTATCTGCAGTTTCGTCTGCTCCTCCGGGGAAGGAACAAGAGTTACCGCTCTTTGCAGCCCCGCAGTCAGCTTGCCACATGACTCCAAAACTCAGCTTCCGCTTTAATCCAAGTGTTTATCCAAGCTGCCAACGTATATCATCTATCCATCAGAATAACTTTAGAAATATGAATTCTGTAACTTCAGTTCACTTCCAAGTAGGCTGCCTGTATAACCTACATGATGCTTGCTTGCTATTCTTCTCATCTCCTCAGACAGGGATAAGCAGCAGCAAGGCACCCCGGCCATCTGATAGACGTTCAGAAAAGGATCAGCTGGTACACCCCGAAAGGGCTGCTCCATCCTGCCCTTCCAGCGACCTGCAGGCAAAGCTTCCGAGGACAACCTAGAAGATAACTCATCTTTCACACACCCAGCGTTCCCTTAAGGGGCTGTTAGCAATAATCAAAGTTTGTATGCAATGTCACTTCAGAATCTCATTTTAAATACACAGGTAACAGATATAACAGCCATGTTTGTCTCAGTAAGAGACAGTACAAGTTTCAGAAAATCCTTACCTCATTTTGAAAATTATTCCTTTCTTTCTAAAAGGTAAGAGCTTTTTAGCTCAGACTATTATGCATTTCCTTTAATCCCCCTCTTGTGCACAGTAAAATATTCTGACAGGCAGCATCAATACACAGTTCCAGTCCCTCAAACTCAGGATTGCAACTTTTGCTTATTAGGTCTGCTGTTTCAGTATCTCACTGAGCAGGAAGATTGCCAGATGCCTGCTAGCTATCCAGTGTTACTCATTTTTAGGCCACTTTCACCTCAAATCATATACACACTTAAAGAGACTGTACTACAGTGAGGAAAAAACCATATCAAAACTCAAGAAACCACTTTTGGCTAAACTGTCATATCACAAATATTGGAAGCATGTGAATTTGTGATTAATGACACAATCTAGTTGAGTAAAGTCATGCCATCTGCATGAAGCTTAGACTTATGAATTCAGAGGCTTCAGGTTTTTTGGAAAGGTATTATTCCAAAAGCATGAAGCCATCAGTGTAAGAAAAAGGGATGTGCTGTGACACCTGGCACTGACACAGCCGTCTATTAACTAAGCAGCCTAAGAACTAGTGGCTACACCTTTGACTAGTGACAAAAATGTTAGTGTTAACCAGGTACGCAACATTTCTCTGAAAAGTTGTCATAACACGTGGTATATATTTGACTCCAGATTTTTGACCAGCATGCAAGAAAATTAAGCAAGCAAAGAACAGGAATAAAACAGGGACTATCGTCTGGTCTCATCTACTGGTAGATAGCAGACACACTCTCGGCTACGGTGTTTGTACTACAGGTATCGTTCTGGATACAGCTATTCCATACTCACATTGAACATCTCTCAGGGAAGAGAGGCTTGTGGCGCAGTTACAACTTCACACTCCCTTTTACAGCTTTAGAAAGAGTGCTGGTTTTCACTCAAACACAAGCCTACTCCAGAACTATATATATATATACACAGAGTTATGTATACTATATGTATTGTGAATTTTCTATGTATACATCAAATGCATCTGCACGCTAAGCCTATGGCTTTGTAATGGAATTACACAAGCATGCCCTCTGACTCAGTACAAAAGCAGACAGAAACTGCTCAGAGCTCTAACCCTCCAGTTGCTGTATTCAATAAGCCACCTACGTATTTCAGAAGACTTGCATTAAAAGTCTGCGTAATGCCATTCTGTATCTAAACCAATCGTGACATCTGCAAAAGCTTTTAACATCTGCTGAAACTTTCTAAAGCTTCTGTTTTCAAAAACGTAGAACAGCAGTAAAGATAATGTAATACGCAAGCAATTGAGTAGTAGTGTTTTCAAGTCACCCTGGAGCTAAGAAGCCAAAAAGGTTTAGCAAGTACAAGGATGATGGGTTTGGGTAGGTACTTTTCTGAGAACTACATAGTGACCCAAGGGGCACTGAAGTACATAAAACAGAGTGGTAAAACAAACAATGCAAATCAGCAAACCTAACCAGGTTCAATTCATAAAGTCTTTATTTACCCAGCAGCTACACCTGCACACCTACCTTTAGTTTTACAACTCTGCTGCTTTTGCAGCTCTACCCTGGGTTCTGCCCCTCATATATTGTATCAAGCAAGCCTTTTTCTTGTCTGCCACAGCCCCCTTTTCTTTGGCTTCAGCTAGTTACACAACAGAGTACAAATATTTGTGTCAAACCCAGGATTACTTACACTTCTGTCTGCAGCACATGTATCTCAGCATGCTCCATGCACAGCCACCAAAGAGAATGGAACTACTGCTGGGTATTTGGAAGCAGGAAAAGGAGGGGGAGAAAATAAGCTTAGAATTAGACTAGAAAATAACCCAATGACAGATAATAGTTGCTTGTATGTACGAACTAGTTAATAATAGGCCTGAGAGTCTGTCAAAAGTTGACTCGTTAAAAATAATGCAGGACATAGGAAGTTTAAAGCAGGGGGGATAAAGAATAAAGAGTGCTTCAGAGACCTCTGGCAATCTTTGGCTCATACAGGGCCACCCGCCAGGCATCCTAGGAGAGCACAGGCACACCACGACCACGCTCTTCCTGGCCCCACTCTATCGAGGGGCTGCTGCCAGGGAGCTGACAGTGCCCGCTACTGCGTCCGCGGCATCAGCAGCATCCTCAGCATCAGCCATCAGCACCGAGCTTTCTGCCACCTTCTCGGAACATGCAGCACTCAGGCCGCTATCTCGGCGTGCATCAGGTGCGAGCGCACAGTCTGCTGCTCTCCCGTATCCGTCTTAACAGTGCAGCACAAGGTTAGAGGCAAGAAAGAAATCAAGTTGCAATTATCTGCGATAATCTCCTCCGCAACAACAGACCACGTATCGCGCAACACTGAGAAATAGATTTTCTCCATAACTCTTAAAGAAGCTGCGGAACCAATTCTGCACACCTCTGTAGGCGTTAAAATATCACAATACGGTGGACAATTTTCAAGTCCTTATTACACTGAAGGTGCAACAGCATGAGCAAGCAGTCCAAGCTAAAGGGGCTCGACTGTTGCCTCCCAGATTTGCAGGACTGTTAAGCAGGTGATGGGTGGCAGGAGGCACAGACCTGAAACACAAGTTCATATCAGCTGGAAAATGCTGTTAAATACCAGCGCTCCGGCACTTTCAGATTTATGTGTGTTCAGTCTGTCTCTAAGTAATAGGCAAAGATACTACTTAAACACAAGATTAAAACCTGAAGAACAGTATTTTCCATCAATCAAAAATTTCTTACAGTAACTTTTAAAATATATGTATTTGTCTCGGTGCAGCAAGATAGCACACAAGTTCTCCCTTACAGACATACCATTTCACATACTATTTTTTACATCGTGTTGCTGGTAAGAAGCATTACAACGGACAATCTGGCTATTATTTGAAGATCTACCAACTAGTTTTAATGTAAAAGACTCATCTTATACCATTTCAGAAGATCTGCCTGAAACAGAAGCACTT
Organism: Grus americana; assembly: GCF_028858705.1. Classification (NCBI taxonomy): domain Eukaryota; kingdom Metazoa; phylum Chordata; class Aves; order Gruiformes; family Gruidae; genus Grus; species Grus americana. The sequence continues at coordinate 41,054,000 of NC_072857.1, forward strand.
ATTAATTCGGAGACCATCAGGAAATGCAGCTCTGTCTATGAATTTTGATTAGACTAGTTCTGAAAGGACAAGCTAATTCCCGAAGCCAGTCCTTTCACCATACACAAGACTATAAAACATGCCATTTCCTCCCTGTCCTCCACTTCTGCTCTTGCCCTCTCCCTTTATTCAAATGGTTTCCTTGCCATTTCATTAACAGGATAAGAAAATTAACATAATTTTCTAACATGTAGAGGAAAAAAAAGGGGGGGGTTGGAAAATTCACTTCCTTGCTTTTGCTGTTGTAGCTCCAAAGCTAAGCAAGGCCAGCTGCTCAGGAAATACCATTGTAATGAACGCATTATTGAACATGGAAGAATCAATCGAGATTTCTGTCAAAAATTTCACGTGCTGCAAACAGGCCAGCGATCAAACAGCTCTTATGAAATACTGTTCAGCCATGTTTAACAATTTCATCTTTCAAAATTCAGGCACGTGATCAAGATTACTTTAAAATAAATCATATATATAACAACTGAAGTAGAGTAATTTCAGTTGGAGGCCAGGAGCTACCCTTCATTACTAACACGTGACATAACACTACTGTTCTCTAGATACTGCATTTACTCCAGACCAAGTGAGGGGAAAAAAGTTGCAGCTAAAAATTACTTCCTTTCAAATAGCAAAGCCTATTCATTTGGGGACTGGTTTCATCTTGGATTCTTTTTATTGATGCATTTGTTGACAACACACAAAAGGCATTAACTATTTTAAAGGGCAACTTCAGTCTATTTTGTTATAACTACTTCAATACTACAGAGGTTTCACTTAATCAGCTGACAGCGATGAACAATTCTATGATGCCAAAGTTCCTACAGCTGCTAGGGGCTCTCCACTACAGCTACGATGAAGAAATTTCCCAGAATACCTATGCTTTTTATCTGGAAATTTTTTAAATTCAATGTGACAAATACTTTCCTCAGTCTTAAGAGGAGAAGCTAAGGGTAGATATAGCATCTGCAGCTATCTAACAGCAAGGGAGGAGACAGAATAGGACTTTTCCTGGAGATGGACACCAAAAACACAAGGCACAGAAAGCAGCGCAGCTGAAATACCAATTAGATACTGGGAGAAAAGAAAAAAAACAAAACAGCCAAACACCAAAATAACACCACACTTGACCATGGTAGCTGTAGATCAGAACAGATTGTGAGAAAAGTTGTGAAGCCTCCGTGCTCCAAGGTAGCCCGGCTTTTTATGAGGGCTAGACGCAGGAACTCCAGAGGTCCCTTCCAACAGCTCCCATTCTGCTACTAAAATACCAGGTTTCACACGTTCCGATGCAACAGATTGCCTTGCTTACGGTTTCGCTTGTGGTTTTCATAATGCTGTGCCACTCCGAGGTAAACATCTCTAGCAAGTCTGTTCCTTCTTGCATGAGCAGATGGAACCTAACTGCCTATTCAGCTCCTTTTCCAAGCAAATCATTGCGATTCCTACTAATTTCCCCAAAAGAGCCTTCTGGCAGCCTTAGAAAATCCTACACTTTAGATCTTGCAACACAAAGGAGGATACTGTGAAACTGCAGTTGTTCTTGCAAATCATATATTCCTCCATTACTAAGCTGAAATAACAAAATTTTACTGCGTTTTCTATTTTTCTCTCAACTGTGTTGACAATATTGCACTATCATCTCACGGAATTTAGTTCCAGGATATTTCATTTTACAGTACTTACAGTTTTTTATTTATTTAGCATCTGATATCTTGTGTGGTTAGTTACTCAACTGTTCCTAGGAAAGGTAATCACCTCCTTCGAAAACTATATACCTCCACAGGAAAAGAAAAATCAAACCAACAACTAGTGCATCAAAAACCAACCAGCCAACCCCCAGCATACCGGGTATCGAACAGAAGTTACCCTCAAGCACCTACCCTTTTCCCTCCTCACCCTGACATCAGGAAGATAGAAAGTTCTCCATGAGAACAAAAGAATAGCAAAGAGCCTTTTCTACCCTCTACTCCTCCACTGATCCCCAAACCCTTTTGCTTATAGTGTTTTGTACAAGCTATCACACTAACTCCACACTGCTACAGGCATAGCCAGCCCTTACGCTGCTCTACGCATTGATGTCTCCTCCAGTTGCTCAGGCGATGTTAAACCCAGCTAAATTCAAAGAAACACCCAAGTCAGCAGTTGATTGTTTTTTCTGTCATGGAACACGCCTGTTTAAAAGCACATAGCCATTTTCTAATCACAGAAGCTTGATGAACCAACAGGTACCTTAAGAACAGCTTATAAACGGATGATTTCTATGCATATTCTAAGATATTTGAATCCCTTAAAATACAATAAAAGCCTAACAAAAAGCAGAATATCCAACACACCTGGACATGGAAGTCAATTAATCCCGGCAACACAGGCATTGCTTAACTATACCACAGCTTGAGAAGCTGAGAAAACATTGTCCTTTATTATCATTATCATTAGAGATTTTGGGTTTAGGAATGAAAGGTGAATTTCAAGTGAGAACACCACAATACTGGGAGAAACACTACTGAAATACTGGCATGCATACGTTAATCCACAGAAAATCTAACACACTGAATTGCTGTCATGTCAGAAAGCCACCCTGGGCTACAAGCAGCACACATGCCAATAAGAGAGAACAAACACCAATTAAACAAAAGAATCTCAATTGTTATGAATAGGTAGGGTGTGACAACTTAGAAGTTACTTCATTTAGAGGTCTTCAATTTCTTAAAGAAGGGTAACACAGAAGCATTATTCAGAGAAATTCTCTTCTCTGCTTTCACTCAAATGGAGAGACCGCATCTAATACAGTGCAGTGGAGAGCATCGTCATCTTCACCCACAGCTGCTTCTTTTATCAGTGGTACCAGAAGGAAAGCCTAATAGATGCACAGACAGCTCTGCCTTGTCACCCTGGGATATTTCAGCATAAACTTCTTCAACTATGTGTTTTCAGACTTTTATTCAGGACAACAGATTTTGTTGCCAAATAACTCATGTGATACACTTGACTATACCGAGGATAACTCAAGCTACACTTTTGCTATGTTCTGCTCTGCAACAGTTTTGTTACAGTGAGTACACAGGGGAACAAAGCCCTTCCATCACAGAAATTTCTCTTGATGCAAATATGAGTTTTCAAATTTATCCGGCAAGGTCAAGCATTCAGAAGAGTTCAAGTTGTGCAGCACATTCCTTATCAGGTCAAGGAGAACACACCCCGGGCTCCTGGTTTTCAATTTCTGCACAAACACAGGCTTCCAAGTCAGTTACTCACCTTGAGTTACACCTCCATTCCAACACTAGTCACCCCACCTTATTCCAGTGCCACATTAAGTATTGCTAATAAAACTGCTAATTCTGGCTGCTTTTGTTATTCTTCTAAACAGACTTCTCTGTAGAAGAAATAATTACTTTTAACACCATTTTTTTCAAGTTAGAAATACTTAGCATCACTATTTTTCTGAAAAGTAAATTCGATTTAGAGAATTCCTAAATTCTGCCATGTAAACTCCAATATACCTGGAATGGTTATCACACTGCTGTCTGGAACTCCCAAGACAGACCAGAGAAAGGTAAAGCTGATGACACAAACCCTTCAGAGAAAAAACAGTGCCATATCCACACTCAGTCTTGTTGTCTTTGAACCACGATCCTCAGGCTTACTTCCTTCATCGCAATTGTTATCTGTAATACCCAGGCAGCATGTGCCCTAAATGAATCTTCCAAAGGTACTCCCGGACTTCAGCTTCTTCAGGGACCTGCTTGGTAGAGTACCATGGGACAAAGCCCTGGAGGGAAGAGGGGCCCAGGACAGCTGGTGGTTTATTCAAGGATCACCTCCTCCAAGCTCAGGAGTGATGCATCCCAACAAAGGGGAAGTCAGGAGGCCTGCATGGATGAACAAAGAGTTCCTGGACAAAGTTGTTGGTGAGAACAAGGTCCAGCACGGCACCTCTCCTCATTGGCTCCACTATCACTTGGAGAAGGACATTATTATCGGCGCATTCCAGGAACCTCCTGGATTGCTTGTGCCCTGCTGTGTTGTCCCTCCAACAGATATGAGGGTGGTTGAGGTTCCCCATGAGGACCAGGGCTTGAGAACAGGAGGCTGCTCCTATCTGTCTGCAGAGGTCCAGAAGATAAGAGATAATGCTAATTCAGCCTCGGTGCTCTTGCAGACCAGGACCTCACTAGTGATCCTCACAGGTCATCTGGGAACATTCAGAACTTTGACATCTGCTGCACAATATAGCACAGCAAGTAAATAACGGATGCTGCAATGCAAACAACGCAAAGCAGCCATGCTATGTACCATAACATCTACACACCTAGAAATCTAACAGGGCACATCTCAATACCTCATGTTCTGAGCTCTTACAGACAGCTTCATCAACTGAAAAGACATCCCAGGATCCAAAGCAAGACTCCTTAAATAAATACGGCTGACTTGCAGCTGAAAGAAGGAAATATAACAAGAACCAGCGTTCAATGCTGGGCAGCCGGTCTGAGGAGAACCTTTTAGTTATAGCTAGCATTAAAACAAGCTTACTGCATAGGCACGAGTCAGACTCCCATGTTTTGTTTTGTATTGGTTTTTAGCCACTTTGAAGTCAAGCTATTCCTAGTGTTAGCAAACTCCATATCTAACTTTGGCAATAGGGCGAAGTGCATCTTTTTTTTCCTCCGATTCCAAACTGTGCAAGTTTCATCCCATATCAACTTAAGCTAACATTTTTATTAGTGATGCTAGTAAGCATTCTGACCTTTAGTAAAAGGCTAGCCATCTAGCCAACTAATACTCATTAGTACCTCAAAACACTGCCCCCAATGTATATTTGGAGACTGGGTCATACAAATTGTTGCATAGGATGATGCTACATCCCCCCATTTAACTTGCATTTATACCCCAGACAGAGATTTGAGTAAATTTCTTGTAAAAGGAAAGAATTCCAGAAAACTTAAGTACTCGGCTGCTCCTATTCTGAACTACTCTTTTAACCTGAAGTCACAGCATTTGCTAACGGTCCAGATTACTTAGCAGAAATTAACTTTTGTCTGAGTCTCTCAAGTTGGGACCTCTGCACAGAACAAGCTTTGTGAATCACAGTCCTGAAGATCCTGGCAAGTACAAGAAAATAAAGTGAACACAGGTTTTGAAGCCGAAGATTAAAAGGCTGTTTTTAAATCAAGACTAGTCATAACAGATAAAAGCTGAGAAGATAATGCATTTGCCTTCCTGAGTAGAGAGAATGTGATATGTGAAAAATTCATTCAAAAATTCAAGTCTTGTCCACCTTGTAAAACAATGAAAGGCTTTATTTTTCCCTGCCCTTCTTATCAGAAAAGGATTTTCAAGTATGCTCCTTGAACTTTTACTATGGCTTTTATGTCCAAGTTAAATAGTTTGCTCTTGGCATTTGTGAAACCAAATACCGACTGCAGATGACTATAAGGAAATTCTTAATTGGAAGATTTACACTCTCTTGAAACTAATGACAATGTTGTAGAAGCGTTACATCATACACCCTTGCTTGCACTGTGATTCCTATTTCTTTATTATACAGCAAGAGTTGCCAGAGTTATACCTTACAATAACATAACCAGGTAGTTAGGTTAGCATATACACATTAAATGTATTTCACCAGGGAGTGCCACAAGACACAGTCCTAGTAAACATTCAGTATCTACTTCCGAACCAAACATGCAGTATGGTACTCTCCGTGTCCTATACCATCACTCACTCACTCATCTCAAACTGCACAGCCCATCTCCATTAATAGTTCATGGGTTATGCCATTTTATTAATATGCTTACTATGCAAAGCAATTTTAATAGTTGATACTGTAAAATGCATGGGAAGTAATTCCATTACAACAACTTGAGATACAACTCAGCCAAGACTGCCTGTGCACTTCTTATCCAGCGCGTACGAACTAAGATAAAGTCACATAAATCACGGCAGGAGGTGAATAAAACAACCTGGTACTGCTTTGCATCAGAGTTGACCACATGCAAACGGTCACTTAATGCAACCCAGTTGTGAGCAGTGAGTTCTTTTCATGCTTATTCAATGCTTCATGATCATGCCACGGGGAACTGTATGAGAATTAGACAAAAATTAAGTCCCAGATTTGGGTTGTATGCACAGTCAGAAAGAGCAAGTACTGATAAAACTTCCTTATTTCCCTCCCTAACTTTAAGCATCTGGAAAAAAAAAAAGAAGTCTTCAGAAAAGGATTTCTGAGAAGAAAAACAACAAAAAACATCACCACTGTTCACTAGTTCATTGAAAAATAGATGAACGGAGAAAGCTGGCTTGAAGATTTGCTAGTTTCTTATATTTGGGCACTTTGAAGATATTTGCTATTTCAATTAACCTGTAAAGTTATAAATTGTATAATAGGAAGACTCTTGAATAATGTTTAATTAAGACCCAAGCACCATAACAAAGGTTGTCAGGTAGAGTTATGCCTAAAAGCACATTTCACCTGTGTAAACCCTTCTTTATTCAAACTAGTAAGTAATCTGAAATTCCATGAATTTGGGGAATTATTAAATAAAGATATAGAAGACACAGATCTGCTGAAGAAATACTGACTTCCACAACACAGATGGTTTGCCGAACAATTAGTATATATAATTTTGATTTCACCAGTACAAAACTAAAAACGCCCTCAGAAATCTGATTGCCTTTAGTCAGCCGTTATCCACGCAAATAATTTTGACAACAGCCAAAGCACAGCAAATATATCCCAATCGAACGAAGTGAGCTTAGTCCATTCTGTTCTGCTAGGTCCTTTGTAAAGAACCCTCAGATTGATGGTGGCTGTTCATCATCCCAGACCTCTGGTCTGGACTATCTGTGTGTTTTGTTTTGGGAGGTTTTGCTTGCTTGGTTTTTTTAATATTGTCAGTAGGGAAGAAGAATTAATTCAGTTCAAAACTACCTGACAGCAGTGAAAAAGCACGCATTCTTGTCTTGAAAAAAAAACCTGTCCCCTTTTCATTGTTCACTGAAGTTGGGAAGCTAATAGCATGAGGAATTTACTTAGGAGAGAAAGACTGTCCCAACTAAACTAGCACATCAAGGAGAAAGTTGCCAGGTGAAGAGTTCCAACTGTTTTCAGGATGTTTTAAGAAGTTAACAACAATTCTGGTTTATGTATTCATCTTCAGCAACATAGTAGTAAGAAAACTAACTGAATTATGTCATTCTCTCCAAAAAGAAGTAGTGAAAATACAGAAGGCTACCAACTGCACCTTGGTAAGAAGTACTTAAGTGCAAAACTTGTTTATCCACATTACAGTTTCTCCAACAGCCACAGTGTGGTTAGTTGTGCAGAGTAAACCTATCTTTGCAATTAACATCAAAGAATATCATTATGCGATCACAAGAGGGTGAGAACGCCAAGAGGAACCGGCTTATCTAAAATTCGGATTTTACACCCAGTTGGCACCTGAACTGGCTAAAGAGCATAAAAAACATGTGAATTCATCAGAATTCAAAGAGCTACAGGTGAGGTTACCCAAACCTCACAATGCATCTGCCATCTTAACATGAGTTTGGTTGGAACTAGAGGATGGAAATCACACTGCAGGCAGCTAGTCACCTGCAATAGGTGAGGAGGCAAGGACATTTAGTGTAGTGTGTAGAACGACTAGGGCCAGCCAACTTCCACATCATCGGCAGAATCAAAGCAACTCTGTGCTGCAAGACAGATATTTTGCTCAGTAATAGATGTAGAGACTAATCTATCAGGGAGAGGCCAATATATCAGGTGGGCAAAGACTGGCCCTTGGAAATAAAGGGAGATTAACAAATCACAGGACCTTCAGCCATGGTCAAAAGCCAACTAGTATTAGGAAATATTGGGAAAACAGGCTACAGCTTCTGCAAAATGTTTTACTGAATTTGGAACATCTCAGTTTCAAGCAACCTAAATAGCTATATGGGGTTATAGTCACACATAGAGCGTTAAGACTTTGCCTTCACCATGTACCTGTCACCTTTCACACTTAGTTGACAGCCATGGCTTTTCCTGGAGCAACTGGGAAGAAGGCACCTGATCGCTGTAGCAGAAAAGGCTGTGCAATCACCAGCAATCTTTCTTTCCTTGCCTCTGGCTACTCTCAGAGGAGATTAAGATCACATTCAAAGTAGTCAGGAAACCAGACAGGGACGGCTACCTTAGCAATCCTTTAGTGTCAAAGCTCACGGCTCAGACCCAGTCCCCAACAACTTATGCAAAAGCATTACTGACTGCTTACCTGGGCCAGCTGGACCCAATGTGAGTTCCATTCCTCTTCAAGTCTCAGTTTTCACATATATTCTTGTTTGTGCATGGGAGGTAAAACAATAGGACAGAAACCCTACCTGAAGGAGCTTTCTGCTCTGCAGACTTGCAAAACACCAGGGGTGGGGGGAGAGCAATGGAGGGCTAGAGAATGGAGAATACTTCCAGAAAGTTACATCAAACCTAAGTAATGTTTTTTCCAGCTGCAGGTCACAAACAAGGTATGTTTTACTAAGTTTTGAAACACTTGGTCTGACCTTGCTTTGTGCAGGAGGCTAGATGACCTCCTGAGGTCTCTTCTAACCTGAGTTTTCCTATGAGGCACAGGTGAAAGTTTGAAAACTTGTCAAACAATTTTGTTATTTTAAGCTTCATATAAAATGAAAAACCCTCATAAAACCTGAATATTTATGTAATGAAAGTAAAACTAACTCACACCTGCCCCCTTAACATTCTGCACCGTATAACAAGTGGTGCAATGCTCCACTGGAGGAAACAAAAGTCACCCCTCAGCAGATGCTGTCAAAGTATATGCAAACCCAGAAAGATCACCTCCCGAAACTCACAGTCCATACTGCCTAGGTACATTTGCTTATCTTATCCTGGCAAAGGGAATATCTGACTACTTCAACATTCATGTTTTGTAGAAGCAGCAATAATTTACTAGCACACTATCTTATTTTGCTCCCCTTGCTTCATTCCCTTCATGTTCAAAGACAAACACATTTCACATTTTTCCCACTAGCTGGTGTGCAACAAAAGATTCTTAGGCATAAGTTACTCAGAAATGTTTTCTTCCCTTTCCAGATCATTACGTTAAATTTCAGTATATTGATCTTAAGTTCATTGCCTCTTAAGGCAAAGAGGCTGCCGTGCTATGAAATGTCTTCTCAATCAACTTTGTGGTTACCATCCTACTGCTTGCAAAGTATTAGCAAAAAGAAAAGGCTACCAAAGTACAAGGGATACTCTGTTACTGAATCACTACATCCAGTTCCCATCTACCAGTGATGTCTTTTAAAAAAAAAAAAAAAATTAAAAACCCAAACCTTTGACCACCCTTTTCTTCAGTAAATTCAAGAATATGTGCATTACAACAGGCGACCAATTCCTAGAGAAAGCAATTCAAGAGAGGTTTGCACCCCTCCTAACAAGCACACACACATCTGATGAAGGTTCAAGCTCAAGGAAAAAAAAAAGACTATTCATAACATATTAACATGTCACATGGGAAGAAAACAATCTTTAAATCCATGTTGATATTGCAACAATGCCTCCTGATGTAAGTAATATAAAAAATGAAAAAGCCTAAATCATATTTTGGAATATCGTTTACAGAAGAGAACAACCGCGTCCAGAATAGCATTCTTCACAAAAGACACTAAACCGTCGTCTTTAAATATTTTGGAAGCAAAAACAAACAACTGCTCAGTACCAGAACTAAAGAGGCTTTACATCAAACACTAGATATTACTGTGTGGAATTAGAGGTCATTCAATCATATGGTCACCATGTGAAAGGCTGCTAGGTTGAGTTCCCATTACCTCCCAGTGAGCAAAGTGCTGAGAAAGGCAGAACTTGCACACCCTCACCTTTGGAAAGGCAATACCGAGTGTTTTAGCTACAGGTAACGTTCTACCCTGAGACGTTTCCAGTTTGCATGGAGGTATTTCTCTCTCCCTCTCGCTTCCCCCTTCCCAAAGCCAGCTTTCTCTCTGGCTCTTCAAGACAAAGTCCATTCGTGCCTGATCTCTCTCCATGTCCCTCCTGACAACAGACCTGTTAATCCAGCAGCTCTAAAGCAGGGACACCACGCCAGACTTTGATTTAACACCTAACAGCAGGTATCCCTTTTTGCTTGAAAACAAACCTACCTTGTTTCGTAGTCCCTACTTTTTATTTACCTATAAAGAAATCCTAGTTACTTAGCTACGTTATTTTCTGCAAAGAAAACCAGTCACTATTGCTAAAAGATGTGGGCACTCCCACATGATGGGGGTGATTAAGCTTGCTTAATCACTAGGCTAATAGCTATATGAAAGATTAATCGTACCATAAAAAGCAGTTTCAATTGCATCACACAAGGTGCAATTGCAAGACACAACTCTTTCTCCCACTGGCAGACTTAGTAACCCTAATCTACGGATCCCCAATACAGGGAATGTCAAGCTTGCTTGCGTCTCTGCAACAAGTTGTATGCCAGTTTTCCTTAACTAGTTTTCCAAGTAAAACACCAATTGACGGTCAGTAGCACTGCCTTTTTTGTTTAGGTTTTTAAATTGTGACCAATTCAGCAGCTCTGAAGACAAAGCAAGGTCTTTAGGACTCTAAGTAAGATTACAAATTCATATGATATATTGTGCTCAAATCAAAATCAACTCCATATGACTACTAGCACTTTCAAGTCATTCCCCTTGTGCAGCATTATTTTGTGAGAATGCCACAAGACCTCTCCAATTTAAAAAAAAGACGTATAAGTTGAGATTTGCTAACGCTCCTTCCAGTCACAAACAGCATCCAAAGACAACTTCTGAAACTCACACGGTTCTTCCTACAAATTTAACTAATCAGACCTAAAACTGTTTATCTAATACTACCATCAAAATCCTATCCCTCAAGTATTTACATAGCTACAGTGGCAAAAGTTCAGCTTCTTCATGTCAAAATTCGTACACATTGTTATACTATTTGGGGAAAAAAGGCAGGCTCATGCATCTTGTCAAGTAAGAGCTAATTAACAATTGCTGTAGTAGAGTGATGGACACTTAAAAACACCCAAACACAGGTATTTAGACAGGCAACTTCAGAAAAAATTTTCTTAAAGCTGGAGCTAACAATAAGCTTTAAGACTATTTCAGAACATTCTCAAGTTAACAAGATATCCAAGAGCTCAAAGTCACACTAAAAGTTTGCACTCCCATGAATCACCCCACCACTCAACACTGAGCATCAGCTGTCAGATTTAACACGGCAGCCAATAATGCTTTTCTGTTGGGGGGAGTTTTGAAAATTCAATGCAACTGGAACTTACTACTCAGACCAAGTAATTTCTTGGTTGGTTTCTGCTGTGTGCAAGATCTCTCTCCTCTTAGTGTTAAGCGTAAGTTAGGCATTAAGTCACGCCAGCTTGCAACCCAAAATATTAAAGACGCCGGGCAGAATACATCACAATCCAACTGGCTTAAGTACAAGATGTGTACACGTTGTCCCTCTGCTCTCCCCATACAGTCAGAGAAAACTTGATGTTGGAGAGGATGTCCGACGATCGCCTACTCTAATTCATTGCTCAAAGCAGGTCCAATTACATACAACAGATTGCTCAGGCCCACGTTCCCTCAAGTTTTAAATATCTCAAAGGACGGAGATTCCACAACTTCTCTTTACAACTTATTCCACTATTTGACCATCCTCGTGGTCACAAAGTTTCTCCTTAGATCTAATCAGACTGTCTCATTTCCCAACTTGTCTGCTGCCTCTTGTCCTATTGCTGTGCGCCTCCAAGTATGGCTCCTCTTTTCTATATGCTCCCCAAAAGTTGCAGACAGCAGTAAGATTACCCTTATTACTCTTACTTTTAGAGGTAGCACACTTCTCTTTGCCAGGCTAAACATACCCAGTCCACTCCACATCTTACCGTAGCTCATGGGCATCAACTCCACCTTGGCAGCTCACCGCTAACTCCAATATGTCAGTGTACTTCTTGCACAGGGGAGCCCAAAACTGGACATAGTTACCCAGATGTCATCTCAGAAATACTACACAGAGGGCAAGGATGACTTTCCTTGACCTTCTGGCTAATAAGCCCAGAGTGCATTTGGCTGTCCCTGCAAGGGTACACTGCTGACTCCCGTTTGGCTTGCTGCCCATCCCAGATCTCATCAACTTGGCTATAAGGGTATGGTAAGAGATCATGTCAAAGGCCTTCTTAAAACCCAGGTATACAACATACACTGTTCCACCATTGTCCAGAGCCAACCAAGAATAGAAGGCAACTGGGTGAGGCACAGTCTCCTCTTCATAAACCTACCCTGGCTGTTCCCATTCACCTTCTTGTCCCTTACCTGCTTAGAAATGGCTTCCAGGAGAATTTGTTCCATAGCCTTCCCAATGACTGAAGTTGGGTTGACTACCCTATCATTCCCTGGACTCCCCTTTCACGTTTTTAAGACAAGTACAGCATTTGCCTTTCTCCTGTCACCAGCAGCGTCCCCAATTGCCATGATCTTTCAAAGATGACAGAAAGTGGCTTTGTAATTACATGGACCAATTCTCAGCATCCTCAGATGCATCTTTTTTGACCAGATGTAGGCTGGTACAGCATATTCATAATAGTATTGAATTCAATTTTGCTATTGCCAAGTAAACAAGTATTCCTGGTTTGTAGTGTAATTCCAGGAACTGAAACTGCTCTCAAACTCAATACATATACATTTTAGGGAGCTTACAGAACTAGAGGCAAAATAAGAAGTGATTGATCTAAATATTTACATTCTTTCCATTGTTTAACACATACAAAGAGTTTGTTCTTCAGAGAGGCCTCAGAATGACCCACTGATAGAGCTAAAGTTGATGCTGACATCTGGCATTTTCATGTATTGAAAATGTGTATTCAAGTACACGAAACCCTTAAATCATGAAGGGTTTTATGCAGGCGCTTAAAGACATCTAACGTAATGTTCATCGCTCATTTGAGGAGCTCCTCATGCTTTTTCCAATACATACAGTCCTAGCTTAAAATATTATTGAATATGTATACTCCTACTTTACTGCAAATTATAATCTTGCTCATCTATTGTTTTAAATACATATATTCACAATGGAAAGAAAAAAACTAGCAGTTTGCATGTATTCATGATTTAACTGTTAGGCAAATATAATGCTAAAGGTTAATCTTGGGACAGGGAAACAGATGTTCAGTCAAAAGGAAATTTTTCTCAAGAGGAGATACCCAGGAAGTTTGTCTTTCCAATCTGCTCCAGCCCACAAAATTTCCCACCACGCTTATCCAACTGGGAAAAATTATGAATCAGCCTCCAGTTTAACTGTGTATATAGCAGAAATAACAACTTTGAGGACTTTAGCACATAACATTATAAAGCACTTATGTGAGACCCATATTAAGCATACATACTTGCTATTAACAACATAATTCTTGTTACAAGTCTCAAAATAAACTTTCATTAGTCTGAAATCTAAGCCATTGAGTTCTTCAAGCTTAAAAGATAAACAGAGCACTCACTCTGGCTTCTAAACAGCGTAGCATTTCACAGGTAAGTTAAACACCATTGGATAACCTTGCTATGTGTGGAAAAAGTGTGCAAAAAGGCCTTCATGAAGGGGAGGGTGATATTTTTCTTCTCAGCTAGAGTACCTGAGCAAACAAAATCAGCCAGCAGTTCCAAAGACATTTACAACTCATAGGAATCCTCTTTACACTGTTCCCAGAATGGCTGGGGTTGGAAGGAACCTCTCCAGAGCATCTACTCCAAAGCCAGGGTTTGTCAGCCAGAGCAGGTTGCCCAGGACTGTGTCCAGTTGGGGTTTGAATACCCCCACAGGTGGAGACTCTACAACCTCTCTGGGCAGCCCGTTCCAGTATTTGACCACTCTCGCAGTCAAAAAGCGTTTTCTTGTCTTCAAATGGGATTGCACGTGTTTCAGTGTGTGCCCGTTGCCTCTTGCCCCATCAGTGGGCACTAGTGAGAAGAGCCTGCCTCCCTCTTCTTCGTTCCCTCCCATCAGGTACTTGGAAACACTGATACGACCTTCCCTGAGCCTTCTCTTCTCCAGGCGGAACAGTCCCAGCTCTCTCTGCCCCTCCTCATATAAAAGATGCTCCAGTCCCTTAATCATCATCCCTTGGTCCTGCGCTGAATTTGCTCCAGTAAATCTGTATCTTACTTGTACAGGGGAGCCCACAATTAATAGCAGTACTCCAGATGGAACCCCACCGGTACTGGATGGAAAGGAAGGATCACCTCCCTCTGCCTCCTTCAGTCTGTCTTCAGAAAAGGAATGAAATCGTGCCTTTCACTTCTTACAACCACAGCAATCATTAGGAATAAGAAATCTAAGGCTGAGGCCATACCACGGTCTACTACATGTGTTTCTGATATCTAGGAGAATTTTTGTTTCTGCTGAATTTAACTTCTTGTACTTGCCAGATCTTGTTTCATTCAGCATGAGAAGAAAATACATAGGTAAACCCACAGTAACATAACATTATCACAACACACATTGCTAGCAAACACTACAAAGTTTCCTCTAGCTCAAGTTTAGTGTTTTCCAATTGCCAAAATGAAATATATATCAAAGTATCTTGTTTGGCAAGCCTCCAATTGTAGATGCGAATAGCCGTTTCAGTTACTCGCACTAGCGGAAGGCTGCATTTCAAAATGAGGATAAAACACCTATCCCCAAAAAGAAGAGGATTAGATATCCATTTAGCCAGATCCTACTAATGATGGGATGCCCTCTAAAACACTTCTAAATCCCTCTGTGGCTCTAAGACATCCTAAGATATTTTGCAACCCAGCAGAACGGAAGAGCTGTCACTAAAAATTAAAAGCGGCTTCTAAAACAAATAAAGCTTAAAAAAAAAAGAGGCATAAGTACTCAGGTACATACACTGGAGGTACTGGCAAGGACAAAGCAAATAAATCTAAATAGGAAGAGGAGCTTGTCATGTTCTCTTCATGCCAGCAATGTCTGGCTTACACAATGGATTACAGTTCCTCCACGTGAGGAGAAAATGTGAGGGATTTGAAGCTAATAGGATATTAGGATATGAACAATAATGAACAGCCAGAGATTTAAGATACAATGGCCAACCTACCAGTATTTGTAAATCAAACAGTCAAGCTCACATTTCTACGGGTGAAGATCAAGCTGTAAAAACTATTATTCAGGGGTATAAATATAAGTGTCATATCCTCTTAGTACTAAAAAAAAATTTTTTTGAGAAAAGAACTTAGGTTTTGCATTCTTTAAACGCAGTAAGAGAAGGTGTTATAAAAAAACTGATATCATTTGTTAAAAAGGTATGACATCGGATATTCAAGAACTCATAACTAAGGCCACAGTATTAAACACAAAAAAATATAAGTCAAGACAACAGGGGAAAAAAGCTAATATCTCCTAAGAACAAAGTATAATTTTATTGGCTAAAAGAAACAACTCTGGATCCCACACTACTCCTGGTAAGAGTTTTATTTGGCCCAATCTTGCTTTCATTCCTATCTATTAATGGATTTTGGTTGTCCCAAAATGTGATCTGTACCAAACATGATCTATGTCAATTATATTAATATATTGACTGGGAAAAAAACAAAATACCGCTACACACCTTTTTTCCCCCCCCAGCCTGAGCTGGATAGACCAAGTTATTGAAGCTCTCAGTAGAAGCAGTATTATTAAAGAGGAATGTAAGCGTTTAGGCAAAAGCATGACAGACATAAACCATTTCTATCATATTTACTACTGGGGCTGACGAACACCTGTAGCTTTATGGTTTTTAGGGGAAAAGGGGAAGCCTGTAGCATCGCACAGCTTCTAGATAGGACTTCTCTTTATAACGCACTGCATTTTGGGGTCAAACACCACCGGCCTTATGCAGGCTTTGGACTTACATTTTTAACACTGTTAACGACATTATCCTCGTCAGGAAAAATCTACCCACAAGCTTCAGTTGCGTTTTGGTTTTTCTAGCCTGTTTTCAGTCAAAGTATGGCCATTTCATGCTATATAAATCTGTACAGCAGGATGACTTGTCGCAAACATTTAGAGAAACACCCAATCAATATGATATCAGGAAGCTGTGTTATCATACTAAGGAAAAATGACCTCACTCACCTGGAAGTGAAGTATGTTTCAATAACCTAATTAGCTTAAGGTTGCTGCTAACTGTGAAATGATCAACTATAATAGCAAAACATACCAATCAAACCACAATTCAGAGCATAAATCTTCCACCTTAACCTTTCTGAAATCCTCCAACTATAGCTAAATAAAACTGACCAGTATTTAGTTTGGAAAAGCACAAGAACATGTTTTACATTTCTCTGAAAAGGATGTCACTTTAAAATTCATGGCCCTTTCTGAGCTTTACCCAAGGAGATGCTTGTGTGTCTGTAAATATTACAGACATTTTCAGTTTGCTTTCTTTCCAAACCAAGTGTAAAGAACACATCCATACTACAAGCATAGAGACATCAAACCCTGCTCATCTACCATCGAATTCATTGTGGGAAATATTTGTTTCCAATACTTGATACACCCAAAAAAGCTTCTTAGCAAGTAGCTGCTTCATTCAACTGAAGCATCCATTTTCTTCAAATCGGTAGTATACCTGCAAAGACAAAAAACCCCTCATTTTTGTATTTTCCAATTTATTTATCAGAAACTCTCTCACAGCAAAAAGATTGCTATCACTGATAGCAATTGACATCACTGACACAATGATTGCTTGTTTGCTTTTCCAGCCAAACCATAGGACAGATATGACCATTCAGTTAAAGCTGTAAAAGTCCATTTCCCAACAGACTCACAAACTACCTCATCACGGCAACACCCGTATTTATATTTTCCTGCGTTCATCATGGTAACACCCATCAAACCATATTCCCCACATTTGTTACAGCCACATACTATCATCCGACCTTCATTTCCTTGCAATATTACATGGTATTACCTAGCATCCGAAAGATTTTTTCAAGTGCATACACTTAGTCACACAATATTTCTTGTCATACGTGACTTTTTTCAAACGAGGCAGGAAGAGCGATTTGCCTTTCATTTTGTATCATCAGCCCTCCAAGGCAGGTAATTGAGATTCTCCTTCAGTCCAATCGTTGCTACAGCGAGCAGGAGGGACAGGAAAGATTCACTGACGTGCCTACTAGAATACCAAAGAGCAGCATGACCTTCCCATCTAATGATATTTTGTATGTGTATTTTGTAATGGTATTCCACATCCGAGTATCCACAGCTACAAAGTTCTGATGAATGTATCTGCTACCTAAAATTACTTTCTCAGTTCCTTAGCCATCGTTCAAACAGGAACCAATTCTACACTTCCTTACCCACACTGAAGTCCACAAGCATTTATTTCAGGTATTTTAACTATTTTCAGCTAAATTAACTATTTTTTTTTTCTGTTCTTCCTGCCAGCCCTTCAGAAGCCTGTTCTTCTGTATTGAATTTCTGCAGGGAACACTTGTAGGTTCCCCTCCCCATAACTAAATTATTTTAATTCTCTTAGTGAAGCTTAATGGAACAGCTTCCCACTTTGTTCATAATACCCAGACAGAAGAGAAATGGTCACCCAGCACTACAATTATTTCTTCCTCCCGTAACAAGCTTCCTAAATCATTTGCAGAGGAAGAAAAACTGCAGGAAAAGTATCTTTTTCCATCATTCTTTCTTAAAGATAAAAAAAATCATCTAAATGTTCAAGTGCAATAGCAACAAAAAGAAATTATTTTTTTTAAATACACTCCAGTATCCCAAACAAAGGCTCTTTCTGCCAGCCACAAGGGACAAAAATGACACTCTTTCATTGTCTACAGGAAAGACAATTGACTTTGATGTATGTTGATAAACACTGCACAGGAATAAAAAGCTTGCAGAAAGCCATGCACTTGCTGGAAGGCAAATCTGAGGACCTGTCAGCCAAAATAAATACTAACATGTGCCCACGGACGCACACAGATGCCAAGATCAGGTGCTGAACAATGGATAAGAGTCCCAGATATTCCTACATCAATTTGAGAGAACAATTTCTTGGGTACAAGTTAAATTCCAGGATTTGAGATGTTCTGCATAGCATATGCCACCTAAGAGTTAAAATTAAGTGACAAAACACAAGCCTAATAAACTCAGAGTACAGTTGTTTTAGCCAGCATGACACAGCTAGCACTGTTAAACCAAAAAAAATTGAAAAACAGATTTTTTTATTCTTTACTGTAGAGAAGTACCACCCCGGTGAGGAATAAGAGGAGGAAGATATCTGGAGCAATTGCAAACCAGAGCAACACATAGTTCTGCTTCAGATATTTAATTACGAAAGCACCAGTCTGGAAAAACAAGCAGGAGACCTGCCTGTTGAAGACCTCGGGTCAGCCCGCGCTGGAGGGGAGGCCGGGTCACGAAGGGAAGGAAGCAGAACAGGCGACTGATAAGATCGGACTCCTGCACCCAAGAACCTGAAGCGACTCCAGCTTTCAGCCTAATAAAGAACATGTTTAAAAGCGATACTGAACATCTACGGAGGGAGAGCAAGTGCCGAGGTACAGCCCAGAGGTCACGCTACAAGACTGGCCTTAAAAACTCTGCTCCTGGAAGGAATGTAAATTAACCTTCTTATTCCTCTGCCTGCTGCTAAGACTGAAGGTGCCTTCTGAGGCTTCGCTGGCCATGTGACAAGGTACCATTAGGACTCAATTTTCAGAAGCAACTTGAGTGAGCAGTAAATAGACCCACTTCATCTTCTGAAACCCATTTAAGATATCAAAAAAGTACAGGAACATATGATTTCAAAAAATCAAAAGCATCTTCCTAACCCAGTGAGCTTCCCTGTCTCGAAGGATTCCATCTCTACTGGAGGACCTAGTAACAAGATATGACTCTGCAATGAAGAGAGCTGCCACTGCTTCTCTAACAAGTTTGGAAAACGGCCCGTCCATCTCTCCAGGAGCGTGCAGGCTCCCAGAGCAGCAGGTCTGTGCAGAACAGCAAACCAATGGTCCCCCAAAACCAAGCAGATGGCAGCAATGGCTGCAGCCACACAAAAACCAGTGCCTTCACTTTCCTAAACACACCATCTCTCACCTTCTGAGAGATGTGAACAAAGGCATCAAGTCCCACCACCTTGTCCAAGTAAATGTTTTCTAATGCCCAACAGCTGAGAAAATCACTCTAAATAGAAACAAGTGAAAAGACTTGCTTCCAATTTAGTGGTTTCTCTACATTCTCCTCTGCTTTATTGTTTGAGGTTTAGTTCAACATTTTTCAGCAATCTGTAAGTAAAAACAATTATCCCTTTGAGACCTGTTTAGGGTAAGTTTACAATTTCAGTCATGTACCTCAGTACTCTGAGGTCTACTGAACATTTTCCATTTCCTTACTGTATAATTAGACCTCTAGCATGCTATGACTTTTTACCTCATCCCCATTGTTTTACATTAGACAATACACTTCATTTTGTCCCCATTCCATACCTTACACTAGTTTAACTTGGTAAATGACATTCTTTGCAAAAAAAAATGTTGTCCTTGCTTAAGAAACAAGCTTCTCAAACTCAGAGAATATCCACAATGTCAGACCAAAATGTTTTCGAAGGGAAGGGTTGCTCCCCCAGGAATTTGTTATGCCCTTACATTGACTAGGAACAGTGCACTTAAATAAAAATACGAAATAGCAAAATATCCCCAGAAACGATGGCACAAACTGAGGAAGAAGTGCTGATAAACAAGGAAGAGCTCACGGGGGGGAAAGGAGCCGAGCTAGAGCAGAACTGGGAATCACATCACCTTTAGCCAAAATTCTGTATCTTGCAATAACCCAGCCTAGGTTTCCTAACACAGACTTACAACTTACCTACTGTTGGTAAACTTATCATTGAATAAGCATGAAATAGAAACTCACTGTTCTTAGATAGAAGCAGTAGTGACCTGAAACAGCAGTAAAGAAAATCTTAATATACAAATATTTCACTTGTAATTATTCCCTGTACTCAAGAAAAATTCATACAGTTTATGCAGTTATTCATTCCACACTTGCTGCTGTGCTGAACACATTTTAGGAAGTACACTAACAACTGTACAAACAAGCAGTATTTTAGTTGCATGGTATTTAAAATTACACTTCTTTCTACATTTGTATAGCATTAAAACTGAAAGAAGATTGCCTTTACATGTAAAGGGATCTAGGAATCCACAGAACCCACAAAACAGCCAGAAGGCAAATGCTTCTAAGAAGTAGGTCACTCCTGCTGCTTCAAAATTATTTACAATCCCCAAACTACACGTTATAAACACAGCTAGCATTAGTGTTGTAGGCATTATGGTCAAATCAAGCACATAGGCTTAAAGATAGGAAACAAAATGTTGCATTTCAGAAGTCACTCTCAAACAATATATACCCTGACTTCAGACAGCCATCCTTCTTAAAACCACACTGCGCTACCATAATCATTTAGGCAAAACGTTACTGAAAAGAGGTGCAACTGTGAGAAGCATATTACGCAAAGCATCTAGGTGTGTTCCATGAGGATTTGGACTCGTGCTTTGGAAAGCATACAACCCTTCCATGAGACCAAATGTATTTCACTAATTTTCACCGTTTTCTAGACAAGGGAAAAAACCCCATTCCTTCCAAACTTCTGATTCACAGCAGCCCAAACCTTCTGCCAGCTCCTCATTAGCTTCAGCTGATCTGCCCAAGCTCTTCTGGGACACCAACAGCAGCATTTGAAAGACTGAGCCTTCACAACACATTGAGAACAATTTTCTCACAGCACTGTGGCAAATCATCGTTTACAGACAACCATCATACACTGAAGAGCTAAAAAAAGTATAAAAGCCAGTCCGTCGCAAACCTGATATTTAGACTACTCCACCTGAAATAACACTGTAGTGCAACACTAAGCTTTACTTGGAGTCCAACTCCTCCATCCCTACTCTTCACATCAGAGTACACTCTCTAAACCAACAAATTGAGGTCAACTCACAAAACCACCCCATGACTTCCTAATATTTCATTCAGCTGGCAAACTAAAATG
This sequence comes from Grus americana, assembly GCF_028858705.1. Lineage (NCBI taxonomy): Eukaryota > Metazoa > Chordata > Aves > Gruiformes > Gruidae > Grus > Grus americana. Next base: position 41,075,086 of record NC_072857.1, read on the forward strand.
CTTCTACAGCTGTTATAGCCTTTGGACCTCAGTCATATATATGCTTTCACTTCCCAGCTAAAAACTAGTTATCTTTCCAGGATACAGTACCATCAACAAGGAAAAAACATGTCAGCAGTACCATTTATCCTAAATAGGATGTGTACGTTGGTTTACCTAGAATGACCTTTCTTACCACACTCAGCTAGGCACCAGATGGGATGTAAATACCAAATTCTCCCCATCCTAATACTACTTAAGCATTTCCTGCTGTGGTATAATGGATGAATTAGTACCTGCTACAGAACAAAGGAAACATGGTTCAGACCAATTCCTTCCTGAAACGATTTGAAGTGTAAAACCCCCCTATGGTCATGCAGAAAACAACGTACAATAGAATCAGTCCACAAAAACAGTTAAAAACAAGATCTCTCATAACTTCAAATGGTGATATTAAAAGTAGAGTTAAAACTGCATGGGTAGCACCAACATGTTTTTCATTTTACATATGCATTTTCTGACAGGCAGGCCAAGGCATCTGAATAATTAGTAACTTTTCTAAACCTGGCTCGGTCCAAATAGTGAGACATCAGGGTCCCTACAAAATTCCCGTCCTATCTTCTCAGTCAAATAAAAATCACCACAAACTCGCAAAGGCCAAAAAGCTTACTCACAATGCCAGAATTCCAAAATTTCTTGGCTACAGCTCTTACTACTTGCCACAGAAAAGAAACTAAAAGCTGCCTCGTGGTTTGGAAGGTCAGAAAGGCAAACTGTAGGTACGTTAAATAAAACATGAGAGCCAAGTCACCACAGAATTCTTTTTATATTACCACTGTGTATGACCTTATCAGAAGGAAAAAGACTTTCAGGGGAGATAAAGATCAACTAAAACACCAGACTTGGAAAATCTTTTACCATAGAGGTAGAGTAGAAGAAGATTCATTGACAGCATGCATCTTAGAAAGGACGTATTCTGACACCAACATCCACCTAGCATGAAGTCACAACGGAATAAAGTATGCCTCCTAAATGAAACCTGAAACAGCGGGTCAGGAGGAGGACAAAGATGACTTCCAGTCAATTGCACCAGTAGATAAAACAAAGAGTGGATCAGCTTCCTATCAAGCCAACCATTACCTTAGCCATATCCTCATCTTCTTTAAGCTTGGGAGAAGTCGACCTGCGCCAAGTGCTCAGGAACACGTTCAAGATGACATACTGCCCAGAGAGGCTGTTCATGGAGCAGAAGTGACATTTCTTTTCCACGTCTGAAAGGGGTTGATCTGCACTACTTCTAATCCTGAAGATGATCTAAGGAAGTTCTGGAAGTGGATCCTCTAGCTTAAAGTAACTGATTTCTTCACCAGTTTATTCAGGGTTCCCAGAAAGAGGCCGTTGCCATGTAAATCCAACAGGAGATAAGTTTCTTGGAAAAATCAACAGTTTTCTGACAAAGAGAGACTGTCTCACAAGAACTCTGGAGAGTTCTGTGACAGTATCATCTTGTTGTTTGGCCACAGAGCCTTTGAGGACTGAAGCAGCAGTGTTTGATAAAACTGAGTGCTTCAACTTAAAAAGAAAAATTCATTTCTGAAGAGCACCATCTTCATATGCTGGCCTGTGACTGAAGTCAAAAGCAATGTCCTACACACACTGACTGGTTCTGTCAACTTCACAAGGAATATAGACCATCACACCACAGCTTTGGAAGTCCCTACTAAGCTAGCAAAAAAGGCTTTTCCAGGCACTTGCATACCAGGACCTCGCCAAAGCACACAGTTATGCAACACATCAGTGCATGAGTTCAAATCACACCACGTATTTTCACTTTCACCTACATCAGCCCTGAGCCCCTAAGCTGCATACAAGGCAGTCAAATTGCAACACATGCTGAACGTCAAGAGGTGGAAACCACACAATGCTATCACAGCCAGAGATAGCACTGACAGCACCCTGAACTTGAATGAGCAAATACCCAAAGTTTCCTTGAATCCAAAGCAAGTCTCTCCTCCTTTTCTAATATCACTAGAAAACTACTCCAAAAGCCTCTTTCCCTTTGCTTCCCTTTGTAAAATTCAATTCTGTGACTAGAGCTACAAAAGTAGCCATCTCCTCCCAAAGCAGATTTGACAAAGTCCCTGGAAAAAGAATGAGGAAATGGATTAAGAGGCCTGGTGGTAACTATATTACATACCCATGACAATCAGCACTTGTGTACAGGTAACTGAGCACAACCCCATCCATCCTCCAAGACGACAAACAAGGTAAGGTCCACGCCTTGAGGAGGTACCACTGTAGAAACAAGCAGCCAGCAATCTTTGTGAGTAAACGTCTCAATTTGTAACAAAGGAAGCCTTCAAAATGACAAAGCCAGTTGATCAAAGCTTGTGAGTTATGTAAAACCTTTAGTCTAGGGAGCTCTGTAACCCTTGCTCAAGAAAATTGCTCAGGTATTCAAATTCTGTGATTTGTCAGCGCCATGGGGCTTGTTAACTCTGAGTCACTGCTATGAGACCTAGATACTGGGGGAAAGAAAAAGAAAACCTGCCTTAGAGGAAGGACCTGTTGTCTTCAACACTTCAGCAGCACAAGAAGCAGTAGGGGTCGACATTAGGAATGCACCAGCTAGACATGATCTTACAGACTGCCCACCCATAAGCTGATTCAGAAGACAGGTATTAATCATTTTGTTTGTAAATTCTTTGATTCAATTCAGAACTTCCATGATGCTTGAAGTTTCAAAACAGAGTGCAAATATCCCAAATCTAGCTTGTCTCCTACAGATAAAACCAATTTTTTTACTTGAAATAAGCCTTGAGGATTTAATTTAAAAAAGAAACAACATGCAAAATAAAACATACCCACAGTAACTTGGAGAATGTACATTTGGAGGCAGCAAGGAACACAGTAACTGGCTTAAAATCCAAGCGACATTTCAGATCAATATTATTGCTATCAGCAGATGACCTGCTGAAGTGGACAGCTTTTAAAGATAATATAAATGCTTTTATTGCAACTACTTCTTAACATTTCTTTCATAGCAAAAGAAGTACAAAACAACGCTGAAAATTACACAAGTATTCCGCATTAGTTTTACAAGTTAAGGATAATACACCAGTACTGTTAATACATGCCTCCCACATTACTTTCACTCTCCATGTGTTTACATATTTTCTGAAAACAAATACGTATAAACAACCCACAACACAGGAAAAGGAGTATTCAGTCCAGAAGAATGTACTCAGACAGTATGTCTTCCACGGATTTCACCAATATTAAACCTGGCAACTTGGCCCCAAGTGGTTTAGTAAGAGGAAATCCGTGCTGGAATTCTGGCCAGGGAAACAACAAATTTAAGGCAGTTCTGTCTATAGATCCACACAGGATGCACAGGAACCATTCTGATTTTTAGCTCATGCTTCTTCAGCCTTGTTCACAGGAGCAAGCAGGTAGCAGAAAGGGAGGCTCTTTGATTCCCTTGCCCCAAAGAGCTGCAATGAGAGCAACTCAGGAGGTATTATACTTCAAGTGAGTCAGATTAAGTGATGGCAGAAGCTTGTATATAGCAGGGAAGGTTCAAGAAGTGATAAAGCAGGGATCATACAGCAGCAATTATGTTATTTCATCCAACAAGATTCAGTTATTTTAAAAATTAACACCTAGTTGCTTTCTAATAAAATTTACTTCTAAAGTGTAATATGCTATTGTTACCGTATTTCCCTGAGAAGACAATCGGTCCTGCTTGGTTTTAAAAATAAACGTGAATTCTTTGTTTGCTTTGTGAACATCACAAGCCTCCTGTACTCATTTGAGGCAAGGAAAGAGGGGAAGAAGAGTAAAGGAGCCTGGGGCACTCAAATTAGTACTTAAAACAATTTTCTCTCTCAGTCAGGCACCTTGCCTTACTGAAAACATACTAGCAAGCCACGGATGAGTAGTGGCACTATACTTACTCAAAAACAACACCGTAAAAGTACCATTTCACCCCATATTGCTGCAGCACGTGAACTATGGAACCATGCAAAGCTTTGAGACCATTCCAAAAGCAGAGGGAAACAGAATAAACCAAGAACCTGGTAGGTGTTCCTAAGAGACTCATCGTACATGCTTGGTATCTTAATTTTAATTTCCTTCTGAAGCGCTGTTATCCCTCATCCCCTTTCCAAACAACAGTTGACCCCATTGGGAATGAGTTTGGTTTCAATCAATTTGGATTGCCAGAAGTATATCGTACTATAGTTTAACAAAACTCAAGCCAGCTTCTATCCCAGTTTTTACATTATTTTGCTTAGGTTGTTCTAGTACTGCTCTGAAGTCATGTGTATAGGCACCTGCTCTATAAGCACAGCTGTATGTTCAAAGACCACTTCCAAGTCCCTAGAATGTTGTTTTAGCCTTAGATAAAATACCAGTGTATCCAATTATCACTTACCTCTTAGGACTAAAATTTATTTTTACCATTAACTGAACCAGAAACCAGTTTCTTAAAACGTGTCCATCAATTTTTAAAGTTACGGTTCTTCTAAGAGGGCAAACATGAGCTGAAAGGTTTTTTTTTTTTTGTGGTGAAGGCATGTTAAAATAGACATAAAATGCCTGGCATAATAAAAAGCTAGGTGTCAAATTTTTCCCTTAATGGCTGGAGGCAAAGAGGAAAAATAGCTTTGACCCACTTCTGCAGAAACCCATACGACCACTCCATGTTAAGCTCACATGAAACCAGGATGCACTCCTATTCTGTTAATTCATTCTCTGCAGAAAGCAGCTGAACTGAAGGAATTTCTACCATAGCACAGGTCTTACAGGAAGAGCTTGGAAGGAAGAAAAAAAAAAAATCACAATTTTCTTTCATGTAAGAATCACAGATAAAATCCTCACTGTAACAGCAGTGTCTGTAGCATTCCCACCAGGGTTACTTTGCTGCAAAAGCAACAAGGTGAATAATCATCAGCATACATACGGAATACTGATAAATGATTTGAGAATATGGAAGCTCATCAGATAAGAGCATTACAAGAAAAAAAAATGCGAGTTATTTACAGATACAGAGTTATCCCTTCACATCCAGCTTTATCTTTATTCTTAAAGCAACTCACCCTCCAGCCCATTTTTTCCTAGCACAAAACCACAAAGCTACCTACATACAAGCAACCTAGTAGCTCATAGGATATTTCCACATTCAAGAAAAACATCAGATCTTTTTACAGCACGAGTCAATCTGACCTATCAAGCATATATTTCATTTTTCTCTTTCGATTTGCAGCTGCTGAGAAGAGTCCCCTCAAATACCTTGTGTAACAAATCCATTCTTCCTCTCTCCATCGCAGAAGACTTAAGAGCCTTATCCTTTCTTTTAAGGTCAAACACCAGAGCTGGTTTCCCCACACTGACCTCAGCTGACCTGAAGCCTCAGCAACAGATGAAAAACTCCACATGTCAATCTCAAACGATGACCAAACCACCTTCCCTGGGTCCACCTCCTCTTCTATGTGTCTTTACATATATTGCACCATGTACTTGCGAACACCACTGTCCTGGAAGTACATTACTGTAAGTTAGGTTTGTAAGGAGAGCCTAGAGCAAGGGAAAGGACAGGAGAAAAAAAGAGCAACCAAAAAAAATATAAATCACTGTAAGCACTGTAACAACCTGTAAGGAAGGGTTATTGTGAACTGCACTTCCACGTGCACTCAAGTCTATAGTCCAAACAGATACGCGGATGGCAGCATTGAACTAAAAGCTGACAGACATGAACATGACTAACAGCAGAGGAGAAGCACAGAATCACCAGAGCTCCTAGCAGATCACTTTTGAGCTTTCTGTTATGGAGGAAGCACACCAAAGTGCACAAAGCAGGTAATAATTAAACAAAATTCCCCCCCCCCACCGCAAAATATCTTTTTTGCCCACTTGGGTGGTGTACATTTTAAACATTCTGGAAGAGAAAAAACATGGAACTCATCTTTAATACCCTCAAGAGATCCATGCACAGAAGACTGACAAGCCAAGCATCATGAGCAGCAGCTGGGCTAAGTTCAGCAGAAACCACAGTCATGTGCTAATTTGCTATTAATTACAGAAGCTGTCAGGACTACTGCAGTACTATGCACTAAGGAAGGGCACCAGTTAAACATACCCATTAAGGAGGATTTTTGACTAATAATAGCTTTTGAGAGAAATACAACATTTTTAGTGATCAAAACAAGAGGGTGGGGAACCTACCGTGATTGTGTTTGCTATTATTCACACAGAGTCTGACATTCATAATTGGAGAAAGACATGCAAGGAATCCGCATGAGCGCTAAACCCAATTCTTACTGGTTTAGGGTAGAACATTTACCATGACCTGCTCCCAAATAATCCTTCCTTGTATCAGCCTTTATGAAAGTTTCAGGCTGCTGACTTGAAAGCTCAGGAGTATCAACAGATTTTGAGCAAATGTTGCTACTCATCTCTTTTCTTGCACACAAGTTGGTAAGAAAAACAAACATGCCAACAGGTAAAAACAAAAGCTTACTTCACAACTTCTTAAGTTCCACAACTGATAGGATGTTGGGGTAACAAATTAATTTGTCCTGCCAAAGTTTGCCTAAAGGGAGGACCGAAGCTAACCAAAGCTCCATATTCCTTAACAGTTTAATGGCTATGTAAATAGATGCAAGTTTTTTTTCCATCAACATTTCCATGACCCTCTGAAAGTACAGAAAGACCAACACCTCTCCACCTATCAACCTTCCTCCCCTTCAAATGGGATTTCCATCTAGATTTTGCAAGGAGCAGGCTGTCAATAAAAGCATAATTCAGATTTATATCCCTACCTATGTCAATTCTTAGAGATTTTAGCCCAGGGGCAGTAGTCATTTATCCTTCCAAGCCTTACCAGCCAGAGCTGCTCAAAGTTGGGGCAGACAGGGAAAGAGAGACATCAAGGAAGTATAGAATCAACTAGAAAAACTTAAGGAATTTCCTTCCCCTCAACACACAAATCCTATTAGCTGCTAACTAAGTACTTGTCAGTGTGAATGACTAACAGCAAAGAATATTTCGTATATCATCTGGAAAGAGCCAAGCCCCTGAGATCTCATTATCAGAACCAAGTGCCCCAGCTGACATGAATTATTTACTGCAAACCAGCATTTTTGATTATGCACATGCATTATATGCTGAAGGTGCATCTGTGCCCCAGTTTTAAAACAACCATGTGGAAACAAAGCCAGAAACTGATCTAAAATATAACATTCATTCCACAGAACAAGATGATGCTCTTGGCTGATAAGCTGAAGTTTACCTATCACATGTGATAGTACACAGATGTTTCCAATACAACCTGAAGGTAAATGATAATAGGCTGGAGAATACATGCATTTTTCTTCCTTTTCTTTTGACACACTGACAGAAAATAAAATTCCTGGTCTTAATCACACGTACCCAAAGCATAAGGTAATCTATTTCATTTATCTCAGTGACAGGACACAGGGAGACACAGAAACATCAAAATACACTCATTCTCGTTACGCTCATCTGTTTTAGGCCTGTTCCTATCTTCTATAGTGTGATTTCAGAAGAAAATCTATTACTCCTCTGAGACACACATGGACAGTTTATGGACTGCAGCATCGAAACTCCGACAGTGGGATTTCCCCCATCTCTTCTCCTCCTTCCCCCATCAGAAAGCAGCTGTAAGTGGGCTACCCAGCACAGTGTCATTAAAACAGAGTGAAATCTCATTTGTTTCGCTAGAATCATACGATACACTCGGGTTCATTTACTATTTCCATTTCATTAACATCACCAAAGTCAACAGATGTCTTCATACAGCATCTTCATGCCTATGACAGCCATCGAGGTGGCTTCCAAGCAGGAATGTGCTATCTGCCATCTTAGTATTAAATCCAGTTTTAGGCTCATACAGAATCATTAATTTCATGTAACAGAATTCAGAATATTTGAACAGTAGTCTGAAAACCAATCCAAGTATGTATGAATACAACAGTCATTCCTGAAATGGACAACAATTATCACATCAGTATTGGGGTGCTCATTCCCATCACTTCGTTGGGCTGACATAAGATACCACAAGTTAGTTTTGACATATCTGAGTTGACTAAAGAGAATTTCTGAAGTTAGAGCAGCAAGTAAAAGAAACAAGAACCAGTCTCTAGCCACAGGACAGTACTTCTTGCATCAAAACCTAGAACTTGGAGGCAAATACTCTTCTGGAAAATCTGTAATCTGTTTGCTTTGTTTTTTCAAAAGCTTTCATTATCTACAACATAAAACCTTTGCTCCTATGCAGGGAACTCTTCTTCATTGTACTCCAAGTCCTTTAGCTAGTTTGTTTAGCAAACACCACACTGACCTGAAGGTAGAAGTCATGTACATTTGTAATATATACAAAAAGCAGCTTAACACCCATTTTAAAGCGCAACTCCACACCACAAAGACTTCAGATACATTCACTGCGCACATTCAATTTTGTTCCCTTTGTTCTCTACAGCAAATGCCCAGATATATTTTGGAGGGGCCACAGGAAGGGAGAACAAGAGGGAAGCGTGAATCGGTCACGCCACAGTTTAACCAGGTGGACCAGAAAGAACATCTGTGTACAGAACCTCTTCAGAACTCCTTATCAACTTGGAGCTATTTACAACCCTAACACAGCACGGAGCAATTATGAAGCCAACAAGGAATAGAAGCATGTCCTCCAGGGATCTGTGAGCATCCTACATTGTTAATTTTAACCACCAAACTAGACATCTCACAGGGGATTTTTTTAAAAGCAATGGGATTTAATGTCCACAAGCCCTTCTGAAAACCCACCTACAGGCTGAAAATATCAGCCAAAAAGAAATGGGATATACCCAGACAATAACACCTCAGGTTACCTCCTGCATGCAGTGAGCACAGGAGAATGAAGTTAGCACCTGAAAACAAACCAGTACTGACCTCTGCTATCTCACTTTCTAGGTTTACAGTGTTAAGATTTGTTTTCCCCTAAATAGCAGAAAACTACATTCATATGTCAAATAGACACAAAGAACATTAGTTTGTAAATGTAAGCAAAATAACCTTTATAAAACTATCGGTGCAAACACGAAATACACCTAGCTCCTGCTCAGCTACCAAATACATCTCAAATTACTAGTGCATGTGAGACTAATGCTAGTGACCCAACTCCTTCCTGATTTTGCCCTCCCTAAATGCTGCCGTCGTCCAAATCTTCTAATTCCCACCATTCACATCCTCGACCCCTCCCCAAAACACCACTTTCCTCTACAAGCACTGTGCCAAAAGACCCTTCCCTTCCGATTTTTTGTATTACATCCTCTCTTGCAACAGCCCCTGGTTGTCTCCTACAAGCTTTCTCCCCAAAACAAAGGAGAAAGGACCCCGCACATTCGGTTAACAATCCTCGCATACACGAGGTTTTAAAATCTGTGGATTTGGAAGGTACATTGCCACAACTGTTCTCATGTAATGCACTGCCTGTCGCTCTCCCGGCTACGCAGGCAAGAGAAGGGAACTATTGAGCTCAGCTCTCGCATCTGTACACGGCTGTATCTTTACAGTTAACTACTAGCCTTGTTTGAATCAAAGAGTATGGTTTTAAAATTCAAGTGACCATTTCAATGAGCTTCTCAGCATTATTTAGCAGTAATGAGAAATACAACTTCTCACCAAGCTTGGTCGGCCTCAGATTAACGGTCAACACACCTCGCATTTCTCATCTATTAACACCAAATTTATGAACAGATTTAACAAGTACTATAAAAACAGAATTCTTATAGATAAAATAACTGTTCATAGCAAGTTTGAAAAGCTGGAACAAGCACAAAACATAAAAGTTGAGGTTATTTTGCACCAAAACCCCCATCCAAAACAGATTTAGAATGAGGCGAGTTGGACACAAGTCCTCCCTTTAGCTGAAACAGGTATAGTCACCAAGCATGCACCAAGATGCCAATTATTAGAGCATCAGCCCCAAGCCCTAAACGTAGGACCAAAATTGACAAAACATAGAAAAAGTTGAACTAATAAAGCAATCGCTTAGCTTGCAACTAGAATTTCTACACCATGCCTTGCATACTAACACTTCAAATCTGAATTATGTGATTTCAGAAATTTCCAAGAATTAAGCTCTATCACTATGCGCACAAGCCGATACAACACTAAAAGAGGAGAGAATTGGCATGAAAGACTCAAGAATGTGTTACGGCTTTATGGCAATAGCATTCTTTTATTTCTGCCATTTAAGCTTGTTTTATTCAGCTTCCTCAGTGCCAACTCACAAACCTTTAACTTGAGAAGTTTCTTCAGACATCCAGGACCCAAGTGACTTCCACATACCCAATCCTTAATTCCTTCCTTCAGGAGTTTTCTCCCCGCTGTCACTAGGTGTGAACCCTGGACATTTAATATTACTTTCACCATTAACCAAGCCACAGAAGATATTAGCAACTATGAAGACATTTACTTGTTCCAGATAGTTTTGGTGCAGCAACCCAAGATACTCACAGAACACGAGCATTACCAACACCCTGACGTATGCAGAAGCATCCTGATGTCAGAATTATATCTTTTCCTGCTGGGTCAAAGTTACTTGCACAAACCAGTGACTCCAGATGCTATTTCCATATCAGCAAACACTCCTTTCAGGGCATTGTTTTCCATACAGCCTTGTACAAACAAGATTCTAGAAAGCCTGCAATTATTTTCACTGCTGTGAAACAGGAGGATAGGAGAAATACAGATGCATATCCTTTTTTTCCTAGGCATAAACTGCTTATAAGTTCATTTATTCCACAGTCAGTGCATAATTGCTATAAAACAGTTCATCTTCAGTGGTAACTTTCCACAAGGCCATATGACAGTCAATCCATGCCAAGTTCTACTTTTGCATACAAGGGAAAAAGAGTTAGTGCCAGTGCCTATGAAATTTGTGACTGTTCTAGGGAAATGACATTTCTTTACACATGCACTTTTGCTTTTAAAAAAAAAAAAGAAGTATCTCTGAACTCATGCTCATACGTATCTCCCTAAGTACAAATGGCCAGGGAATAGCCAAACATATTGCTCTCCTGCTGCCTGAAATCTTCAAACTCTGGGTTTTTGTTTTGTTTTTTAACCTTGGCCTGTAAGCTAGAAGTGTCAGTCATACATTCCATAACTCTTCTCATGGAAACAGTTTTAAAAGTTAGAGAGCAGGGACCTGAGTTCTCTCTCCAAAGCATTAACTGAGCACAAGGCTGCAGTCCTGGAACAGATACTTACTTAATACCATTACTTCTGACACCTCTTGGTGATTTTCTAACTAAAACAAATGGCTGAGAGATTCAGAGGCTCAACCTATGCTCTCATCTTATGCAGTACCAAGATAAGGTGAGTGTGGAATTATCTCAGGGTTTCAAATCAAAAGTCCTCAGTGCAGTACATGAAAGAGTTATGCATCAAGTTGTCCTAATGCCCTTTGACAGCCTATACGAAATGATGCAAGTTAAAATCGTTCACTTACAGAACCGGTGGCAAGTATTTCTTTACATATAAAGCAACTATGGGAACTGCAACATGCAAACTTAATTTATAGCGTCATCCTCAAAACTGATTTAAAAAGACTGGCCTAATGCTCTTTAGGAAATGGCAGCACTAAGCTGCTGCAATTGCTATCATCTGCTAGACTAACAATGTCTTACTATCAAAGCAGGGGGCTATAATTTGTAGGTTCTGAAGTTAACAAGAGGATTTTATACTGTGAACAAGTCTCAGCATCTTGTCCCACGAGATCAACCTTCACACAATTCAGACATGCACCCTAAGAGCCTAAACCAGTTTCTTTCCTTTATTTCATTTTAAACAGGATGAAATGTTATAAACCAAAAGGCAAACTAGAAAACTGCTGTAAGAGAATCAATTCTCATCATAACTCATACTGTTACAAAAGACTCTTACAGAATACTAACACTTCCATAAGCCACAAAGAAAAAGGAGAAAACCTGGGAAGATCCACATGATGCAGGAATACTTATGCTACAGCTTTTTCACTTTGAGTCCTATTAAAACCAGGCCTTCTTAACTTCTTCTGCAAGCCCCATGAAATGCAAAAACAAACTACCAGTTCTCATTTCTGCTACATATCACTTAGCTTTTATTCCACCTCCAAAGGACTAGAGAATCTAGTTTGACTTAGATATCTCATTACCTCCATCTACTGGTAAGACTTGCTGCTTGTAAAAAAAACCAAATCACAAACCTCTATTTCACATACTTTACCATTTTTAAAAAATTTAATTTCAGAAATATCGATAACGAGAGAAGTGAGAGGGCAGAATCCAAACAAGAAACCTGAAGGTAAGACCAACCGATACACCTCACGCCACCATCTTCTGATGTCTAGAATTTATTCACCTCCATCAGGATATTAAATTTACCTTTGGATTGAAACTTTACAGCAGGAGCCAGAGTTCTCTTATTTGTTTCCAGTCTCAGAGCCAATTTCAGAGATCAATGTGATTTAACATTAAGCTTCACAGCCTTCACTGGTAACACATTAGACATGTCTCTCTCCATACAGTATCACTTACATCTCAGTTCCTTTTTAAAGAGGAAAGCACTGTTAGCGTTCAAAGTTCTTACAACCTGTTATCCATGGTAATCCATACACAGTTTATGGTACTGAAATTATTCAGAACTTAATCCTTTTAATTCCGGATGCTACATTTCCTGAACTGATGAACCAAACATACATAAAATGAAACAAAACCTGCTAAGACTTCAGCATTATCACACTAGAAGTAACTAGTCAATGTAGCTAGTTGTTAGCACTGCTAGTTACCTGAGTTACTGCTAGTTGCCATTTTGCAACCATGACATAATGAGTCATTACACTTATTTAATTTTTTTTTTTTATTTTTAACAATTTGCAAGCAAGTGTCATCGTACTTATTTATTCTGCTTAATTAAAAACCCAGGTTCGGTTGTAAGCTGCTGTTCACAGTGCCTTCCTTACTATATTGAATATTTCCATTCCTAAATGTGTGTTAGGACAGACAGCTAAGCAAAGCTTTAAATTTTCATCAGCGAGCAGCACTGGCTATGAATATGCTTACTACCCAGTGTTACCTCTAAGAACTAATAATAACTTCTACTTCAAAGACTTCCAAGCACCTTTCCTACACTGCCACAGACTTACAAGCTCCGCCGAGGCCGAGCACACCTTGCAGCCGTACTTCAGCACGCAGCCCTACTCCTTCACACAGTTGCAAGGCACCCAGCCACACTTCTCCTGCAAACCAGTTCTTTATCAGTTAAAAAAAGTTAATAAGAAACTAAATAACCCACTACAAGTCAGTCATATAAAAAGATATTTTTAATACTAAATCAGGCTGGTAGTCTCTGAAATTCTTGCTTCCCCTACATTAATTCTTATTAGATGCAATCTTCATACGTGCCTGGAAACTTTCTTTATATTCAGCTGGTCTTTTTAAAAGATCGGCTTATTTTAAGACATCAAAACTATCTGTTCTAATGCAAAAAACATGCATGCTTTCTTTTTTCCCCAAGATACTTTTATGTAATTTATTCTACCCTCCCCATACCCAACTCTTATAGTTGTCAGTAACCAGAAGGGGGCAACATTTTAAATAGCATGTAAAAACAATCCCCATTTTATCAATTGTCGAGCTACTTGACATGCTCATTCTGACCAAGTAAAAACCACCACTCAAAGCTCCTCATTTGTAATATTACAAGGAGAATTTCCATTTCTTCTTTCTACTTACAGATCCAAGAATTTTAATGAGTGATTTGATCAGAAAACTTCTTGCATGCGATGAATTGTTTCACCACCAGCACTGCGGTGCACTGCTAGCATGCTTCAGTCTGAGCACAGCAACTGTTCTGCAGAAACACCTCTTAACGTGGAGGAAGTGATTGCATTCATTATTTCATGCACTGAACTTAAATTATAAAATGAGACCTTTTCTGAAGCATTTCAGATTCTTTATCTATTTAGCACACTGAGTTCCTAAATTAGGCTTAGTTACCATAGCTTGCCCCAGAGTAAGATTATTTTTTCATGCAACATGCCTAACTGTCACACTAAGGTCAAAATGACCATTCACTTAAGGGAAATGCAAAACCTCTTCATCTCATGATAAATAAACTGAATTCATTGTTCTTTGAAATTCAGCAAGCAAAACATGCTCTGATCCATCTATTTCAAGACAGCACTGTTCACTGATTCACAAGCAGAGCCACAAAATTCTCTAAGAGACTGCTGCTATGGTGATGCCTCTTCAAGAGCAAACAATGTCCAAAAAACCACTGCGGAAAACCATGGCAAAAAGCTCCTCCAGCTTTTAAACTGTCTCTTTCAATTTGGAGAGCAGGAGAGAAGTGTTACCATAATGGAGAACATTTGAATGCTATCAAAGAAAGTTTAACCTGGGATTCACCCGAGAACTTTATTTTTCCTAATATGGATGCTAACAGGCTACATTACTTGCATTTTTCAAAAAAGCCAGGTTTTGCCTTTTTAAGCAAACCCATTAGCGGGATTCACTCACTGAATATTTCACTTCTAATTCCAAAAGACATGATAAATGGTAACATGGAGTTTAAAATGGACCATACGTGCTGGACAGATATGAAGAACACTGTTGTTAAAAGTCTGATTATTATTTTTAGGGGCTCCTCAATGCCTGGCAGCGCTTACACCCGAGCATGAACTTCAGCAGGGTGAAGCAAAACGCACATTGCTCGAGGCTCACGGGAAACCTGCAGGCCAAGAGAAAACTGATTCATCATCTGGAATTGGCACCTTTTCTAAGCGGGTAGCCGAAGGCATGCAGTGTGACTAATACCTGATAACGGCAGAAGAAATATTTCTAACTTGGGTTGATCTGGGTGTGAGGATGCGAGGACATGATGCTTAGCATTGATACAGTATCAGAATCAAGATTTTAGCCCAGTTTCAGTGAGAGCTAAGCACTTACTATGTAAGTGAGGCTTATCTCTTCAAATTCTCCACCGTTTTATAGATGCATTGAGTTTTGAAACGCAATAAAATAGTTTTAAGGTACGTCATAACAAAAAAGCAAGTTTCAGTTCATAATTGAGGAGATTCACGCAGGAAAAGTCAAAATTTCAGAACAGAAGAGTTGGCCAGAAGTAGTAAAAATAAAAAAGGAATCAAAAATTAAGTCACAGAAGATGAAGCAGAGAGCCCACACTGATTTCCTAATGCTAGTTTAGATGCTTAGTCCCAGCCTCATCTCTCCCCACTCATCTAGCAGGAAACTCCAAATACAAACTGTCTTTTTACGCCTCGGCATTATGCCAACATATCAAGAGTCCCCAAGACTTGAGGACATGGAAGTTTCACATTTTTTCCCAGGATGTCTGGATAAGCTGTCCCTTAAGGCTGATTAATTAGGCAGCTCTTTTAAGAAATCAAAGATCGTGAACCAGAAAAGATCACGAACCAAGATCAAACAGCTCAGTTTTGTATACGTATGATCCCCATCAGATGTTTTGCCAGAATTACACTTCCTGTGTAGAAGTCACTTTAAGCAAAACATTCACAGACTCAAAATTTAGAAGGCAAATGCAAATTAAAAGCTTTTTCTGTTAATAGATCTTATCCTAAAACAGTAAATATGTAATTATTTCTACAATCATATTAATTGGCTGCTGAACTATAACTATTAATTTTTAGCATGAGTAGCATCTCAGACATAGGTATGAGGAGTATCTGCCTCCCTTCAAACACTACTCAACAGCTTCATTATTGAGGCGCCTGACTCCCCAGCACATGAATGAAAACAGAGAATATGCCATCCTTATTCACCTCCTCCTTTGGGCTTCTCCTCCAACTACCACGCTTTCAATAATAAAACAAGTAGTTGTAGAAATACTGTCTGATACCCATCTTGATAAATAGAGGCTTTCACTAATTCGAAAATTACTTTGTATTCTTCATTCTTCTACCAGCATTGTATGTTGTTGTTCATTTATTAAACTGAAGTACTGACATTGCTATCATCTTCTGGTACTTTTGACAGAGACAGTCATCAGTAATACAAGTCATCAAAATAAGTCTTTCTTACAGGTTCTTCAATATAGGTTGTCCCTATAGCACATCCTTTTTTTCCTCTCCAAAAAGCATACTCCTAACATACTGGTAGGTCACGATCAGAAAACCGATGGATTTTGCTTTTCTTATGCACAGCACATACCTTATTTATAAATCTCTTTGCCTCTGATGCTTTATAGTAAACTGCTCTTCTGACTCCAGAAAACTAATTACATTTAAAAGAGTATTGCACTTTCCATTAAGCAGTGTTCTCAATTAGATGACACACCAAAAAAATAGATGTTCAAGGCCTAGAACCAGTAAAAAGGGTTATGGGGTTCCCACCCACTGGATACCCATTAGCAAATTACCTTCTTCAATACCATGTTCCTGGAAGAAGATCCAATTATCTTTGGAGTTTCACCACACTGATACCACAGAAAACTCTCAGCTGAATGTTCTTCTGCTTCCAAATGTCACCAACATTATTGGTATTATAGTTCCCCATGTATAAACCAATTCTGCATTTGCTAACACCCCAATGATTACTGCATATTAACTTCCCATATCCCTATTCATAGAAGGTCATACCTGAGCATACCTAATGGTAAGAATCCACAGAATTCAACTGAAAATAGATGCATTTGCCCTTGTGTTCACTTTCTTAACCATGATTAGTACATGTCCTGATAGTGGCAGTGGTAAATACCATTTAGGTAAAGATTCTCAAACATAATTCTTCCCCATTAAGAGATGATTCACAATGGGAATCAATATTTCACCTTCAGAGTTCATGAACACCACTTACGCCGTCTCTTCTGCAAAGGTACAACCTACTAATCAAGAATGATCTGCCCACAGCACAATATTTATCTCGCTACTCTGTTCTACCAATAGACACTACTCACATAAATAACTGTCCAGCTAAAAAAATCCGGCATGACCATTCACATTAATTTATATTCTCCTTATAACAAGAATATTATGAATATTGCTAATCACAGTAGAAACAATCCTGCTCTGCCCTTAAGTGCAAAGTTTCATCTATATTCACACAAGCAATGAGAATTTATTTTTTTTTAAACATTAAGCATGCTTATTAAAAACACTTTGACAAACTAGAATGTTCTTTCTCTCATTAAAGAGCTCCTTCTCTTTCTTTAGTTTACTGCACAGCTCCCAGCACACAAGTACTTTCAATTAATCACTGAAGTCTCTGTAAAAATGAAATGCTCCAATTACTCTGAATAGGCTGAGCATTCAGAAGTTTATCAAAATTTCTCTTTTCTATTTCCAGAACCAGGATGCTTTTAGCAGCTTGACAATATTACTTTGATACAGAAGAGTTCATAAAAAACCCAGTTCATTTGTAACTCCACTACTTATGGTTGAGACCAAATGTTCAGGTTGCCTCTGTCAAGTCCTTTTCTTGAGAGCATCTATCATCTACATAAAAGAAGACAAATGAAAAAACCCCACCCTATAAAAGGGATATTTCGGTTCCTAGCACATAAACTTCTGAAAGTTAAAATATTCCTTAAAAGAAGCTACTACCCATCTCCTAAAACACGTTGTTGAACTTACTCATCATCAAGATCTCTAGGTCGCAAGATACACGCAGGCACCAATGCCGCTGAGCGCTGTATTGACAAAAACCTGATGAATGTCAAGAAAACCTCACAGCCTCACATCTCGGGGACTTTTATACAATCTGATATTGGGTTGCAGTATCTAGCTGCACTACCAAACACAGCAAGGAGTATCAGCATGTATTTGTATTTACCCAGAGCCCAGCAAAGAACTGTTAACAGCATTAGAGCATCCACGGGTTTAGTTCTACCAGCTTTTTGTGTGTGTTAATCATGCACAACTACCACGTTGTTTTGACTGGCACCAAGCACAGCTGAGTTAATATTGTGCAGAAGTTAATTAGTGCTTACTGCCAATAGTAGAAAAATCTGACAGTTTGGGGTTTGGATGTATTTGGGGTTTTTCTGTTGCTGCTGCTACTGTTGGTTTTTTTTAAAAAAATAACAGTTTCCATATTTTTGTCTTCACAACAAGAGGACTTGAAGCAAAAGCATGAAGTGATACATATTACCAGATCCCTCAGCAGACAGCAAGCACCGTCCATGATCACTAGCATTTACTTCCACCAGCTGCTGCTGGCATAACAACAATACACAAGGCTTACAACTCATCTGAGCCCCCAGAAAATGGAGTTTCTTATTGTGGATAACTTTAATGTTTTTCCTTTAAGAAGTAAGACCTTCAAAGGCAAAGAACTCAATTTTTTTGTTAGACATACAAATGGAGTTTATTCACCATTACTGATAAACTTTCTATCACACCTTCCTTACTCACTAATTTAGGCAAACATTCAGAAAAATCTGCAGACATTACTGAGTCTTAACTATTGCCACTATATTTAGAACTGCACATATTTTCCAGATAAAAGATTTCTAAGAAGGTCAAACTTTAACAGCACTGCAAGGTTGCCTCTGCTGCATAAGGAATAGCGAAACCATAGCATGCTAAAACAGAGAAGTTCTGCCCGCCAAGTTTTTCATTTTGTTGTTTGCTAACTAGCTAGTATAAGGATATTAAACTAACTCAGAGTTGCTTAGACCACACAACTAACATCAGGGACTTAAATAACTCTTCACTGCAAATATTAACTCTGCCATTGACAGCTATGTGACCTGCTAAACTTAACTTTTAAGAGCTGTTCCTTTGTGACAGAATCACTAGAATATGCAGAATCGAACTGAGGGGACACCTCAAAATGAGTATTTCACTTTTTTTTCCAAGTACTTCAGAAGAAGTATTTTTATCTGTACATTAACGTACTTTTTTCCTAACAGTACCTTTAAAGCATAGAATTTTTAGCATTCAAAGTTAAATCAGACTAGGTAGGTAGAGACCAAGAGTTCCAAATTCTTCTCTATCTAGTCCCACAAATGATCCAACTGCTGGACTGTACCACCTAAGTCCACAAGGATTCTTTCTTTTTCCCCCAACAGATCAAAATTTGACTGTTCTTTTCCTTTGAAAACAATCATTTACAAATTTGAATAACTTCTGTCAAGTACTGACAGACCACCTGGGAAAAAAAAACCCAACCAAACAAAAAGAACCAAACAAAAAAAACCCAAAACACAGAGGAAGGATCTTTTAACAGATTCTGACATACACGTGTGTTCATTTTAACTGTACCAAGGAAGAAGTTGCTAGCACCACAGCTACGCCATGAATCGGTACACTTGGCTTACAAGTATTTCTTACACAATACCTTTACCTGAACCACTCTAGTAATGCTCAGCTGACATTACCAAAGCCTGGCCTGAAGAGAAACAATCCTTTCTCATTATTCTCCATAACCGACGATGGACGACTGGTCAGCAGTGCTGGAGAACTGATGCCATGAGCTACAGAATTAAGACTAACAAGAGTTTGAGTAGTTCAAAGTTGGGAAATACAGCACCATATACAGCTAGTATACATCACAGTCACGTGAAGTACCAAAATTCCACATTCTCCATAACTAAAACTCTATTACATCTTGTGGATACAAAATACACAAGATACCCCTAAATAAGGTACAAAAAAAAAGTAAACAGCTGTGACAAGTGGGAATTTTACCATGTAAATTCAGTATTGTTCTCATTTGCTCAGAAAAAAATCCTATGAACCAACAGCTCTTTTGAAAGATTTCAGCAGATAGTGCATTTTCTCCTTTTACCAAACTTTATCACAAAAGATGTCTTCAGTAGGTTTCCATAGCTTTTTACTATCCCAGAAGCCTGACTATTTTCTAAGTGGTTTATGCAATGGGAGGAGAAATCAGCTGTCAATAAACTTCCCTCTGGAGAGTGAGAAAAGCAAAGGTAAGCACGTCAACCAGGAAGCTCACAGGATCCACAGACTGAAAACAAAGTTCACATTTTCATGATTTTCTCAAACTGAAAGCATCATGTTTTGTAGCCTGTTACAGATTCAGTATTTAATTTTGCTTGCACCTACTTGGACTGAAAGCCTTTTTGTACACACGAGTCATGCTGAGGTGGTAGTCACAGATTTTTCCTAAAGCTTTAAAAATAACTTCTTTGGCAATAAGAATCCTAACAGCATCATCAGGCAGTGAATTTCTATCTTACCGCTGCATTTATTCCGAACATGAGCAAAACACGCATCCTGGCAGAACGCAATTCAGCTTCGGATCCCTAAAAATTCTCTACTGATACAGAGCTAATACACATGAGAAGAAAACACTTTAAGTAAACCTGTAACAGAAGATTTAGTCTCTCAATAGCTATATTGTAATAGGAAGATAAGGAATCCATCTAATCTATTTTACTCATGCCCTCTCCAAATCAGACTCTCAGAAATAAAGCAGGTCATGAATTTTCTGTAAGGAGAATTGTACAAGCCCATCAAATATTAAAAAGCACTGCAGATGTCTGCAGTCCTTTCTAAAAGCTTTTCTCAGGCAAGCGAAGAGGACACATGAATTAATTAAATTAACTGTTTCCAAACATTCCACTTCTACAAACTATTACCTTTCTTCAGATGTTTTTAACTGAAAATTAGCCTGTGCCTCCAGGGTTTTCAGTCCAGAGCTCCTTTGTAACTATTAACAGAGTGTTTGCCTCTCCAGGCTTTCAAAAGACTTCATAGAAACCTATTGCTCTCTGCACAACCTTAAGCAATAGTTACATCCCACCGAAGCTTTTCTGAAAGCCTCTAACTCCAGACTGCACCTCAGTCACATCTTCACATTATCACTTCCACAAGCAAAACCTTCAACACAAACATAAAATTACATGCACTGCATAAAAAAAACCCTCTTAAAATTATCAGGAATGCACATGCATCACTTCAACTTATTGAATTACTGTATCTACCCCACAATACTCCTAATGGGTTTTCTTCAATTAAATCTCTTTCCGCCAAACGCATCTCCATTTCACAGTGGCACTAGCTGAATACCAACAGAGGACTGAATTTTTTTCAGATATAGCTGCGAGGTACCCGTCTGAATAATTCTGAAAAGATCAACTCGCTTGTGTCCCAAGCAACCCCTCATTAGTCCATTACTTAAAAATCAGTCATAAGATGCCTGTTTCTAAATAGGAAACAGGCTCAAAGACATTTTTGGAATAGAAACTGTACTGAAAGCTAGAAAACATACCTATATTTGACATGCCATCTTCTTCCAGTTCCTTTGCAACAAATAACATCCTTCCTGAGAAAAGCAAGGTGCAGAAATCTGCTTGTGCACTACCTACGTGCACATACGCTGGTTCAAACCCATCATCAAGACTTTACATGAACTTGTCAGAGAAGTACGGAGCTCTTCAAGGTCACAACTTCAGCCATCCAAAGATACATAGCTCTTTTTACGTCATACCAGGCAATAATTTTTTTCTTCTTGTATAAGGGGAAGAATTCCCGGTTATCACTGTTTCCACCCACAGCCTTGACCGTGAAGGAAGAGCCTGCAGTTGCCCGGCAGCCTCGCTGCGTGCCCACGTTCGACTCTCTGATGAGCTGACCTAAGAGGCTAGCAGATCAACATTTTCAGATCGTGGCTCTTCAGAGCCTTCTGAAAATAGAACACCAGCTGCTATTGGAGTCCAGGAGCTCAATATCCAGCATTGCTGATCAAGTCCCACATATAAGACTCTTATTTACTTAATGCAACAGTCAGATATATATTGCACTCAGTACCTGCTGGTAAAAGGCACCTGATATCAATTTAGTTCTTAGCCCGATAACCAGGGTTAAAAAAAAAAGCAAAACACCTTTTTAGCAAAACATTGCACATCAGTTGTCACTATTTCAGACTTTAGAAGGGGGCTGTTTCAGGCTTCAAGCAGCAGCCAAGCATGCTAAAAAACCTGCAGATCCCACTCAGATTTTACCAGCACTCCTGCAAAAGACCATTATGAATGCACAGTCCTCACGCTGACTTCACACATAACTGTCACTGAAAATTGGCATTGACGCTTTTGCATCTAACAACACAAATTTGTTACTAATTCAATCGGTTTTCAATCAATCACATTATCATCACAGCTGTGAATATATATTCTTAGGAACCTTACTCTTGGACTGTGACCTACTGTTATCGTAGAAATTTAATCTGCCAAACAATCCAGTACAAAGTCCATGTAATTATATCTACTTAAGTACAAATCCACGTTGGCAGAAAGCCCTCAACAGGTACTTTTGTTCATACGTCGGTCAAGTTTCATTCAAGTAATTACAGCCTCTTTCTCACTGGAACAGCTACTGATATTTGCAAAGTCTCAAATTTCTGAAGCCCTAACAGGCAAGCCTAGCCCGGTACTTCTAATTCTATGAACAGCAAATTCAGACAGGTACATCAAGTCAGAATCACTGAGGCTTGCTATGGATTAGCCAGCCTATGCTAACTGCAACAGGGATGTTTCATTAACATTCACCACTAATTGGTTCAGCTACAAAACGCAGATCAAGCTAGCTTGTTTTAGGATTTGCAAGTTTTTCCACTTCTACCACCTGTCCTTTGTCTTTTCTAGATGGAGAGAATTTAATCACTACTACTATCCTTCTAGTTTTAGTCCTGACTCCTATACATGCCCCAGACCATTTAAAGTGGAACAGAGAGGATCAGAAACAGACTAACTGGGAAGTGTCAGACAGGCACGATATAAGCTAAAGCAGAAGCCACATTCAGATTATTTCTTACAAAAATCCTTTATCTACGTTTCTTCTCCCTCTAATTCTTAGCACAAATCTCATGCAAATTTCAGCTCAATTTAAAAAGTGTATCAATTGTGCTTTAAGAAGTAGTTCTATGGCAAGAAAGTAAGATTTGAGCTCGGTTATAGTCTCTGTGCTATTACTATAAAGTGATCTACCTGTTTAAGTCAGAAAAATTAATAAAGAGTTCCCACAGAATTTAGCTTTCTGTTTATTCACTCAGATTACAAACACCCCACAGATTCTTTTCCAACATAACTAACATTACTCAATAGCACACATCTCACTTGCAATCTCCATTTCCCATTTTTTTTAATATACTAACCAAGAAATACACTCATCACTTTCGATCAATTTCTGAAGCTTTAAGTACAAAACACCTATTATAGTTTTTTATCTACAGTTTTTAGGTAAATTAGATGAAAGCAAATAAGCCAACTTCTACAAGAAAATAAGCTCAATACAGTTCTTCAGATTTTTTCCTCTCAGTTTTACTTATCCAGGTGTTAATGGTTCAAATCTGGCTTTTTACTTTCTGCAGTATGAGAGTCACATCAGGAGGTTTACTGACACAGAGCTACTATTTATTTCCAGCTGAAAAGGTGTTCAGAACACTATTTTCACCCATTTTAGGATTATTTTATTTACTCCTAAATCATGACCGCTTGGTTAATATTCAACACATTAACAAGTATTACATAATGAGTGTATCGCTCAATATATTTAAAGCAGTCATGACCAACCACCTAAGAGTTTATTCAGCTTTAGAATTATCTGAAGTCTAGGTCGACCTAGGTCTAAACATTCTATTCCCCCCCCAGTAACAGACATTACTTAAGCAAACCCCTTGTGCCTGTCCTAGTACAAGTTACTGACTTCTTAGCATTAGCTATCAGTTAAGGAAGTTAATTCCTACTTGGTGGAATCATTTTATAGCCGATTGTTAGAGCATTACATTATTAGCCAACTCAATGGAATCAAGTCCTCATCATTGCTTAAAAGGCTTTTCCGTTATTATAATCTGATAAATGTAATTCAACTATACTAACTGCTTCAGTTACTTGCTAGTTTTTGTTGATGCAGCAGGGGGGTGGTTTGTTTAAGCTACAGGAAAAAACCTGCAGGGCTAATCCTTCAGGAACAGCTTCAGTTCTACATATCCCCCATCATTACAGCACAGCTTTCTTTTCAGTTTTTCATACACGAGATATGACAAACAATTTTGGAGCCCCTACTTCAAGTTTTAAATTATCTTACTTTTACACATCAACTGTGTTCCTGCTATTCAAATGGCACGTAGCTTCCTCAAACACGAGGTAAACCACAAAATACACACAGTCATGAACTGAGCGGCTTATCCTCAAAATACTTCAGGTTTTAAGAGTGACCTAAATCAACAATACTGGCCAAACTGAGCAAGCTTCAGAACCACCAACCCTCCCATCAGTATTGTCTCTTCGGAAAATGATTAGTACAATGACTTCTGTATATTTATATTTTTACTACCAAAGCTGCAATCTGACCTTTTAAAAAGCTTCTGATACTCCCTTTACAGGAGTAGTCGATAGATAGCTCTCTCCTTGTGTTTTACTCCAAAATTGTACGATTTTGCTTTACATTTTTTTTCCAAGAACAAGCACTCTTATGGATGTAGAGTCAACTCCCAACATTAGTAATCGTCCTAACGCTTGCAAGCAAGCTTTTCCAGGCACACTCAGTACAGTACTTAGAAAAAGCTGATTTGTGACTGCCATAGACTTTCCCTGCTATCTGTAGACCCCACCATCCTGGCTTACACTTCAAGTCAGTATTTCAACACAGTTTTCATCTATCAGAAATTGTTATACTGAAACCTAGGGGCTAGCACAGCTCTGTTTTTAATGTTGCCTGCCAGAGCACGCCTCACTCAAAGCAGCCTGTCAAAGAAATTTACTCCCAACATTAACAAAGAGATATTGAAGAAGTAGTTGGTGTCATTTTGGTTTTTTTAATATGAGAACAAGCCCATCGAGACAGATCTAAATTATTACAAACTAGAATATATACTGCTATTTCCAAAGCCCACTGAAATTCAAAATTCAGGAATTTGCCAGAGAACAGGTTTTGAAGTTAATGAAATTATTGTATTTGATTAACCAGTCCATATTACATTTGGCACAGTCAACTACAGCTGTCACAGCCCGTGCCTCAAAGAGCTTACCTCATTCTAACATGGGGAATTCCTGTGTGACAAAGGTCATTTATGGAGAAGACATTGGACTAATGTCCTGGTGTCTTTAGCTTGGAACAAAATGTTCACCAATAAAAGCAAAAGACAACAAAGACACAAGAAGAAAAGCAAACCCTGAATTCAACTGGGTTGTTCAATTTAAGGTAAGTTAAGCTGTTGAGCCCCACTGGAACCTACTCTTAACAGCAACAATTCCTAGCAGTTGAACACGTTTTCTGCATTTCCTCCCATCAACCCACTCATGCTAATCACCACCTTTCCCACTAGCACAGAGCTACAGATGGAGAACGCACTAAGAAAATTTGCCTTCAATCGTTAATCTCTCACACTAAATGCCTGAGCCGAGAAGGGTGGCTGCAGATGCCACCTCACTCTTCTCCTTCCACACAAAACCTAAGTACCTTTCTGAATGTGTTTACTGTCTTGGACATCCGCCCACCTCCTCCTTCAGTTTCCTGCTTATCATCTGCTCTTCCATGCAAGTATAAGCACTAATAAAAGCCTGAAACATCCTAAAGATCTTTTTGAGGAACCTCCATCCACCTCCATCATTAGCCATTAGTGTAAAGGAGGCATGCTACAAGGAAACTCATTAGAAGGTTCTTCTAAGGAGAAGGTAATCAATAAGGTAGTGGCAATCAGTTACTTCAGCACTCACAACAGGGACAATCACAGGCAGGAAAGGAAAAGAGTGTATCACACAGACGGCAAGCACAAGTCCCTTCACATTTTTTCCTTCAGGCCACTGCCTGAATTTCAGATCAAAAATCAGACACGGCTGATCTGTAACCAAATAAGCAAACTCATCTTAAAGCAGCCATCTTCAACATCACCAACTTAATATTTGTAACAAAGCAAAAGCTCTTATAGCTAAGTCTTAAAATAAGCAAAGACATCAAATTCTTATTGACAACCTTTTCATCTATTACTGTACTTCCCTTAATACTAAGCATAAGCTGAAAACAGTAATTCAGAGTTGAGTATCAGCCCATTGGCTATATTCTTAAATCATATTTACTAGTGTTTGAAAACAAGCATCTGACATTCTTCCATAGTAATTCTTATTGCTCTTAGGCAAAGGTTTAATAATTATTAGCCTACTTTTGTCATTCCTGAAAACACAAACAAAAATCCCAGTCAAGTCCCAGTTAGTTATAGTAGTACAGGACTCTCCTGGTATCTTGACTTCTACACTTCACTTAGGTTGCTCAGAGTCAATATAAATTCTTTCCGCTGCACAGTTACTAGGCCAAAGTCAAAATGTTTCCCTTCCTGCCCAGCCACAATAGCTTGCTCTTCGCCCCTTTCCCAGAAATCTAATTAAATAATTCTCAGAACAACTGCTCAGAGAATGCAAGAAGATCCACCTCCTTTGCAATATTTATCATTGCAGTTATTATCCTGCAATAGTTGCAGCGAAAGAAGCATCTGACAAAGGCCTAAAAAGTATTATTGTTTTACTTAAAACCTTCTCCGAGCTACTCAGTCACAACTGATCTTAGACATGACTCAACAGCAGAGGAATTCTGCAGATCCACAAAAGCTGATGAACTAAAAGTTAGCTCCAAGTAGCAGCCAGCAGCAGAGTAAAATCGATCACTGCCTCTGATCTGCACACAGATCACGGTTTGTAAGCACCATCGTTTTCTAAAACAAGGCTCTGAAGGTGTCCAGCTTTGCTATGGCTTTGTATGGTAAAGCCTGCTGAACTTCTGTAGGGTTACAGTTCTACAGAAATGACTCCTGCTGTTCAATACGATGTCCTGTCCACCTTGCTAAGCTCACAAACCAACCAAACCCAGCCAGAGTTCCAGTTCTGAATGAAACACTTCCACCAGAAAACATTTCTGTTGGCAAACAAAGGTCAGACCTACTGACTTGCTCAATATTTCTAGGAAACAACATAGCACTTTGCAGATTTGTTTGTGAAGATAATCACCGTAAGTGATTACAGGATCAAGCATTTGATCAGACTTAGCATTCAATACACACTTTATTTACAAACGCTCAATTCTCCTAGACAGAGAGGAATAGAAAAAGATTCTGAACAGCTAGTATTTTTTGCTGGGTAACTTGAGAAAAAGGTTACCTTAAATTATTTGACAAATAATGAATATTATCAGAGGCAGTTGCCCACGGCTGCAGACCTCGCGAAGAAGAGCAGCACCCAGCCATACCTTCCCTTTCCTCACATCACATTGAAGCCAGGAGAAACATTTACGCTTCAGCTCATGTCATTATGAAGATGATCTCATTTCAGAGGCTGCCTGACAGTTGCCCAACTATCCCCTTTCTAGTCCCCACACAGGCAGCAAGTTCCTCTTTCAAGCAGGTATTTTTCTGTCACATAAGATAAAGATTCTGAGCATCTTCTCCACTTCAAGGAAAACCAGCTGTAAGTTTGTGGTTAGATTTTTTTTTTTTTTAAATAAAGCCTTTAACACTCCGTCTACAGCTAGAGGTGAGGACTTGCAGTCATTGCCCTCAGAGCAAACAGCGCAGGCGTAACAAAAGCACGGCACCGACAGCCCGGTTAAGGTTGTTGCAAACAGAAGACGGCACAATTATCAGGACGATCAAAACTTAGAAACCATTCACCAAGGAGCAGCGGAGACAAACTCTTGTCTGCTTTAAACATCAAAACCGATCAGCTTATATAAGAAACTAACTCCAGCATCTGTGGCGACTGGAGACCTGAATCACCAGACCACTTCAGCTGAGGAGGCTTTAGACAGCCGAGTACACCGGGGGTGACACAATCGGGTGTCCGATTCACAGCGGTTCCCATTACCAACACCATACAGATACACCAGAGGAGATGGGCGCCTGGACTTGTATCGCTGAGCTGTTCTTGACCTTTTACGGCGAGATGAAGCCTTGAATGCACAGCTGTTCGTCCCCTGTGAACCCGTATACTGCTGTCCCATTCTGGGGACACCTCTTCTCACCCTTTCCAATTACCCAGTTGCGTATCAGTGGCTCTGATCATTACACCAATCCCTTCCCATTCACTGTCAGTCTGAAAGAACCCTCCAACACAAAAAAAAAGGAAAAAAATAAGTTGTAGTCTGAAAGGCACGTGAAACCTGGGCTGCTATCACAAAAATTAAACAACCCCTCTGCAAAGCCGTGCAGTTTTCTAACTGCAGTAATACAGGCAATAGTTGCTCTAGCCAGATTACATAAAAAGCTAGCAGTGCCATAACCCAAGCAGAAATTGCTCAAAATTATTTTCAAACACAAACCAGTAGCAACCTACCATCGTAATTCTTCACTGTTGTTCATGACGAATGGAAGTCCAATTTTTGGGGGGCAAACAGAGCAAGTTGTTGTGAACTAAAATAAGCTTTCAGTAAGGTGGTTCAACTTCCAGGACACATGCACTTGTACTAATTCCTACTATATCTTCATCTGGATGCCAAGACTTCTGACACGCTGAACCCTTGTCCCACGGGATTACTACGTGTATTTAATTTACATTCAGGCATAGCTACATTGCTTGAAGTTTGCACAGCCTGCGCAGTTACTTGAAACGGAACAGAAACCTGAGTGCAAGTCAGTCAAGAATTCCTGAGCCTGAACCATGAGAGAACACAAGAACTTCTACATAATATGATTTTTATTACTATTTTTTAAACACATCTTCCAGGGAGTAAAAAGTCCTTTTACTTTCGATTTTAATAAGTATGTAGCTACTACTGGAATCTCAAGAACACATGTTCTAAAATTAGCAGAAGCAGTTAATAGCATGCATTTTTAAAAGGCCAGCACTCCCTAGCAATAAGATGGAATGTGTTTTCATTAAGCCTCACCTAGAACTTAAGATCCAAGTCATCTGGAAGATAATTTGATAGAGATAAGCATTCTTTACTGAACTGCTCAGGAGCAGCACTAATCTCTAACAATGCTCATAGGTAAAGATGCACAAACTTTACTGACAAAGTTACTTCTTCACTGAGACTTTCGTAATACTGTTTGTCAAAGCAGCAGACATGGTGTCCTACACATACCTCCTAGCCATTTTGCCATTTCCAGAAGGTACTAAGCAAAAAAGTACGTAAAAGAGCTAGAAAATCTAAATTAACAACTTCTGCAAATCTCGGGCCCGTCTTCAAATCTTTTTAAAACCATTACAGCCACACTGGCTATCAAAAAAAAAATTACAATACTTAACTAATAACTACCTGGAAAAAAGTCAATAACATCTTATAAATAGATGTCTCAGATGTCTATTACATTCCAAACAACACAAACTTCGTAAGAGAAAACTTTCTCCTGCTTGTGTACCCTGAATATCCAATAGTAACACCTTAGTTTAGAAATCAGATTACCTTGTATCTGGCAATACACAGAACTTTAATCAAAACTTACAACTCTTCCACCATCACAACATTTCTGCACTATGATGCTTTTAGAGTTTACTTAGAATTTTAGAATATCAACATGATAACCACAAGTTTTAGGAAGGCCACAGCCAGTACAACTAGATGGAAAAAGACTTCACAGAAATGCAGCACAAGAATCAGTATTTGTAGCAGACATACCACAGCTAGCTATATCATTTATCCCCACTGAGTACTTTTAGATGAAAAAAAAAAAGTATCTCAATATGTGAATATTTAGAAAATAAATCAGATTTCCAAGCATTCCTAGCTTTATTGCAAGTGGAACAGCAAAGAAAACGCACCCTACCCACCACACTATGGACTATGGATTCTGCTCACAAGCACTTAGCTGCCAAGCCCCACGTGTTTCAGCAGAAGTCAGCACAAAAGTGCTTGGACATGCTAATTAGCACGTGCTAATTCCACGTCCTGGATGACTATTATCTTTTACTTATTGCCTGCAGCTATAGTTACCTTTAAGTGATGCCCACTTTTACGGAAACTGCCACTGAAGCCAGGAAATTCACACCAACTGGAATTGTTTCCCTCTAACATTCCTCCTAGCACATGGCGCAATTCGACAGCCTTCTGCAGTACCACTGCTTTCATAACTGGATGTTTATTTCCCAGGCAATATCATTCCATATATTTTCCTTCCTTTTATGAGTTTGTATTTGCAACGAATTCAAGATACACAGGCAGTCTAATTACTAATAAAAGAAAGGTTCCTAGTACCTTAAAATTACAAGTAAAAAATATATGGGTGATTATTCAGCAGCATTGAGATTCTTTCACTAAAGCTGAGTAACTTGTGATACAAATTTAACTTCTATTGAAAACCTGAAAACATAAATCCTCTGTTATTCACTGAATGCAAGATCACATTTCCTAAAAGCTTAAGATTATGTTTTGAACAGGCTTACTGCTCTAACTAGAATATCATCAGTTATCAGACTACCAAAACACTTAGGTATCAGGTTAGCTAGGAAAAAGGAAGTATTATGACAACATGAGAAGGTTGATCTATGCTGGCCCATTTCCTGGAAAATGTTTCCATGGGAAGCGCATGTTGGCAGAATTCTCCCCTCTGCAGCACTGCATGGTCTTCCACCCTTGCCGGCAGAAGACAGGAGTTACACAGCAGTCTGATGTCATAGCACCAACAGACAAGGGGATCAGAGGGACCGAGTGCAAGGCACCAGTCAAACCTACTTGGTGTTCAGGCACTCATATACTTTGGGATAAATAAGCATATTCCAGAAAATGCCAATTGTCCAATGCAAAACTTAATTGAGTGTTTTGGCCAACAGTTGTTCCTGTAAGTGCTGCAATTATCTCAACATTAACAAATTACCACAGTCAGCCATTAATTTAAACATTACTTACTGTTATTCCATACAAAGTAGTCAACACCGAGCAGCATTAGCATAAGATAACAATGTGACTTCAGGAATATGCTTCTCATTTCACTCAATTTTTACCAAGTTTTAGAAATCCTTCATTCTTCACTATAGTGTGCGTCAAGCTTGCAACAACTGCCTCTTTCTTTTAAAGGTGCCCCTTCCCAACTCACAAGTCCCTAACAAACAACTTGATCATTCTCCAAAAAACCAACAGCTGCAGATAGTCAAGGTCCATCAAAAGATTAGAATGATTATGGCTTAGAAGTACTGAAGACAAGACTTCCTTTCCTTAATATCTGCAGACATCAACAGATACTTAGGAAAGCCACAGACACTCAAGTTAGCAGCAACTGCAACTGTGCTCAGCTCAAAATCCTAAACATCTAGCCAGCACAGACTGTGCTGTATCATCTTTCAGCACTTTTTTGTATGATAAATTTCTTCTTGCTGAAACGAAAATTGTGCTTAGCTGCATGACTTGCATGCAATACAGCTCTAACGGTACTTTAATTTGCACACAGCAAATGAAAAACAATCATAAGGACAAAGCATAATAGCCTTTTGGCAAGATTAATTAAAACTTTAGACTGTTGATTATACAAGCAACTCAGGTTCAACATATTTATGATCAGCTGCAGATAAGAGGAACATGCATATAGCTCCCAGAGAAACAGGTTCAAGTTCATTAGAGCCTGGCAGTTATTTTACATGTTACTGATCACTTCAGTTGCACCAGCTTCTGTGCAGCACACTGCTGCTTAAGGAAAACGAGGTTTAGGTGCAGGCCAACAACGCGCTGAACAGCCCTCCGACACCCTAACAAGGTGTCCCAGACCTCGCAGCACAATCCCACACCCATTCCTGCAACAGCTCCAAAGCTCATCCGAGCCTTAAGCGAGCTTATTCAGCTTGCTACCCTAGTAAAACACTTATTTTTACACTGAGCTGGTTTCTGAAGGGCTAGAACCTGTGAAAAGGGAGCTGGTGGGGGGAAAGGATCTTCCTCTTTTAGCAATGGCAAATTAATCACTATAGGCTAACCCACTCTTAAGCTATACTCTCAGATACAGTGAAGAACTACATCCGTTTTTAGCAAGTTTATACTCTGTTGCTCCACTTTACCAAAAGCCTTTCACATCCCTAGTATTATTTTCAGCTAAGTCTGAACTGGGAACCAAGACGAACATCCCCTTATTTTGAATTCAACTTGAATGGAAGTTGTAATAAATCTAAGGCACAAAAAGGCACAGAAATATAACCCTCAGATTACAAACTTAGCTTGCCTGACTAACCTGAAGAAGCTTTACCCTGCAGAGTTTTTTTTAAAGAGAATTTTAAAAAAGCTTAATTATTTTTTTCCCCAAAAGACTCTCATCGTACTGCAGCAACTTTATTCATTATTAATCAGGCCTCATCTGCTCAATACATCATTTCCATAAGATTAGCAGTTGCCCACATGTTACAACACGGCAGCAAACACTTTATCCTTTTCTGAACATAAAGCTTTCACCTCCTAAAGAGTAAACACAGAGCATAAGTTAGGATGGTTTGGGCTTTTTTATGCAAGTCAGTTTGGCTACTGGATGTAAAACACCATGTTATAGTAAACCATTTGTTTGGGCTAATTTGTTTCACTAAATAGGATCAGAAGTAGAGTTTGATTGTGACTCTCAATTATTTCAATCTTATGTCACAATTCACCATTAGCAGGCTAATTTACATATTCCATCTTACAAATACTCCCCTGTCACATTTCACTTGAATGCAACATAAATTAAAGCAACTTGATTTACTGTCACTGTTCTTTTCAAGAAATTAATACACTGCTTTTTATTTTTAAACACCTAAAAGTTCACTGCAAATTCACACATTTCCTGACAAGTAGACGGAAGATGCAAATTAAACAAGTGCCATAGCCTACTTGTAGCTAAAAATCTTTGCTTTTAAATCAGATGCTCATTATGATACAGTATATGTAAATGTCTAAATACAGAAGTCATTCTTAAAGTCGGTACTCTCAGAGACCAGAAGCAGAACCAGGCTCAGCATCAAAGCCCTTCATAATGTCCAAACAGATGACAGCGGTAATCCAAGAGCCTTCGGAATTCTCTCAAGTTTTGTCATTTTAGCTTATACCTCCCAGTCTCCCAAGCGCAGCTGCTGGTCTTTGAATATTATGAGACTTTTGCTACTTTTTATTCCCAAAAGCCAACAGCCTGCAACCACCTGAAAAGTTTGCTAGAGTAAAACCAATGTACACCAAGACCTCTACATTCCAGCCATCACCTACACTGCAATAGCTATATAATCTTGCCCATTAAAATAATTTTTTTTACAGCTTCATAGGAATTACTTGTTTTCAAGTTGTTATGGTTAAAAAAATAAATCCCGCACACTCTCCCCAAGTGATGATTTTGCATCTCATATTTTTCATCAGCAAAGTTTGTTTGTCCACCTCTCCAAGGAGAAGATTAAACCTCATACAGTTTTCTCAAACACAACTCCCATGTATTCAAACTCCCTTCGTTTTCTCTTTTTTTTTGTGCTCAAAACAACCACGTTTGTATAGAAACTCTTTTAACAACTGCTTCTAGCTCCAGGACCAGTAGCACTCACAGAATGGGCTTTCAAATCACTCTTACATGAGGGAGAGGTGCTTATGGAATAGCTTGGCCACAGCATCCGACACACAAAACCCGCTGTGGATACCAACAAGTGAGCCACTATCACTGGTACGGAGTCAACATTTTCAAAACACTTACCAGACTATCTCCTAAGACTCAAATTTGATGTTCTGCTTTAAAAGACTGGACTGTAATTAGACAAAAGGCTTAACAATTACTGGGCTTTATTTGAATCCATATAGGATGGTACTACTTCAACAATTTGGCAATACAAAATCCAAAGGACAGTTCATAATCAGTGTTACCATGTTGCCATCCCTGCTGCTTTTTCAGAGCTTTATGGAAATTTAAATCTTGTATCTTCAAGTTTAAGCCCAATGCACTCTTCTTGATTTTTAGCTTTTTATACTTCAACGTTTCACCAAGTGCATGTTATGCACACAGGTAACAGTTTTTCCTCAATCCAGACACGACCATCACGGGAGACCCACAGAACACCCTGAGAACGCAAGGGTGGATGACAGAAGTCAACCCAACTAGACAGAGTTATGAGATTGGGGATAGTGTGCAGAGAAAACTACAGGATGCCAGAAAAACCCTCTCCTGTGAAACCTGTATCTTAATCACTGTCTGGGGAGTATGTTCCCCTGAGGTCAATAAATATCCTCTCTCTCTGCTGACACACCTAGCTATGAACAGTCTTTTTATCAACTTGATTAACAACGGAGGGAAACATGAGATTGATAACAGAAGGAATAGACACAATTCATATTCATGTCACTTACTGTTTTTTCAAAACAAAACTGTTCCAGATTTGCAAGCAAACACATTTCAAAATTCATCACATTTAAAACTGTAGTACCTTCTCTACATATTGGAGCCAGTTTCAGTCTGGTTAGCTTCGGTGTTAGCAACACTGACAGCATGCAACATGATCACGGACTAACCATCCTGCACTTGGTCCCTTAACAATTCCCACAATCCGCACCGAGACCTCTGCGTTAACGTTTGCATCCCAAACTAGTTGTGTGCCAGCTCCAATATTCATACACGGCCACAGAGTCCCATTTACAACCAACATGTAGACAATGGGAAAGAAGGGGCTTTTCAAAGGCATTGCTTTCTCTAATGCATTACATTATTAAATATAGCAAAAAATATACAAGATAGGAAGAACAGATTTATACAGCTATGTTCATACCTGTTTGTAGCAGGCTGGTTTTTGTTCGATTTTTTTATATATTACAGCCTCCCTGATCTTGTTTTAAAAAGATCTAATGCCATTCATAACTGGATCTATTTATCTGTATTTGATTTACCTAATGTGTCATCACTGAGCAGCTTTTATCAAATATCGCCACTTACCTATTAAAAAAGATTCCCATCTGCGGAGTAGAAAAATATTATGAGCACTACACAAAACCAGCTGCAGAATGTCAGATAATCCACGAGAAATGTATCAACATTGCACAGTAACAGAGATTGCTCCAATAGCACCTTTCACTGAAATTAAGGACTACCAGACAACTTCTAAAATGTCTCACTTCAGTGTCACTTTCTTCCAAGAAAATGATATTTGTGCTCAAGTTTCTACCAGGTAGCTGGCTCAGCCTGAATAAACCACCTTATTTACATACTAATTAAAAAAATAAATCTGAAACAACACCAGTAGGCTACCTTGCTTTTTACAGATTCTGGCAAAATCGATTTTTCCCATTTATCTACTGATTTTTTAAAAAGCTATTAGACTGGCCTAGTTAGCAAATCAAGGGATACATAGGCGAGGTTTAATTTCATAGCATGTCATTACCTAACATCAAGTAATCCCTAAAGGGACATACTTGTACTTTTTAGGTCACTGAGGTATTTTGCCTCTTGCTGTTGACAGCCTACATTCAAGTTCCAGCCAAACACCAGTATTTAAATACTTTTTTTCCTCCAAATTGACTGATTTCCTGCAGCTGCCTGCAGTCTCATTTCAGTGCTTACTTGCTGGCCACCACAGCAAGTCTCAAATTAGAAAACTTTGTATTCATTGAAGTGCCTAAATCGCCTTGGAATATTAAGTTCAAGGTAGATTGACATATATTTTGTCAGGCACCCATCTGTCAGGAAGTTTAACGCATGAAGGTATTTTGATTTCACCATAACACACGTTAACAGACAGACCTGCAGCTATGGAAGAGGTTCTGCCCAGCTACCCCATTCACACAGACAGCAGCCTGTACAACCCAAAACTGAACAATCACCTATTCCTCACTTCACTTAAATAAGGAAAGACCTGTCTGAGAAGATGAAATCATGTCTTTATACTCCTGCATTCCATAATCTAACATCAAGGTTTCCCCCCATCAGCCCAGACATACAAAAGCATTCCAGTTTATATCACAGTTCCGTGGTTTGTCCCATAAATAAAACACTTAATATACATTTCCTTTACCAGAGTCAGAGACTGCCAACGTACCTTACTATCAATTGGCATGTATGCACGAACACGAATTCAAATGGGGCATCACGTCTTTCATTACCTAAAACTGCACAATTAAGTATCATACACATTCTACCCTTACCATACAGATAATGGTAATGAACAATTGGTACATGCCGTTCACATCAACTACCACATCAATTAGCGTCATAAATCAAACCAGCAACCCTCTAACTGAATTCACTCTATTATGCAGGAAGCAAGATGTTCCAGCAAGCAACATATTCCGGGAGAAGTACTGTCTTTTTGTAAGTCATGTAGGTCTCCTGACTTCAGCTAAAATACTAGCTTTAAAATGCATTAAGCAGTTACCAAGGCAGACATCTGCTGTAAATATTTGTGTATCTAACCTGGCTAGCATGCTTACCCGGATGATTAAGACGCATCATTTGGTTCCCCCTCAGAGGTTATGCACCTATGTATGCAGCACATCTTTTGCCTCAAGCAAGTTGTGCCCTTTCGGTCCCCTCCACCCTACTCAAATTTAATTTTTCAAGATAAGTCAATAGCAAGATCCTTCCATCCATAAACTAATGTATCGTTATACATTTAAATGCTATTAAATGCCACAATCTCATAGCGGTGAAGTATTTTGAAGCTTAATTAATGCAGGTTAAAATTAGAATCTTATTTTGCATGAGAAAAGTAATGAAATGGGACTAAATAGATGAGTTGTCACAGGGTACAGGAATAGTTTTCCACAGCTTGTTTCTATTCCTTCCTGCTTTCATTTACTCAACTCCAAGGGTGAACCTACAGATTCACATTCAAGCAACAGAATTGCCATAGAAAAGTGATAAATGACTACAGGAAAGTCCCACATGTGCTAAGGCTGCAGCTACAGATTTTCTTCACATTCAGAGCATAGCAGTAGCATTATCAATTTTTACAACTGCATACAAAGCAAAGCTGCTACCTGTCACCATCCTGTGCACAGGGGTCAGAAGCTTGCCTAGAGACCTACAGAAATCTTTCAATCCCGCACTCAAACAGCAATCTAAAATAAGTTTTCCAGGGGCAATGTATTTTGAAAGAAAACTATTACTCAGCTTTACTCACAGCACCAAAAAAGAAAATAATCCTGTTAAGACTTTAGGGTGTACTGAAAATACTAACAAGGCTTTACTATAAAAGCATTGTTATACTCTACTACATCATTAATTTTATGTTTGTGAAAGCAAAGGGGCATTATTTTCCTTCACTGTCATTATTTATTAGCTTTGATAGTTGACACTTGTACCCTTGGCAATACAACCAGTAACACCTTCTGGCCAGAAACAAAGATGATGCAATTAATAACAAAAAATTATTTCTAGCTGCTTTATCAGAATTCCCACTATCACAGGCCCATATCTATTAAGATTTTCCAAGCTATCATACCAGTTTTAGTGCTAGACAGTGAAGTCATCCAAATAAGAGATATATAGCCATTCTTTCAAGAACGTGATATTTGTTTTACAACATGCCTCCAAGAGTAGCTAGAACAGCAGATATGAAGCTGTATGCCAATTTAGTGATCGTGCACAGCTCCTACCTCTGACTTTTACCTATTTCTTATCAGGCCCAATTTGTCACTTTCTTCCAAGAGCAAGTCACCTTTGCCTGAACATAAATGTCTACAAAGTCTACAGGTGATTGTGAGCAGTACAACAACCGTAACAGTATACCATGACAGAAATATCAGTTATTATTTAATCTTTACATATCATGAAGCACTTAGGCTTTAGCGACTAACTCGTACCTTTACCTTAGGTTTACAAAAGAAGAGACAACAATATTCAAGTATAAGAATCAACCCAAGGTCAGGTCAATTACTCCCTCACACTATTTCAACATTACTAAAGGCTTAGCTTTCAAGAGACCTTTTGGATCCTGCAGTCAGCTCGACATCTTGAAAGCAATACAGGTAATTTAGTAGGCCAAGTTCACGACAAGAAAGGCTGTAGGTTCCTTCTGCTACAGTTGGCTTTCTGCTTCTCTCACTGCGTTAGTGTTTCCGTGAACATTATCATTCATATCAGACTCCAATGAGAGCACAGGTGATCCTACACTCAAATGCAACTACTTTCATGCATCGTTAGTGGGACACGACATCTGCTGTCTGGTACGATGCCATGGTTACCCTAAGAACTACTACTCTGTGTACAAGTTGTCTTTCCATAATGAAACGCTTCATAAGAAATATAAAAGTGCAAAGCAACTGTACACAGATAGGCAGCTGAAGTCTAACATCAAATGTGTCTTCCTGCTACACTCGCTTCCCATGTTTGTACAAACTCATATACCAGCCACCTCCTTATTTAAGGTCCGAGACACCTTTCTTGGGTTACTGACCAAGTGATGCAAAAAGCCCTCCTTTTGGTTCGCAACTCGTTTAACTCAGATACACGAGCGTTTGCAAAGTGAAGTGGTATACATTTAAATGACTGCTGTCTGGGCAGCCAGAGTCCCACACTTTTAGCATATTTCCTCTAGAGAACACAGTTGCTGTGATACCCAAAAGACAGGCTTCCTGGCTGCTCTCCTGAGCGTGGGAAGTTGTAGCAGTAAGATAATGGAAATCACAAGTTCATACACTACTGCGTAGTGAGAGTAAGTTACAGGATGCTACTATCTTGCTGTGTCCTCCTCCTGGTTATGTTACTGCAAAACATAGCTGCTAAGTATAGATACAGTGCTATAAATTAATAAAAAAATACTAACGGAAAGAATTTCATCTGCAGCTTTAGTTTCACAGAAGATGTAAGCACCTTCAAGTTCAAGTCAAAGTGGACTTTCCTACAGGTTTCAAGTTAAATTGTGTCAAGCATTGATTTGGTCTAGGCTAGGAACAGTCCTTCAATCCCTTCAAAAAGACACAAAAAAAAAGGATGAAAAATTTGCATCTGAAGCTTCTCAAAAATAAATACAAATACAAAGCAAAAGATTCAATTCCAGTATTCTTAAGAGTCTCTTTGATTGTCTGTATTTTTCTCAAGTACAGAAGAGGAAATTACCAACAAAATAGCTGTCTAATCATTAGGTTTACATTCATTATCGACTATGTAAACAAATAAAGCTACTAAACAAAACACTGAAATTACACATCTCATACACATGAATGCTGTATTTTTAGTACTTTCTTCTTTAAGTGGTTAACTGTAGCTTACTTAAGAAACAGGAAAAGAAGAATGAAAAACAAGCCATTCACTGGGTTAGCAATGCACCGTCATCTTAGTACCCTTTCATCTGTACCATTATACAGGCTCCAAAAAGGATATTAGTCAGAATCCTGAAATGGCATTAATGAGGTTGAATGTGCACATACTGATTAAGTAACACATCTGCTTCCATCCACTTTAAAAAAAAAAAAAAAAACAAAGACATTGAATACTTCCAGAGGGCTTTGGAATTGCCAGCTGCCCACAACTGACTCACTACCAACAAGGGAACCTGACAACCCCTATGTTTCCACCTTGGAATTAGAAACATAAAACAAACTTCCTAGGAAGTCACAGATCCCTGGTCCTCAAATACCTCCAAGCGAGGCAGCACTGTTACCTTATTTCTAACATTAGTCACAAGATTCATGCAGTGTTTACAGCCTTATCACAATTACAACAGAACTACAAATTAATTGTAAACAACTTCAAGTTGAAAAGCTCTGCCCAGAAGACTAAGAAGTAGTTGAAAGGTCCTTCCATACAGACAGAACTGAAGTGTTCTTGATTTTATAAACCCCTTTTAAAAGTTTAACCTCATCACTCAAAAAGCCATTCACTGCCTTGTACCCACAGGCTGGAGAGTTTGACTGCCCTTGAACTGTATCTTCTCATGGCATTTAAATCCTAAATTTTCTAGGACAGCAACAAGGTTCAATAGCAACCACTTAAAACCCCGAAACAGAGGAACATGAGAGTTGTTAGTAGAGTGTCAAGTATAACGTGATGAACAAGTGAAATGCCCGATAACTAGCACAAGAGATAATCCTTAGTTGGCTTTTTTGTTTTGACTCTTTTCATTGGAGTCTCACCAGGATGACCGTGTCTCTTGCCCTGCGAGGCTCAGAACTGACACAGTACTCCAGATGTGGCCTCACCAGTCCCAAGTAGGATTTTTAAAAAATAAAATAAAAAAACAAAACAGCCCCCAAAACACACCCCACCAAGGCCAGGCATGGGGAGAGGGATCCTGGCACC
Source organism: Grus americana (assembly GCF_028858705.1). NCBI lineage: Eukaryota > Metazoa > Chordata > Aves > Gruiformes > Gruidae > Grus > Grus americana. Next base: position 41,115,192 of record NC_072857.1, read on the forward strand.
CAGACCAACCTGCTATCCCACACAAGAACAGGCACAACTCATCACATGAGTGATCCCAGCCTGACTATCATCCCCAAACCAAACGGGCCTGAGTCTCCCGCTCTGAACCCCGCTATTTGGGATCTTTGCCCCTCACCCTCGGTTATTCTGGCTTATGCCCAGGCAGTGTCCACTCTGGGGCACCCACTCACCCTCACCATGGGGCTTCACACATACATCTCTTTCCATATAGAGATGACATCCATGAAATTATATTTAAATTGTATTAATCTGACAATACAGAATTCCCAGAAGTCTTTTAATCAAAAATTAGCAGCATCTGACAATTGGTCCACATCTGGCACTGTCTTCGCTCAATTATTTCATGGTGTGAGGACAAGTCAGAATACAAAAGAGAAATTTGGTATAGGTGACATGAAGTACAAACAGTCCTTAAGGCAAAGACAAAAACTAGTATTACAAAAGACAAATCTCTTATTACTACAGAGGTTAGGATTATCAAAACTATTTAATACAATACTTGCTCTCTCAGAATAGGAAACTTTATCCACTGTAGATTACTAAGTAATCATTTTAGAATTTTCCAACAAATGATGTAAAGCCATGTGTATGAAGGTCCGAAAGCATACCCTTAACATAAAAACTAACAGTCACAGAAACTGATGTTTGAAATGCCCTGTCAGCAGAAGGTCACACAGCTGAGATGCAATAGAGTTCTCCATTTCAGCTACTAAGATTTTTGGAGCTTATATTACCTTTTCTTCAAAGATTTGCCAAAAGTTCCAACACTGTCATTTACCTTCTTCACTGGTAAGGACAAAATCAATTCCCAATTGCGATGAAATACATTGTATTCCCACATCAGTTTTCACCAGGTGATCCAAGACTCCAATCACTTTCTTCAGGTGTTAAAGTTAAGTCTAAGACTATGGATAGCTCAAGTGTCAGGTAACACACCTTATTAGAAAACAAATCAGAGAAAGGTTTGGGTCAGAAGGGACCTCAAAGCCCATCCAGTGCCACCCCCTGCCATGGGCAGGGACACCCTCCACTAGCCCAGGTTGCCCAAAGCCCCATCCAGCCTGGCCTTGAACACTGCCAGGGAGCCAGGGGCAGCCACAGCTTCTCTGGGCACCCTGTGCCAGGGCCTCAGCACCCTCACAGGGAAGAATTTCTTCCTCAGATCTCATCTAAATCTACCCTCCTTCAGCTTAAAGACATTACCTCGTGTCCTGTCACTACATGCCCTTGTGAAACCTTGTGAAGTCACTTAGCTTGAGCACCTATGTCACCTTTCAGAAACCACAAGTGCTATTTTGTACTTTGATAAGTACAATACAGAACATAAACACAGCAACCAGTATTACAAGGCCTGTTTCCTTTTCCCAAATGCTCGAGATCAGCCAAAGCAAATCAAATCATGGAACCACAGAACGGTTTGGGTTGGAAAGGTCCTTAAAGATCATCTGGTTCCAACCCCCCTACCATGGGCAGGGAAACATCCAATCTGCTGCATTGCTGAGTGCCCCCTCTTCTTTGGGAGCAAGACTTGTTTGCCAATTTAAATAGAAATAAAAACATTGATCTGTATACACAGCAGTATGAACTCTTGTTTCAGCATTACTGCATGCTGCTTTAAACTAATCCCCCAAAGCAAACGGTGGGAGAAGCCTGGCACACTTCCTGAAAAACCTAAAGCCTCATAACACATTTGTTCCAACAACATCAGTTGATCCACAGCATGTCTCCTTTTTTGCCTTCAGGAAAAGAAGTTATCCTCAGAAGTTAATGGTTTAAGGCTTTCCTCTCAATTTGTAACTTTTATGCATTCACTCAAAAGCATCTGATGTTTAATCATGCAGCTTTTGCTGAGAATAGCAACAAAGCATATAACTTAAAGCCAGAAAGCACAATCACTTCGACCTGGAGTAAGACATTCCAGTAACCTAAGGCACAACTATCACACCAAACATTTAGTTCACCACGCAAGCAAAACATTCAGATTTTCATGGTTACCCCTATGCTGAAGTCTGTTACCTTCCACATTAAAAAGAAATGTCTCTCCATTTGGATACCCCCCACCAAAACTACAAAATACATACTGCGTTTCATCAGTTTGTCCACGCTGAAGGTCTACAGACGGCAAGGCAGAATCACAGCAGGAAATGTTACCTTTTAGCTAAGTTCATAGAATCATAGAATGGTTTGGGTTGGAAGGGACCTCAAAGATCATCTAGTTCCAACCCCCTGCTACAGGCAGGGACACCCTCCACTAGGTTAACGCACAACTCAGTACACAAAGTCACAGAAAAAAGTATTAAGGAGCTTGTTCCAAACATACTGCACTGGCTCTTGCAGGCAACAATCATTGCCCAAGTCAACGCTTATTGCATATATGCAAGCTCATAATTTACCTAGATGCACTTATGCACTAGATATAATGTGTTCTGATTCCCTACATCTGACTGAATCACATTTGTTTAATCTCCCAGAACAACAACAACAAAGCACATTCTCAGCCTGCTCTATTGTTGCCCTCTCTCCCACAAACCTGAAACAAGAGGCCAAAAGTAGCTTTGGTTTACGAGCTGAGATGTCATAACCAGCCCCCAAACCCACTTTTAAACCTTTTGGCTTCCAAGCAAACAAATATTTATCGTATCTTGGTATGTTTGCAGAATCAGTTTTATCACTGCAAATCATGTAGTTTGATCCACAGTTCAAAAAGCCACAACAAGAGCTTGAATAGGACGACTGCTATTAGGGCTTAAAGATGCAATTGTCTTACGTAGCACTTGGTTTTTCAGCTCTGTTCATTTATGCATAAATATCTGAACTATACTATCATTCTTTTGATTTATTTAAATAACACAACGCACACCCCAACTCCTCTCCCCAAGAGCTTGACTTAATTATTTACTTGCATGGAGACCTCCAGATGCTGGATCTCCTAAGCCTGTTTCAATAAAATAGCTAAGTAAAAGGAGTGACTAGCATTCAAACAGTTTTCAGAGTGACTATCATCGTTTCCAAGTTGCAGCTTGATATAATTCTTTGCCAAGTCTTGTACTACAATCAGCTTTTGCTCCTTGCCATGAGCTATTTGTACACCTGCAGGAAGACTCACGTTATTAAGAGGCCACTATACAGTAGTGATTCACCCTCATCTTATCACTAAGCTGGCAAGTTAAAGTCCCATATTTTCAACTAATGATGCTACTCCTTGTGTAACAGGAAGCCAAAGAAGGCTGAGCTTTCACGTGCCTGCCATTTTTCTATCATCAAGTAGGAGAGAACAGGTACTTTAAGCAGGAAAAACAGCTGTAGTCTTTCTTGTATTTCACAACAGAAAACAGTACATTCATTTTTCAACTCATTTGTCTCAGACTTCAGTAGCAACAGAAGTGTTACCTCAGCTCCAAAACTGAGTCTAACTTCTCCTATAAGATGCATTATAGCAATGCTCCTGTAGCATTGCCCCCCAACATACTTGATACCACCAGCATTTAAGGAGTTGCAAAGTTGGAGGGCTCCAAGAAAAGAATGGCCGTGACAAGTCGTAACACCAAAGTGGAGTCCCGCATCAGTTAATAACAGATGCCTCTAATGCACATACACGTCAAGAGTTTTAGATCAACCATAAATTATTTTCAAGAAATAGTACTTTTAAAGGTGACTGAAGAAAAAAAAAATAAAGCAAAGTTTATACCTTCTACAATTTCTCCCACTCCCACAGTGCATCAGGACCTTTGCACTGCCCTCAACAAGTAATTTCCAAGTGTACAGATCTCATATTTTCTCTAAAACTTAGATTATATCTAAAGTTCTAGGATTGAAGGGAAACACTTTATAATCATGATTTCCAAACTCAAACTAGCATTCACAACACACTTTTAAAATCCCTTTTTTTTCTCCTCCCCTTAAGAGAAAAATTAGCATAGAAATCACAAGATACACTGGAACAGAGTGATTCAAAACTGAATAATGTCTGGTACAGCACCCATAAGAATTAAAGCAACAACCTCCCCTTAGATAAAAAAATAAAATCAGATTTCCTGTTCATTTAGAGAGGGGAAATAAAAGAAAAAGCACAGACCACATGGAAGATATGAAGATTACTCACAAGGCACACTGAAGCCAGTATCTTAAGCCTCATCACTAAGGTTTTGCTTTACCAGTAGAGGATTCAAGACCTTCCCCACCCTCCCCAGTTAGGAAAACCTGCTCAAACCCCATAGCAAAGGAGAATCTCTTTTGATGGGCTTGCCACTGTGTAAAAGGATAGCAAACTATGTCAGGTGCTTCTCCATTACTATCTGTTAATAACAAGTATATTAGCAAAAGTGGTTTTAGCAACTATTAGCCAAGATGACATTGACATTGTTAAACTGTTTTTAAATCCCTTCATGAAAGGATTAGAAATTAAATTTTCAGATTGCTTCACTGTCTTTCCTTGGGTTTACATCATTCTTAAAGTTTCATAACATATAAAGCTAATCTCAGTCTGGATGACAGAAACTGGAATGGACATATTCAGCTATCACCTACCCTTAAATATCTACATGCACACCATAGGACCATCGTACCTTGAAACCCTCAAGACATTCCAACAATTTAAAGACTGCTAAAGTCAATTCATCTTTTCTTCTCTCCGTTTCTTAGCACAAAACATACTTGATGTAAGAACTGTTCGATACTGATCAAGTACTGATGCATCTACTGGTGCAACCAAGCTCGGGAACTACAGAACACAAAGACAGTTTTTACCACAGTTAACAGTCTAAATGAGAGGCTCTAAAATTGTTTGACTACTCAGTATGAATTTCATACAAAGAAAATAGAAGGGAAGTGTATGCTTTTAAGCTGTTGACTTTACAACTCTGAAATGCAAGAATCTGAAAGGAACCTGAAAAGAAAAACTAATGCACTAATGTCTCACAGAACTGTTTCACCCTGTATCACATCTACCTTAGATTATTCTAAGGAATACAAGGAAATAAATCTGTGTAAAAAAAATACTGACACATCAATTTAAGACCCAATTTAGGAACGTTTAGTGGTTGCTCTCTCAGGATTAGATACAACTCGTGTAGTTGAATCTAAAGAATTGCTGCTGTTGCTGCAAGGCTGGTTTTAATTCCAAATTATTTCAACAGTCATTGGTCCAGCAAGCATGTCCAGACACTTCTATAATAGAATTCAAAGCCTAAAAAGAGCGAGCTTATATTGCAAATAAAATCCAAAGCGTTGGGAAGACAGTGCCACTCTATACTGAAAAGAAAATTCTGAGAATAAGTAATAGTTTCGTTACTTTGCTAAAGTAAGTCTCAATTGCTTTAGATTCCAACTATCTTCCCCTCCAGATCTGCCAAAGCTCTCTTGAGCAGGAAAGTATTATTTGAGCTGTTCAAGGAGCACGCGCCGGTTGGCGTTACGGTTTAAAGCAGCCTGAACTAATGAGACTACATTCTTTCCTTTAAAGGGTACAATTCTCCTTCTGCTGGAAGGAACTATTTCAGCAAAAAGTTACTTAGCATCTTCTCATGCCAGCCACATGCCAACCACACCACAATTCCTCCCTGGCAGTGCAAAAGCCGAGTACCTCAAACTCGAGAGGTTTCGCGATATTTAGAGAGTACCATTATAACACTAAACTCTTTGCAGCTCAATAAAGACTTCTAGCACGGCAACAGCAGCAAAATAAATGGCTATTTCTAAGTTCTTCCTACATGCAATATGGCATTACCACATTGGCTTAAAAGCTGGTATCAGTGAGTAGTAGTTAGATAGAGGAGGTTGACCAAAAATACAACCTGGTGGAGTTGTAAGCTGAAGGAGTTGGTTTTTTAAATATATGCAATTTTTAATATTAAGAGTTAGTTGAAGAGCCCTCAGAACAGAAAAGACTTAAAATATACATCTTTTTCTAGATAAATCTTTCCCATGAATCAGATCGACTGGTTTCATGACTCAGTCTCCAATCTAAGTTAGACAGCAAGTCATCTATGAAAATTTTACTCATCGGCTCTGCTTTTGAAACACACTGGCAGGCTGCTATTTTGGTTTTAAAGTCTTCGTGATTGACAAATGAACTAAGCTACAGTTAGGTAACACAAATCATTAATATATGGAAAGACTAACACAAGTCCCATGCTACGACGATAACTACATACAGCGCTTCACATCCTCCTCCCGCTTCAACACAAACTTGGCTGCATCACCGTATCCCAAGCATCTTATTCAAGAACCATATTTATGCTATATAAACATGTATTAATTACCACTAAAAAAAAAAATCATGTTCTGCTGAAGGCATCATCTATCCTGCAGAAATCCAAACACCAGTAGCACTGAGAAATAAAGAGCGGTGCCTGTGCCGTATCCTTCCCACAATATATATTAATAAGTTTCCATCTCTTCAGTGAAAGAGGAGAGCACAGGGGAAGGACTGCCACGAGGGGACAACCCAGACTCCGAGAAGCCAATAACCACATGCCATAATTTCAATAAAATCACAAATACAACAGAGAATACATGCAAAACTACCACATCCTTAGTCCCCAGCTAAGTCTCTACAGCCGACTGTGTTTTTTAATAAGTGACAGGCACTGCCAGTCCCAGTGACTCGCCGTACAAGACACTAACAGGGGGGGGTTTTGCCCGCCCCCCTCAAATCTTAACAGTATTAAACATCATGTCTGTCTATTCAAGCCGCAGTGCTTAAGAGTCAAACGAATAATGCAGTCTTTCAAGTCGCAATCTCAATAGCAGCTTTTCCAGCAGGACTTTTTTTATTACATATAATTTAAGGACAAGATAGGCCAACAAAACAAGATGGTTTTAAGCAGCTCTCTATTTCAGCTGCTGTACATCACACTCTGCTAGCTTGAATCCCTTCTAAAACAGTGGCAGACTATTTCAATTGCAAAAGCACAGAACGCAAAGCTCACTAAGTTATTATGCAAAATAACTCAAAAATTTCTTCTTAAAATACATGTTCCCAGCCAATACCATTTGCTCTTTTTAACTCCAGTGACAGTTCAGAAAAATATCTGCAGACTTCCCAATACTGACCATTTTTTCCTTATTTTGCACATCCTAAGCAGTTCAAGAGTCTCCGCAGTGCTCCTCCGGGGCTAGATGCATATAAATCTAAGGTTAGAAGACTGTTATCTCCATCTTGCCTTCAAACCTGTTTTTACACTGCTGCATAGACAGACTACCGCTCTCTAGCCCAGTTGTACACCTTGTTTACACCACCACTAAACCGGAACCTGTGCCTTAAATGTCTCCATCACAAACTGCACGGAGGAACCCAAGGAGAAACATAAATAAATAAATAATAAAAATCTCATTTTCTCCCACCGTTCCGCAGGCAAAGCGAGCATCATCCTTCCCACCTTAACCCAGTCCTAACAAGACTGCTGCTCCGCCTGCACGTCAGCACCAACTCAAGTAGCAAAACAACTTCTCCCCGCAGCGCCCGGTGCCCCTTTCCACCCGCGCTCTCAACACATTCACCTCTCGCAAAGGAAACCCACCCCGAGGGGCTGCCTCGGGCGTTCGGTGCAGGGGGACACCCCCCTCCAAAAATAAATAAAAAAAAAAAGGTGTGCAACGGCGGGCGGAGGAAGGGAAGGCAGCCAGGAGGGCGCGGGGGGGGGGGGGGGGGGAGGGCTGCTCCCGGGGAGCCCACGAGTGCCCCCGCACGCAGGGCCATGGCTTTTGGGGGGGGGAGCAGGGTGCACCCCCCGCCCCTCTCCCCTCCGCGACGGAGCCGCCGGCTCACCTTCGATGGCGATGACATGCTCGCGGATCTGGTTCTGCAGCACCGGCTCCTCCACCCGTTCCAGCAGCTCGTAGATGGAGTAGATGTTGGGGTGCACCGACTCGAAGCGCTGGATCTCGGCCCGGATGGCTGCCGAGTTGGCCAGCTGCTGCTGGTAGTTCATGGCGCGGCCGCTCCCCTCCGCCGCCGTCGTCGTCCGCTCCGGCCCGGCGCCTTCCCCCTCCCCGAGACCCCCGCGCAGGCCGGCGGGAGGCGGCGGGAGGAGGCGTGGCGCGCAGGGGCGGGGAGGGGGGGGCGAGCCCCGGCCGCCGCCGCCTCACTCACCGGACCCCCCGCCGCCCGCCCCGGGCCGGGCCGGCAGCAGCCCTTCGCCTCACAGCCCGCAAGGGGCGCGCCGCCGCCGCCGCCGCTCTCTGCCCGCTGTCACTTCATCGCGGCGGCGGGGCAGGGCAAGCCGGCCGGCCCCATGGAGAGCGGCAGCGCGGCGGGCTGCGGCGGGCTGCGGCGGGCTCCTCCGAGCTCCCGGCCGCCGCCGCCTCAACTCCGCAGCAGCGACCGGTCCCGCCGCCCCCCGCGCGCGCCGACAGCCAATGGCCGGCCCCTCCTCCGCCTCGCGCCCCCGGCCCAGCCTCGCTCTCGTGTCCCGCGCGCGGTGGGGTGGCGGCGGCGCACGCGGCTCCGCTCGCACCGGGACGACCCTCCCCCCCCCCGCTCCCGTGCGCTCGCGCCTCTACCCCCTACGTCCTTCTCCTCTGCCCGCTTCACGCTCACGCAGGCCACGCCCCGGGTTACGTCACCGCGCAGGCCGCTGGCCACGCCCCGCATACCGCCCTCTCGCCCGCGCCGTGCCCGCCGCGCGGCACGCTGGGAAACGTAGTCCGGAGCGGGGGGGGGCGCTGAGGTAGCGCCGGGGGTCGCGGTCCTCCGCAGCGCGATGGCGGCGGGCCCGGCCCGGCCGCTCCTCCGCCTCCCCTCAGGGCGATCGTCCCCTCAGCCGACTCTGTGAGACGCGGCGCTTGCCCGGCCGGTGGCCCCGTGAGCCCAGCGGCCGCTCGCCCCTCAGGCAAGCGGAGGAAGACCCCCGGGGCGGGGCGGGCGGGCAGGCCGCGGCGCGGGCCGGCCGGTGCCCTCTGGGCCTGGTGGGAGGAGGGCCGGCGGGGGCTGCTGGCCAGGCCCCTCACCGTGACTCCGGGCAGGAGCCGGTGGTCCCCTCCGCACCGCTAGCAAGGTCTGTACTGGAGTCCTGGAAAGGATCAAATCAGGAGGTTTGTGCATAAAGTGCTCTACCCAAACTACTTACAGCTGAGCTGTGTCAGGGCTCACGAGGCACTCAGCCGTGCAAGTCTTACAGCTGCGTTACGTCGTACATCAGTGAGCGTGTAAAACACCGCCTTGCCCTGAAAGCTTTGTCACCACCGAAGACGCAGCGGTGTTGAAAACAGCAGCGTTCTCCGTCAAAAAGCCTGGAATACTCAGGAATATCTCATTAACTCTAGATAAATTATGGCGTTATAAAGCGCTGCTGTCATTAGCGTAAACAAGTCTTATTAACAATATAATTTGCAAGCCAGCTATATGCAGTTAGGTATTCACCTTGGTGAATCCTTTTTTAGGATCGATATTTTATGGATTTAAACTCCAAAGCTGTAAAACATGGAGCAAACTTTAATACATTCATCATAAGGACACCTTGGTAAAGGAATAGCCTAAGGTTTTTGAAAAATTAGCGCACATTTATCAAATTCATTGATCTGTATTTAAAAAAAAAAACAAAAAACAAAAAAAACCCCCACAAAAACCACAACCCAAAACTGCTTTGTTTGGGTTTGTTTATTCTTTAGGTCTGGTCTGGGAATGTAAGTGGTGCATATCATGTGATCTCCAGGGTGGAAATAGCTGTTCCTCTACTGTAGCTGAATTCTTAACCTAAACGGCTTAAGAGAAAAAAAGCTCGGTAAGCTTGGCAGCAAAAGGAAGAATGGGAGTATCATAAAAAACTGCGCTGAATTGCACCGTGAGCAATAGCACCTAGTGTCACAGCAGGCATTTGTTCTCTGGCTTATCTACTGACGCTTTGTTGCAGGTCTTCCTTGTAAACCCACGGTGACCTGACAGAGCTGAATGAAGGCTGCCGGGAGATCCTTCAATTAATGGATGTGGTGCTGCTTCTATCAGTCACCTCTAAATGAATTCTGTCACATAATACATGAGCTATTATGCCTGAGGTAAGCAGTTGCTACCAATTTATGCCATACACATAGTATCTGATATTTCAGTAGTAACACTTGGGCATTAAGCTTCTTGATGTGATGGCTTGTGCCAAAAAACAAACTACAGCGGTGACAAAGGAAGCTGTGATATGGGATTGAGTTTTCGGATGCTTCTGAATGTGTTACTTGAAGAACAGATGTACCTAGTTGACAGCAAATAGCTGTCACCTTCACATGAGTATGAAATGAACTGTCTTTATGTCCGCAACAAGTAAAGGGGACAGGGATGGGGCTGAGGGACTTCCAGAGCCCAACCTCCCTGCCTGGGTCAGTGCCTGTGAATTGTACCAGAAATACTTTCCGAGGATGTTATCTGCAGATGGGGACACAGCAGCGGGGAGGGAGGACACGACATGGTAGGCTGTCACCACATCCCCGGGGTGTCAGCAATGTGGAGTGGTCTCAGTGGTGACTTCCCCTGTCCCCTTGCAGGTGGGGAAGCTGCAACCAGTAAAAGTGAGCTGATTGTTTTAGTTACCAAAGGGAGCTTATTTTTCCCTAGATAATCACTTACTGCAAATTTTTCCATTGCAATTGTCAGATAGGGAAGTCTTTAATTCCAGCTGAGGGACTAAAGCTTTCTCAGTGCTGGTTGCCAGTCTACTGCAAGAGTTACCTTTGCTCATTTGAACAGTGGAGGGGGAGAGGGCAAATATGGTCATAGATACCTGTGTCATCTTCCCTCTTCCTTCTCAACAGAAATTGGTGTAATTTTGTATTAGCTTTCTTGTTTTTATTTTCTAATCCTAGTACAAAACTCTTGAGAGGACAAAAAAAATGCAGGAAGAATACAGTCCCTGTTTCTACTAGTGTGTGCCACTCAGGGTATTAATAAAGGTAAAAACTTGTGAAACGTAAGAGGATTTTTGCTTTCATTTACCTTAAACTGTTTGAATAAGCTAATGGCATGTAGAAAGCTAGTAAATGAAAGCTTTAATTCTCCCCTTTTCCTCCCTCTGTTCTGATCTCGAGCAGAAGCATTACCTCACATTATTTATCTTTCCAGAAAATGCCAAAGTGAGCAGCAGAGCAAAGAGTTGGGCAATAGCCTCTGTTGTATGTGGGGCTGATTGTTTCCACTGCTGCTGTACACTTTGTATTCTTCCAGCTCTAAAATTCATGGCAGGCTAAGATGTGGAAAACAACTCCCAGAGTAGTCTCGACTGTAAATGAATGCAACTACTACGCACAAATAATTGGAGCATTAAAACGCTGCGTTGATATAAAGCTTTTCTGTAGTACTCTGATCCACAGACCTTCTGTGAAGCTTAGCTACCCTGGTTTTTTTACTACATAATAGCTTGCGTATAGCTTTGTAAAATTGAAGCAAAATATAAGCTACTGTTGCAGCTTACATAGGTTTCTCGTGTAAGCAGGCTGTAACAATAAGTAGTATTTTCCTGTGCTTGCAGCTGAGATTAGCTTGAAATGCTGCCTGTGATGCACAGAGCGATGCTGGATACGTCTCTTCATTCTTAAACTCTGTTCTGGAGTCTGGCATCTCAAGTGTTCCATCATCCTTTAATGTGAATTAGCAAAGAGAATGATTTTGGCACCACTGCTGTGAGCATTAACAAGTCTAGATTTGTTTTTCTTTGGTCAGGGACATGGCTAACTTGGACACTTTATAGCTTTTCTGAGTCTGCTTTTGTCAAAGGCGAGATGACCACTGAAATTGGTGCTCATCTCTGAGCATCACCTCTGGGGAGGTCATGAGACTCTGATGATTTTTGCAAGTATAGAAGGGCTGATGGGCTTTAAGTAAAGCTTACAGAGTGATCCTGGCCCCAGTGTAGGCTAGCTTTCTGTTACTGGTTTTCCTTCCTGAGGGTGAAAGCTTCCCAAGGGGGAAGCTTCCCCCTGCACTGCGCTCCGGTGCAGTTGGTTCTGTGCTTAGGTCTATAACAAACTTCCATCTGTGCCGGCCTCCTACTCCTCCTCCCCATCTGGCAAACCCACTCATTGCCGTGACTACAGAAAGCTAAATCGGGTGGTTTCGTTCTGATTTTGGTACCTTATTCCTTGAAGGTATTCGGTACCTGGAAAGCAGCATAGAATCAACATCTGAAACAGCTCTAGCTCCTATCAGATGCCTGTTTACCCACTTCATGCTATTCCCTGTCTGTCCACCATGGTCTAATGCTGCAGAAAGTGTAGGAAAGAATTTTGAGGATATGCAATTGATGAACTTGGACTTAAGGCATATGGACAATTAAATTTTGCTTTTGGAACTGAGCCCAAATGTGTCAGTAAAAATGAGCAGCAGAGTTTGACTTTAATGGAAGTATGATTGTAGAAAAGTTCCGCAGAGAAGTTGCAGGCAGGATTCACAATCTATTAAGCTGATGTTTAAATACAGATCTTAGAAATGGCGAACTCTCATGGAATTTCATATAAACACTCACTGTTACCTTTCTTTAATGCTTTGTTACGATATGGCAGGGCATGCTTTCCTCACTGCTGAAATGGGATTTAGGCAGGACTAGCTTTTAGTTACTAAATCAGTAGCTGAAATGTTGACTGGGGGGGGGGGGGAACAAAAATACCACCACCACCAAAACAAAAAAAAAACCCTGAACAACAACGACAAAAAAAAAAAAAAAAGAGTTGAAGCATCCTATCCCAATCTGACAGGATTTAATATAAATACACTCAAGTATCACAGACAGCTAGACACAGAGGCTCATTTGCAGACCTAGCAGAAAGGTTTAAGGATTAACTGAGAAAACTGAGAACATGAGGACTCCTGGGCCATCCAAGAGAAGTTATAAGAGAAGTCTAGCTGATAGTTGTAAGCAACATCTCACTTAACTTGGACTGTTTCAGTGTCTGTTCATGATCTTAAACCCCGACTGTCCATGTGATTATTGTTGGTATGAGCAGTGTTTTGTTTAATATGCAGGGTGTGTCTGGAAAAATACAGGAGATGGAGTGTGAGAGATGCATCTTTGTGCCTACTAATACTGACATTGCCATAAAGACTGAAATCAAACCCATATGGAAAACAGATATGGAAACATCAAGTTTTCCTGAATTATCTTTGTCATATTCTGCAGTGAAATGTCAGTATGAAAACTTAAATAGGTTAAGCTTACTCTGGTAACAAATTGGGATGAAATTCTGTTATTTTACTGGTTAAAGATTTGGGTCAGTCAGTTACTATTACAGAGTGATTAGATTGCTCAAGAGGCTTTGAAACAAATGTAACTAATGAATTAACCTCATTCACAGAGTGTGAAATCTGTTCTAGGAGAAATGCCAGCTAGTTCAAACAATACTAATTATGGAGTAGCAACAACAAGCGGTTGTCGAAGCTGTAGCTCATTCCTCAGTGTTTCTGTCAGAACTGGGAAAATGCAGTTCTGTACCAAATCTGCTTGAAAAAAGGTGGGATGGCAAAAGCAACCTGCATTTCTGAAGGTGGGAGCATAAATCAAATCCCTTGCAAGGTCAAATAATCCTACTTTAAGGTACTTCTACTCAGAAGTGAACTACATGCTAGCATTCTGCTGCAGAGCAATGAACTAGCAGTAACTGTATGTGTTCACCATATGGGGAAAGGCGTCCTAGAGTCACCTCTCGATTACAGCCCCAGGGACTTGGAATTTCACTAACCTGAAATTTTCTGAAATGTTAAAATGAACCATCACTTAATCTGCTCAGGTTTCTGCTCCTTGTTAATCTAAGTTTCACTGTAAAACCATTTATAGTATTTACAGATTTACAGAACTATTATCTTCATTAAACCAAAGACATTGTTCAGATCTGGAGTTGTGCTGTAGCTTTGCTCTGGCTGATAGTGGTCTGTGCTCTAGTTTTAAAGCCGGGACTTAAAATGTTTGCAGTGAAAATAAATGGCTTCTTCAGATGAAGGAAGAAATATGGCTTTAAGTTCTGAGTTCTACCCGTGCTACCCAAAGCTTAGACAGCTTCATTTCAGCAAAGACTTGAATCATATGCAGTAAAAAAAACTTGTTCAATCGCAAGTTATGTGATATGGGTACCCCTGAGTCAGGGCTCAGCTAACATCCTGAATTTTATACCAGGGTGAATCCAGTGACAGCTTCATATGCCAGTTCTGAGATACTCAGCACTTTATTGAGCTCTTATCATGGCTAAATATGATTACACTGAAAGTTTCTCTAAGCTTGTTGCTGTGGTCACTTTATTGACGGAGAATCAATATTTGATTCGGCACATAATTCCATGTTAAGCTCAGATCTCACTTCAGTTCTGGTATGCTGACAGGGCTTTAAATGTTAGGCAAAACTGTAGGTTCATTTGTTACCTTTGAACTTGCAGACACGTGCTATTGATTTCATGCAGAAAAACTACAGGAGAGGTCACTCTGGATTAGTTCAAACTAATCTTTTAGAACAACTATCTTAATGTTGAATAACATGATGCATGCATAATGCTGTAACATCCAGTGATCAGAAATGAAGAAACAGGATGAGAAATCGATACAGTAAAGTCAAAACAACTAGGTCTGGTAAAATTGAGACCTGGACACTATGCTATAAGGACCTGTAGGTGACTGTAAAGGAAGATCACGATCCCAGGACTGTCACAGTGAGATGTACCTGTTGCTGAAGATACTAAGCATGCTCCATTACTGAAGGTCTATAGAGCAATAGGGATCTTCCTGGTGTGAGAGAGGTAGTGATCTACCCTTGTTCTTCCCTGTCTCCCTGCAGAAAAGGAAGGTAGCAAAGGAGTCTTCACAGACTTTGTGCTGCCACAAATGTCCCCTTTGGTCCGTAGGCAAGACAGAAATCAGAACTACAAGTCCCTTGCTGGTGAAGATCCCACATGACTTATTTTAAGAGCATGACATTGTGCAGGTGGCTAACCCAGCATCCCCTAATGTAGATCCAAGGTGACAGATTGCACAGTTTAAATAGCAATTTGAAATATACAGCTGCAGAACATAGCTACGTATCTCAACATCTGTCTGGTGAGAAAGCAAAACATTTTCTTTGGTGTTATGAGGAGGAGTGTGAGCCATTACTAATCAGTGAAGGGAAGAAAAGAGCATGAAAACAAAGCTGAGGATGGTAGTCAGGGCTGGTCATGGTACTTCTCTGCATTTCAGATGAAAAACCTTGCTCTTTTTGCCCTTGACACTTGTGTGTGCCTTGACAGGGAAAGTGCTGCCTGTGAATACTAATATCAGAAAAACAGCCAGCAGGAGACTGTAGCTGGAGAAGGGGGGAGCAGGTGCTCAGCTGTAGCTGTGCAACAGGCTGCCTGGCCATGAAGAAGAGTGCTGTCAGGCAACACCAAGTTCTGTGGGAAGACGTGGTGGGTGTGTAGAATCGTTTGCTTTAATGCTTGTGCTCTCAGGACGGCTGTGGACTCGCAGCAGGAACATCTGGAGTACAGCCCTGCCGCTTGTTACAAACAGGTCTGGTCATGTACCAAAGATAGTAGTTCTACCAATGGTGTTTATTTGTGTATGTATTTGACATCAGCATAACTTGAAATGGTCTTTCTTCAGAACTTGCCCTTCAAAATTAGTGATATTTACCTGGCACAGTAAGTCCAGTCCTTCAGCTTTCCCTCGTGAGAAATTCCCCCATGGGATAACTTGCATGCTGTAGCAGCATAGTCGGCCCCTTGTCCCCAGTGGACAGTGTTATTCCTGAACACCACACCGTGTCAGAAAGGGGTCCCCAAAGGGCTGTCATCTAGGACACAGTCACCACAGAAGCTGGTGGGATTTTAGTTCTTTGAGCTGCTTAACAGCTCACTTGATAACAAGTCACATTTTTGCAGCTCCCACGGCCTGCTTGCACTGTAGTGTGGTCTGTGGAAAGATCCCAGGAAGAATTCCCTGGATAGGGACTGGTACTCACTGCTTGTATGTATCACCTTGTATGCCCCCTTTCTGTTGCTGTAGCTTTCTCATAAAAATGTAATAAAATCCCATGGGCTATTTGTCTAGAGACAAGGAAGGGCTCCTGGCACATTTCCACTGTCACATTTTGCTTATGGTCTGACCAGGTTTGTCTGACCTAGTTCTGTTTCTGTTCATAAACTGGGCTTAATGGTGAAGTCTTGGAAATGTTCCCAGCTCCTAAAGCCAGGCTGTTCCCTCTGCAGTAATTAATTCTAGTTCAAAAGCCCTTCACCAGCTATGTATCGTAACATTAACATAAAAAACATGTTCTCTGTGATTCTAAGCTTTGAACAAGCTTCTTATGGTGGTGAGACTTATATTCAATATCACAAGGGCACCATGGGACCCTGCTCATCAGTTGCTTGCTGCTAAGTGCATACTGAACTGGAAAATGTCTTTTCCTGTGTACCCATTACAGAACTGTTATCACAAAATAAAATGAAGCTTTGGATTGTTTTTACTAAGCTGGGTGTGATTTTTCATTCCAGTGTAACTTTCCATCATTCGCAAAAAAAAGAATTTGGGAACAAGTATAATAAATTGAAACTTGATACGCAATAATAATTTGAATTCCATGAGGCTCCTGGAGAGTGCTCAACAATTATTACAGACAAGGAGAATCATTAGCACTAACCATCTAGCAAAGAGGCATCTTTATGAGGAAGCTACAGCTTCTGCTGGTAGGAAGGCAAATAATACAGTTGACCTTGCTAGCATGCTTAGGAGGGGAAAGAAAATGATGTGCTTGGGTTGTATGCATGTTAAAGCAAGACAAACTCACTGGAAGTGGAATGGAAGATTTTGAAAAATAGGTAGGATCGGGGCCTTAAGGAGCTGTTAGGAATCAAAAACACTGCCATCAGCTCTACACTGAAACATTTGAAAAGGGAACCTTCCAAAAGCTGGACATTGCTCATAGGTGCTGTTTCTGTAACTGCCACAATAATCAGCTGAAGACTGACGTCAAGACTCAGATGTATGGGCTCAGATGTATTTTGTCTGCTGGAAAACATTTTGTCAACTTTGTAGAGGCTGCTTAGATTCCTTCTGCTGCCCTTGAGTTATTTGCAAAGTTTGCCTTAGCTTTGCTGACACCTGGAGAGGGAAGGGGTTGGTTCCCTTGGCCAAGGTCTGAAAGCGGACAGTGTGTTAAAAAGAAAGGTCAAGTGTGGTTCAGTAGCTTTCAAAAGAGGTCTTGGGTATTTTAAGCACAACACTTCATTTAAAGTCAAAAGACTGAATTGTGACACCCTTCAAAGAAAGCGAAGTTGTTACTTTTAGGACAGCTCCTATGGCACTGTTACGTCCCTGTAAGTGTTCCTAAGGAAGCAAAACTACCACATATCTGCAGTGTGGAATGGGTTGCTTTCAAAGCATACAGAACTGAAACACCTCAAAGCTTAGCCTCATCTTATCTTGTCTACAGTTTCAACTTGTGTCACTACTTTGAAAGCTAAGATAAAATGTAGACTTAGGTCTCCTTGAACTCAGCTGACTTGAGGAAACTGCAGACATGATGGACCTGCATTCTGCAGGCAGGGGGGTAGGATGCAGGCACGTCTCTACCCTTTGTCCTTAGTTCAATACAGAATGCAGCAGACTGCTATTGACCCAGATCTCAAAGGGCAAAAAACAGGGGAGTTTTGGCACTAGGTTTTCGAATAGTGGGCTCGATGAAGTAAGACGAAAGTATGTCGTCGATTCTTACTTGCTTGTTTTCAATCATCTGAGCTGTCACAAGTACGACTGCCTCATTATTCTTGGACCCTCAGCTGAATTTTGATGACTAGCGTGGGAAGTGTTTAAAGCTACCAGACTCCTCAGTGCTCCAGACAAGGCTGCAAAGTCTTGGTTGCATCAGAAAGGTTTAAAGTCAAATCAGCTGTCATAAAATTTAATAGAGCAAGTGAAAAAATTCTGCTGTGGTCCCCAGTAGCAGCACTTCAGGTATACCATCTTGAGAACTGTAAATGCTTATTTGTGTTTTTATCTATTCACTCTTTGATTTGAAAAAGGTGTAATAGACCTTTAAATATTCCCTGAGCAATTGTGGGGGGCCCTGTAGTGTTAAGCTATATGTAACCTGGGATAGAGAACTCTCAAAGCTGAGATAAAATATTGTAGCAGCGGTTCTGTTTCTTAGACTGGAAAATAGGATAGAAAACTCATTCCTTGTACAGCTGACAAACACATGTACACATCTGCTGGAGCTATGCATGCCAAATAGACTTGAAATTGCTGTTGCCCTGCAGAACATGAAATCTGGATGGCGAATGGTTATCTAACATGAAATATTTGGCAGAAGTCTCAAAAGCTAATTTCAGCTCTTTACTTTGTTCTTTAAGGGAAATAGGTTTAATTGGAAGCTAATCCTTTTCTTAGAAGTATGATGCTCAAGAGGACAAAAATGTTACTGGTGTTTAGGAATAGTAAAAGTCCTGTTGATGCAAGGGCTTCTGGATGCTGGCTAGCAATGCCAAGCTAAATTGCATATATCGAGAACTTTGCTTTGTGGCTCTCACATCTAAATAAACTTGTGACTTCAGTTAAGAATGTACTCCAAGGATGTACCAGTCATGCCACTAAACTTGGGTGTCTGATGCTAATCTGAATAACTTACGTGGATGGAAACAATTGATTTCACGGCCTGAGACCCCACCTTTGAGGGACAGGGGTCAGATATCCAGCTGGGGTGGGTGCTGGTAAGGATCCGTGGCCCCTTGGGTTGTAAAGCTTAGGGGGCACGCTGTTCTGCAAATACTCACAGTGAGTTACTGCTCTAGGAGCCAGGTTAGGCTCTGTAAGGTATCCAGGTCTACTAACGGTTAGAAAAACAGTGAAGTAGTGATTAAATTAACATGCTAGTTCTTTGTTCTTTGAGTAAATTGACTGTTCCTGGCAGAGTGAAGGACCTAGTCTTTTCTCTAGGGTTGTGGCTGGGATCCATCGAATGTTACAGTAGTCATGGCAGCCCGTTCTTTCTTGGGTGCCTAATCGCAAGCAGAAAGCATGAAGCAGTAACTCTGCATCTTGGATCTTGTGAAAACAGTACCAAGATGAAGTGTGCCTTTAAGTGAAAATAGGGAAACAGCTGGGAAGGACAGAATAAAATGAAGCAACTTCATAACCAAAACAGCATTACAGTGTTGCAGAGAAATATAGGGAAGTGAAGGGTCACATCCCAGAAAAATTTCCCTCTGCAACAGTCAATTCATTTACGATGTCAAGAGTGTGCAGTCTTAAAGTGACTTGGAGCTTCCCCTATCACAGTAGCCAAAACGAAGATGTAATGGAGTTGTTGGTTCCTCTAAATAGTCTGCGCAGAAACTTTTCAAAGGGATTTTTCATTGCGTACCAGTTGGGGCAATCACAACTGCCTCTCATGTTAAAAGCAAAACCAGAATCAACTTGGAAGTGTAGTATTTAGTGGGAAATGGGGACGTTAAATACAAGAATTGATCACATTTGTTTAACAGCCATCTTTGTAAGAGGACCAATAAAAGGCAATCATAACACTCCGTTCCTGCAGGAGACTCGTAAAGTGTTCCAAAATGTAACAAGAGCCAAATCCATCTTTCAGATAGAAGTGCATCTGTCTTGTTGCTGAAGTGTATAGGTTGCAGGGATAGTCAGGTTAAATATCATTAATCATACCTGATCTATATTGAAACATGTGGCAAGAGTGTAGGCAATGTAAGGAATGGAAGAAACTTGGGATCTTTTCCAAGTGAGGGATACTAACAGGCTTGCATCCTGCTTCCACCTCAGTCTCCCGGGACAGATTGTCTGGAAATAGTTAATCAAATGCTTGCTTGGATATGTATAAAGGGCTCAACGTTCAAATTGTATGGCAATGTGGGTGTTATAAATCAGCATAACCTGAAAGAAGAAAATGAACTGTAAACCTGCTAAAAGTGCTCTAAGCTGCTCTTAGCTGCATCAAAGTACTTGCGTAACAGTGATAGAAACAGGGCATCATTGCAAAGAAAATCAGCCCAGCAATGGTCAATTTGTGCTTGGTAATGAGTATAATATAAAAGAAGGTGCTGAAGAAGTGCAAAGTGGAGAATAATTCACAATCACATGGTTGAGCAAGACATTTTGGCCCTGAAGAGGTTAATTCTCTAAGAAGAGGTTACTGGCTATCTGGCAACTGAGGTTAACAGAGATCTTGTGGGTTTTTTATGACTAATGCTATCATTAAAGTAATGGTCAACTTTTACTCCTGCTTTTATTCATGATGCAATAAGCTTTAATGAAATTATGAGTTTGTCATAGATCTCAGGCTTTATTAATCATCTGAAAATTTTTAATAATTGGTATAATGCATATGATGGGAGAACAGCTTTTGTGTCTTGCCAGCCTCTTTCCATCGCTTTAACCTGCTGTTTGAAGTAAGAAGACACTGGAGTTCATAGTGCCAGTTGATATGATCAGTCCCAGCATAAGTTTCACTGGGTTGTCTAGTCAACAGGCTGCCTTCTGAAGAGTCCTGGTTGTGATATTCACTTCAGCATTTGTCTGATTGGAATAAACCATAAAAATGTGTTAAAAGTTGACTGGATCAGTTCTAGACAAGCTAATGATGAACTCTTGCATGCGAATTGTTATCTCCGTGAATTAGACTTTAGACTTCAACTCTCTCAATTGAAAGAAACAGTACTTTACATGAGCTCTTGCTCTGGGACAGGCAGTTTCTCTTGTCTCATGTTAACTGCTTGCAGGTATCTAGTGTCCAGTATCTTTGCAAATACTTCAGTGTCTTTATCTCAATCCACAAGTTTTACCTCTTTCTTTTTGATTCTCTCCCCCATCCCACTGCGGGTCGGGGGGGAGTGAGCGAACAGCTAAGTGGTTGCTCTAGCTGCCTGCCAGGTTAAGCCACGACACACATCCTTAGGTGCTTTTTAATGGGTACATATTCTTGCAAGAAAGTCTGTTGTGGGGACACAATTTTAAGCCTTCTCTAAACATGGCCTAAACTTACTTAGTGGTTTTAACCAGGCATTATATTTCATCTTCTTAGCACTGGCAGCTCAACTGCTGCTGTACTGCTACAGCCCAGTGGTGTATTTCCTGCAAAGCAAGCAGAGAAACGTTTTTTGTTAGAAATGACTAGGTGCAATTGGTTCATGTTGGCACTAGTGAAATGGCTGATGAAGTAAGATGAAGTATAAACCTATGCTATTCATAATCAATGTCTCCTTTTCATCGTTGTAATGCCCATGGTAGAACTATCAGGGTCCTGAGGGTACTCATGGTCCGCAATGGCTCCTCAGGGGCGTTCTCTTCCACACCCTGGCTATGGAGCCAGGAGTCTGTTCAAGTCCAGGGCCTTCCCTCACTTCCTGAGCTCCATTGGTAGAGTGCTGGTCTCCAGCTCAGCCATGTCTGTGCCAAGGCCTATGCCTGGCCATGGGCCCTGGTGATCTTAACCCCAACTTATTGATTGACTTTCTTGTTTGACCTTGGACCTGTCTTACCACTATGGACCTGCCTGGTGGTCTCTAGGCCAGTCTGATGCTGGTTACTCTCATTGGGCCCCACCCTGACCTGTGCCTTGACTTCCCAGCTTGGCCTCGGACCTGCCTTATTGCCACAAATGTGTCTGGCTGTTTGGACTAGTTGGTGCTCCCTGGTAAAGGCCTAGTAGGAGACCACTGGCAAAACACCCATTTCATTGCAGGGATTATTCTGTTTTTCAAATCTGGCTAAAAGCTCTTTCCTGTTAAACCTTTACAGCACGTGTAAAGCAAGAAGTTAGCGTGGTTAATTTTCAGTCTTTTCAGTGAAGAGCTTACTGATGTCAGTGAAGTTTGTCACCGTATTTTTTTTTAGCTTGTTCCAAATCACTTGTTTGAGGCCAAGGAAGGGAGGACTGAGGCTGAGCAGTTGAACCACGAGGGTTGCAGCCATGCTGCCTAGACAGGAAAACAGCAGAAGCAATTCAGTGTGGTCACCTCCTGTGTTTACCCACTCTTAATTTTCATGTGTGATGAGCTCTCTTCAGACGATTTAGCATTCTGAAATGAGCTTTTGGTTAGTTCTATGGAAACACGAGCTCTGTGGCAACCAAGCACAAAAAGGGAATTGAACAGAACATTATGCTACTTTGCATAAATCCATAGTACATGTGAATTTGAATATTGCTTGCAGTATCTAACAGCAGGAATGGAAAGAGCTCAGACGGATAGGTGAAGCTATAGATCTGCTTTTTTTTTTTTTTAGGTTGAGACTTCTCAGGTAAGTTACTAAATACGTAAAAACCTTATGTGAGCTGGAGCTGGTTGGGGCTGAGGGAGTCATGATGTGATTTCTTTTATGTTCTTCACTAGGCAACTTCTTTTAGCCATAGTGAAATAGGATGTTAGACTGGACTGCCCTTTTCTGTGATCTGGTAAGGTGGTTAGTGATGCGGTGAAATACTGCTCAGCGCTTCTGAAGGGTTATAATACAATGACTATTTCTCAGTCTTAGTGTTAGGTTGGATGCTGACTAACTTGAGTTGGCCAAGGGAATGGACAGTCATGCCTGTTTAAAGCTTGGCAACACGCAGCTTGTCATCACTAGTTAGGAGGACATATTAATTTTCTGAAAACAGAACTCTAACCACATCCAAAGAGAAAAGTATGCACTATATAAAAAATATACACTTAGTCTCTAGCACTCTGATAAGCTCATGCTGGCTGATTAAGCATACAGTGACATTTGACTGACCTTGTCAGCTGGAGGGGTGAATGGATAAAATAAATGAGCTTTCAGTCTCTGACTGAACATATTTAATATGCTGGGTAGGAGGTCAGTATGACTCATCCTTTCCATTTGCTGGATAGCCTGGTATTTGTAGAGAAAAATCTGTCCTTCTGTTGAATGCTTCCAGAGATGTAATGCTTCTTGATACTTGAATCCACTACAGGTGCCTTTCCAAACTGATACCCGGGTTCTGTAAAGCTGCCACACCTTAGCATGGCTCTCTGAAAGTGATTCAGTGTGAGTATTGCAATTTGGTCCCAAAGAGCAAGGATTGCCCCCGTACCACAAGGCTGACTGCGTTCCTTAACATGCCACGGGCCACTGCAGCTTGAGACTGCATCCAGATAACGGAGTTGCTTCTAGAAGGTACCCTAACTCACTCCTTCCCTGAACATGGGAAGTGGAGTGTGGCTTTTGTGCTGAACCAAACACCGCATCTCATTTAATGAGACTGCCTGATACCAGACTTGAAGAAGGCAGCAGACTCAGCAGAGGTCTAATTCTGTCCAGGTAACAGCAAACTCTGAGAACAAACAGTAATCAGCTCTTCCTGCCTCACTGAGAGCACGCTGCTGTTCAATAACCTGCTTCTAAAAAAAGGTCCCTGAGGAAACAGTACGCTGTACATGAAGATCTCTATAGGAGTTTAATTAGGTGGTGTCCTTCGAGAAACATACTTGCTTCTTCTCAAGTCTCTTTAACAATTGGGCCTCTAGTTCCTAATTATCTTGTTCTTTTGGACTGGGACAGCTAAATAATTATGATCTGAGCTGAGTGAATGAATGCAGTAAAGTGATGTTCTTAAATGCAATCAGCCACCCATTGCTCTGACAAAAAGTGTGATAACATAGAAACACAGCCTTCCAAGAGATCGACGTGAACATAAGAATGCTGCAAAATGTTTGCAGAAGTTTGCCAGGAATTAATCAAGTTAGCTTTACCTTGTACAATGATATAGGTCCTCCATGCTCCAGCTGAAGCTTTAAGTGATTTCTAAATGAGCATGACGTTAAGTGAGCAGAAACCTAATCAGTAATTGATAGATCTAGTTGCATGTCCCTGTCACCACGCTGTCTCCGATACGCAGACCAGATTAAGCCACAGAGCCCTTAGTGCCGCGTCTAAGTAGGTTTAACTGTACTACAGTGATGTTAGAGGCCTCATTATGCTTCCAGTTATGAAAGGTGAACCCCCAAAGTGAGAAAGTAGTGCAAGAATAAAGTAAAATTTGTCCAGCACCTTGGCCAGTATTAGCTCACATGGGAAGGCTAAATGCAAAAAAGAGGTGGAGGATTACTGTACACAAATGGCTAATCTTTTTTTCTTTTTTTTTTTATCTCCCAGCTGTCTAGACAGCTAGACAAATGCCAGGTTAATTTTTCAAGACACTGAGTGCAAGATGTTTTAACCCTTCATCCTTTATCATGGCGTCAATCTGCCCAGATTGTCTGGTAGCTATTGATCCTATATCTGACAGACTAGAATTTTTTTCAAGGTTATATCACTTGATAAATTAAAAAGTATCCCTGTCCAAGATTATAGTGAGTTTGGTATGTTTCTAAGTTGTTGAATGAAATATAAAGGTAGCTGAGGTTGTGAAAATAGCATAGGAGCAATGAAACCTAAGAGATTGGTCTGAATGACACCTGTAAGTCCAGATCTCCTTGTACTAATATAAGTGTTGTTGGGCTTAAAACTTCAAAGTGAAACAGAAGGAGAGTTCAGAAAAATTCTAATACTCAAGATTAAGGTATAAACATACTACATTTGAAATGAGATGTGTATATTCTCATAGCTGCTCAACTCCCTGTCTCACCCTTCTCCCTCCCAATTCTGCTGTTGATGTCAATCTTCTCCAATCTGCTGCATGAAGAAGTGTTTTCTAGCTGTGAGAGCAAACACCAGACTTCACCAATATGTTTCTCTCTGCTTTGATGCCCTGCTGCAGCTAGCGAAGGCAGCAGTGCTATTTAGATCTTCGTTTCTGCCTCTAACAGACTCCACCAAGCCCTGACTGGAGTTCATAGTATGTGAAATTCAAAAGGTGGCTGCTGGGTTAAACCTTTCCTGGACAAAAACTCAGTGTAGTACATGCTGTTTTGCATGACACTGTTGTGTTTGGACTGAGCAATGGCATTTGGCACAATATCATTGAGCAGGAGGCGATGGCACTGTAGACATATGATGGATAACAAGCTTGTGGCCCAAAGCAGTTGCTCACATCAGATCTATGGAAATTCATACAGTGTATGATTAACACTTGCTATCAAGCAGAATCTTAAAAAGCTGTTCACAAAGAGGGAAGGAAAGCTTATAATGGTTCGTAATGATAGCTCTTACAGAGAACTTGCTATCCAACACTTCGTACGAAGCCATCTGCCACACTGGGAGAGCACAATGGAGCTGCATCGTAATTCCTAATGTGGGGCATGACCTGCAGTGTGGCAGATAGAAACCTGGGTATGGCATTCCTTTGATGTAGCCGAGATTGTTACCCCCACAGAGTCCATAAGCAAAATTTAAACGTGCTGTCAGTGGTTTGTTGCCCAGCCTTGGGGTGTAACAACTGAAACTGCTTTGTGGCCTACTGCAGACGCAACAAAGATGCTTTTCTAGCAGCCCCCATGAGTCCCAGACTGTATTTTGTGTCTGTTCCCTTTCCAGAATTCAAGAGGAAAACTTAGACATGCTGCATTATTGCATCTTGAACATTAGAGATCTGATTGGCACCAGAAGATTCCCCCCTTGGGTAGATCATCTATGTAGGGAAGCAGTAAAGCACAAATATCTACACATTTAGTAGCATAAATATTGACAGCACTCATGTTTGGTATGAGAAGGAGCACCAGTTACGGTTTGTTGAAGCATCAAATTGGAAGACAGAACTGGATACTGTGTGCTGACAATAATTAGCTGATTGGCTTTTATGCTATACTCGAATTATGTTTCAACTGTTCAAGCAAAATCACTCCACTATCCCTACACAGAAAGAAAACTAGTACTTTAGTGCAGAGGAAGTAACCCTGAATACAACTTTATTTATTAGCATAGTGCAGTACAAGCATAGGAACATCATAGTGTGACCTGAATGAAATGACTTGGCAGGCTGAAAAGCTTGTCAAGTAATCTTTTCTGCAGCCAACACTCATTAGTGCTCCAGCGTAGTCTAATCTGTATACGTTTCCATTTAAATTTTTGATCAATTTCCTTACACAAGCTCAACACTAAGTATCTTTCATGTGAGATGCCAGCTGACTTCACCAGTGAATGATCACATCTCTATTACTTTATGTTCAGCCATACATTCCTTCGGCCTCTGACCCTGTTCCTTGCGTCCATTCTCTTTAGGGTGCCTAGTTTGCATTTTAACTTTAGTTTTGACTGCTGTTGCGTTCCCTGAACTGTTAATAACAGCTATGTGTTGGAAGAGCTGACTCGTATTGCAGCTGTGCTTTTTCAGCAGGAGAGTGTTTCTTAGTTGGGGGGAACCCCAGAATTTCATTTCTAAATAATCAATGAATAGAGAATATCCCAAGTAGAATCTGCCCTGGCTTCAGTGAGAGCCAGGAATTTACTCATATTAAGTGAAGTAATGTTTATTCTCGAGAGTCAGGAAACAGCTTTATCTTCCATAAAGATACTTGAGACATGTGAGCAGAGAGTCTAATCTACTGTATGGGAATGCTGTGATGGTAGTCAACATAGCTTAAATCTGGCTGGCAGGCCTGTCTCGTAACCACATGACTAGTTTCCTTCCCTTTTTAAGAGGGATTAGCAAGTAAAACTACTAAGGGTGTATTCAAGCACTTGAAAATTTCTGAGAAATGACTGTGTTTCAAGGGCACATCTGTTATCCACATTGGTGGGCCAGTCTGTCCAACTGCAATTGCCTTTTTCTTCTGGATTTTGGCAATACCCATTTCTAACAAACCTTGCTGGCAATGGGTGTGCCATCTTCAGTCTAACTGTACACCAAAAGAGCGATTCATGGCAATCAGTTATTAGTCACAGCTCAGACATTTTTGATTGCCATAAAAAGACACTTTTTGAATGAAATGGACTGAGTTTTGGTGCACTTAGGAATCGGAGCACAAAATTCTGTCTTTTCTAGCCATTTTCCCCTGAAATCTTGAGTATTGTCTTTTTAATTGTCTCAGAATCAGTGACTCCTCTCTGAATGGGACCATCACAGCTGACAACCCTGCCTGTAAAATCTCTTCACTGCTCTTCAAATACTTCTAATTCATTTCCCACAACCATATGGTTGTCATGAGGATTTAACCTCTGTTCTCAGTGGGGCTTTCATTTCTACAGGCAGAAGAGAAGCTCACCGTATAAAATCCCAGCAAATACAACCACCACAGACTTGTTACATCATCAGAAAAGATGCAAGCTGCTTTCTGAGAAATTAAATGACTAAAAGGCTACAGCCTCCGGAAAATGCCAAAAAAAAAAAAAAAAGCTTCAGAAGAAAACTGAAATGTGCTTCTGGCAAACCTAGTAAGATTCTTGTCTTCGATAAACGGTGGAAACTACCACAGAATTTTGGTAATGATGCCTCAAATGTAGGAAGTCAAATGCATCATAGTTCCCTGAGTCTATTGCTGTCTAGTTTCTTATGGCTGCATCTCATTTTGAAAAGGCATTATCATAATACTACTGTGAGCACTGAGGCAGTAGCTAAGCTTTAGCCATCATATTCAGAGGCTTGAGGCAGAGATAAGTCACTTAATGTTTTTATCTCATCAGGCATATGTTTGTTACGTGACCCTCACCTTGGGAGAGCCCTTCTTCCAAATTTGCATTATCCCACCCTGACTGATGAATTTATAGCTGATGTGGGGAAGGGAAATGCCGTTATGCCAAAGCGCAATTAATTTTATAAGTCAGCTCAGCCCATATTTTCTTTTAGTCTTTCACACCAACTCCCCTTAATATTCAGCTTCATAGGCCGGTTTTCAGGTCAGGCTCCTTCCTGTTGCCTTCAAACCCTCGGTGTTAAGTGCTGCATGTACATGAAAGGAATATTCTCATAGTGGGAGCTGTGGTGGCAGCAGAAGGTTTCTAAGAATATATTACACAGTAGGCGTGTTGTACCACGGATGTCTTCTCTGAGCTCTGTAAATAGTGGACTGAACTATTACAGACAGCTACTCCCCCACAAAGCTAGTATTGGTTAGGGAAAAGCAACACTAATTTAGTTTCTATATAATAAGGTTTCTTTAATGTTTGAAGTCAATGAGCTTTGCAAACTTCTGGGCATAGTATTTTGCAGCTAGATTCAAATACATAAGGCAAAATAATATAAATGTGTTACCGAAACTTAAATTTAAGAAGAAGCAAACCAAACTGAGTAGACTGAAAAAGGAATTCTCTCCAAAGGCACAATGCATTTTGTGCTGATTCCGTTAAGGATTTTATGACTTTAGATACAGCTAAGCATAATGCTTTTACATGGAGGAGCAGCATGATGGATGATGATTTTTAAAAGCGAAATAGCAGTGCTGCTCTTCAGCTGCACTCAGAGTTGCTTACCAGCTTTTCTCTTGAGACTTAATTAAAAAGAATATGCTGTCCATCTTCATATGGAAATACTGGCACACTAGAAACATTGGTTTGCTGATGTTACTGATTGGTGCTTAAAAAGCAGATGTGCCCAGGTGTCATATTTTTATTTAATATGACTGATTATCGTAAATACTCCTGCTTTCTTACAACTCACAAATCTCAGTATTATGGGCCTGGGAAGCTGCAGGAGGTGCAGCCTGAGTTTACGGACTTGGAAAGACAACATACGCGAAACAACAAGTTGTTCAGTGTCATCCGTCATCGCAAAGAAATTCCTCTGCCCACTCCTTCCTGTTGCCTTCTGGATGGGAGATGATCCTGTGAGCTTGTGGGATGTTGCTCCTCATGACAACGCTGTTTTCCAACGTCCCTTATGCTGCTGCTATGATACAATCATATACACATATATTATGACACCAAGCAAAATAAATTGTGGCCAAGGTGGCAATTTCCCTCCAAGGTGAAGATGCTGATGACTTTGCAAAGCATGTTTTAGGAAGCAGGATGTGAGCTTTGCTACCTCTGTTCCCTTGATCCTCAGGGCTACCCGAGCATTGCAGTGATGTCAGGATACAGCACACTGTCTGCCTGCAGATTCTTCTTGAGAAGAGTAAAACTTGGGACTTCAAGAAGGCCCAAGTGTGAGTCTGGAAGGTGCAAGGATTATGTGCATTAACATTAAAGGAGCAACAAGCAAGAGAAGCAGGTGAGGGAGAAAATATGATTTAATATAGAGTTCAGCCAGAGCAGAACACGTGAGGACCGCGGAAGCGAGGCAAGCAGCTTGTGCCCTGGTATGTCCATGTGCTGGATCAGAACTGCCTCTGCAAGCGTGGTGCCCTAGAGTGAGGGAATTCAGCTGGCATCAGGCAGAGCCTCAGTCCTGGCTGTGACACCGGCAGGATACTTCTCTCTTTCCTGGTGTACTGCCGTGACTGTGCAGACCGCAAACTTTTATGGCAGTATCTGACAAGGCTGTTCCACTACTTTCACATACTCCAGGAGTTTGAACCCCATTTGGCCTTAGAGTAATTAAGGTAAATAGGTTGATAATGCTAAGGATAGATGTGATGGAATTGCACCTAAAAAAAAAAAAAAAAAAAAAGAGGCTTTAACTTTGACTGAAATGTATTTGTAGGACAAGTTATTTGCAGATTAGATTCAGTATGAGTGTTGAATTTCTTTAGTGAGTAAAGCCTTCACTTGACTGCAAGAAAGCCATAGCTTTTTGTATCTCTTACTATAGTAACTACTAAATGTATAGCTGATACATATGCACTAGTGAAGCATCAAAGCCAGCTCAGCAGCAAATTAGTGACTATTTCTGTTGCTGAAAAGACTGCTCATTCTTATAAAACGTCTGTTGTTAAATTTCTGCTAAGTCAGTATAAACAACCTATTTTCTAATTGCTATTTGGGATGATTCTGCTTCTGAAAGTTTAGTCTTAACTAAGCAACTATTTCTGGAATAGATGTATGTATGTCTGGAATACATGTCAGCTAAGAGCAGGAAAGACTTGGTCCATGAGACAGAATTATGAGCAGTGGTTCAGACGTTCGTGCTTTGAGTTGGTCATATCAGGAAGTCTTCAACTAGTTAAATTCTTTGGACAAAAGTTATAAGAAACTGCGATTTCAATTGTGTTAGTAGCTCTGTTAATACTATACAGATCATGAAAATGTTGAATAACTACCCTTGTAGGTATATCTGCAGAAAAACACAGCTAAAACATAGATCATTAATGATGAATTTCTGGCAGTTGTGCATAACATATTTATTTTTATATCTTATGTTGTAACTACTTCAAAACCAGACTTGTCAAGTCCTGTCTTTCCCAGGAAATGCCTTCATCCGCTCTACTAGCAGAAGTCTTTTTTTGCTGGTGTTATGGGAAATAAAACTTAATGGCTTTTAACCAAGTAATGGAAGAGTGTTTCCCATAATAAACCCTAGGTCATCACCAACATTTACTATATACTACTGGCATTTAGGACAGGTGAGGGTTTTTTGCCGTTGTAGTAAACAAGATTGAGAGTATCTTGGGAATAACAGAGGCACAGCCTCGCAGCTTGGTAATTGCTAATAGGGGATTACCTTCCCTTCTCTAAGCTGTAGGAGGGAGTTCCCACTCAAAGCTGCTGCAGCCAGATAATTTGTACATCTTCCAATCTACTGCTCATCCTTTGCCTAAGAAATTATTTAAAAGAAGATACACTGTCTCTGCCCCAGTTTTTCCTGCTGCATTTGAAGTGCTACAAGCAAACAGGGATGTGGTAAATTGTTTACTTGAACTTCATATTACAATTTCAGGTCCATGGAACCAGAGCAGATTTGCCTTGGGAGCAGAACTAATATTTTTCAGTCCTGAGCATTCACTAAAGACTTCTCCTGTATTCCTGACCGAGTGTGACATTTGGAGTAGAAAAGCACAATCATATCTGCTCAAATCTTTTCAGCTGCATCTAGTGTAATTGCCAAATTGAATCTTGTGATAACATAAGTGCTTGATTTATTGTAGCCAGCCTGTGAGATTTCTAATAAAGTTGTGTAATGCTAGGCTGTTGTACAAAACCTAGTATCTGCAATTACATGAGACCATCTCTTTTACTGTAGGAAAGGTGGCTGCAGTGACATTTGAAATGTGGCCTGAGGGAACACTACTTGCTAAAAGGAGCAGCTGATTTTTTGTTATTCTGGGAGGCTGAGCATATGGTGCAGCACAAAGCCAAACAAGTTTCTCCCTGTGCTTTGCCAACCTGTCTCTTAATGTTCCCTGCAGTCTTCTCTCCCTCTTTGGCAGGCAAAAGTTTCGCATGCCACTTTTCCAACTTATTAGATATAGCGGTAAGACATTGGCTTTCCCTATAAACCAGGCGTCATCAAAGTCATGGCCCAGTAGCCGTGTGGGTAGTCTAATGCCTGTATTGCAAATGTGCGGATGCCTTTCATTTCACTCCTTGCACTGCACTTGGTCGAACCTGTTACTGTATTCTTCCATAATATTATCAACTGTGGTGTTCCAATTATCTTCACAAAGTACTGAGACTGGCCTCTGCTCCACTGTTTCTTCTCTGTCGTATGGCAGTTTGAGCTCAAAGACGAAGAAAGTATTTGTTCAAGAATAAAATTAATTGGCTCTTAAAAAGCATGGAGAACTAATTTGAGCCTTGATTAGAGCCAAGACCCTTCACCAGAAACTGTTTGCTAAAGAAACTTTTATATTTCCTTGGCACTAACTTTATCTGGAAGGTTGGATCTGGCTGACAATGAATTATTCTGTTGCAATTCTGTGAAACTGAAGCTTATTAGACAAATCCTATGAAATCAAGAACACGAGAAAGTCTAAAAA
Source organism: Grus americana (assembly GCF_028858705.1). Lineage (NCBI taxonomy): Eukaryota > Metazoa > Chordata > Aves > Gruiformes > Gruidae > Grus > Grus americana. Next base: position 41,146,824 of record NC_072857.1, read on the forward strand.
AGAGGAAAGATGGTGGTGTAGCAGTGGATTGGTAATTCATTTGATCAGATTTTCAGGCACTGAGTTAATACCTTGTGATGGAGAGTTGATATTTCCAGCGGAGACCTCAATCGCTTAACTATTTAGGTGGATTACACTGATGCTGGGTGCTGTGCACAAGGCAGAATCTCAAATCTCCAGGCAAATGTGCACTTTTGAATGCTTGTCTCTACAGCTGCAATGTCTTTAATCTCCAGTGCAAATGGCTTGCTCAGTTTTCTAATAGTACAGCTCAAACATACTAGTAATTTGGTTTTGGGACAGCATGGCTACTGCCCTTGTCCTTTTAATTACAGTACCATGGATGCTTTGGGAGACAAATTATTTGTTACTCTGAAAAATGAAACCAAAGGCTTACTTGTGCGGAAAGAATCAAGGTCTGCGCTCGAGGTCTGGTGTTGCATACACTGTGCAGATAAAAAGCATCTCTCTCTTGAGTTGAGCTGGATGCCTGTTGCATTAGCACAAGAAGCTCCCCATAGTGCAAGTGGCTTCTCAGAAGCAGAAACACTGTCAACTCAACTCTGAAGCTACGTAGCTCATGAAGTGTGTATCTAGCTGAAGGCAGCAAAAAATTGTGCAGCTTCTTTGAGATCAGTGTGCTACTGATTGATTAAAAAACAGAAAAAATCCAAAAGTAGATCAAGCCAGAGGGGTCTATCTGACAGTAATAGCATCACTGGTTTCACTCTGATTAGCCTGATTTTACTTAAATTTAGGTATCAGTTGTGACTAATGCAATGGATTTGGGCAATAGCTTGACCTTCATGTTTCGTCCTTCTAACCGGAATATAGTGCACTCTTTATCTGAGTCTAGCAACATCCTATTAGAAATGCATACAAGAAATTAATTATTCAAGCTTGTTATGGTGTGCCTTAAGTTTCTTGTAGACCAATATTGTAAAAGAAAAGCTTTATAATCCCTTGGTGGAAAGTAGATGTTTTAATATCTGCAGATTGTATAAAAATTTACTCCAGGAACTCACTTATCTTGCGTTGCACTACTGGCATTCTGCTTTTGTCCTTGGCATGAGCAGCAAGGCACAGTCCTGTTAAATAACACCTCCATCTTGAACAAAAGATTATGGGATCCTGATGCTTTAAAAATGGTGAGGAATCCAACCTCTCTCAGCATGCCGTTGCCATCTAAAACTGAGATCAAATACTGCTCTCAAACTGTTTTCTTGCATTCCAACTGTGTAATTTTGGGCTTAGAAGGAACTTAAAAATACATCTAACCAAATAGCATTGTTTATTTTCCTTCTTGGCTGTTTCATCAGGACAATCTGATCAGTTTTCTGTAGTGGTTATGCTTCTTTCACACCTTAAAATATAAGATACTGCAAAGTTTCCTTCCCTCTCACACTGGATAAGCTAGATGGGCACTTCTGTTCTGCCGAATGTGCCAGTCTGTGAACCATCAGGTTGTGCGTGGGACAGCCTCTGTCACTAGCATAACTTCACATGTAATGTACCAGTCTAAGTTCTCAACAGAAATGAGCTACAATCCATTTTAGTAGCTATACTGTATACCAAAAATACTTTAGTTTCAGCAAGGTTAAACCTGAAATGGGTTTGGTGCCTCTTAGAACTGGAGCTGGCCTTTAAATAGACCTAAATCAGTACATTTACAGAGGGAAGAAATAGCCTCTTGGGTACACTCCCCTCTGACCCAGAGTTGTAGATTGAAAAGCCACGAAAAATAAGTTTTGTAGCCATAGCTGATACTTTGGAGGTTGTGATAATGCCCCAAGCAATGTGTAGCAATTCCAGCAGCTGACTCGAGAGAGAAATTGTGAGTTTGCACTGAACTTCTGGTGGAGACAGACTCTGCTGTTAGCTTGGAGCTACAATGTCTATAATAGGAGTAATTAACATTCAAGGAGAAAAATCATTACTTCTAAAACACAGCTTTTGTTCTCTAATACTTATGCTCTCAGCTATCATGTAACGTGAACCTTGAGAGAAATGCTTTTATGAGTAGGAATTCCACTTTAGCTTGTCAGGCTAACTTGTACCAACTAACTTATGGAACAGATTTAGAGAGTCAAAAGTCTTGTTTCACTGATTCCTACAGCAAGTATTCAGAATACTTTGCCCGTATACACAGGGCATTAAAAGACTCCAGCATGAAATCTTCTGGCATTATTACATCAGTCAAATCTGAATTAACCACAGCCCATATTATCTCCTTCCCAGAATGAAACAGAGGTGCCTCACTAAAATGGTGTACTACCTTAGGAATTCCCATAGTTAGGAACATAGGGGTGGCCAACTGGCTAAATCAAGAGTTGTACAGCTCAATATGACATTGGCCATCTGGGGATTATAAAGAAGAGTTTAAGGACAGGAAAAAGAAGCAAGTTCTTCATAAAGAGAGTGGTCAAAGCCTCAGACAGGTTTCTGAGAAAGGCTGTGAAATTTCCATCCTTGGAGATACTCAGAATTCAAACTAGATAAAGTCCTGAGCAATCTGACCTCACTGTGAAATTAGCCTGGTCTTGGGCAAGGAGTGAGGGTACGTGGACCAGATGGCCTCCAAAGGTCCCTCCTGCCCTAAATTAACCTATGATTGTCATATTCCTAACCTCCGGTTATCTGTGCCAGAGTGGCTTCCTGAACCGGATGTACGGGTCTATATTTGGTAGCCCTTCATGTTTTAATTCTCTTCTGTGAGAGAATGTCTATGGTCTTTTTTGAACATCTGTAAGCTTCTGTTACCCACCACATTTTGGAGCAAAATGTTCTACATCTACAGCTTGTCTGTGCTGCTGACTGTCGCCTTCAGTCTTCAGTGAAACTGCTTGTTTCCCACCATGCCTGCTACCTCCTGTGTTGTAAAATACAATAAATGTCATATGTGATTTTACAGAATCATAAAATGGTTTGGGTTGGAAGACGACTAGCATGTTTCTTATCCTCCCTACTTTATAGGAAGAGAAAGCTGGTCCTTGGGCAGAGATGTATGATGTACCGACTGTTCTCAGAGGCCTGGCACACTACGAATAGTTGTGGAGGCAGACTATGTGCTTGAGTTGTGTAGCCCAAAAGAAACTTGGTGTTCTTGGCTATCTGAATAGCACGGCTTGTTCTTGCTCGAACCAAATGGTTTAAAACATGCCATGGATGACAATAGCTCTCTTCAGTTGGCCAGACTTTCAGGTAAAATGTCCAGAGCTTGTTTATCTTGCATCTTAATTACCCCGTGAGACATATTGTGCAGTTGTTTCCCTGATTTTGTCTGGTCTTCTAAAGACTTTAAAATTGTATGACAAAGGTTATGTCATGGACCGAATGTATTCCTTGGGTCAATGCCCAGGAAGCCAAGTCTGGCACATCCCGCCCTTTATTTGCATAAAGAAATGGAGAAGTTAATATGAGGAATTGTCTTTTATGCAAGAGACACAGGAATATTCATCCAATATCCATAAAAACGAAAAGATAATATTCTGATTCCTCTTCTGTATGTGAAAGAAGAAAATCAAAAGACAAAAGGATGGCTTGTGCTGGCTTTGTTTTCCTCATGCAGGCAGTGCTGGAGCTGGGCACTGCATTAACAGACCTGTTAATAAAATATTCCATAACAGCCAGAGCAGCTCATGCTTAATGGAAAAACATGAAATGTTCCATTGGGAAACAATTGCTCTTTATGCAAGATGCATTTCTTCTCTCTCCCTTTTGTTCAAGGAAACTTACTTGGAACAAAAAAAAGCTTGTCCCTTCAGACGTCCTCTGTTCATGCTGCTTACTCCCCAAACCAGAATCATAATCCCTTGTTTGGACGACATAATCAGTTACACAAATATCAGTTGAGATAGCACAGACAGATTATAGCTTCCAGCAGGACAAGGGAGGATGGGTCAAGCTTTAAATACCTCTGCCTTTATGCAACTGTTTTTCCTAAGGATAAAGCAAGAGGAACATAAACAAGAATTCTTTAGGCAGATGGCCTTTAGTAACCTATCCACGAGGCATCGGCAGCTTGTAAATAATAAGTGGTCCAGAGAGCAAGCCCTGACCGAAAGGGCTTTCCAGACCTGGGTGCGGAAAGCCTTGTTACACAGCTGAGGCGGAAGATGATATTGGAAAACTTAATGCTATTGGGAGAAAAAAGAAGGTGGCAGATAACTAACAGTAATGAGTGAAAGCCATGTAGAAGATAAAATTTTTGCTCAGTTTTAAACCAGAGTTGACAGCTGACTCTTGCAGCTATTTAGTGCAATGGTTGTTTTCTTAGGAAGATGGACAACACTTTTAGGAGCCATACACTGTAGGTTGCTTCATTTTCTCATTTGATGTGACACGGAGGTTTCCTGCCCTTGGTGTAGGTCAAGCTCCTGTTTCCTTAAGGGCGTTGCTAAACTTGTAAGGAAAAAGGGAAGTTTGACCTGTTGTAAGTATCGGGTGCAATGTAATGTATGACAAGCACCTGTTTCTAATCCAGATCCATAAATAGATCCTTGAGACTCCCTACAAATCCAGCCTATTTTCCTGACAAATTTCTCCATATGCATGCTTCAGAGTTTGCATGACTGAGCTCAAAAATGTGAAGATCGAAATCCTTCCCTGATACATATTTTCAAGAATTGTCATTTTCCAAAATAAGTTAAGAGATGCTCAAGCTATACAAATTGGAATCACTATTGCTGTTGATGCAACAGTATGAATAAAATCTCCAGAGATATCTTTAAAGATTTCTCTTAGACTGTACTGGAACTGATACATCTCAAAACTGGCTCACCACAATTACTATCTGTTCCTTTAACAATCCAGTTGGCTGGTCTCCCTGTATATTTGCACAAGGCACATAGAAAGACTTTTTCTAGGCTGTGAGGAGTCTGCAGGTAGAGGAGATAATATGGAGAGGAGGGTTTTGGTTAAGACACTGAGTATTGATATAGTGTGGACAGAGGTCTGGAAATGCTTATTCAGCCAGCAGCAGATGTGAATGCAAAGCGGGTAACTTGCCCAAATGTCTGCTTTGGATGGGATCACCATATATTAATATTTTTTTTGTATTCTCAGATTCCTAGCTGGAAAAGGACGTTGTTCGAGACTTCCCACTGAGTTCACTTCTCTCTTGGTTATCTAGCAGTTGTTTAAGCCAGCAGTTTTGGTTACTTGTACAGCAGACAGTGCAGATAAAATTCATTTTTACATCTTACTGATCCTTCATCTCCTAAGTTTGTCATGTTAGGCATTGATGGATTTTAGTCAGAGGCCAGAAAGGAATAACATAAACGGCTTGATTTTACTTGTGCTATCAGACAGCTATTTTTGTAGGCTGTTTGAGGGCCTTTTACTGCATAGGATTTGGACACAACTATTGCCTCTTTAATATTGGATCTGAGATACTGTGCAGAGCTGTGAATCATAACTAAGCATTTCAGATATTTAAACTGGGTAGCAAAACTGCAGCTAAGTAATCATTGCCCTCTTGGAATGATTGTCACTGGAGGAGAATTAAATGTATACATGCATGCAGAGTTAGATGACCATTTTTGCAGTGTTCCCATACTTGGTTGAAAAACTGTTATGGGTAAAGATGCTTATTTTCCCAGAAAAACACAATAATAATAAAAAAGCAAGATTTGACTGCATTAACCTGAGACTTTTTGTGAGATGTAATTCTAAACTAGCTTTTCCCTTTAGCATGCCAGAGTAAAAACTGGACACTTGGGGAAGAGATTATGAGAAATGAATTAGGAAACTTGTCTGGCAAAGCTTTTTTCACCTTTTACCAACACACATGTCAATTGTGTAGGCTGCATGCCCAGTGTGGGTGTAAGGCTTAGTTATGATTCAGCTAAATGGAATGTAAATGAAGTCTCCTGTAATGAAATGAGTGGGAACATTTTGGACTTTCATTAAGTTCATACTGTAAAAAAGACAATTCAAAGAGCTGCTTCTACTCCTGAAAGATAGTTTTCAAACACCCAATTAGAGACAGATAGAATTGGGGCTTCTGTTGAACTTAAACCTTCGATGAGAAATGTCTGTAAAATCCTCTTATCCTTGGTGCCAAGCACGATTTCAGAAGTGAAATCTCGAGTGCCTGAAAGGCACAGACAAATTGAATTTAACATGGAAAGGTTGCCAATAGCTGGAGTTAGGCACTGTCTCTGAACTGAAGAGCTATTGGAAGTGGTAGTAATCTTTAGGAAAACCAGTATTCAGGTAATGACACTTTAATATCTTCAGCCAAGGGCCAAAAAGAATAGAGAGCAAAGTGGGATGGTGTAAGTTAAGTACAAGTCAGCTGGGCTATCTCACCACCCTCGTAGTTCTGAACCAGTGGGTAGGAATTTAGCCACGAGCTTTGCCCAAAGCCAACAGCACGACATTTGTTAGATGTATACTTCAACATGCTTCTAAAAATGACATAATGCTGCAGGTGGTCTTGCAATTGCCCATAACTGCACTTGATCAGATTTTAGAAAAAACCCCATCTTTAGAAGCTGAGACAATCAACTCTCTACTGTCCCCCAACTGTTTTTTGAACTGCAGTTTGTGTGCTGAGCAGGTAGAATAATGCAAGCAAAACAGTACATCATGTGAGGAGTGATTGCGTAGTCCAAATTAAATTGTAGCACCTCCAAACTTGCAGTATTTACTTAAGATACATTTGCTGAAAGAGTCACCAGAAGACACTGGGATAATTATGTGTGTATACCACCAATTGAATGCTGATGAGGAGAGGATATGAAATTAATATAAATATAATTATAGGTGACATGAAGAGGCTCGTGAGCCTATGGTAATTTTGTAGAGACGATCCAGAGTAGCGAGCAGTGTTGAAAATTAGCTGTTCCATTAGCAGATTGTTTGCACAGACCTTTTTTATCCTGGAGGAGGAAAAGCTGTTTGTATTCAGGGATGACAGGGCAGGTGAGAGGCTGGAGGACAAGCTGTGGCCAATTTCAGGAATGTAGCTCCCAAGGTACCTGCCCCATGGACAAGTGCTACAAGCCTGGGCAATGGCAGGAGAGTACAAACTACAGCAGAGCATACAAGGTGAAGGAGCTGTCGCACAGAAGCCCCAGCCACCGGGAAAGCCGCCGTGGGGCTGTAACAGCTATTGGAGCAGAGTAACATGCTGTGTGCACCCCCCCGGGGGGCAACACAAAAAATTGTGACAGCAGCAGGAAGACACTTGGAAATTAAATGAGAAGGTAGTCCTCCACAAAGTGAAGCGAGAGTACTGGTGAAGTGCTACCTTGTGAGTTCTCTGTTGTGCTCACATAAACGACAATATGCAAACAGGGGAAGTACTCAACATGTACGCGCCTGAAATAACTTGCATATATGAAAGGTAGAGGCCTTACAGGGAACAGAGGTCTGGTAGTCTCTGTGTTACACTACAGGCATGAGCCATTAGATAAGGTTGAAGAATCTGGCCTTTGCTTCATGAAAGCCTGGAAAAATAATTATGCTCTTTCCTTGGTGGGTAATAGCTCAACAAAACAGGAGCTTACGGCGTGCTGCTGACTCTCCTAGCTGTGATTTACTCTTCTGCAGCATTTCAGTATGCTCCTGGTTGTCAGCCTTGGGACTGGCTAATGCATTTACACTCTGAGTATTCATGTCTTAAAGTTCATGTCACGGCACGTGTCCTATTTAATAGGCATGATGATGCCTGAAAATTAGCCTGATATCCGGAAGTTTGTCCTTATGTTTAGGTGCTAGTAGACTGTACTAAAGTGCTGCCTAATCAAACGGAAGTATTTCAAATTAAAACTCTGTGGCACTGGCATTTCTGAACTAAAATTTAGAAGTCACAAATGGAGCTGGCTGGGAAAAGCCCAACTGACTAGAAACAGAGTCTGGGACAAGACAGAGTCAAGGTTGTTTCCTTGAGCTGAGAAAATGGCCAAGCCACAGCTGCTAGTCTTGTCTGGAGCAGACAGCTGTAGAAAACATTTTGCTGTGCAGCAAAAGGACAAATATTAGGATGCCATAAGACTCACATGTAGTTTGGCTTACATAGCTGAACTCTTGTGTCCAGCTCTTGCCCTCCCCTTGTACCAGCATTATTCTTGGGGGTGAAGCAAGAGCAGAATTTGCCCCGCTGGCAAGCAACCATGAAGCTCGTGATTTTATAGTTGAATGATAAAGTGCTCATTAATATTATACCACAATCCCTGTGCGGAGGCTGTCAACTAACACCTACATGGCAACAGAAGCACCAGGACCGGGTTTCAGTGCCAACCTTCAGTAAGTTAAGTGAATTAAATAAGCATGAGTGAAAAATACTGCTAGGTGTAGCTCTCCAGTAGGAGATGTGACTTTGAACAGTGGTTTGGTAGATAGTTAGGTGAAAAGATAGCGGCCTGCTCTGCTTCTGGCTTGTAACATAAGAAAATAAATCTTAGGCTTTTGTGGGTCATGCCTACATAAAAAAATTAAAAGGATTTAAGCCAGACTATCATAAACTAAACTCTTGCTCAAGGGAGCATCACTGTGTGGATGCAAGAGAACACCTTCAAGGGAGAGATTTTTTTCATGCAAATAATGCTGTGATTCACAAGTGCTGTTGTGCAGCTCTGATGCTGGGTAACCGCGTGGGAGCAAAAATATCTCGGCATAGGATCTGCCGCTCCAGTGATCCCCATCGGTCAGCATTCATACACTTCAGCAGAGCAGTGCTGGGAAATGGATCTGGGCAGGCAGTAGATACAGGAATTGAGTATAAATCTGCAATTCTCAGTACCTCAGTACCCATAGAATAAAATCATAGATCCTTTAAATATATTTTTTTTCATTGAAACCAGTGGTAGATTAGCAAAATGTTAAAACTTACAAAGAGTATGAAACTTTAGACATATTCATGACATAGTATATGTTCCTGGTGGTATTTTTCCTTTTTTTTTTTTTTTTTTTTTTTTGGCACTAGAATAAGGTCTTAATATTCCAAACTGCCCCCAATGTTTTCTTCCTGTGGATTTCTGAGAGCAGCCGGATCTGGATGTTAAACAATTGCAGCTTTTGAAAAGAGAAAGGGTTGAGAGCACCAGTGTCATGATGCACAGCCGGAAAAGAATTTTTTGCAACAAAAAGATCTGTTAATGAATTCTGAGTATTTATAGCTCTGTGAGCTTTCCTGCAGAGTTTATCTCCATGGGAAGTTATTAGCTCAAAAGTGAGCTTAGTCACAAGCCGCTTATAGGGAATATTTCTATTTTTAATATTCTCATTTCAGTCACTGGTGCTTCTATGACATGATTATTTACTAGTTGAGGTGTCCAGTACTGCTCAGGTCAAAATTTATTCCTTTAGATATAACTGTCTTAATGGGGAAAGAGCTATGCAACTGTGACGGGTAGAGGAACACATGCTATGTGAGGATGGGATGAAAGCAGAGAGAGAGGTGTTGAAGCCCTATTGCTTGCCTTGTATTTACACTGAGCAGCAAACCAGGGGCTCCCACGGCAAAGGGAGTGGAATAATAGGAAATGTATCTGTGCCAATGTTGTGCGTGTTATTTTTTCATCCATTTACTGCTTTATCTGATCAGTGGTTTCTGAAGCAAATACGCCTTTTGCAGTGCAGGGTGAACGGGGGTGTACATATGTCAGCACAGTAGAACAGCTTGGAGCGTGAACTGATATTAAGGCCATTCATGCATGAGGTAATTTGTTTTATAATAGCAGCAGAGAGCCTGCTTATGCATCGGTGAGATGCAGCAGCCCGCTAGCCATCAGGGAATTAAAATACGATTGTTGACTGGGTATGCTAATAAATATGAACTTATGCTCAGATGGATTTGATTGGCTTTAGGACCATGCAGCATGTCCCTGTTTGTTGCCACTGTGCTGGGACATGAATCTTTCGGCTGTTTTTGCAGCAAGTTGTGTCTGAAGAAGCTGTACCCCTTTCCCACAGTTGGAGCTCTTGGTGTGGATCCGGCTACATTGCTACTGCTGGAATGCACCCACACTAGCCTGCAAGTGGCAGCTGCGGCTCAGTTGATATGAGGGTTTGCGCTACTCGGAGCTATTCGGAGCCCGATAATGCTCTTCAGGGATCAGCAAAGGGGGAGGGAGGAGAGAAAGTGAGAAATGAGGAAAACGAAGGATCGAGCCTGGGTAGCATTCAGGAATAAGCAAAACTTGATTCTTCCATCTTAATTCTGGTTTTAGCACCCTGCTTGTATGTGCCTTCTGCAGGCTTTTTTTAGGTTTCTCGGTGAGGTTTGACTTACAGGAAGGCCTTCAGATCAAGCATTGCCTCAGTGTCATGCTGCCCTTCTAAAGCAGCTTTCAGTACCGGCATATCATATTTTGAGCACCGGTGATATTTCATTGCTGTTTTACTGAATGGAAGAAGTGACTTGTTCTTTTCACAAGGTGCAATGTCACTATTTGTGACTTCCTGGTCACTGAAGGTCATGCCCAATTTCAAACTAGATTGACTTTAATTATAGCAGAAGACTAAAAGTGAAATTGAAATGTAGAAGCCCATTATGGAAAATGGGAATGTAGGCGTAGGTTTGTGTAGCGTTGCTGTGAAGTCAAATGATGCCGATATGCAAGTGTGCTGTCAGTGGTGATGTGCTAGTGTTCCCTTGCCAGAAAAAAAACCCTGGGCAGGAGGACAAGGTGAGCCCCAGCACAAGCAATGCTCTTAACAAATGAGCAGCAGTCCCACAGGGACTAAACGCTGCGGCAGAACCGGGTGCTGGGAACAGGGTCTGGCAAAAGTGCAAGACAATGTGAGGTGATGGACCAGGGATGGAGTCCAACCAGGGGGTCAGGAGCAGAGGAGGCCAGAGACAGTGCTGGAGACAAGCTACCTGCATGCTGGAGAGGGGGGTGCCTACCAGGTAGCTCAGGCCAGGACTGGGCACCCAAGGATTAGCTGAAGTGGAGGCCCTGGGCCATGGGCAGGGGTGCAGGTAGATGCCTCCTGCGCAGGGCAATTAGGGCCTATCGGTACCCTCACGGCCCTGACAGATTATCAACAGAAACCTTGCTACCTGAAGCTGAAGTCAAGAAACATATTAGACTTCTTATAAGGTTTAGGGTGTTATTGCGTCATTCATTATTGTCAAAATAAGGACGATTTACTGTGTGTCCTTTTTTCCTCTCATACAGGGAGCTATAAACACTGACTCAGCAGTCCACGTTTGGAGAGTTTATCACTCGGTGCTTAGGCTGCCTTAGCAATTGCAGAATCAATGACAATTGCAGTATCAGGCTCCCCTCAAATCCAGCTCCTAGCAGCCTCTGTCTACTGTGGTTAAAGCCATTAGTTGAGCTCCTTTACCAAAAACTCTATAATGCCACTCATTTACTGTCACTGGGTGTTATTAACTGTTGCTCTGGACCCCTAAGGGTGTATTTTTCTTTTATTAAATATGCTAAATGGCATTCGAGACAACCCTTTGGGAAGCTGAGGTTGACTTGAGTTCTTGGTTGGTGAGGCAGCACTGTGATTCATAAAACCACAGCAGTTCAGCTAAAGCCTACCCTGGAGTGCCTGAGTTTTAATGCCATCAAATCTCTCAAAAATGTGACTTATGAACCTGAGATACTCCAATGCTAACATCTCCGTTTGCAATGAGTTTCACTGAAACATTCACAAAAGTCTGCAAACCCCACTGCCAGATTGCTGGGCTGTAAAGCATCCATTTTTGATAGATTTATTCTGGTTTTGACATAAACTGAAGACTATGTGCTACCTTAAATGTTTATGAGAATGAACAGACAATATCAGTCTTATTTTACCAAGAAGGAGAACTGGAGCTGCAGATGTCTACAGCTAAAAGGTCAGCTGGAAGCATAGACTGCCACTAATAAGCCTTGCAGACCTTTTATGTGACGCCTGTACTGATGGGTCCTTTACTCAAGACAAAACACAATCCGCTAAGCCATTGCTCTGATGATCAGCCTGAGAAGTAAGACTCCTAACCTTCATTTATCTACTTCATGTTACTCCTCATGATGTTTCTTTCTCTCAAGACCAGGAGAAACTTGCTACCGTGCAAATGTGTGTTCCCAAACATCTCCATCTCCTACACGCAGGGAGATGTCTGTCAATCGACAAAAAGCATGTTGTGTCAATTCTGATAATGAAGAGCTCCAAACAAAACAAAGCAGTGAAAAGTTTTTAATGCCGCTATAAATCACTTGGAAATGAAGCATGTCAATGCCTTATGTGGAAAACTAAAATGATGCAAACAGGACTCAGGAGCTGGCAGTATTTCATAGTTTTTTACACTCGTCCCACATGGAACTGGCTTTATTTCTAGTTGCACGTGCAGATTTTTACCCCTCAGCGTTGCTGGTGTCTCATGTAGACATCAGCAGGAGCCTTCATCAAATACATTTGTCTTTATACTGATACTTTTTATAGAATTGGGCTGCTTGCCACTCAAGGAAATTGTAGTTTCAAAGGAGTTCAAGTTGTTCCTTAGTATAATTCATTCCCTGAGAAGATTAAGAAAAGCTTAAATCTGGCAGCATGACTACTTTGCCTGTGAGAAGCAATGAGTATTTCTAACTCAAACCTGACAGAAGAAAACTAAGACTCATTTGGGTTTTAATGGAAAACAGAATGTCACTAAATATAAATCCAAACTTTAGCTGTCTTCTGCAGAGGAGAAACATCTCAGCGTAACTTCTAGACAGCTACCATTCTTTGCCCTGTTTCACCCTCAGCTAAATGGAGCGGGACTGTATAAGCGTGCAGAATGGCAGCAATGTTTATTTCCTCTGATGAGGAAGCTATGAAATATTCCCTTGCTGAATCACACTTAAGATGTGTGTGGAGGAGCCTGGGGCAGGAAACATCAGACAATTCATACTTTTGTTTTCCAAGAGAAGGTAAAGCTTTAAGTGAAAGTGGATATACAGTAGTTTCTGAGATCTGTCCTGTCAAATCTTCGGGAGACTGCTGACCCTTTCGTTTGTGCAATGTACAAGTTGTGCAAAGCCGTTTGTGCAAAGTAGGAGGAGTTGTGCAAAGCAGGATGAGTTAGGGCATAGATGTCAAGTGCTCCTCTCTCACATGCTGTCACTTGTCAACAGAGAAATATCTATATGGCTAAAGGGCAACTACTTGGTTATCGGTCAATCTAAAGGAGCAGGCTTGTAGTAACAGCTGATGTTTTGTAACTATTACCAAGTATGAATTAAAAATCTGGTTATAAATGCCTGAGACATTAAGTAACTTGTTAGCTTTATGATATTGAACGTTTGATATTACAGACAATCTGATGCCTCCAGAAATTGAGGTATTCAACTTGTCCAAATCTTATCAGATGCATTGAAAGGAAAAAATATTCTTCTGCACTATTCCAGACTTTTATGTGCTTTTGCTTTTTTTTTGGTTGGAACTGGAAACTGAGTCAGAAGTTTGTCCTCTTTTTTTCCTGCAGAAGTTGTTCAGCTTTTAAGTGCTATGGAAGAAAATGGTATTTGCTACAACAGAGCACTGCTAGAACCTTTCCCCAATATTTTGATGAAGCGAGGTAATTGCTCGCTTAGCTGAGATCTGGAGAAATGGAGCTGGGCTCTCCAAAAGCCAAAGTAACACTTCAAGTGGTAATGGCAACCTAATAAAAAAGGATCTTAACTATTTGTAGGCTGGAAGAAAACAGTATGGACAGACTATTTTCTACTAGAAGGGGACAGAGTTGGCATTTCAAGCTGAGCTTTTGTCTAAGCATGCACAGAAGTAAAACTGGTCAAAAAATATTCATAGGAACTGTTTAGTGGGTGCCAATAAAACTAGTCACTAACTGAAGACTACTTGCTGCTTTTAGCCAAATCCCATCACTGGCTAGAGAAAAGAGACCTTGGAGTCAAGATCCTTGCTCAGCCTGTGTGGCAGAGGGTGCTGGCTGAAGCTGGTAAAACTGTGTGTTCTACCTTAATGGCAGCACTTTTCACAAACACGAGTTGGTTTAGTAAGTTTACCCTACTTGGACTTAGCAGCATAAACCTTTAGTACCCTTTTGTAATCCTGGCTGCACAGCTTTGCTCTATATGGCTGACCCAGCAGGGGTACTTGAAAAAATGAGAAATTTGTGATTAAACGTAATGTGAGCCCCTGACGTGTATGTGTAGTTCCTCAAGGGTTAACATTGGAGTTCCTCACAGTACTTTGAATAGTTTTCTTGGCAGAAGTGACTATCAGTTCACCAGGCTTGGAAGTATTGATTTAACCGCAGGACTGTTATCTTGAAGTTTTTAAAGACTGAGCCTCCTGTCTCACACTCTCTGATCGTCACATAAAGGCACGCTTTCCTGTGAGCCAGCTGAGAACTAAGCCCCAGAACTGCTTTGTAGAGGCTCTTCTTCTTGCTCTGAGCAGGACTTGCCATGTGTTCATGTCTAAGGATTAGCACTTGCTCCGCTCTCAATCTCCAAGGATCTCAACTCAACTTTTTGTCTCTTAGTTGCAGATTTATAGTCTGAGGGCAGATCAGTCTGGAAAACTTCATTCTCAAAAGGGAAAACTGACATGAAAATGTCACTTTGGTGAACAGAAGAAAAGTTTTGAGTAAGTGTTTCTCAATTATCGGTAATAATCTTTGAAGCGCAAAGCTGAATGACTAAAGCTTCTGTAGTCACAGGTCTCAAAATGATCTGCAGCTGGGAAAATGTATCAAGCCATCTTAAGCATATCAGTTTTCTCACAATCACAGTTTATCATCAGTAAGGCAGAGCCATACTCTGTTCTGCTTAGATGAGGATCCATCACCACCACCTCTTTGTGTGGGCTTGTACTTGCCAGTACTCTTCCAGAGCGGCTTCCTTTTCTTTTGCCTGCAAAGACCTCTGTCTGCACTGGTGTGTATATTCCAGTGGCGGACAGTGTTTAAACATCTGCAGTCAGGCTGAGACACAGCTCCAAGTGCCATAGCACAGAACAGAGCCAAATTCATGCCTGACCTAAGAGTGAAGTTTAAATGGCTCTGCTCTGGGAATCAGTTCAGCACGGGACCAGGCCTGATTCAAGTCTTGATTGCTTCACTGTTTAAAAAAAAAGTGGGCTAAGCTGTGCTGAGGTGTAACTGTGAACAGTTGAGCTATTTAGCTGGAGTGCTTAGTACAGAGCACTACAAACTTCATAATAACTTTCATAACTCATGTTTCGTCCCTTCCCTCTGCAGAGGTTAAACTGATGTACATTTTCTCTTTCTTGGCATTAAGATAACAGAATCAAGCAGTTTGTGGACTTTGCAGGAAAAGAGCAACTTGGTTATTGTACTTTATTTTCAAATACTCTGACAGCGAAGGACTCCTAGCTACTGTGAGTTTGTGAATACTTAATATGTAAATGTGATCAAATCTGCATAAGCTCCAGCATTCGCACTGGTGGAAGTAACACTAATGGCACAGAGGACAAAGCTGAGCCAAAGGTTAGGACATGGTGTGCAATTTGACTGCCTACGGCTGGCAAGCTTCCAGTCTCATGGGTGTCAGTGCCTTCAACCGGTGTGATAATAACTATAAGCAAATGAAAACATTTGTCCTGGGTTTGAAGTAGTTTGAGCTCGTGGCCTGGGAAGAGGAAAAAGCCTTTTATTGTCAGTTTGGATCGCATAAGGGAAGCTATACAAACTGGCTGGAGTTAAAGTAACATATCAAACCGTCATGATCTGCACTGCAGGAAGGCACTTGCTAAGCACACGGTACTGCCGACTGCCTCTGTATCACACAAGGGTTTTTCTTATAGCCCAGGCTCTCTGGATGGGGTTCAAAGACGCTGCTGAGCCATGAACAATTCCGGTTAAGGTAACCCTAGAGTTACAGTTCATAGTCCCAACGCTTAGGCTATTTTTATCTCATTACCCATCTGTGCAAAGTATGTGGCTTTCTACGCGTACTTGTATAACGTGCTCTGGCGATGCAGTTTATCAGTCAAGTATATTAACTTGCATGAGTCTTTACAGGCCACACCGGCTGACATGAATAACAGTCTAGAAGCTGTTCATGTGTTTGACCCAACTGGCAAGTGGAGGTGTGAGGGCCTAATGGCAGCTGAATAACTGGTTCACTGCATAAATTTGGTAAATTGGTGAAAATATATAGATTTCTTGAGTAGTCACTTAGGCTTATTGTAACTGTTGATGGCCTGATAGCTTGAAGTTGATATATGTGATTTCAAAAAATGTTAAGTATTTCCTTATTCGTGTGGCACAAAAATGTTGCTTTTACTCAGAGGGAAAGAATATGCACAAGAGCTAGTGAAAGTTGAAGCTTGCTTTCCAATACTTACATCTGCCACAGGAGGATGAAGTGTGAAGAGGACAACACTTCCATGTGTAGCTTCTTAGTACAGTCTGAGCACCCCTTGGAACTGTTAATCTCGTGGCAAAACTAGGGCAGAAATGTTTGCTGGGAAGCTCTCTGCGTGTGTGGTGGGAGAGGAGATGCTCTTTGCTACTACCTACATTTGCCTGCTTGCAGTATCCTCGGCTTTCACTTTTCCAGGTTGATGTATTACCCTTTCAAAAGGGAAATATGTAAGACAGGGAAGGAGGAGTGTGGTGAACGATAGCAGATAGGGGAAGGAATATGTTAGATCACTACTGTTCTCTAAAAAGGAGGATAGCTAGGCTACATGGCTTCTGTAAGGAATTGTCGGACCAACAGCGTGCA
This sequence comes from Grus americana, assembly GCF_028858705.1. NCBI lineage: Eukaryota > Metazoa > Chordata > Aves > Gruiformes > Gruidae > Grus > Grus americana. Next base: position 41,163,473 of record NC_072857.1, read on the forward strand.
TTGCAGCTGGGAGGACGTGAAAGGCTGTGGCAATCGTGTAAGGGTTGTTCTGGGAGCATATGACTTAACCATGCCCTAAGCTGAGATGGTTTTGTCTCTACAACTTTTGCTTTTACAATTCAGCACTTCAAAGTGCAAGAAATGGTGAAGTTCAACTTTCCAGTGCAAGTCCAGTGCAGATCAGGTTTAAAGGGTTTTCCTTTTTGAACAGTAATTTATTATTTTAACTGCATATCAGTTACTTACTGGAAAAACGGAATTCATTTTCAATGAGGAGGGACTGGAACATATGCCCTCCTGACACCTGAGCTGGTTGGTAAGAACACACTGATAAGCCACCTGAATGACAGAAGAAGTATCTAGAAAAATCAGTTTAGACTTCCATGCAAAAGATGTTGATGGAATGGAAGGTAGCAGAAGGACGAGGTGTAGCTGGAGGAGAACTGCAGGCAGAAACTCATCTGTATGAGGATGGCGGACAGGGCCCCAAGCAGCAGAGACAGATTTCCTGTAATCTGGACTTCTGTTCCTGCTATTTAATTTGCTAAATGCAAATTTGCATGCTTCGCTGCCAAGAGATCTGGGTTTTTTGGACAGGAGGACATGACTATAAAGAAGTTTGAGAGACAGGGGTTAGAAGGCAGGTCAGACCAGGTCATGGGTAAAAACTGAAGACAAACTGAGATTCAGCGGAGGAGAGTTGGAGGAGGAAGAATGACCAACAGGAAATGAAGCTACAACAATAAACCTTATCCTGAAAAATGCCAGATTGTTTTTCATTCCAGTAGGAATATCTGTCTTGGTTCTCAGGGTAGGACTCCATTTGGTGGGACAGTAAAGAAAACAACTAGTTCTCTGGGTAAAATGTGACATGCCAGATGTCCAGATGCTGGGTGAAGTGCTGTGGTCTTCCTGCTGAAGTCAGATTTAAAATATATGCAATTTAGATTTATGGACTAAAGATATGGGATAATAAACAACTCCTACAGACCAGAGAGCAACATATACGCTGTCCTGTGCCCATGAAATCAGATGAGGCTAGAGCCCCGTCCCTGCTGCACCAACACTTCTGCAGCTCTTTCGGCTGGGTTACGTATCCGTACTGAGAAAGAAAACACTTGCTAGAGAGGAGTTGTGAAACTGAAGAAGAGGGAGAGAGCTGCTTGTAGTTCCCAGTGCTCCCCTGAGACCAAGGTTTACTTGCTTCATCTCTTGATGTAGCAGGCCTCACAGCCTGTAGTTTCCTTGGGCTGATCTTGGTGTAACATGCTTTTTTGGAGAATAATAGTTACGTGTTAGCTTGTGTCTAATAGTTACGGCTCACTGAATTTTAATAGCCTCGTCAGATGGAGCACGAAGACCTTTAAACTGCACATTCCCCTTGTAAAAACTTTATTCAGAAATGACCTTGTTACCCCACTTAAAACAGAAAAACACAAGATTCAGCAGTAGTGGTTTATAGAATAGCAGTGGTTTTGGAGGCTGCCTGGCTCGGTAGTAAAGTATTCAAAGGTACTAAGACAACTAGTACCTTACCATAGCCGTTGATGGCCAGCCATTGATACTCTTTCCATGTGTTTTGAGGATGAGGTTTTGATCACTAAGTGTTGGATCAAGGACCAAGGTTGGCATGTGAAGATATTTGGGTGAATTTAGTAATAGTTAGGCACAATAATCTGTACTTACACCTATGGTAGGAGATCTAACTTGCATTCCTTTTGAAAGAATGGGACAAAATTGTTCACTTTTTCAAATCCTGGTTAAGAGTTAAAGGCTCTGGAAGTTAGCTTTGACTTGAGAAGGTCATTGTACTTCCTGGTAGGTGACAATCTTTTTGTCTCAAAAAGATTATCTGGAGGAGAAAGGGGAGATGGAACATGCCTCCATTGCCCATTTGGTTGTCAGCAAAGTAAAATGAGGAAATCTGAACATCCAGGCTGACACTATTTAACTATCTAGGCTTTAGAAGGAAGCCTGCTTAGTTTGCCAGCTACCTTTATATTAGAAATATAAAACATCACGTGACAGTACTCTTACAGAAATTTAAGTCATTTCTTTTTGCTTGCCAGTCATCTCTGGTGACTTTATAGCCTCTGCAGCTACAGAGTGCCATTGGGAGGATTAAGTCATGATTTGCCAGTCTTTGACACAAACTAAAATGTATGCAAAGGCTTTTGGGTCTGAAACTTACAGGATATCATGCCAGTACATGCCAAAGAAGCTCTAGGAAGATGGAAATGCTTGTGGTTTTATTAAGAAATGTAAGGAATGTGGATTATTTCACTTCAATAAATGTCAATCTTTAGCTTCCAGCTCACTACTGCTGAGACAATTTCCTCTTACTCGAGCAGAAGTCTGGAGGAATAACAACCAAGCTAGAAAATGTTGGCTAGCAGCCTCTGTCATGAAATGGAGGAAAATAACATATCGACCTGTTTTTTCTTCCCAATAATTCCATCATCTTTGAGATACTGACACAGGAGTAGAAATCCTGGCTAGCAGTAGAAAATAAAGGCGCCTTAGCCTTTCAGAGGCCAAAGTTCACCCTGAATAACAAGGTAGCATGTGATGCAGCTGGGTGCTTACTACACAGAAGGTCAACGGCAATATATAGACAAAAGGACCAAACCTCTGCAAATGCAATTCATAAGCAACTTCAGCAGAAGAGCTGGGGCCAAAATGGTGGGAGGAGAGGGGACGGGTATAGAGGGAACAAGGAGAGAGGCAGAGGGGTGGCACTGAAGTGCCTTGTCCATTGGTATTTGCAGCCACGATGATGAGTACTTTGTTCTGGAAGAGTTGTTTCAACCCAGTAGATATTTCTTTAGGTCAGGGTGTCCTTCCCCAGCTACTCACTGGAAAGTTTTCTGTATTTGTCATCCATGGCCAGAATTAAGTCCTCTCATCTGTTGTCACTGCTGTACCTATTGCTGGCTCTTGCTGGCAGGTAAACCTACCTGACCCATGAATGGGGAGCTGCCTCCAGAGTCACCAGGTGTTGCAGAAGTAGCTGCCCAACGTCAATGCTTAGGGTTTTGGCCTTCATTGCAGTCAACTGCAATTTGCAGCTCCGTGGCCAAACAGTACTCAGACAGTGAAGGACATTTTAATACCAAATCCACGAACAAATCAATTTATTGCAGTAAGCTACTTAGGGGGCCCATCTGGTAGCTGCTAATTTACAGACTGGGCCATCTGCCACTATCACAAGCTGGGAAGACTAGAAAAGTTACCCAACATAGCCAACAGTTTAGCTTTGTTTTCCTTTTTTTTTTTTTTTCCTTCAATGCTGTGTTTTGTTTTGCTGCTAACTGACATCAACGGCAGTGGTTTCTGTTCTGAAATCCAGATTTCTCAAACCTTGGATAATCTCATGCGGCTGGGAGATGATGCTGCTGTGACTCAGCAGTCATCCCTGAGTATGTTTATGCAGCATTCAAGCTGCTGACAGCAGGATAGTTTGGGAAGCTGTGTTTCTACACAGCACCTGCATATTTTAGCTTGGTGTGACAGGATATGTGGAAAATGTATTTAAAATGTATGTTATTAAAGCCTTACTCCTCTTGAGTTGCAGAAAGTCTTCTGCTCTAACGGGAAAAAAGAGATAAGGCAGTGTGATACGGAGAGCAAATCTGTTAAGAGCTGCAGGTTGCTTCTCTGAGTTGGTTTTGACCACGTGTGGGGAGTGAGAGATGAAGGTAGGTTGCAAATTCTTCAGTAAAGATCAGCTTCAAAGAGCAACGTTTCTGCAGTCCTTGCAAAACGTGCCATGGGAATTTGGGGTCAGGCAAGTACTGCTGGTGCTCAAGAGGCCATGACAACCTTCGAGCATAGCTACCCGTGTCTGGAATAGGACGTGTCCCCTGGCTCCATGGCATGCTGCTGTTGTGTTCCCCAAGGCGGGCAGCACTTGCCGGCGTCTTCCTTCAAACAAGAATGCGGTGTCCATCTCCATGAATGCTCATCTGCTCTAGCTGGGCGCTCTCCCCTGCAGGAGTGAGCTAACGGTTGGTTTTGTTCAAGGTCTACGTGACTAGGTCTCCTCATCTGCTTTTGGTTGCTGCCAGCTCTCACCATGCTTATAACTTGGGTACAATTTTCTGTTTGAAGATGATGTGGTGAAGCGGAGCTAAATGTCTTGCTACAGTAGAAAACTGCGACTAGGAAAAGCTTTAGTCTAAATAGAGTTTTCCTTTGAGAATATATTTATGTGCCCTTTAAAAAGGGCTGGAATTTAATCCATGCTTGGTTTGTGCTAACTGGATAATGTTTCAGGCTGAGCAGTAGAAGTGGTAGCATACAGGATTTGCATAGTCTTCAACTGGTAGCCATACAGATGGCGAAAACTGAATCAGCGCAAGAGACCCAACGCTGACCTGAAGGTTTGACCCTGAGAACTCCTCTGGGCTGCCCTCAATTAAGATGGCAGCTCATCCTAAGAGGGGAAAAACTCAGCAAAGACAAAGCTCTGCAAAACCAGGTTTTTTGTTGCCAAGGCAAAGACCCAAAGCCTTTCCTTACTTTGTGAGACTAATGGTACTCTGCCCACCAGGACAAAGGCTTTCTACTGGAAGGTTGGGGCTGCAATTTCTTTTTCATCTGAGCATGCTTTTCATCACTTACTGTGATTGACTGTGTTATCCTTAGGGGGCACATTAATTGAATTCTCTATCAGACTCTGCTTTAAGAACTGGGAGGGCCCAGAGGAAAGATTACCAATAGGGGTCCTGCAGCTAATGTGATTAAAAATTATTTGGCTGCAGAAGAAAGAATGTTGTTGTTCTCCATTGTATTTCTCTGCAAAGAGATAACACTGATGTTGACTACAGAAGTGACAGGTCACACGTGTTTAATTTGAACAGCTATACAAAGAAACTTGCAGTAAGGCTGCTCATTGGGGATTTAATAAATAAAAGTTATTACCATAGCTCAGTATAATCCCAATAATATCTCTTCATGTACTCTTCTTGGAACCCAAGCTATCAAAAAATTAAGCTAGGAAGTTGTTGTGTTAGGAGCAGATTAGATCTGAAAGGCAGAATTATCTTTTTTTATGATGGAATTTGGGTTCTGAGCACTGATCTGTTTTGTCCTCACAAAGCTTGTACATCAACGCTGCTAGATTACTTTACAGCTGGGGACTAGAGGCTCAAATGAAATAACCAGCCCAAAGTTACCCTAGGTCTCCTTGCAAAGGTTACAGTGGGTTCTCTGCTCATTAAGCTCTCGTTATCTCTCGGTACTTCCCTACTGGGTGGCTGTTTGTGTGATCTGAGAGCTCCTTCAGGTGCAGCTCTTTGGGTTAACGCAGCTGGGAAGAGGCTCTGCCCCAGCTGAGTCAGTTTTGCACAAGGCTGTAAATGGAGCTGAGATGGTACATGGCCCTGGGGTAGGTAAGAAGAGAGGGGAGGGATAGAGAGCTACTCATAGGGAAGGGGTGCCTCTGAAACCCAGATCTGGCTTTCTGGTGTCTTGGTCTACGTCCTATGCAGGAGTTTGAGGATGGGTTTTGTGTGCCTGCTCTCCTAGGATGCTCCTGGAGGGCCCTGTGGCCAGATGCTCCCTGGGTCTCTGTGCAGTTGGGAGAGCTGAAGGGTTCCAGAGTTTTGTGATGATCCACTGACCCTGCTAGAAGCTGCTTTAATATTTCAGATTTAGTCCTGAATGTGAAGACAGGAAGGCAGGTATGCATCCCACTGTAAGCCACTACAAAATGCCTTTTAGGGGTTTATTCTGTTTTATTGAAGCCTGTGGTTTGTTTTTGCCTGCTTTGCTCAGGAATGTACTTCTGGAAGAGGCGCTACACCTCCTGCAGTGTTTGAACCTGAGGAAATTGGCCACAGCACCAGGAGCTATGATTTCCTTCTCCTGTGATTCTACAGCTTTTCCACCTCTCTGTAAGCTCTGAGTATGGCATTGCTTGGAATGATCAAACACCTGCTGCAAATAAGCCTCAGCTATTTAATCAGTGCACTAAGGCAAAGAGTTGGATGCAGATATCATAGTGGACTTGCCATCTCTGAAAGTAAGTTGAACAGCTACCAGGGCTTATAGCTTTGCAATGTATGTAATTTGGAGATGATGGTGAGAGTGGCTTCAGCCCTGTTTATGTGGGTTCTGCTGGCAGTCTGCAATGAGAATGGACCAACATAAGTTACATTTCTTGTGCTGGAAGATACTTCACAGGCAAGCCAAGTTCCTTTGTCTTTTGAATAAGTTAATCACTGACTTATTTTTGTGGTTATTGCTTTCCTTATTGTAAGTGTCTTTGCTCAGTAAAATTCCAAGTGTGTCTTTAGCCTATGTTTTTCACTTATAACTTCAAAGTTTTGTTTCCTTGTTTTATGGAAGGAGTAAAATCTTACCATGTGTAAAGTATCCTGAGAAGTCTTGAGCGGAGATGTGTGCAAACTGTGCAGCTTCAGCTTCTGAACCACAGGGAGTTTTATACAGTGAGGGGAAAGATCCTTTCGAGAGGTGAAGTGTACCTTTAAAAACTGCTTAAGAAAGCAAGTAATTTCCTCATGCTGAGTTTAGGCCCCTCTGTTTGTTTAGGGGGGTTTTGTGGATTACTGCTGCCTGTCTGTCACTAGCCCTGTGAGTTTCAGCTTGTAAAATAATCATGTAGAAACTCAAGGGATTGGCAGTGCAATAATGTAGCAAGTCCTAATAACATGTTGTCTTGGAGTTGGCCATCAGTTTCTGACTTTGCTGGTTCCTTTGATGTAGAGAAGAGCAAAGTGCCAGCTGGCAAGGCTTGGCTTTCAGGTACCTGAAGTGTTCAAAGGCTCTAATGCTTTCCTTTTTCTTGCCTTAGGGTTTAAGTTAGTCTAACAAAGAATTCCAGGATCTTCCTGAGGCCAAAACCTTGATTGGACTTGGACTGCTGTGAATAGAAATGGACATCTTGGAGGCAAGAATGGGTACAGTGGGTAATGGATAATCTCTCTGGTAAACAAATGGGTGAGATAGAAGTACTAGACCCAGATGCAGGTGAGAAGTGCTTTGTCTGTTCAAAGGCTGGGTTACTGGTCAAAAGCTGTGCTTCATTTAAGATGAAGGTAGGAGAAATTCAGGAGTCAACAGCAGTATGAAAGAGAAGGTTGGTGTGAGACTTGGGGTGGTGTATAAGATGGGAAAATCTGCAGTGATTTCTGATCTTCCTCTGTTTGCACTGGTTTCAAATGCCAGTATGAGAGGTAAGGCATCAAGCATTGGCAATTGCTCGTTTTTTCTGAACTGGACGCTTTGAGGCATTTGGTCTACCTGTTTAGAGGCTGTGGTATTGTTATGCTCTACTACTGCCTGTAGTAGAGCTGGGCAGGAATGAGTAGGGGACAGGGCTTAGTTGAAGAGAGCCAAGTTGGGAAGCTGTCACTGCATTTGTCAGATAATCTCTTTAGAAATAAATCTGTTATGACATGGCTTTTCCAGATTCCGAAATACAGCCATCTCTTGGGGTGTCAAGCCTTTGTTTTTAAAGGCTATGAGCAATAAGCTCTTAACTGCAATTATGTTTAGAGATCGGAAAACATTTCCCCCAAGCTTAGTAGAAAGATGTCAGACATGGCAAAATGACTTATTTTAGGGTTGGTGTAAATCTGGAAATGAAATAGCTCAACCTAATCAACCAATGCAGTGTTTTAATAAAGCTGCCAAAAGAGAAGTAAGGGCTGTGGTTGTGTTCATTATTGCATTGAATAAATCTTTCTAGCTGCATGCAGAAACTGGGGCAGAACAGAAGGCAGTCTGACTTTCCTATTTCTAGGCTCAACAACATATCAAGGCTTTAAGACTGGCTACTGCTTGCAGTGTGAGGAAAAAGTGGTCTTTCCATCCTTTTCCCAGAAAATAATAATGTTTTCGTGACCCTAAAGGGACAGCTTTAGCTCTAGTGTATTTGAGCTCAACTGGTATGAATTCTAGTGGGAGTCTGCGTATGGAGGTTTAACTTGGTCTTTGCTGAATAATAATGCATCCTTGTTGGGGGCATTCGTCTGACACTTAACCCATCTTCTATAAAATAATTCCCCTCGCTCCCTTCTTGCCAGGGCTTCCTACAGAAGCTTTATGTAAAGGTAAGCCTCTGGCTGGTGTTGCTCTGAGACTACTCATCACCCCTGCCTGAAAAGGGATGTGTGTGTACACCATGACATCTCCAAGAGCTTTGACCCCAAAGATGTCTATGCCTGTGCCCTCTTGATGGGTGAATGAAATTGTGGCTGATGGCATTTATCCCTTTCACATGGCTTGCTTATCCAGATGCCCTGTAGCAATGGAGGTGTTTGTGCATAATGGTATATAAGAAAATGTAAATCCCTGCTCCAAAGATGAGCAAGGGTGTGAAAGGCCTTGCCTTGGGTGAAGGAGGAGGTGGAGGAGAGCTGGCCCCAGAACCAGCTCTGGGAGAAGAGGCTGCTTCAGAGCAGATGGAGAGTTTAGCCCAAATGGGAAAGGACATGGGCTGCAAAACTGTCTGGCTGGTTCCCAGGCCATCAGCTGTGAAGGGATGCATGGGTCTGTGCAGTTGTGATATGATTATCTGCTTGCACTGGCCCAAGCAGCTGGGGGAACTGCCATGGAAGAGCCCTGGAGGGTGGAGCCCAGATGGAGCGAGTGCTTCAGTTCAGCATGGGAAGAGCTGCCTCTTGGCAGGGGCAGCAAAGCCCAGCCTGTGTCTAGGCTTGCACCCAGACATGAGCAACTGTGGTCAGTACAGCAGGATGGAGTATGCTTGGGCTCAGCAAGGTTCCCCTGAGTTGTTTCAGGTACTTAGACACTGTATTTTGCATGCTTTGTGCTTTTCAGATAGCATGAACGCCTCTCTTCAGGTTCCTCTGGTCTGCTGTTTTGCAGGACAGCCCTGACTGCATCAGTGTTAGTTTCTGGATGCAATTAATGATCTGGGTTTATGACGCTTATGTAAGAGTTGTGAAGAAGAATCATCTTTGGTGGCAGACTGGTGTTGTCAGGCTTGGTCACACACTAGGACAGGGGGAGGTGTCTGGCAGTAGGAAAGAAGATAACTTTTTCTGTATAATGAAAAAGATTATTTCTTCATAACTAACTTTTGTTTAGCTTGGGGTTTTCTAATGTAATTTTAGTCCAGTTTTTGTTTTCTTAACCTTTTCCTAGGGATCTTTGTGACTTAAAACCAAATCTGATTTTATTTTTTCACACAATTGTCAGTCAGTTGTCTACATTTTGTTGACTACATGATGAACACCTTTAATTTCAACTCCCAATAAAAAGTGATATTTTTTATGTGCTGTCTCGGTTCAGCTTTAAAAAAGGAGCTTGGTGATCTCTACTGACTCAAGGTGTGCAGTGGCTTGTGTGAGAATGCAGCACTTTACTTGCCTGTCTATGGTCAAGGCTACTGGTCAGGACTTGTAAGCTAAGACTTATGAAATAACTCCCAAACCTCTGGAAAACACAGATGGTGGCCCCTGCATTAGGCAATTAAGGAAGCTGCAATTAAGTCAGGTGGTGAACTTGCTTGCTGTGATTCCTGGTGTATATCCATTATTGCTTAACTGAGGAACTGTGAACCAGCCACAGGTAGCATTTGGAAACAAGTAGGAGTGAAAAAGGATCTCTCCTTCAGATACATCAAATCTTCAAACAAGGGTGTATTAGTGGCCAATGTCTTTTCTGAACCATAGCCGTTTCATCAGGATTTTTTTTTACAAGTGGAGCCAGCATGCAACTTCTCCGCTGTTGCCCACACACAAGTGTCCAAAGCTGAACCAGATGCTGCTCAAGGCAAGCTGACTTATCTGCTTCCCCCAGTTCTTCAGGGAGGTATGTATTTGAGCTCTGAGAAATGCACATCAAAAGCTGCAGATAATCAACATTCCTGTCCAGTGAGGAGGAGAAGATAAACTCCATGTTATTGGTGTTTCCAGTCACAGAGAGGACTGGGTGAGGGTTTGGGTGAGATGTGCCAGCTGTTCCCTGGTCAGTGAATGAGACACATGGGCTGCAGAAGCGTTTCCTGCATGAACTAGAATCCAGTCCTGGTCCTAGCTTGGAGTCTTTGTGATAACTGGTGGGGTAGTATTGCTATATGGGTTTTGCCTAATGTTGCAGACTTCCTTACTCTGAATTACAGTATTGTTTAGATTGAAAGAGATGATCTAGTGCAAATGTCCTGCTGAAGCAGGGTCAGCCAGAGCAGGTTGCCCAGGACTCTGTCCAGTTGGGGTTTGAATACCCCCACAGGTGGAGACTCTACAACCTCTCTGGGCAGCCCGTTCCAGTATTTGACCACTCTCGCAGTCAAAAAGCGTTTTCTTGTCTTCAGATGGGATTGCACGTGTTTCAGTGTGTGCCCGTTGCCTCTTGCCCCATCAGTGGGCACTAGTGAGAAGAGCCTGCCTCCCTCTTCTTCGTTCCCTCCCATCAGGTACTTGGAAACACTGATACGACCTTCCCCGAGCCTTCTCTTCTCCAGGTGGAACAGTCCCAGCTCTCTCTGCCCCTCCTCATAAAGACTGTTTGTTGGTGCATAAAGCTAGACTGCTTGTATCAGAAAAGAAATAAGTGTAATGCAAGGGAGAGAGAGAAAATACTGAATAATATAGGTTTTGTGAGTGATGTGCATTCTAGTGGTGGGCTGTAGGGGCATAAAAATCTGTGTTTTACAGAGAAATAGCTAGGTGAAGGACAGTAGGGAAGATGAGTGCTGGATGAATAAATGGCCACAAGGAATTGTAAATTGAAGTATTGGAAAGGGTGAGAACTTGTTCTGGCAAAATAAATGGACAGAAAATACTGTTTGTCCAAAACTCAGGTTGCTGGTTTTAGACTTGCTATTCCTTTTTTTCTCAGTGGGTTAATTTGACTGCAGTGACTTGGAGATGTGAGTTGGTATAGATGTATATGACTTGGTAGTCAACCTGTTTGCAGTGCAGAGATGCAGCTCATGAGATGAGCAGTCAGGTCTTTAGGGATGGAAGGACTTTACCTGACAGTTTGCCCCAACTGGAGCCTGTGACCAAACTCCAGTATATAGCACCTGAGAGCTCACAAACCTGGGAAAAACAGAGATTAGGCTTTAAAACTTTTGGGAATGTGAGTACCCCTGTTTTTCCCCATCAAAACTCTATCTGTGAGGCATTCACATAACTGTACTGCTATAGTAGTTGTTCTCCACCAGCTTTTATCTTCATTAATTCAACCCTTTGGATAATCCTGTGGTCTTGGGAGGCCACACGGAAACTTCCTATGAAGAGGCTGAGTTCTAGCAGTTCCTGCTCATGTTAAACATGCATTTGGCAGTGAACGTGGTCGGGCTTCAGGAAGACATAGCAGCAAGGGTGAGCAGCAAAGGTCTTCCTTAGCTGATAAGTCAGCTTTGTGCGTGATCACTGCACAGAGCAGTTGTGCTGATCCTGTGAAGAAAAGGCCCCTCATTTGCCTTCATAGTATCTAGCATTGCAAAATAGCCAGCCTTCCCTGTTTCATCTCCATGTTCCCCAAACTGTTGGTGCAAAAGTCACCCCAGGAGAGGCTGCTTTGAGGTTTCTGTTTGTAAGTGTAATATCCTCCAGTAACCTGTAAGTCTGGTCACTGCAATGACAGTAGTACTGGTGCGGCTTTCTGCTTGTGCCACTCCTACTGTTTTTTCTCAACAGCTTTCTTACTAGTGCCTTTCAAGCTTTCTACAGCAAAGTGTTACACAAACTATCCAGATTAATGGATGATTGGCAAAAAGGGTTTTTTTTATGCAGAGAGTGGAACCTTTGCTTGCCAAGGCTCTTTATTCCTGCTCCCTTCTCCCATCAATTTAACCTGTGGTCTCTGGAGCATTGATGTAAATTGACATTCCTCAAGGCTTTAATTTCTATTTAGCTGCTCTGTTGTGACACTGCTGTCCAGTGACAAGTGTTGTATTTTCCTGTGGAATAAGTGGTTTCTGATGAAATCTTTAGTCATACATTGACAAGTGGGTTTGATTCATTTTATTTCTTTCATTGGCTACCAAATGGCACTAGAAAACACAGAGGAAAAGCATGATAAAATGTGAAATGATCTGCAGTGCCCCTGAGAGAGTACCAGAGAGTGATGTTACTACAGCGCTGCCTCCACGACCAACACCTCTGTGTAGAGATTCTGAGCTGTAAATCCAATAATATCAATAGAAGTTACTCTGAATGCAGTGTAAATCACACTTGGATGGAGCACTGGAGCTGCAGTCACACCATGTTAGCCTTCAGGAGGGTGTATGTGCAGTGCAGAACATGGACGAGGCTTTTGAGCAAAGCTGTTGGTGCTCTCCGATGTGCCCCTCTCCCTGCCACAGACCTGCGTACCATCTGCAAGTGAGTAGTTACGTGGGGGGTGGCAGATCCGAGCAGGAGCATCTTGCGTATGGCTTGGAGTACAGCAGGGAAAAGTGGTGTGAGTCCCGGTGGGATGAGGACTGTAGCTTGAATTCCTCTTGCTGGTATGTGTCCTAGCAAGTGCTTATTAGCTGTTACATGGAAGTTGGCATGGTTTCTGTATTTACAGCTTCTGATTGCGTTTCAGATGAAAAGCTTTAACGGTAGAGTCCACTATCTCAAAACTGCCATTTGAAAGCAGTGTTATATTTAGCTGTTTTTTATTACTAGCAACTTCAGCAGTTGAAATTGGACCTTGGGGCTTCAAAGCAGCTGCTTGGTTAAGGAAGCATTGCTGAATAAAAGCTCCCTGCTCTGCTACCCTCCCCCTGCTTTTCTACGCTACCAGCTGTGTCAGCCCAGCAGCAAGGAAGGGAAGTTGGCCTTGAAGTGAATCTAAAGAGGAAAGAGAGTGAGAAGAGGAGAGGTGGAGTTAGCCGGCTAAATGCAATAGCAGCCCGCAGCGTGGGAAGATGAGAAAGCAGAAGCAAAGAGACTGATGCTTGAATCTCTGTGTGGGTGAGCTCTGCGGAGCAAGGTCTGAATAGAGGGGAGGACCAAGGAGTTTAAAGACTGAACGCACTCAGTGAAAAGGCAGAGATTGCACTCCTTTTTCTTTCTGGAATAACAATCAAAGGAAAAAGGGAAGGGGGACAAGGAAGAAGTGAGTAAAATCTGTGCCAAATTCCAGTTAAAACATGAGCCTTTAACAAACAAGGGGCTGTGAAACGGGAAGACACCCTAAAATCCTTTTGGTGTAATGCAGGAAGCAAAGAACAATAAACAGGCATGTGAGAACACTGTAGGCATGATACTCCTATTTCACTATATTCTTATTTTGGTTGTGTAACTCTGCTCTAGGCTGTCACTGGTGATACTTGTTTTAAGCCTTAGTGCAGCCCGAGTATTATGGTCTTTCAGAATAAGAAAGTAACTGGCAAATACAATTTTTTTTCTTAACCCTTTTTGGTAAGACCAGACTAGCAGAAACCTGGAGACAATAGGATGACATTTACTTTCTGTAGCACTCCTGGCTTCAATAGAGAACAGTGTGGCTTTTAGCCAAGTCTAACACATTCAAGTTGAATTCCACAGATTTTAGGCAGCTCGATGTAAATAAATCGGAATCTTAAATGCACTGAGTAAAAGTAGTCTCAAAGGTCACTTAGAACTGCTGCAAATGACTTGACTGCAGCTTTGAAGGCTTGGAGGGAGCTGAAAGTATGTACAAAAGTAAACAAAATCGGGGGAAAACCTTCTTTATACCTTCTAGGGTAATGCAATAGCTAGTCTGCAGTCCCATTTTGTCACAAATGCTACTGCTATATATGTAGTCAGTCCTCTGCAATTGCTGATGGCCCTTACCTTTAGTAAGGGAGTATTTCCCCCCTCCTTTTGAAGGGGAGCACAAAAGTGGCTTGCTCAGCTTTTCCATGTGGTTGGAGTAGGTACTTAATGTGGGGTCCTGTGCCCCAGCCAGCATCTTCCCACAAAGGCATTACTTTTATCTGAGCTCTGCCAGGCTGGTAAAGGGGTTGGGGTTGAGTGGTTGTTCAAAGAGGGTGGTCAGAAGGACAGAGCTGTTTTCTTGCTGGGCTGCAGAGCAGCTGTGAGCACGGCCCCTCCAGTCCAGCCGTATCTACCCTTGGTTACCAAACCCACAACTGTTTTGGTACTCCTGGGTGACCGCGGGGCTTTGCTTACCCTTTCTTTCCTTTGGTGGTGGTAACAGACCAATGACTCACTAGAAAAAACACAAGCTGTCTTCTAAGGATTTTCAGAAGTTAGTGTGCCTCTGAATTATTTTGTTCTGCCAGCCAAGTACTGCTAAGCTGCTAATAGGAAAGGGCTAAACCTCACTGTTCCTGTTTTCCTCATTTTTACTGAGGGTTGGAGAAAGACAAAGCTGGTGTTGAGAAGTCAAAGGTACTGGGCTCTTAAACTATGCCATGTTTGTGAAGCTGCTGAGTGTTGCATCCTTTTGGAAGAAGGATTCTGGCTTTTCAGCTGTCCCCCCAATCTACTGATGACCTGCTGGTAGGAGCTGAGAAGGGTGTAAGAGCTGGTCATGGGAGCTTGACTCTAGACCTGGGAAACTGCCAGCTGGAGAAGGGTGAGGTGTGCGCACAGGACTTTGCATCATCAAAACGAGATGATGCTGTTCCTTAGCCTAGCTGCAGCTTTATATTTTTTTCCCTGTTTGAGCTCTAGTTTCAGAAAAATGTGCTGTTTATCATGATTTCTCTGTTTGGGTGGGTGGTAGACGCAATGAGCCCACACATGCTACTCTCTCCTTGCCTCTTGGAGCCCATGTATAGTGGGTCTCTAAGAGTATAGCAACTCAGCTATAAGAGCAGCTTTCAACATGCTGAAATTGTAGGCTTAATTTCAATGTGGCTGGCTTAAAAGCAGAACAGCTTTCTTTTTGCTTTGTCTTCTGGCAGAATGCCAGGCTCCCCCAGCTTCCTGCCGTGGTTGTGGTGGCTTTCCAAATGACAGAATAAATCTACTTTTCCCCCCCCACCACCCCTTCCTAGCTCTCCCTTGAGGGACTCATGAAAGCGAAAGCCCTGCTCTCTGAAAGGCATATTAGAAGCCTTAAAATGCCCCCATAAGAGTATCAAAGCGTGACGTGAGAGAATAATCTACATAATCAGGTTTTTGGTTTTATCTGGGCTTTTTGTACAGAAAAGGCTGTGTATGACACGTTCTTTACTGAAATCTGAACAGTGACCTCCTCTTTCACCCCTCTTTCTGTTTATTTAGCATATGACAAATGTTTCTTTTTCAGCCTAACTGGCATCCAAAAACTTTTGGAGGGCAGAGGAGAATGCAAGAGCCTGAAAGAAATGGGATTAATTGATTTCTAAGACAATAGAGTATCCTTACTAGCAAAGAGGTATCAAATGGGAAATAGGGAATAAATCAGCTCGACTGATGAGGATTCAGGAGTTAGTGCAACATCTGGATTGGATGTTCTTGCTGTTTCTTGTGGCTTTATTTCGGTGATGCCATAAAAAGCAAATATGAATGGGCTGGGAGGAGCAAGCAGGTGAAAATGGACATTAGCAGGCTTAGCTGATTAAAAGTTAGATTGTGACAGATCTCACTTGAAGCTTTATGGGAGATGGACCAAGACCATGGATACAGACCACTAAACTGTTCTTTTTGCGGTGGTCCTGCTGATGCTGGACAGGACAGTGAAGTGCTGCCTCTTCTAGAGGTTACTGGTAGCAAGGAGGTACATTTTATGCTGGAGAACTTGAAATTTTATGCAATCCAGTGAGTTGCAGTTGAGACTGGGGCTTGTGTTTACTTGCCCGTGAAGTCTCAAGAAGAGCAGATGGTGAGAGTGAGAAGGTAAAAAGGTGATTCTGAGAAAGGCAGGGTTTTGCAGCCTTTGAGATTATTTTTTTTGAAAAAATCAGCAGTGTGGGTACAAAATTTAGGCTGCAATTATATTTTGTGACATGAGCTGATAATAGTGATGAGAAAAACTAGCATTTGATAGCTTATTGCCTCAGCCTGGGGAAGGGTAAATCCAGGTTCATCCACCTGTGCTTTGCTGTAGTTTTTCTTAGGGAGGATCCTGGAAGCTGTACCCTTGCAGAGGGAGTAAAGAATGAATATACAATGCTGCTTTTAGTTGAACTTATTTGTGAAAATATGTTTTTTTTTTTTCCAGGAACACATAAAAATAGCAGCCAACCCTCTCTAGCCCTGACAGCATATGGCTGTAAGCTCAGCTTTGAAGTTCACCAGTTGCTGCAGCTTCTCCAAGGAGGTTAAAACACTTCTGTAATAGAAGTGACCTGAGGAATCGGGTTCATGACTGCATTCCCCCACCACCAGGCTGGTGCTTGGAGTCAGAGACATTTAAATGAGTTGTCCTAAATGAAGTCCTTAAATTCCTCAGTGCCTCTGATGCCAATGTGGGAGAGCTCAGCTGTGGTTCCCAGGCTGGTTTTGTCCCCCCAGCCAACGGAGCTGTGTGTGTGTAAACCCCATCTTCGGCTCCCCGGGCTGCTGAGTGGCAGTGAGCATCGCACACCCTTCCCTGTGCCTTCCCCTCTCCTCTAACTGCTGCTGCCTTGGATGGGTTATTGGTAGCTGTTCCCCTTGACTGTGGTTTACTCTTGCAGGCTCTTTGATTTGGCAAAGCTCTACCAAGATGTATAGAAATGTGTCTGGCTACAGCTCACCTTTGCAAGCTTTTGCTTCAGTTGAAAAATTGCATTTACTGTTCAGCTCTCCTGAGCTGAGTGTTTTCTTCAGGAATGTGGAACGAGTCCTACTTCTGGCTGAAGTCTGTGTTAGTCTATAACAGAAATTAGGCAGCTGCCCAAAAGTCTGCCAAGGAGCAAAACCTAGTTCTTGCCATTACAGCTTTTAATAAATGAGACGGGTAGGTGAGTCCATGACCACCTGGGCCCCCACTGCTACAAATACTGTGCAGCAGATTCATGTGGATGTCAAAATCCTGAACGAGTTCAGCTTCCCCTGAACTAGTCTGCTGCTTTAGAAGTGACCTACTTGAAAATACAGCTGGTAATGTAATTATCATCAGGAAGCAACTCACCTTCTGTTGCTTAATTATATTTTCCATGTATACTTAGTCCATTTCAAAGAAGCTGTGTTGGATGGCACACTGGATTTCCCCTTAATTACTGTTGTATGGTAATTGCTGTGTAATTACACTGTTATGAATATAATGTGCATGCATTATTGTGGGGCAGTGATTTATGGAATGTAAGCATATTTTAAGTGTTATAGATGTTCTTCACACAGGATTGCTAAGCTCTTTAATGACAGTGGTCTCTCACTGCTATCCAGTGTGTTAATTCTTCTTGTGTTTAAGGTCTCTTGCAATACCACTACTTCATCATGCAGCCAATATTCTGGAAATTACACTGGCTGGTTGTGGTGAAGGTATCTAATGATCCTCATCGTGCTTGGAAAAAAAAAATTGCTAGTGCAGAAATAAATCAAGTGTACTAATAAACAGGTTGAAGGACTTATAGTGAAAGTATTTTGGTACTGCTGTGTGCTTCAAGGTGCTTGGTGGATGTTGGTTTAAAAAAAGGACTGGTTAGTAATCCCATTGCTGAAAGGATATAGGTTCAATTAAATGTTAGTGCCTCACCTGTGCACACAGGAGTAGTGACTCTTTATGTAATCCTTTCTTTCTGGTAGCTTACATGATAGCTTTGCCAGGGCACTTCTGAAAATTAAATTTACCCTAAAAGGACAAAGTACCTCTGGAGATTACCTTTGCATGAATTGCTTTCATAAATAGGTCGTGACACCAAAGGGGCAACAGAGAAGGTCTTGAATCCCTTACTGCATGTGGCTTTGTAGCACTCGAAGCTGTTACGTACAGAAATGATGTGGATTAAAAGCTCACAGTGGGCGAGTGTGCCGAGTAGTGTAGCATCCAGTTGCTTGCAGATGGAAATTTGGAAGCACAATAATTTGTGCATCGCTAACCCTAACCTTGGTTCAAGATTTAAAGGTGTTTGTGGTGGGTTTTTCTTTTGCTCCAGGATGTCTACTTAAAACTCACTGTGTGACTCCCCTGCTGTTAATGTGCTTTGCACATCTGTTCCATTTCACTGTGTTTCCAGTGACAGGATTACCTGTTTTCCTGTGTACTTTCAGCATCTCTTTGGCAGGATGTCATTTGATGCAGATGTGGAGTCAGGTGTGATCCTTATTTCAGCGTATGTAGTTACATACTGTCATCTCCTCTTTGCTTATATGCTTGTGTGGTCCCATGCTGCAGTCCTGTGCCTCCCTGTACCTGGGAGAAGAAAGAACATGAGCAGCCCACCAGCGGCAATAAGACCAGCAAGGTTCTTCAGAGAACAGGGTATCGCACAGTTTTATTCAGTGCAACACAAAAGGAAAGGTATTACAGAAAATGGGAAAGGCAGAACCTCTAGTTCATCACAGGATTCTTTTTAAGGCGCTTTTAGAAGTGTTGGGCCACAGCGCTATAGGGACAACTAAAAGCTGTAGGCTGTGTTTAAATGCTAGCCGTTGAAACAGCAGTGTTTGCCCTTGCTGCCCTGGTGATTGCAGAGGGAATTGCAGTCCCGGAGATCCATGGCTGATGAAATGAGCTGCAAAGAGGAGAGGCACCCACTTGGCAAGACCTTTTGCAGCAAGTACTGTATGATGACTGATTGTAAATTGCCTGGGAAAGGCTTTCTGGGCAGCTTAGTTCCTGGAATTAAGATTATTTTCATCCTTCTGGATTTCTGTGGCACATCTTATGCAAATGAAAATTGTACCAGGAAAAAATAAGTCTTCAGTTTTGTGCTTGTGCACAAATGTTACTCTTGCCATATAGTCCCAAATTTAGCAAAACTGAAGTGACTGGACAAAACTGAACTTCATCTCTCTGTTCCCAATGGAACCAAACGTGATGAAATTAAGTATGACTAAACCATGCAGGCAAACACATTTTTATCCTGAACTAAATTTGTATGTAGACTTTGGTTCACTGCTATGCACAAAGAGTGAAACTGGCTGTGAAGAGGACAAAGAGCTCATCACAAACACATGCAATTGCTTTGACATGCCGCACAGCGAGGGCAATGGCTTTGCTGAAACTTGGCCAGACAGCTGCATCGCTTGCTTTTCTGTGAACATGCAACTAATAAAATTCTTTATAAGCCTTCATGTAGCTGTACTGCTACTTTTATAGGTTTTTATTCACGGCTTGGGCACCAGCCAGATAATGACACGTGAGTCCCATGCTTGTTGTCCTGGTGGCTGCTCGCAGCTCTGTACTTGTTTGGAGCAGGGTAGCGGATAGCAAGGGATCCTTGCTGATATGGTCACTGCTTTCCTGCCTCTCAGCCTTGTCAGCCAGCTACTCGCTGTTTTTCATCTTCCCTGTACCCTGATTTTGTCTCTTGTTGGAAATAACCCAGCAAGGCTTGATTAAGTAATCTTACACTTTACTTTTAATTCTTTTTTTTTCTCCTTGAGACTTGTGTTTCTTGGTTTCTGGGATTCTGCCCCAGGACACACATGCACAGCTTGTCTGTTGTCATTGGCACAGAGCAGCCTCTGCAGTTTGCTAAGCCAGCATCTCTTCTACAAGTCTTGCAGAAGAGATGAACTGAGCCTTGTAGGATACTGAGCTGCCAACATAGCCAAGTACTCCCCCAAGGCTGGGGAAGAGTAGTTGCTTTTTTATGTTTAGCCAAACTTTTCCCTTGAAGAGTGTGCTCCCCTTTGAGGACAAGAGCAGGTAATCCCTTACAGATGTAGGAGCAATATCAGTGAAACAGGTAAGCCAACGCACCAGCTACTTTTTGTGCCGAGTTATACATATGCAGTATCACTGCTCCTCTGCTGGGCAGAATCCAGAATAAAACCCCAGAGTGGCTGTTGCTTCTGGTACATCTTACTTTTTAAGGCCTTTAGCAAGCCTTCTTCCCTGGGGAGGAGAACAGCTTTCTTCCAAGCTGTTCATCAAGCAAAATATCTGATTTTTCCATTTCTGGCTAGAGCATAATTTTCACCTGGGGTGGATTAACCTTGGCTGGCCAGCAGGAACCCACTGAGCCTCTCCTTAACAGGACAGGAAAGAAAAGAGTATGAAAAAGCTTGTGGGTCTAGATAAGGACAGGGAGATCACTTGCTAATTACTCATGGGCAAAACAGACTTGGGGAAGATTAATTTATTGCCAATTAAAAATAGGATAGTAAGAAACAAAACTAAACCCACTTTTCCCCCATTCCCCCTTCATAGACTATAGGAAAACAGTTTTTTCTTTTTTTTTCCCCTTACAGTCAGAAAACATGAGGCTCTTCCTGAAGATCTGATTAAATCATTAATTTCCACATCCAATATTTCACCCCTTTTCTACCACTGATGCTAATCTAGTAGTCTGAAGAGTGTGAAATGCTGTAGGAAGGCTCACTTACACTCACTGGTGTCTGCACTGGCCACAACTAATTATGGCTGGTTATTATAAGTGCCTTTAAAAGCACATCTTTAAGGTGAGGAGCACTTTGAGCTTGCGCAAGCACCTTGCACCTGTAGTTCTATGTACTTCTGTCTGAGAAGTAATTGTGTCTTCAACAGTCATCTCTGCATCTTTGTAGACTGGATGTTCTGCCAGTTGTGGGACAGTTATGGATACTCTAATGACCGTTTTCTGTGCTGTGATTATGTCAGTTTGTGTAGGAGTGGCAGAAAATAGCAGCTATTTAACATGAGACGATCCATTCAGCTGCAGTGTCAAGAAGTCTTAGTGGTGGGCTCAAGTTGATGTGAAAAACCCCTTCTTCACAGAGATGAAACCAGTGGGAAGAGGGGGTAGATAGCATTTTCCAAATAATCACTTGTCTGTTCCCTCTAGAAACTGAAGACTTTGTTTAAATAGCGTCCCTCCTACAACATATTTGCTGTAGTAAGTACTATGCTTTCAGAGATGATTGCAAATGCTAGTGTGAGTGCAGAGACTTGACTGTTCTGGTCAGCTGTCCTTAAATAAGACTCCAGCCTGTGGTGCTCCTTGCTAGCAGGCTTAATCTTCTGTTTACAGTATGATCTTGATCTTCCGTCATGGAAATAAAAATAAAGATGAGAGGAGCCAGAAGGAAACAGCTGTTGGCTTTATACTTGTACTCATTTTGATGCTTGCATCCTGCTGTTCACCATGATTCAGCCCCCTGCCTCCAGTACAAGTATCAAGCTTTCTCAAATTCATTTAGACA